>NC_090292.1:27183371-27831496 GCF_037392515.1 Haliotis asinina
ATACGTAATTTCGACACTGACTAGTACTATAAATACCTACCTCAACACAAGTCCCAATAGCTAAACTTAAGACTAAAACTAACTACCATAAGTAATTTCGACACTGACTAGCACTATTAATACTTACCTCAACACTAGCCCTAATAGCTAAACTTAAGACTAAAACTAAGTACCATAAGTAATTTCGACACTGACTAGTACTATAAATACCTACCTCAACACAAGCCCCAATAGCTAAACTTAAGACTAAAACTAACTACCATAAGTAATTTCGACACTGACTAGCACTATTAATACTTACCTCAACACAAGCCCCAATAGCTAAACTTAAGACTAAAAATAACTACCATAAGTAATTTCGACACTGACTAGTACTATAAATACCTACCTCAACACAAGCCCCAATAGCTAAACGTAAGACTAAAGCGAACTACCATTCGTAATTTCGACAATGACTAGTGCTATTAATACTTACCTCAACACAAGCCCCAATAGCTAAACTTAAGACTAAAGCGAATTACCATACGTAATTTCGACACTGACTAGTACTATAAATACCTACCTCAACACAAGCCCCAATAGCTAAACGTAAGACTAAAGCGAACTACCATACGTAATTTCGACACTGACTAGTACTATAAATACCTACCTCAACACAAGCCCCAATAGCTAAACTTAAGACTAAAACTAACTACCATAAGTAATTTCGACACTGACTACTACTATTAATACTTACCTCAACACAAGCCCCAATAGCTAAACTTAAGACTAAAACTAACTACCATAAGTAATTTCGACACTGACTAGTACTATAAATACCTACCTCAACACAAGCCCCAATAGCTAAACTTAAGACTAAAACTAACTACCATAAGTAATTTCGACACTGACTAGTACTATAAATACCTACCTCAACACAAGCCCCAATAGCTAAACTTAAGACTAAAACTAACTACCATAAGTAGTTCCGACACTGACTAGTACTATAAATACCTACCTCAACACAAGCCCCAATAGCTAAACTTAAGACTAAAGCTAACTACCATAAGTAATTCCGACACTGACTAGTACTATAAATACCTACCTCAACACAAGCCCCAATAGCTAAACTTAAGACTAAAGCGAACTACCATACGTAATTCCGACACTGACTAGTACTATTAATACTTACCTCAACACAAGCCCCAATAGCTAAACGTAAGACTAAAGCGAACTACCATAAGTAATTGCGACACTGACTAGTACTATTAATACTTACCTCAACACAAGTCCCAATAGCTAAACGTAAGACTAAAGCGAACTACCATACGTAATTTCGACACTGACTAGTACTATTAATACTTATCTCAACACAAGCCCCAATAGCTAAACGTAAGACTAAAGCTAACTGCCATAAGTAATTTCGACACTGACTAGTACTATCAATACTTATCTCAACACAAGCCCCAATAGCTAAACTTAAGACTAAAACTAACTACCATAAGTAATTTCGACACTGACTAGTACTATTAATACTTACCTCAACACAAGCCCCAATAGCTAAACTTAAGACTAAAGCGAACTACCATAAGTAATTTCGACACTGACTAGTACTATAAATACCTACCTCAACACAAGCCCCAATAGCTAAACTTAAGACTAAAGCTAACTACCATTCGTAATTTCGACACTGACTAGTACTATAAATACCTACCTCAACACAAGCCCCAATAGCTAAACTTAAGACTAAAGCTAACTACCATAAGTAATTTCGACACTGACTAGTACTATAAATACCTACCTCAACACAAGCCCCAATAGCTAAACTTAAGACTAAAGCTAACTACCATAAGTAATTTCGACACTGACTAGTACTATAAATACCTACCTCAACACAAGCCCCAATAGCTAAACTTAAGACTAAAGCTAACTACCATACGTAATTTCGACACTGACTAGTACTATAAATACCTACCTCAACACAAGCCCCAATAGCTAAACTTAAGACTAAAGCTAACTACCATAAGTAATTTCGACACTGACTAGTACTATTAATACTTACCTCAACACAAGCCCCAATAGCTAAACTTAAGACTAAAGCTAACTACCATAAGTAATTTCGACACTGACTAGTACTATAAATACCTACCTCAACACAAGCCCCAATAGCTAAACTTAAGACTAAAGCTAACTACCATAAGTAATTTCGACACTGACTAGTACTATTAATACTTACCTCAACACAAGTCCCAATAGCTAAACTTAAGACTAAAGCGAACTACCATAAGTAATTGCGACACTGACTAGTACTATAAATACTTACCTCAACACAAGCCCCAATAGCTAAACTTAAGACTAAAGCGAACTACCATAAGTAATTTCGACACTGACTAGTACTATTAATACTTACCTCAACACAAGCCCCAATAGCTAAACTTAAGACTAAAGCGAACTACCATAAGTAATTTCGACACTGACTAGTACTATAAATACCTACCTCAACACAAGCCCCAATAGCTAAACTTAAGACTAAAACTAACTACCATACGTAATTTCGACACTGACTAGTACTATAAATACCTACCTCAACACAAGCCCCAATAGCTAAACTTAAGACTAAAGCGAACTACCATAAGTAATTTCGACAATGACTAGTACTATAAATACTTACCTCAACACAAGTCCCAATAGCTAAACTTAAGACTAAAGCTAACTACCATGCGTAATTTCGACACTGACTAGTACTATAAATACCTACCTCAACACAAGTCCCAATAGCTAAACTTAAGACTAAAACTAACTACCATAAGTAATTTCGACACTGACTAGCAGTATTAATACTTACCTCAACACTAGCCCTAATAGCTAAACTTAAGACTAAAACTAACTACCATAAGTAATTTCGACACTGACTAGTACTATAAATACCTACCTCAACACAAGCCCCAATAGCTAAACTTAAGACTAAAACTAACTACCATAAGTAATTTCGACACTGACTAGCACTATTAATACTTACCTCAACACAAGCCCCAATAGCTAAACTTAAGACTAAAAATAACTACCATAAGTAATTTCGACACTGACTAGTACTATAAATACCTACCTCAACACAAGCCCCAATAGCTAAACGTAAGACTAAAGCGAACTACCATTCGTAATTTCGACAATGACTAGTACTATTAATACTTACCTCAACACAAGCCCCAATAGCTAAACTTAAGACTAAAGCGAATTACCATACGTAATTTCGACACTGACTAGTACTATAAATACCTACCTCAACACAAGCCCCAATAGCTAAACGTAAGACTAAAGCGAACTACCATACGTAATTTCGACACTGACTAGTACTATAAATACCTACCTCAACACAAGCCCCAATAGCTAAACTTAAGACTAAAACTAACTACCATAAGTAATTTCGACACTGACTACTACTATTAATACTTACCTCAACACAAGCCCCAATAGCTAAACTTAAGACTAAAACTAACTACCATAAGTAATTTCGACACTGACTAGTACTATAAATACCTACCTCAACACAAGCCCCAATAGCTAAACTTAAGACTAAAACTAACTACCATAAGTAATTTCGACACTGACTAGTACTATAAATACCTACCTCAACACAAGCCCCAATAGCTAAACTTAAGACTAAAACTAACTACCATAAGTAATTCCGACACTGACTAGTACTATAAATACCTACCTCAACACAAGCCCCAATAGCTAAACTTAAGACTAAAGCTAACTACCATAAGTAATTCCGACACTGACTAGTACTATAAATACCTACCTCAACACAAGCCCCAATAGCTAAACTTAAGACTAAAGCGAACTACCATACGTAATTCCGACACTGACTAGTACTATTAATACTTACCTCAACACAAGCCCCAATAGCTAAACGTAAGACTAAAGCGAACTACCATAAGTAATTGCGACACTGACTAGTACTATTAATACTTACCTCAACACAAGTCCCAATAGCTAAACGTAAGACTAAAGCGAACTACCATACGTAATTTCGACACTGACTAGTACTATTAATACTTATCTCAACACAAGCCCCAATAGCTAAACGTAAGACTAAAGCTAACTGCCATAAGTAATTTCGACACTGACTAGTACTATTAATACTTATCTCAACACAAGCCCCAATAGCTAAACGTAAGACTAAAGCTAACTGCCATACGTAATTTCGACACTGACTAGTACTATAAATACCTACCTCAACACAAGCCCCAATAGCTAAACGTAAGACTAAAGCGAACTACCATACGTAATTTCGACACTGACTAGTACTATAAATACCTACCTCAACACAAGC
Organism: Haliotis asinina; assembly: GCF_037392515.1. Lineage (NCBI taxonomy): Eukaryota > Metazoa > Mollusca > Gastropoda > Lepetellida > Haliotidae > Haliotis > Haliotis asinina. The sequence goes on from NC_090292.1 coordinate 27,187,687, forward strand.
CCCAATAGCTAAACTTAAGACTAAAACTAACTACCATAAGTAATTTCGACACTGACTACTACTATTAATACTTACCTCAACACAAGCCCCAATAGCTAAACTTAAGACTAAAACTAACTACCATAAGTAATTTCGACACTGACTAGTACTATAAATACCTACCTCAACACAAGCCCCAATAGCTAAACTTAAGACTAAAACTAACTACCATAAGTAATTTCGACACTGACTAGTACTATAAATACCTACCTCAACACAAGCCCCAATAGCTCAACTTAAGACTAAAACTAACTACCATAAGTAATTCCGACACTGACTAGTACTATAAATACCTACCTCAACACAAGCCCCAATAGCTAAACTTAAGACTAAAGCTAACTACCATAAGTAATTCCGACACTGACTAGCACTATAAATACCTACCTCAACACAAGCCCCAATAGCTAAACTTAAGACTAAAGCGAACTACCATACGTAATTCCGACACTGACTAGTACTATTAATACTTACCTCAACACAAGCCCCAATAGCTAAACGTAAGACTAAAGCGAACTACCATAAGTAATTGCGACACTGACTAGTACTATTAATACTTACCTCAACACAAGTCCCAATAGCTAAACGTAAGACTAAAGCGAACTACCATACGTAATTTCGACACTGACTAGTACTATTAATACTTATCTCAACACAAGCCCCAATAGCTAAACGTAAGACTAAAGCTAACTGCCATAAGTAATTTCGACACTGACTAGTACTATTAATACTTATCTCAACACAAGCCCCAATAGCTAAACGTAAGACTAAAGCTAACTGCCATAAGTAATTTCGACACTGACTAGTACTATTAATACTTATGTCAACACTAGCTGCAATAGCTAAACTTAAGACTAAAGCGAACTACCATACGTAATTTCGACACTGACTAGTACTATTAATACCTACCTCAACACAAGCCCCAATAGCTAAACTTAAGACTAAAGCTAACTGCCATAAGTAACTGCGACACTGACTAGTACTATTAATACTTATGTCAACACTAGCTGCAACAGCTAAACGTAAGACTAAAGCGAACTACCATACGTAATTTCGACACTGACTAGTACTATTAATACTTATCTCAACACAAGCCCCAATAGCTAAACGTAAGACTAAAGCTAACTGCCATAAGTAATTTCGACACTGACTAGTACTATTAATACTTATCTCAACACAAGCCCCAATAGCTAAACGTAAGACTAAAGCTAACTGCCATAAGTAATTGCGACACTGACTAGTACTATTAATACTTATGTCAACACTAGCTGCAATAGCTAAACTTAAGACTAAAGCGAACTACCATACGTAATTTCGACACTGACTAGTACTATTAATACCTACCTCAACACAAGCCCCAATAGCTAAACTTAAGACTAAAGCTAACTGCCATAAGTAACTGCGACACTGACTAGTACTATTAATACTTATGTCAACACTAGCTGCAATAGCTAAACGTAAGACTAAAGCGAACTACCATACGTAATTTCGACACTGACTAGTACTATTAATACTTTTGTCAACACTAGCTGCAATAGCTAAACTTAAGACTAAAGCGAACTACCATACGTAATTTCGACACTGACTAGTACTATTAATACCTACCTCAACACAAGTCCCAATAGCTAAACGTAAGACTAAAGCGAACTGCCATAAGTATTTGCGACACTGACTAGTACTATTAATACTTATGTCAACACTAGCTGCAATAGCTAAACGTAAGACTAAAGCGAACTACCATAAGTAATTTCGACACTGACTAGTACTATTAATACTTACCTCAACACAAGCCCCAATAGCTAAACGTAAGACTAAAGCTAACTGCCATAAGTAATTTCGACACTGACTAGTACTATTAATACTTATCTCAACACAAGCCCCAATAGCTAAACGTAAGACTAAAGCTAACTGCCATAAGTAATTTCGACACTGACTAGTACTATTAATACTTATCTCAACACAAGCCCCAATAGCTAAACGTAAGACTAAAGCTATCTGCCATAAGTAATTTCGACACTGACTAGTACTATTAATACTTATCTCAACACAAGCCCCAATAGCTAAACTTAAGACTAAAGCGAACTACCATTCGTAATTTCGACACTGACTAGTACTATTAATACTTACCTCAACACAAGTCCCAATAGCTAAACGTAAGACTAAAGCGAACTACCATAAGTAATTTCGACACTGACTAGTACTATTAATACTTATCTCAACACAAGCCCCAATAGCTAAACGTAAGACTAAAGCTATCTGCCAAAAGTAATTTCCACACTGACTAGTACTATTAATACTTACCTCAACACAACCCCAATAGCTAAACGTAAGACTAAAGCTAACTGCCATAAGTAATTTCGACACTGACTAGTACTATTAATACTTATCTCAACACAAGCCCCAATAGCTAAACGTAAGACTAAAGCTAACTGCCATAAGTAATTTCGACACTGACTAGTACTATTAATACTTATCTCAACACAAGCCCCAATAGCTAAACGTAAGACTAAAGCTAACTGCCATAAGTAATTTCGACACTGACTAGTACTATTAATACTTATCTCAACACAAGCCCCAATAGCTAAACGTAAGACTAAAGCTATCTGCCATAAGTAATTTCGACACTGACTAGTACTATTAATACCTACCTCAACACAAGCCCCAATAGCTAAACTTAAGACTAAAGCGAACTACCATAAGTAATTTCGACACTGACTAGTACTATTAATACTTATCTCAACACAAGCCCCAATAGCTAAACGTAAGACTAAAGCTAACTGCCATAAGTAATTTCGACACTGACTAGTACTATTAATACTTATCTCAACACAAGCCCCAATAGCTAAACGTAAGACTAAAGCTAACTGCCATAAGTAATTTCGACACTGACTAGTACTATTAATACTTATCTCAACACAAGCCCCAATAGCTAAACGTAAGACTAAAGCTATCTGCCATAAGTAATTTCGACACTGACTAGTACTATTAATACTTATCTCAACAGAAGCCCCAATAGCTAAACGTAAGACTAAAGCGAACTACCATACGTAATTTCGACACTGACTAGTACTATAAATACCTACCTCAACACAAGCCCCAATAGCTAAACTTAAGACTAAAACTAACTACCATAAGTAATTTCGACACTGACTAGTACTATAAATACCTACCTCAACACAAGCCCCAATAGCTAAACTTAAGACTAAAACTAACTACCATAAGTAATTTCGACACTGACTAGTACTATAAATACCTACCTCAACACAAGCCCCAATAGCTAAACTTAAGACTAAAACTAACTACCATAAGTAATTCCGACACTGACTAGTACTATAAATACCTACCTCAACACAAGCCCCAATAGCTAAACTTAAGACTAAAGCTAACTACCATAAGTAATTCCGACACTGACTAGTACTATAAATACCTACCTCAACACAAGCCCCAATAGCTAAACTTAAGACTAAAGCGAACTACCATACGTAATTCCGACACTGACTAGTACTATTAATACTTACCTCAACACAAGCCCCAATAGCTAAACGTAAGACTAAAGCGAACTACCATAAGTAATTGCGACACTGACTAGTACTATTAATACTTACCTCAACACAAGTCCCAATAGCTAAACGTAAGACTAAAGCGAACTACCATACGTAATTTCGACACTGACTAGTACTATTAATACTTATCTCAACACAAGCCCCAATAGCTAAACGTAAGACTAAAGCTAACTGCCATAAGTAATTTCGACACTGACTAGTACTATTAATACTTATGTCAACACTAGCTGCAATAGCTAAACTTAAGACTAAAGCGAACTACCATACGTAATTTCGACACTGACTAGTACTATTAATACCTACCTCAACACAAGCCCCAATAGCTAAACTTAAGACTAAAGCTAACTGCCATAAGTAACTGCGACACTGACTAGTACTATTAATACTTATGTCAACACTAGCTGCAACAGCTAAACGTAAGACTAAAGCGAACTACCATACGTAATTTCGACACTGACTAGTACTATTAATACTTATCTCAACACAAGCCCCAATAGCTAAACGTAAGACTAAAGCTAACTGCCATAAGTAATTTCGACACTGACTAGTACTATTAATACTTATCTCAACACAAGCCCCAATAGCTAAACGTAAGACTAAAGCTAACTGCCATAAGTAATTGCGACACTGACTAGTACTATTAATACTTATGTCAACACTAGCTGCAATAGCTAAACTTAAGACTAAAGCGAACTACCATAAGTAATTTCGACACTGACTAGTACTATTAATACCTACCTCAACACAAGCCCCAATAGCTAAACTTAAGACTAAAGCTAACTGCCATAAGTAACTGCGACACTGACTAGTACTATTAATACTTATGTCAACACTAGCTGCAATAGCTAAACGTAAGACTAAAGCGAACTACCATACGTAATTTCGACACTGACTAGTACTATTAATACTTATGTCAACACTAGCTGCAATAGCTAAACTTAAGACTAAAGCGAACTACCATACGTAATTTCGACCCTGACTAGTACTATTAATACCTACCTCAACACAAGTCCCAATAGCTAAACGTAAGACTAAAGCGAACTGCCATAAGTATTTGCGACACTGACTAGTACTATTAATACTTATGTCAACACTAGCTGCAATAGCTAAACGTAAGACTAAAGCGAACTACCATAAGTAATTTCGACACTGACTAGTACTATTAATACTTACCTCAACACAAGCCCCAATAGCTAAACGTAAGACTAAAGCTAACTGCCATAAGTAATTTCGACACTGACTAGTACTATTAATACTTATCTCAACACAAGCCCCAATAGCTAAACGTAAGACTAAAGCTAACTGCCATAAGTAATTTCGACACTGACTAGTACTATTAATACTTATCTCAACACAAGCCCCAATAGCTAAACGTAAGACTAAAGCTATCTGCCATAAGTAATTTCGACACTGACTAGTACTATTAATACCTACCTCAACACAAGCCCCAATAGCTAAACTTAAGACTAAAGCGAACTACCATTCGTAATTTCGACACTGACTAGTACTATTAATACTTACCTCAACACAAGCCCTAATAGCTAAACTTAAGACTAAAGCGAACTACCATTCGTAATTTCGACACTGACTAGTACTATTAATACTTACCTCAACACAAGCCCCAATAGCTAAACTTAAGACTAAAGCGAACTACCATTCGTAATTTCGACACTGACTAGTACTATTAATACTTACCTCAACACAAGTCCCAATAGCTAAACGTAAGACTAAAGCGAACTACCATAAGTAATTTCGACACTGACTAGTACTATTAATACTTATCTCAACACAAGCCCCAATAGCTAAACGTAAGACTAAAGCTATCTGCCATAAGTAATTTCCACACTGACTAGTACTATTAATACTTACCTCAACACAACCCCAATAGCTAAACGTAAGACTAAAGCTAACTGCCATAAGTAATTTCGACACTGACTAGTACTATTAATACTTATCTCAACACAAGCCCCAATAGCTAAACGTAAGACTAAAGCTAACTGCCATAAGTAATTTCGACACTGACTAGTACTATTAATACTTATCTCAACACAAGCCCCAATAGCTAAACGTAAGACTAAAGCTAACTGCCATAAGTAATTTCGACACTGACTAGTACTATTAATACTTATCTCAACACAAGCCCCAATAGCTAAACGTAAGACTAAAGCTATCTGCCATAAGTAATTTCGACACTGACTAGTACTATTAATACCTACCTCAACACAAGCCCCAATAGCTAAACTTAAGACTAAAGCGAACTACCATAAGTAGTTTCGACACTGACTAGTACTATTAATACTTATCTCAACACAAGCCCCAATAGCTAAACGTAAGACTAAAGCTAACTGCCATAAGTAATTTCGACACTGACTAGTACTATTAATACTTATCTCAACACAAGCCCCAATAGCTAAACGTAAGACTAAAGCTAACTGCCATAAGTAATTTCGACACTGACTAGTACTATTAATACTTATCTCAACACAAGCCCCAATAGCTAAACGTAAGACTAAAGCTATCTGCCATAAGTAATTTCGACACTGACTAGTACTATTAATACTTATCTCAACACAAGCCCCAATAGCTAAACGTAAGACTAAAGCGAACTACCATACGTAATTTCGACACTGACTAGTACTATAAATACCTACCTCAACACAAGCCCCAATAGCTAAACGTAAGACTAAAGCTAACTGCCATAAGTAATTTCGACACTGACTAGTACTATTAATACTTATCTCAACACAAGCCCCAATAGCTAAACGTAAGACTAAAGCTAACTGCCATAAGTAATTTCGACACTGACTAGTACTATTAATACTTATCTCAACACAAGCCCCAATAGCTAAACGTAAGACTAAAGCTAACTGCCATAAGTAATTTCGACACTGACTAGTACTATTAATACTTATCTCAACACAAGCCCCAATAGCTAAACGTAAGACTAAAGCTATCTGCCATAAGTAATTTCGACACTGACTAGTACTATTAATACTTATCTCAACACAAGCCCCAATAGCTAAACGTAAGACTAAAGCGAACTACCATACGTAATTTCGACACTGACTAGTACTATAAATACCTACCTCAACACAAGCCCCAATAGCTAAACGTAAGACTAAAGCTAACTGCCATAAGTAATTTCGACACTGACTAGTACTATTAATACCTACCTCAACACTAGCCCCAATAGCTAAACGTAAGACTAAAGCTAACTGCCATAAGTAATTTCGACACTGACTAGTACTATTAATACTTATCTCAACACAAGCCCCAATAGCTAAACGTAAGACTAAAGCTATCTGCCATAAGTAATTTCGACACTGACTAGTACTATTAATACTTATCTCAACACAAGCCCCAATAGCTAAACGTAAGACTAAAGCGAACTACCATACGTAATTTCGACACTGACTAGTACTATAAATACCTACCTCAACACAAGCCCCAGTAGCTAAACGTAAGACTAAAGCTAACTGCCATAAGTAATTTCGACACTGACTAGTACTATTAATACTTATCTCAACACAAGCCCCAATAGCTAAACGTAAGACTAAAGCTAACTGCCATAAGTAATTTCGACACTGACTAGTACTATTAATACTTATCTCAACACAAGCCCCAATAGCTAAACGTAAGACTAAAGCTAACTGCCATAAGTAATTTCGACACTGACTAGTACTATTAATACTTATCTCAACACAAGCCCCAATAGCTAAACGTAAGACTAAAGCTATCTGCCATAAGTAATTTCGACACTGACTAGTACTATTAATACCTACCTCAACACAAGCCCCAATAGCTAAACTTAAGACTAAAGCGAACTACCATAAGTAATTTCGACACTGACTAGTACTATTAATACTTATCTCAACACAAGCCCCAATAGCTAAACGTAAGACTAAAGCTAACTGCCATAAGTAATTTCGACACTGACTAGTACTATTAATACTTATCTCAACACAAGCCCCAATAGCTAAACGTAAGACTAAAGCTAACTGCCATAAGTAATTTCGACACTGACTAGTACTATTAATACTTATCTCAACACAAGCCCCAATAGCTAAACGTAAGACTAAAGCTATCTGCCATAAGTAATTTCGACACTGACTAGTACTATTAATACCTACCTCAACACAAGCCCCAATAGCTAAACTTAAGACTAAAGCGAACTACCATAAGTAATTTCGACACTGACTAGTACTATTAATACTTATCTCAACACAAGCCCCAATAGCTAAACGTAAGACTAAAGCTAACTGCCATAAGTAATTTCGACACTGACTAGTACTATTAATACTTATCTCAACACAAGCCCCAATAGCTAAACGTAAGACTAAAGCTATCTGCCATAAGTAATTTCGACACTGACTAGTACTATTAATACTTATCTCAACACAAGCCCCAATAGCTAAACGTAAGACTAAAGCGAACTACCATACGTAATTTCGACACTGACTAGTACTATAAATACCTACCTCAACACAAGCCCCAGTAGCTAAACGTAAGACTAAAGCTAACTGCCATAAGTAATTTCGACACTGACTAGTACTATTAATACTTATCTCAACACAAGCCCCAATAGCTAAACGTAAGACTAAAGCTAACTGCCATAAGTAATTTCGACACTGACTAGTACTATTAATACTTATCTCAACACAAGCCCCAATAGCTAAACGTAAGACTAAAGCTAACTGCCATAAGTAATTTCGACACTGACTAGTACTATTAATACTTATCTCAACACAAGCCCCAATAGCTAAACGTAAGACTAAAGCTATCTGCCATAAGTAATTTCGACACTGACTAGTACTATTAATACCTACCTCAACACAAGCCCCAATAGCTAAACTTAAGACTAAAGCGAACTACCATAAGTAATTTCGACACTGACTAGTACTATTAATACTTATCTCAACACAAGCCCCAATAGCTAAACGTAAGACTAAAGCTAACTGCCATAAGTAATTTCGACACTGACTAGTACTATTAATACTTATCTCAACACAAGCCCCAATAGCTAAACGTAAGACTAAAGCTAACTGCCATAAGTAATTTCGACACTGACTAGTACTATTAATACTTATCTCAACACAAGCCCCAATAGCTAAACGTAAGACTAAAGCTATCTGCCATAAGTAATTTCGACACTGACTAGTACTATTAATACCTACCTCAACACAAGCCCCAATAGCTAAACTTAAGACTAAAGCGAACTACCATAAGTAATTTCGACACTGACTAGTACTATTAATACTTATCTCAACACAAGCCCCAATAGCTAAACGTAAGACTAAAGCTAACTGCCATAAGTAATTTCGACACTGACTAGTACTATTAATACTTATCTCAACACAAGCCCCAATAGCTAAACGTAAGACTAAAGCTAACTGCCATAAGTAATTTCGACACTGACTAGTACTATTAATACTTATCTCAACACAAGCCCCAATAGCTAAACGTAAGACTAAAGCTATCTGCCATAAGTAATTTCGACACTGACTAGTACTATTAATACTTATCTCAACACAAGCCCCAATAGCTAAACGTAAGACTAAAGCGAACTACCATACGTAATTTCGACACTGACTAGTACTATAAATACCTACCTCAACACAAGCCCCAATAGCTAAACGTAAGACTAAAGCTAACTGCCATAAGTAATTTCGACACTGACTAGTACTATTAATACTTATCTCAACACAAGCCCCAATAGCTAAACGTAAGACTAAAGCTAACTGCCATAAGTAATTTCGACACTGACTAGTACTATTAATACTTATCTCAACACAAGCCCCAATAGCTAAACGTAAGACTAAAGCTAACTGCCATAAGTAATTTCGACACTGACTAGTACTATTAATACTTATCTCAACACAAGCCCCAATAGCTAAACGTAAGACTAAAGCTATCTGCCATAAGTAATTTCGACACTGACTAGTACTATTAATACTTATCTCAACACAAGCCCCAATAGCTAAACGTAAGACTAAAGCGAACTACCATACGTAATTTCGACACTGACTAGTACTATAAATACCTACCTCAACACAAGCCCCAATAGCTAAACGTAAGACTAAAGCTAACTGCCATAAGTAATTTCGACACTGACTAGTACTATTAATACTTATCTCAACACAAGCCCCAATAGCTAAACGTAAGACTAAAGCTAACTGCCATAAGTAATTTCGACACTGACTAGTACTATTAATACTTATCTCAACACAAGCCCCAATAGCTAAACGTAAGACTAAAGCTATCTGCCATAAGTAATTTCGACACTGACTAGTACTATTAATACTTATCTCAACACAAGCCCCAATAGCTAAACGTAAGACTAAAGCGAACTACCATACGTAATTTCGACACTGACTAGTACTATAAATACCTACCTCAACACAAGCCCCAATAGCTAAACGTAAGACTAAAGCTAACTGCCATAAGTAATTTCGACACTGACTAGTACTATTAATACTTATCTCAACACAAGCCCCAATAGCTAAACGTAAGACTAAAGCTAACTGCCATAAGTAATTTCGACACTGACTAGTACTATTAATACTTATCTCAACACAAGCCCCAATAGCTAAACGTAAGACTAAAGCTATCTGCCATAAGTAATTTCGACACTGACTAGTACTATTAATACTTATCTCAACACAAGCCCCAATAGCTAAACGTAAGACTAAAGCGAACTACCATACGTAATTTCGACACTGACTAGTACTATAAATACCTACCTCAACACAAGCCCCAATAGCTAAACGTAAGACTAAAGCTAACTGCCATAAGTAATTTCGACACTGACTAGTACTATTAATACTTATCTCAACACAAGCCCCAATAGCTAAACGTAAGACTAAAGCTAACTGCCATAAGTAATTTCGACACTGACTAGTACTATTAATACTTATCTCAACACAAGCCCCAATAGCTAAACGTAAGACTAAAGCTAACTGCCATAAGTAATTTCGACACTGACTAGTACTATTAATACTTATCTCAACACAAGCCCCAATAGCTAAACGTAAGACTAAAGCTATCTGCCATAAGTAATTTCGACACTGACTAGTACTATTAATACCTACCTCAACACAAGCCCCAATAGCTAAACTTAAGACTAAAGCGAACTACCATAAGTAATTTCGACACTGACTAGTACTATTAATACTTATCTCAACACAAGCCCCAATAGCTAAACGTAAGACTAAAGCTAACTGCCATAAGTAATTTCGACACTGACTAGTACTATTAATACTTATCTCAACACAAGCCCCAATAGCTAAACGTAAGACTAAAGCTAACTGCCATAAGTAATTTCGACACTGACTAGTACTATTAATACTTATCTCAACACAAGCCCCAATAGCTAAACGTAAGACTAAAGCTATCTGCCATAAGTAATTTCGACACTGACTAGTACTATTAATACTTATCTCAACACAAGCCCCAATAGCTAAACGTAAGACTAAAGCGAACTACCATACGTAATTTCGACACTGACTAGTACTATAAATACCTACCTCAACACAAGCCCCAATAGCTAAACGTAAGACTAAAGCTAACTGCCATAAGTAATTTCGACACTGACTAGTACTATTAATACTTATCTCAACACAAGCCCCAATAGCTAAACGTAAGACTAAAGCTAACTGCCATAAGTAATTTCGACACTGACTAGTACTATTAATACTTATCTCAACACAAGCCCCAATAGCTAAACGTAAGACTAAAGCTAACTGCCATAAGTAATTTCGACACTGACTAGTACTATTAATACTTATCTCAACACAAGCCCCAATAGCTAAACGTAAGACTAAAGCTATCTGCCATAAGTAATTTCGACACTGACTAGTACTATTAATACTTATCTCAACACAAGCCCCAATAGCTAAACGTAAGACTAAAGCGAACTACCATACGTAATTTCGACACTGACTAGTACTATAAATACCTACCTCAACACAAGCCCCAATAGCTAAACGTAAGACTAAAGCTAACTGCCATAAGTAATTTCGACACTGACTAGTACTATTAATACTTATCTCAACACAAGCCCCAATAGCTAAACGTAAGACTAAAGCTAACTGCCATAAGTAATTTCGACACTGACTAGTACTATTAATACTTATCTCAACACAAGCCCCAATAGCTAAACGTAAGACTAAAGCTAACTGCCATAAGTAATTTCGACACTGACTAGTACTATTAATACTTATCTCAACACAAGCCCCAATAGCTAAACGTAAGACTAAAGCTATCTGCCATAAGTAATTTCGACACTGACTAGTACTATTAATACTTATCTCAACACAAGCCCCAATAGCTAAACGTAAGACTAAAGCGAACTACCATACGTAATTTCGACACTGACTAGTACTATAAATACCTACCTCAACACAAGCCCCAATAGCTAAACGTAAGACTAAAGCTAACTGCCATAAGTAATTTCGACACTGACTAGTACTATTAATACCTACCTCAACACTAGCCCCAATAGCTAAACGTAAGACTAAAGCTAACTGCCATAAGTAATTTCGACACTGACTAGTACTATTAATACTTATCTCAACACAAGCCCCAATAGCTAAACGTAAGACTAAAGCTATCTGCCATAAGTAATTTCGACAATGACTAGTACTATTAATACTTATCTCAACACAAGCCCCAATAGCTAAACGTAAGACTAAAGCTAACTACCATAAGTAATTTCGACACTGACTAGTACTATTAATACTTACCTCAACACAAGCCCTAATAGCTAAACGTAAGACTAAAGCTATCTGCCATAAGTAATTTCGACACTGACTAGTACTATTAATACCTACCTCAACACTAGCCCCAATAGCTAAACGTAAGACTAAAGCTAACTGCCATAAGTAATTTCGACACTGACTAGTACTATTAATACTTATCTCAACACAAGCCCCAATAGCTAAACGTAAGACTAAAGCTAACTGCCATAAGTAATTTCGACACTGACTACTACTATTAATACTTATCTCAACACAAGCCCCAATAGCTAAACGTAAGACTAAAGCTAACTACCATAAGTAATTTCGACACTGACTACTACTATTAATACTTACCTCAACACAAGTCCCAATAGCTAAACTTAAGACTAAAGCTAACTGCCATAAGTAATTGCGACACTGACTAGTACTATTAATACTTATGTCAACACTAGCTGCAATAGCTAAACTTAAGACTAAAGCTAACTACCATACGTAATTTCGACAATGACTAGTACTATTAATACTTATCTCAACACAAGCCCCAATAGCTAAACGTAAGACTAAAGCTAACTGCCATAAGTAATTTCGACACTGACTAGTACTATTAATACTTATCTCAACACAAGCCCCAATAGCTAAACGTAAGACTAAAGCTATCTGCCATAAGTAATTTCGACACTGACTAGTACTATTAATACTTATCTCAACACAAGCCCCAATAGCTAAACGTAAGACTAAAGCTAACTACCATAAGTAATTTCGACACTGACTAGTACTATAAATACCTACCTCAACACAAGTCCCAATAGCTAAACGTAAGACTAAAGCGAACTACCATACGTAATTTCGACACTGACTAGTACTATAAATACCTACCTCAACACAAGTCCCAATAGCTAAACGTAAGACTAAAGCGAACTACCATACGTAATTTCGACACTGACTAGTACTATAAATACCTACCTCAACACAAGTCCCAATAGCTAAACGTAAGACTAAAGCGAACTACCATACGTAATTTCGACACTGACTAGTACTATTAATACTTATCTCAACACAAGCCCCAATAGCTAAACGTAAGACTAAAGCGAACTACGATACGTAATTTCGACACTGACTAGTACTATAAATACCTACCTCAACACAAGTCCCAATAGCTAAACGTAAGACTAAAGCGAACTACCATACGTAATTTCGACACTGACTAGTACTATAAATACCTACCTCAACACAAGCCCCAATAGCTAAACGTAAGACTAAAGCTAACTGCCATAAGTAATTTCGACACTGACTAGTACTATTAATACTTACCTCAACACAAGTCCCAATAGCTAAACGTAAGACTAAAGCGAACTACCATACGTAATTTCGACACTGACTAGTACTATAAATACCTACCTCAACACAAGCCCCAATAGCTAAACGTAAGACTAAAGCTAACTGCCATAAGTAATTTCGACACTGACTAGTACTATTAATACTTACCTCAACACAAGTCCCAATAGCTAAACGTAAGACTAAAGCTAACTGCCATAAGTAATTTCGACACTGACTAGTACTATTAATACTTATCTCAACACAAGCCCTAATAGCTAAACTTAAGACTAAAGCGAACTACCATAAGTAATTGCGACACTGACTAGTACTATTAATACTTACCTCAACACAAGCCCCAATAGCTAAACTTAAGACTAAAGCTAACTGCCATAAGTAATTTCGACACTGACTAGTACTATTAATACTTACCTCAACACAAGTCCCAATAGCTAAACGTAAGACTAAAGCTAACTGCCATAAGTAATTTCGACACTGACTAGTACTATTAATACTTATCTCAACACAAGCCCTAATAGCTAAACTTAAGACTAAAGCGAACTACCATAAGTAATTTCGACACTGACTAGTACTATTAATACTTACCTCAACACAAGTCCCAATAGCTAAACTTAAGACTAAAGCGAACTACCATAAGTAATTTCGACACTGACTAGTACTATTAATACTTACCTCAACACAAGCCCCAATAGCTAAACGTAAGACTAAAGCTAACTACCATACGTAATTTCGACAATGACTAGTACTATTAATACTTATCTCAACACAAGCTCCAATAGCTAAACTTAAGACTAAAGCTAACTACCATAAGTAATTCCGACACTGACTAGTACTATTAATACTTACCTCAACACAAGCCCCAATAGCTAAACTTAAGACTAAAGCTAACTACCATACGTAATTTCGGCAATGACTAGTACTATTAATACTTACCTCAACACAAGTCCCAATAGCTAAACGTAAGACTAAAGCTAACTACCATAAGTAATTTCGACAATGACTAGTACTATTAATACTTACCTCAACACAAGTCCCAATAGCTAAACTTAAGACTAAAGCTAACTACCATAAGTAATTTCGTTACTGACTAGTACTATTAATACTTACCTCAACACAAGCCCCAATAGCTAAACTTAAGACTAAAGCTAACTACCATAAGTAATTTCGACACTGACTAGTACTATTAATACTTACCTCAACACAAGTCCCAATAGCTAAACTTAAGACTAAAGCTAACTACCATACGTAATTTCGACAATGACTAGTACTATTAATACTTACCTCAACACAAGTCCCAATAGCTAAACGTAAGACTAAAGCGAACTACCATACGTAATTTCGACACTGACTAGTACTATTAATACTTACCTCAACACAAGCCCCAATAGCTAAACGTAAGACTAAAGCTAACTACACTAAACACATTATGCAGATTCTGTGGTAATATTAATACTAGCTAACATTAACGTTAGAGTGGCACACTCACGCACAAATACGTGACTGTCACATATGTAAGATAGTCGCTCTTTGGCATGACGCGAGAGTGAGTTTTACGCCGCACCCATCAATATTCGAGCTATATGGCGGAGGTCTGTAAATAGTCCAGTCTGGGCCAGACAATCCAGTGATGCGCATCGATTTACGCAGCTGGGAAACGACGATATGTAGCAACCAAGTTGCGTTTGAGCAACCAATCACGTTGGCAGCTCTAACAAGCGGCATGGTTTGTTAAAGACCAATTCTAATCCGGATCTTCACGGGCATGTTGTATCCAAACACAGTAAAATTATAGGGTCTGTGTTTCACAAAGTAAAGGACGGTGGCTAATGCAATTTAAATAAATAATTCAGTGAGCTGACACAAATAACATAGACATATTACAGAAGCGAGCATTTCTTTGACGTCACTGCTGAAGCCAAGCGAAGGGGTCCTGTAAAGAACTATCAATTCTTGAAGCGTAAACAGTTTTTATTTTCTTACTAATATTGAAACACAATATTCATGACGTTGGCATCCATGTATTTCATGTAAAGAACGATCAATTCTTGAACCGTAAACACTTTTCAGTCTTCATTTTCTTACTAATATTGAAACACAATATTCATGACGTTGGCATCCGTGTATTTCAAAGACATATGAACAGAGCTCTGTACGTGACATAAGAGAGTAATTCCTACAACCGAGGACGTGTAAACGTTTGTTCAACCATAAATACAATATGAGGATACCATACAAAATAAGATTATCATTAAGAGTCGAAGAACGTTTTCCAAGGACACGATATCTAAATACATTACCCACTAGGGTTACGGATAGATGGATACAGTCTTCATCAATCGAAGAGTCCCCACAAGAATTATGGATCATGTTTCATGAACATCACGAATGTTTGACCAAGTCGTACCCTATCAATTGTCCACTGGTCACGCGGGGGAACATGGGTTGATGTACCCTCCATGTTTGTTTATGTTCCCTGAGCTGGAACTCCGAGGGGTACATAAACAAACATTGAGGGAATATCAACCCATGGGCTCCGGGGGACCAGTGGACAATGTTTCAATTTTGAACTGTTTGAAGAACGGGTATCGTACAGTTTCGGCAGATATTGTCTTAGTAAGGTCGCCGTGGTGTAATTCCCCTTTTCAATATTCAAAGGGACTACATTTGAACGTTTCGTGAAAAAATATTTATTGCAATGCAAAGCAAATCTTTTCATAGCCTACGAGAGAGTTTGCAGACGAGATGAGCAAAAGAGATTTAGAGTTGTCTCCTTTCCATCGATTTACATTCGCAAAACATCGGTAATTTCCGTGCACTATGCCTGATTCAGCCTTATTCGAAATAAAGAAGTACCACCAAGTAGTACCCAGTGGGTTGCCACTGACAGCGGGGTACACTGAAAACAATAGAAGAGCGATTAGCACACCAGAAAACGACATTTATGAGTAAGGTAAGATAAATGTCAAATTAATCACGGGACCAATATTTTATATTTGTCACGTATGTCACAACTTTATTAGTTTATCACTCACTGACAGCGCTTGTATGTTCAAACAATATAGATGTTGTTCAAAGTTCTTTTATCTAAAACAAAACTATTTTGGAAACACTGTTTTAATCTTCTAAACACTTGGCCATGGAACATAATTATCTTCGAAGTCGTCAGGGTTTGAAATATGTTTAATTCTTAGAAGACACACTTCACTAACTGAAAAGTCATGGTTGAATATTTCTTGAAGACTCAAGGAAGTTCATTTTCATGATATACTAGTCATCACATTCAAGTAGTAAATGCATTATGGTCTGCAATAACATTTTGGATAGGAGAATCTGACAAATGAGGAAAACCATTTGTTTTCTACGATGGTGAATGAAGCAATCATCAATCATCAATTTCACCCAATTCCCAACGCTAATCACCATATAAGGAATATGCCCAAAGATGTAGGTCAAGGTGGGTACAGAAATAAACCAACAGGATATTGGACTGATCTTCGTAGGTTCAAATGACAAATCTGTTAACGACGCATTCAGCTGATTGTCAAAATTGTTGAAACGAAAACAAATATGTTCCTTTACAGAAACTCAGAAATTTCTGTCTATACACGCACAGACACACACATAACCTCACTCACTTGTACCCACCACCCACCACCACCACCACCACCACCACCCCGACCCCCGTACCCCCCACACACTTATACTTACACTAACACTAATAATAATTACGATTACCGTACTAATGTCACTAACCTTGTCCACATCGAGACACAATCCAAACGTTTATATAAATTCCAATGTTCCAAATTCCACAGAAAAACCTACATTTTGGTCCTACATACACACTCACTCATGCTAAAATTTCAGAGTCCACGTTTCATTTTTCGTTTTACCAAGTTCATATCGAGATGTATTTTATATACACCTCGACACTCATTTCAGTGTGCCCACACACCTACCTGACCGGCCCCGGATCCTGCTACTTGTTTGTCAACTCCTCTCACACCTGGCATGAGGGGGATGTTCTTTGCAAGCAGTTAGGGGCAAAACTCATGTCCATCAACAACAAGACAGAGGACGACTTCATTACCAACTACCTCAACACTCTCTCAGGTCATCAAAATCATTTTGTTAAAACTGCGGAAAATGCGAGAGAGAAATAAAATCAGACAATGTTTTGAGCGTTGCTCAGACTATCAACCATGGGGCTGTCATTGCTGGCCAGCTGTGTTGCCATGGGGTTTTCCAAACAGGGCGTGACACTTGTTTCATCAGACGTATTGCTGTTCTATTCTACTGAATGTTCATGTTAGAGGGTCAAGATTTACCGTACAAACAGAATTTACCGCAGGGTTCCCTTTGAAGCGGAAGCCTGCGTATATGACGCAGTGTAAAGTAAACATACGCATAATAACAAACACTGCGTCGCTTCCGATGCAATGAAATCACAAATCAAAGCCACACAATTCAATGGTTTAAGCAATACATGTAGCTAAATTTATTTCTGGCTTCAAACTGATGCGAAAGTGCACGCGATAAGTCTTTAGAACTCAGACTTAGAGGCATATACCTGAAAAAAATGAAATTATTTGTTCTGTCTATTATCTTTGTATATTATTTGACCCCAAAATTTGGATTTTGACTCCCCAAGACAATTTAAATGTCTAAGGGGGACCCTGCTACCATGTCATTGAATGACCTAGTTTAACAAGTCAATATCACTAAATTCAACCTTCCACCGCGGAAAGGCGTTCCTGTACAAGAATCTAGATATGTTTATTTCTTAAGAGAACACCGTTGCGAGATCATTTACGGTTGTCAAATGTCCCACATTTCCCTGGGCAAAAGATTTGTTTTCGAGGTATTCTGGAAGTTGTTGGTTCAGAGTTGACTTTATGGATGATCAACTTCCTTATGTTTCAAAACAGTATAAAAACTATACTGAAACGTCGCCATTGTTAAAATTTAGAAGTTAATCATCCAGAAACTTGTGGCATCTCTAAAAGTGTTTAAATTCAAATTGAGAATAACTGTCTGCGCCGATACAGTGTCAATGTCTCGAAACACACTTCACTCAGAACCATCTACTCAAACCTATCCCGAAGCCGAATATTTAACGGTTCATCTCGCAATCTCTTAGTACCCCTGCAATGTATTTCTCACTGTTGTGTGAACAGGTTCTCCTCAGCCAGATGGCTACTGGGTAGGAGGCTACTACGACAAGAGTACGTCAGAGTGGAGGTGGCAGGATGGTACACGTATGACGTACGTCAGATGGGGACCTCACCAACCAGTGTCTTATGTCAACTACAACGTCAACCTGTTCAACCCGGGTGTCTCCGCTGAGTATCACAACTGGAAGTGGTCGACAAATGTTGAATATGCAAGCAACAGATGGCTCATTTGTGAACGTCCGTTCGTTTAAAGTGGACGTCAAAGTTGAGTCCTACGTTGCACTTTGTGGACGTGCGTCCGTCTTTCTCTGTACCATTCTGAATAAATTTCATGCTGAAAACTACTGCAGGAAAGAGAGTGCTGCATCTATCATATGTCTTTCGAGGGAACAAAGGTGCATTAATAAAAATAAATGACTTACGGAATCAACCTCATCATGGCGCCTCACTACCAGATCGATTTAATCAGACCTTACGAACAGCGCATGTTGCTACGAACTATTTACAAACCCCTGATGACAAAACACCATGACGACTAGTCTTATTTATCTTACCTATTCTGATTGGCTGAGTGCTCTTCTGTTTTTTTTTGTTTTTTTTCAATGTACCCCGCTTACACTCGAGGTACATTGCAATACACCCCTCTGCCAATAGCAACTCATTCGGTACTTGGGTGGAGTTATATTTTTCTCCAATAACATTAAATGGCGCATGATGCACGGAAATTACCGATGTTTTGCGAATGTAAATTGATGGAACTGAGATAGCTGTAGCTAAATATGTTTCTCTTATGTCGTCTGCAAACTCTCGCTGTGAAATGATTTGCCTCGCATTCCAATCAATAAATTTCAAGGCAATTTAGGGATCTCTTCTGATGAATATATGTAAGAATACTGTGCTTTCTTTGTTGCTGTCTCGGTTTCTGGCGGCCATATAGCACTGCCACCATAATATAACAACATACTATTGTATGCCTGTGTATTATCATTATTATTATAGGATATTTATATAGCACCCATATCCAGGCTACTAGGTTGCTCAAGGTGCTGACGTTTTAGTTCCCTCGATCATTGGATGTCAATCTGAACGGCTCATCGTATGATCAGTCTCAACTCCCTGGGAGTATACAGCTCTTGCTGCCTCTAGGTACACCGAGTTATTTGTTGCGTTCCCAGCCTACCGAGGTACCCATTCACAGCTCGGTGGACTGGGACATAGTCACATTACGCTGCCCAAGTTTACTGCATGTTGCTGTACCCGCAGCTAGGTGTTTGCATGTATTCATGAGGCCACATCTGGTCATCTTCCAACTGTTTCGTGGGTTCACGTATCCATGTGGCCACCACCTGGTCATATACCAAAGGATTCGTGGGTTCTTTTAAGTGCACAGGGTTGTGCACTGTACACCAGGGGTTGTGACAACACCGAAAGTGTCTGCATGCAAAGTTGACTCCAAGTTTTATACAGCCGCTCACATGTGAGCTCGATCCCAACAGCTCAACCTCGCTGGATCACTAGCCTGGTACCCATACTTATTGTTATGACGGGATCAGGTGAGACGAGCATTAGGACACATAATGCATTGTTCACATTCAGATAATCAGGACAGATAACGCATTGTTCACATTTAGATAATCAGGACACATAACGTATTGTTTACGTTTAGATAATCAGGACACATAATGCAGTGTTCACATTTAGATAACCAGGACACATAATGCATTGTTTACGTTTAGATAATCAGGACACATAATGCAGTGTTCACATTTAGATAATCAGGGCACATAACGCATCGTTCACATTTAGATAATCAGGACACAAAACGTATTGTTTACGTTTAGATAATCAGGACACATAATGCATTGTTCACATTTAGATAATCAGGACACATAATGCATTGTTCACATTCAGACAATCAGGACACATAATGCATTGTTTACATTCAGATAATCAGGGCACATAACGCATTGTTCACATTTAGATAATCAGGACACATAATGCATTGTTCACATTTAGATAATCAGGACACAAAATGCATTGTTCACATTTAGATAATCAGGCCACATAATGCATTGTTCACATTTAGATAATCAGGACACATAACTTACTGTTTACGTTTAGATAATCAGGACACATAATGCATTGTTCACATTAAGATAATCAGGACACATAATGCATTGTTCACATTTAGATAATCAGAACACATAATGCATTGTTCACATTTAAATAATCAGGACACATAATGCATTGTTCACATTTAGATAATCAGGGCACATAACGCATTGTTCACATTTAGGTAATCAGGACACATAATGCATTGTTCACATTTAGATAATCAGGACACATAATGCATTGTTTACATTTAGATAATCAGGACACAAAATGCATTGTTCACATTTAGATAATCAGGGCACATAACGCACTGTTCACATTCAGATAATCAGGACACATAATGCATTTTTTACGTTTAGATAATCAGGACACATAATGCATTGTTCACATTTAGATAATCAGGACACATAATGCATCGTTCACATTTAGATAATCAGGGCACATGACGCATTGTTCACATTTAGATAATCAGGGCACATAACGCATTGTTTACATTTAGATAATCAGGACACATAACGTATTGTTTACGTTTAGATAATCAGGACACATAATGCAGTGTTCACATTTAGATAATCAGGACACATAATGCATTGTTCACATTTAGATAATCAGGACACATAATGCATTGTTTACGTTTAGATAATCAGGACACATAATGCATTGTTCACATTTAGATAATCAGGGCACATAACGCACTGTTCACATTTAGATAATCAGGCCACATAATGCATTTTTTACGTTTAGATAATCAGGACACATAATGCATTGTTCACATTTAGATAATCAGGACACATAATGCATTGTTCACATTCAGATAATCAGGACACATAATGCATTTTTTACGTTTAGATAATCAGGACACATAATGCATTGTTCACATTTAGATAATCAGGACACATAATGCATTGTTTACATTTAGATAATCAGGACACATAATGCATTGTTCACATTTAGATAATCAGGGCACATAACGCACTGTTCACATTCAGATAATCAGGACACATAATGCATTTTTTACGTTTAGATAATCAGGACACATAATGCATTGTTCACATTTAGATAATCAGGACACATAATGCATTGTTCACATTCAGATAATCAGGACACATAATGCATTGTTCACATTTAGATAATCAGGACACATAATGCATTGTTTACGTTTAGATAATCAGGACACATAATGCATTGTTCACATTTAGATAATCAGGGCACATAACGCACTGTTCACATTTAGATAATCAGGCCACATAATGCATTTTTTACGTTTAGATAATCAGGACACATAATGCATTGTTCACATTTAGATAATCAGGACACATAATGCATTGTTCACATTCAGATAATCAGGACACATAATGCATTTTTTACGTTTAGATAATCAGGACACATAATGCATTGTTCACATTTAGATAATCAGGACACATAATGCATTGTTTACATTTAGATAATCAGGACACATAATGCATTGTTCACATTTAGATAATCAGGGCACATAACGCACTGTTCACATTCAGATAATCAGGACACATAATGCATTTTTTACGTTTAGATAATCAGGACACATAATGCATTGTTCACATTTAGATAATCAGGACACATAATGCATTGTTCACATTCAGATAATTAGGACACATAATGCATTTTTTATGTTTAGATAATCAGGACACATTAAAGATATTAAATACATTAAATAAATTAACATAAAGCATAAGAACTCGATAAAAAATAGTAGGTGATCCTTAGCGGAATCATCAGTATTTTTCGTAATAGCATGCATTCCAGATCTCACGCGAGATCACTCATATGCCTGTAAATAATATCGACCTAATTTCAGGTCAAATCGTCACGTTCATAGGTGACCAGTTGTTGAAACTGTTACGAGAGTGTGTTTCCTGTAACTTGCATTCTTATTGATTAAGTGATAGTTATTATTGGGTCACAGTGTTCAGAGTTTTGAGTGATAGTTATAATGGGTCACATTTCGTATCACGGTAACAGTACTTTACCGGCTCGCCTTTTAAGATAGCGCTTTAGAGTTGCCTCTCTTTAGGCACTCTTCCGTTGGGTGTGTGTTTTTACACTTGGCAAACACGAGGCCGATCGTGAAGGTTACACACATTGTTGGAATGCTCGAGAATCAGTGCTGTGTATATAAGGACGGTTGTTGTGTTGAAGGGACACACTCGGACTTACACTCGAAGTTTTACTTGAGCTGATTCATCATTCGGCCTATCTACGTCTGTCTGCTTCTTCGTCAACTTTCGACCTACATTCAAGAAATGTCGCTGCGAAAGATCTAGTAGAACTGTTTCACTGAAAACCAAATCAGTGTGACTGTTTCTCACTCTCAAACCAAGACTTTGGTGAGTTGATATTATATTTTGACCCATTGCTTTAGATTTGAATCAGCTGCGTTGTACTAAAAACCTTGAGCTGTTTTGAATCATTGTATCTTGCTCTTTGGTCAATACATATTTTTGAATAATTTAAACCTTTCACTGTTATATTTTGCTGGTTCCTTAGGGATTTCTTATACCTTAGCTGTAACAAAATATATCGAGGTGTAATATCATGTGTATCAAGTAGGGTTTGTTTAATGAAATTTTGCCGATGATGTTTTAACTGATTGGATTTAATAAATGACACTGATACGTGCTGCAAAATTAAACACTGATTATTCAGTATATAGAATTGTAATTCGATCTTAATTTGAATGAGCTTATCTGCTGGACATTAATTCAATAAAAAGTATGAAATCTCACACAGGTATTAATTTGGAATAGTAGCAGTTCCGAATTTCTAGATTCTAAGGTAGATTTACTGAGGAAATATGAGAGGTAGGTTACCTCTCAGTGTACACTCGTTTTTACAGTTTTTCTCAGTAAATGCAGTGGTCATGTTCTACTCGAAACTTTTTCATAAAACGTGTGTGGTTGTAAGAAAATTGAGAACATTTAAGAAAATTGTTTTTTTATGTATCTGATCATTGTTTTGCATTTATTCTGAAGTCTAACGTATTCAGGTTTATTTTGATTTGAATTTTATGTCTACGATCCGTAACAGTTCGTTTTCTACTGCAAATGACCTGTTTACGTAATGTACGTAGTTACAGAAGGTGTAACACGCTTGGAAAAATATTTTTATTTGAAAGAACTAAGAAAAAGGAAGCCAGGTACTGGTGTCTTACTGAGTTGTAGATTTAATAAGACGATATTCAAGGCAATCATCAAATGGCGGTCATCTAGGAATGCACAGACTTTGTCAACATGATTCGATTTCTTAGACGTTTTACGAAAAGGTATACAACGGCGAAATACCGCGGTATACCAACACCGCGGTATACCGTTTCACCCTTACTCAGTGATGCGACAGAAACGTTGGACACTATCCGAAAAAGTCCAACCAGAACTGTAACAATGAAGCGTCGTATCTAGTAGAAGGCTCTACCGGATCAGAGCGTAACACATTACCACTAGATCAGAGTACAGCCATCAGTAAGTAATAACAATGTTTTATACTTCATGAATAAGAAATGCCTCTATATGTTAAAGGCGTTGACTACTGACTTTGTGCAGTTCATGAATAAGAAATGCCTGTATCTGTTAAAGGCGTTGACTACTGACTTTGTGCAGGTCATGAATAAGAAATGGCTCTATCTGCTAAAGGTGTTGACAACTGACTTTGTGCAGGTCATGAATAAGAAATGGCTCTATCTGTTAAAGGCGTTGACTACTGACTTTGTGCAGGTCATGAATACGAAATGCATCTATCTGTTAAAGGCGTTGACGACTGACTTTGTGCAGTTCATGAATAAGAAATGGCTCTATCTGTTAATGGTGATGACTACTGACTTTGTGCACTGGTGATTCCTTATCATTCAAATTATGGAGGAGTTGCAACTCAAAATAAACATATAAAGTAACAAAATTTGCACTTTATTCTCAAGTGCTATTCCAAATTCAGGACTCGTTATGGAGTGAAGGTCTGTGTAGTTGTTACATTGTATATTTGTTATTTAGCGATAGGATGACAAGACTGTCTGGTGAAAGAGCGTATTAGAGAGTGATCACTAATCACCAATACCTTCGCGAGCGTTTCACCGACCCTGACCTCTGCCCATACAATATCATTGTGACTTTGCATGCAACTGAACTCTGCCTTCGCCGAGCAAACCCCAGAATTCAACAGCCTTCTCTGTTCTATAATGTGCCAGCGTGTCTTGGCTGTTCTACTTCCACCCAAACCGTATCCTCACACTCAAAGGCAAAATCCGGCAAAATAGCTCTGCGTCAGCAGGTTTAGAATCCGGGTATATCCATGGTCACCCTGGATGTGTTACTATTTAAGAATTACGTTAAAGTAGGTTGTTATATCGCCTAACTGATTCACAGCGCACAGTCGGACTAACCACATGTGTCAACTCTGATGTAATGTTAACGTATCAGTCTTTCCCAGAGAGCGCGACCGTTTACGCCAGCCTGACAAGACAGATTTGCTAAATGGTCTCCGGCTCACAGCTGGAGTGACAATGCGGTTAGTCGTTCGTGAAATATAGAAAGTCTTGTAGGTGGCGGTCAGGTTAACATTACTAGTTAACATTGTAGGTGAGTATAAGGTGTAGACCCTTGTAAGATATCAGTTGTGAAAGAAAGCCATGACACAACCATCCTAGTCAGCTAATGCATCTATTTAATTGAGTTTATACCATTTTAAACCAGATGGTTATGCTCTGATAGTCCATAAACCATAAACCTAAATGGATATTAGTTTCTAATCCAAGGGACATAATTTGATGAAGAAGAATATTAGTTGAGAGTTGCACTTGACGAGTGCCTTGGGTAGAAATGATAAGCGACTTTCAAAGCATCTGACCGATTTTTATTTCGAAAATGTCATTTTTCGCAAATTTGATGGACTTCCAACAACATATATTTTCATGTCTTTGACACAATCCTTCGGCTAAAATATGAAAAGATTACCCTTTCAGTATGAGCATATAAGTCTAGTATACCATATACATGCGAAGGAAAATAATAAAACCATATTTCACATTTCATTCATTTTCATAAACGGGAACAAGATGAAGCCGCCACGATATGGAGAAGCAGAAGATTGCAATACCGAAGCAAAGCACAGTAAACGAATCGGGTTCTTTCACATCAACACATTAGGAACAAGAATGCGGTTCGCGAATAATGAAGGTATTCCTGTTGTGTGAGTAAGTATAGTAAGTGCTTTTTCACTCTCTGTAAGAAAGGCCGTAAAGTTTACCATAAGCTATCAACGTCTTCATTGCTGTTGTGGCCATATTCTGGATCACTGACACCACAGATAGATAGCGTGGGTGAGTGAGTGAATGGATAGTCGAGTGAGCGAGTGTGAAGGAGGGAGAGCGAGTGAGTAAGTGAATGGGTGGTCGTGTGAGTGAGTATGTTTTTAGCAATACTGTACTTAAGTCAGGACACCAGAAATGGGCTTCACACATTATACCCATTTGGGAAATCGAACTCGGGTATTCCGGGTGACGAATAATCGCTTTTACCACAACACAACCAAGCTACCACTAACTTCCTCTAGACGTGTTAAATCCATATTATATGGATTATAAACAGCAATAAAATTTAACCGTTCTGTTTATATTGTTTCTTTTGTAGAGTACGTGCCTCTTGATTTACTCCGAAGATTTCATATTTGCCTAATTTTTTCTACTGTGTGATGCGTTTATCACATACAGGAAATAACTGGGATGAATGTTATATCTATGCTGTGTTTGCTGTATGCTGTGTCTTTGGTTTCAAGCTGACATGGACAACGCATGGCTTCAGGGCCGTTAAGTATTTCGCGTCAAGAGAACAGAGCCATCATTGACACTGCTTGTGGGGGATGCATCCCCGAAGGTAACATGCTCCTCTACTCAAACAGTGTGGACAACGATGGAATATGCTGAGGACACCACCGTGCGTGACTGCGGAAGGAGTACAGGGCTTTGGTTATGGAGTGTCGGTGGGGTGTGGCAGAGGGTGGTGATGTTTTTAAGGGAGGTGGGGACGGGTGTCATTTTATTCTGGGAGGTGGTGATGGTGCGGGGTCGTCAGTTTTGTACAAATGGAGGGGAATCCTTGATATTGTACAAGACAAGCAGGGAGTCATTAGGTTTCATTCACATTGTACATGCAACTCCTTAAAAACTCATCACCCCCTCTAGCCATAAACTATGAACGATCCGTTACCATTTGTAACATCTGCTTAATATGATCCCAACATTAAAGTAGCGCTGAGACATCACTGTGTAATGCGAGGTGATCGGAAAACAGTAACAGGGGAAAAAAGAAACGGAAAAAGTAACAGTTTTCAGTTAACAGTAAAAGTTTTCAGACGTTTCTTTATTTAATTATGATCAAAGTAGAACAAAGTACAGTTTTTTGAGTCCATAAACAATGTTCTCGGTCCCCTTTTCTAACTAAATGTTCTTATTGAGCCATCGCCGCGAATAGCTGCAACATTGCCAATGCGGCGTTAATCAATATTCGCTCACTCTTATTCAGCCTAACGTTCTGGCCAACCCCAGTTTTGAATTCGGTATAAAACTATATCTCGGATGAAGTGCGAGTTTTTCTCCTCAAGATGGCACACACAAGACAGGAAACTATGACCAAACATAACCCTTACCATATGTATTTGTTGGACCAATGGTGGAGACATAGCAAAGTTTCCATTCATGAAGATGTCCGTAGCATTATTCAGTTCATTTAGTCCATCAGCAGTGGTAAAAGCATTCACACGTTCACTGGCAACTGGAACGTTGCTATACCGGAGGGACACTGTATTGGAGAACGCCTCTCGAATGGTTAGATCATCATCTTGTTCAATAGGAGGGATGGCTCGGCTGTATTGGAGAACGCCTCTCGAATGGTTAGATCATCATCTTGTTCAATAGGAGGGATGGCTCGTCTGTATTGGAGAACGCCACTCGAATGGTTAGATCATCATCTTGTTCAATAGGAGGGATGGCTCGGCTGTATTGGAGAACGCCTCTCGAATGGTTAGATCATCATCTTGTTCAATAGGAGGGATGGCTTGGCTGTATTGGAGAACGCCACTCGAATGGTTAGATCATCATCTTGTTCAATAAGAGGGATGGCTCGGCTGTATTGGAGAACGCCTCTCGAATGGTTAGATCATCATCTTGTTCAATAGGAGGGATGGCTCGGCTGTATTGGAGAACGCCTCTCGAATGGTTAGATCATCATCTTGTTCAATAGGAGGGATGGCTCGTCTGTATTGGAGAACGCCTCTCGAATGGTTAGATCATCATCTTGTTCAATAGGAGGGATGGCTTGGCTGTATTGGAGAACGCCTCTCGAATGGTTAGATCATCATCTTGTTCAATAAGAGGGATGGCTCGGCTGTATTGGAGAACGCCTCTCGAATGGTTAGATCATCATCTTGTTCAATAGGAGGGATGGCTCGGCTGTATTGGAGAACGCCTCTCGAATGGTTAGATCATCATCTTGTTCAATAGGAGGGATGGCTCGGCTGTATTGGAGAACGCCTCTCGAATGGTTAGATCATCATCTTGTTCAATAGGAGGGATGGCTCGGCTGTATTGGAGAACGCCTCTCGAATGGTTAGATCATCATCTTGTTCAATAGGAGGGATGGGTCGGCTGTATTGGAGAACGCCTCTCGAATGGTTAGATCATCATCTTGTTCAATAGGAGGGATGGCTCGGCTGTATTGGAGAACGCCTCTCGAATGGTTAGATCATCATCTTGTTCAATAGGAGGGATGGCTCGGCTGTAATGGAGAACGCCTCTCGAATGGTTAGATCATCATCTTGTTCAATAGGAGGGATGGCTCGGCTGTATTGGAGAACGCCTCTCGAATGGTTAGATCATCATCTTGTTCAATAGGAGGGATGGCTCGGCTGTATTGGAGAACGCCTCTCGAATGGTTAGATCATCATCTTGTTCAATAGGAGGGATGGCTCGGCTGTATTGGAGAACGCCTCTCGAATGGTTAGATCATCATCTTGTTCAATAGGAGGGATGGCTCGGCTGTATTGGAGAACGCCTCTCGAATGGTTAGATCATCATCTTGTTCAATAGGAGGGATGGCTCGGCTGTATTGGAGAACGCCTCTCGAATGGTTAGATCATCATCTTGTTCAATAGGAGGGATGGGTCGGCTGTATTGGAGAACGCCTCTCGAATGGTTAGATCATCATCTTGTTCAATAGGAGGGATTGGTCGGCTGTATTGGAGAACGCCTCTCGAATGGTTAGATCATCATCTTGTTCAATAGGAGGGATGGCTCGGCTGTAATGGAGAACGCCTCTCGAATGGTTAGATCATCATCTTGTTCAATAGGAGGGATGGCTCGGCTGTATTGGAGAATGCCTCTCGAATGGTTAGATCATCATCTTGTTCAATAGGAGGGATGGCTCGGCTGTACTGGAGACCTCCTCTCGAATGGTTAGATCATCATCTTGTTCAATAGGAAGAATGGCTCGGCTGTATTTGTATGGACACTTTACTTTGTGATCTGTTTGATTGGCACTGGATGGACAGTAGTAAAGTATAATACCTTATGGATAACAGTTTCTTTTATTTCTATTCTCCTATTATCATTGTATTACTGCCCACCCCATCTGCTATGTACTCCTTGTTCCGCCTCCTCAACAATCGCCTCCTCCCATTGATGTTATTGTTAATCCCTTTGATGCATTCCCTTATGTTGCTTTACTTAATCCCCGCGCTGTATAGCTTCATTCTTGCTTGATAACGGTATAAGAAGCTATACCGAAACGCCGCATCATAGAAATAAAGAAGTTGTTATCCATACATTATTATATTTTCCTGCTATTACCTTTTTCCAGTTTTTTTTCTTTTACTTTGCTGCCTACATTAGCGCATTTCACGTTTACCCACATGTCTACACTGATTCAGTGCAGTATACATGTCGATTATCAAGTAAGGACGAAATGTGTCAAAGAAATACGCATAACAAGGCAAAACTTGATAACAGATGTATTCTTGTTAATAGTCAAAAGGATTTGATTACAGTCAATTGAATGGACAAAGGGTGTTTTGTGGCGTTATTGTATATTCTTCGATCATCCAACATAAACACAAACTGATGGTGATGCAAAACGTTTGTAAAGTTTGTAGGTACAAAAGCCCTTGTAAAAAAGCTTAGGTAAGAAAGTACCGGGGAAAAGGTACTCAAAACATCTAAAATTAAGAACAACAATAGCGAAAAAACAACAACAAAAACAAAACACATACACAAAAAAAACCTTATTACATTTTATAATTCTTATTACATTTTATGAATATAATTCAAATAGATCTTTGATTGTCAATGCTTTAGAAGGCATGAGTTGGGAGTGTCAACGTTTTCAAAATAGCTCCTTTCTTCTGGAGAAAGCTTTTTTCCGTTACATTTTTACGAGGATTTTCCCCCCGCAAACCTTCAGAAACGAACGCAGGCACGCAGTTTTATATATATTTATATTTATATTTATAACACATATATATACCGCAAACAAATGCCTCTGTTTGGAAAACAACTGAATGTTTTCTTGTAAAATTTGGAGTGATCATATTTGAGAGCTTCTTTGTATGACACCGTTTATGACGTCATTGTTTGTGTTTACGTCCTTCGCGTGCCTCGCAGACGACATGGCTCGCAGTGCGAAGGAATTGACTGAAGGGCAAAAAGAATTGATAATTGAATTACATCAGAAAGGTTTGAAAAATAGTAAGATTGCAGACCAACGTCGGCATTCTTTATCGGCCCTGCATCGGCTCAACATCGGCATTCTATTTTTTCACGTCATACCTACTGTATTAATTATATTTTTGCTCACTGCACTTCTTCATGGTGGTGAACCACTTAAAAGTGGTCTTGATGTCTGCAGGCATCACTTTACCAGTGCCTGGTATTCAAGGATTTCCTCCAGCTCTGAATGAGGCAGTCATGACACGGGTGGATGACAAGAATAATTGTTAAAAACTACATTTTTAAATCCATTACAGGCACAGAAAATTGTCACAGATTACTGTGTTGTATATTCATGCTAATTTTACCCTTTTTGAGGTTGCCGGCTACAACATTACATTATAATGTATCATGTTGGGTGTTGCTGGAATATAGTTAAAACCCAACGGACCAATTGTGTTAAAACTGTGTTAAAATTCCAGGAAACAGATTTTGATTTCAGTAAACATAGATCATGGTTTCACAAACTCCCAAAATACATGTACATACTCGTAACTCTCACTCAAAACGTATCACAAATGACTTATGTTCATTGCCCACTGAAAACGTCTAATAAAGACTTATCTTTTAGACTACCATTCAAAAGCTTCATTACATCAGATGTCAGCATTAGAAATATACACATTGACGTAATGCACACCAAAGTATGAACCCATCATACAGCGGTGTGCCATATATTTAGAAACAAACATGGCTGACGTCACTGGCGAAATGTACAGTAGCGTCAAATTCAAACTCGCATAAAAAGTAAATTACTTTTGTACTTACCTCAATATTTAGGGATGTAATCCTTCGCAGCAAATATTTTCCTCAAAGGACGTGGAATAGACAATTGTAGGTTTCTGATATAGTTCACAGATATATTTTCCCACACGTCGATTTTTTGCCCCAAGTCTCACGGGACGTAAACATCGATTTTTCAGTAGTATCCAACAATTTTCTATGATATTGGCATCTGGAAACTGTGCTGGCCACAACATGCCATTGCTGTCATTTCTTTGTTCATATCGCGTTGTACTGTCGCGTTGTACTATCGCGTTGTACTGTCGCGTTGTAATATCGCGTTGTACTGTCGCGTTGTACTATCGCGTTGTACTGTCGCGTTGTACTATCGCGTTGTACTGTCGCGTTGTACTGTCGCGTTGTACTATCGCGTTGTACTATCGCGTTGTTCGTCAGAGTAGTAGACGTTCTCTGACAGATAGAACTGAACAATTTAATTCTCAACGTTACAATCACGTTTCTAGCAGGACAATTCAGCGACATTACATCATGCTGGCATTACAAAAACGAAAGATAAGAAAGGGTATCACCATTTCACAGGTCAACCGTCAGAAGCGTATCAGATGGTGTAGGGGTAAACTGATGTGGGGACTTGATAGGTGGAAGAATGTTGTTCACTGGTGAAACACAAGTTGTTTTGAGAAAAAGTAAAATTATTTCTGTTTGGAGAAAGGCCGACGAAATGTGGAGACCAGAATGTCTAAACGTCTGGAAATGTCCTGTAATGGCGAGTGTAATGATATATTTGTTACAATGGTGTTGCCGTACTGACTCCAGTCGAAGGAAATATCAACTCTGGCAAGTATATTGATGTACTGAATGCCAATATGTGGCCTGTTGTAGCTAAAGAGACGGCCCGTGGATATTTCAAGATGACAATGCGCCTGTACACCGATCTCGGAAGACCACTTCCTGGAAAACGAATAATAACATCCCAGGATTGGACTGGCCTGCACAATTCCCGGACATTAATATAATAGAAAATGTGTGGAGATGTGTAAAAAATAAACTTCAGAAACGCTGTGAAAACATCAACTTCCATGAGGATTTAATAGCTGCTGTACAGCAAATCTGGACCACTCTTCCACAAGTGTACTTTCAGAGTTTATACCGGTCGATCCCAAAGAGAATTCGAAGTGTCATAATCCAGAAGGGTTTTATTACCAAATATTAACACGTTTCGGTAAGTGATGCATCTGTTTTTATTCTACGACGTATTTTTGTTGAGCCCGTTTGGCTCAACACCGGTGACGTCAGCCATGTTTCTTGCAATACTTATGGCACGTCACTGTCTGTGTGTGTGTGTGTGTGTGTGTGTGTGTGTGCGTGTGTGTGTGTGCGTGTGTGTGTGTGTGTGATGAAATGCTGATGTTAATGCATTATGAGTCTTCGTGTTAACTTTCTTAGGGGTAATTCATATTCACAATTTTTTCATACTTTTTTTCCATGCATGTTTAACGTCAGCTGTTTCAAGTTCATCACGATTCAATGTGGCGTAGAAGGAACGTTGACAAAGACGATGGTTCGTACAGACATGCATGCGAGACAAGTTTTTGTAACTCACTTGCTAGGGCACTCACCCGGACACTCCTTACAACCTATGCTTGCAACCACAGGGTCAGTTCAAACATCCTTGGAAGCTTCCATTTGTTTGAATTTGTAGTACGGTGTGTTCATTCTCTTGGTCAGTTCTAATTCGATCTATGAATGCTATTACTTGTTCGAGTTAAGCATGTGTTTTTATTACCAATATCCACAAAGTTCATTTCACATTTAACGTTTGAGTCATCGTTGATACAACCCTACTGATATGAAAAAGGTCAATTTGTCCTTAAGTTTTTTTCATGCGGGGGTGGTGGTGGGGGGTGGTTATGCCAAGTCCTCCTCCTACGTACGTACGTACGTACGTACGTACGTGGGAATTCGATCTTCCATCCACACACATCTGAGGGCCCCGCACTCTAAGAGAAATATCAACATCCTCCAAGATCCTGCAATTTACACCACCAATAATGTCTTTGTCGGGATGTTATAAAAATAAAGAAAATGGGCCTTGGCAATTCAAAACATCATGAAGCAATTCCAGACGCTGATCTCTCGAAACAGAAACTATCTCAGAGTAGGCACTCCCACTAACTTGCAGAAAAACGTTTGGTTCGATATCCCTCTGGGATTGGTTCGTCGAGGTAATGGAAAGTTCAAAGGGATGATGTATGCGCAGAGCGCATTACTATGACCCATTCTGTGGCCACCAAGAATCAACAAGACGATTTACACGATACGGCGCGAGCCAAATCTCGCATTTATTCGTGCCCTTTGGCGGCATTAAAAAATATGTGTCAAAACTAAATCCAGGAAATGAATGGTTTTTTTCAATATCCTCGAAAATCCGTGACAGAGTTCGACTCGTGCTGGTATACCCTAACACCAGTAGGCCACAATGTCTTGTCACAAATAATGAAGACAATTTTCAAAGATGCAGAGTTAAGCAAGGTTTACACCAACCACTGCGTACGTGCCACCACGGTCACTCGTCTATCCCCGCGGGTGTTGAGGCAGGCGAAATCATGAAACAGACAGGGCACATAAATGAGCAGTCGTTGAACAGTTACAGCACTGGTTCCTCAGTTGATCAAAAACGGTATTATTCCTCAATTTTGCAGGGGTCAAACAACACTCCCAGTCAGGTGATATCAATTTCAAACTTCTACAAAATGCAATTATCCAGCGCCGCCACTTACTCTGCCTTCCTTCCAACTCCATAACATGTAGGTCAAGGTGGACGAGTCCAAAACTTTCGGTACAGGTAAAATTTAATTGTTACCAACGAGAATTAGTGTCCAAATGAATTTTAATTTTTCTCAAAACTAGATGTTTCCAAAGAAGATTAAAGTCAGAACTGTTGATGAAAAGATGTGCTTGTTAGTCCTGTGAGCAAGAGAGTGAGTGTGGGTAAATAGTGGAGCATTCTGAAAGCGTGCAGTGACCACTGTCACCCCTTAGTAGAAAAGTCCAACTTCGAAACTGCTGCACACACCGTAAATGCCGCTTGTTACGCCAAGTAAAAGAATCCGTTTTTCAACGGGTCATTGTAGACTGGATATAAACAGAGTGTGTTCGAAAATCAGAGACATGTTTTACCGAATTGATGGCAAGTAAATTTCAGTTGGAAACTCACGCTCGGTGCCAACTGAAATATACTTGCCATCAATTCGGTTAAACATGTCTCTGATTTTCTAACACACTATGTTTATCTCCTTAGTGTGGCGTAAAACTAAACTCGCTCACTCACTCATTCACGTTTATATTTTACACATATTTCACTTCAATATCAAATATGTTCTCGTTCTCATATGGCTGAAATATTGCCGATGTGACGTTAACACATATCCCACCCACTCACTTATATTGTACCCTCGTTATAATGTAACCTGTTCACTGGTCGCGAGCGGGGCATGGGCTCATGTACCGTCGAGGTTTGTTTATGTTCCCCGAGCGGGCTCTGTTGAATGCGAGGCTAATCGTCATTTTGCAGACGACACAAGGTAAACAGATTTAGAGTTATCTCCCTTCCATCGACTTCAAATCGCAAAACATCGGTAATTTCCGTGCTTGATGCGTCATTCAATGTTATTCGAGGTAAAAGAGTACCACCATGAAACATCAGAAGAGTTCAGAATTCCCAGCGGTGTACATTGAAAATAAAACATCGCCTTTGAGCGAGGTACATTGAAAACAATAGAATAGCACTGAACCAATCAGAAAGCGACATTCATGTGTGAGGTAAGATAATGTCCAATAATGCCACCCTATATTATTATCTTGCCATGTGTTTACCACAAGAAAAGTCCTGCCCTCATAATACCCTGGTTATAATGCCAGACTGGAGACTGGACAGAACGTCTTTCGCCAATGATCATTTTCCCCTGGTTACGATGCCAGTTACACTGGCTGTATGTAGTATACATACCTTGATTTTAACCACTGACAAGACTCGGACTCCTTGACCAAACTCATTAATGCTTTGTTCATCCCCACTTGACCAGTAAAGAATCACAATGTCAATCCACTTCCTTCCACCTATAACAACAAGTCACCGTCAGTCCCATGATTCAAAGTCATTCAAAGCTCTCTGTAAGAGACATCAGTTCAATCACCTTGTCAGTTGCATAGATATTGCCGTACCACCAACCATTCCGTTGAGTACATGCTATGTGAAGAAAGCCTGGGAGCAAGTAATACCTATAGCAAATGCTACATGATTGGATCCACATGATTTAAACATACTCATAAAATGCAATGAAATTAAACAAGTCACTGTCCTCAAACAATTACAATAACCATTCATTTATACTGGTCTATATTAACTTCCAAATTCTCTGCCACTCTTTACTTAATTATGTGACAATCCTGTGATCAACAACATGGGCATCGATCTGTGCAATTGGGAACCGATGACATGTATCAACCATGTCAGCGAGTCTGACCACCCGATCCCGTTAGTCGCCTCCTACGACAAGCACAGTCACCTTTTATGGCAAACATGGGTTGCTGAAGACCTATTCTACCATGGAACCTTCACGGGTACCGTGTTTCATGAGATTAACAGTCATCACAGTCATTACTGCTGTCCACCAGGTGGTGTTGAAGTCACTACCTCATATGATCACTTCCAGCTGGTAGCACTACCCGACACCTGCTGGGTACAGATCGAATATGTCGTTGGATGCTGTGCTGTGGAATGTTTCTCCATTCCTCCTGCAGCATGTGAAGATTCAGTGGTGGATTACGACGTCGACGTATCCGTCTATTGATCGTATCCCAAAGGTGTCCGACTGGGTTTAGATCCGGGGATCTGGAGGACCAGGGGAGGGTATTGATGTTGTTATTGGCCAGGTAGTCCAGAGTGGCACGTGCTCTGTGGGGTCTGGCGTTGTCCCGCTTAAAGAGCTGCCGTTGACGGCCAACAAGGTGGAGGACGGAGAATCTGGTCGATGTATCGACTGGTCGTCAGATTGCCTTAGACAAGCACAAGTTCCAATCTGCGGGTGTATGAGAATGTTCCCCACACCATAACACTTTCTTTACCGAATTTGTCCACCTGTCTGATGCAGTTAGGAGCAAAACGTTCATGACGTCGTCTGTAGACACGGACACGGTCTCTACCATCACGTTGCCCGAGGAGATAACGGGATTCATCGCTAAACCATATGCGCCTCCAGTTTGCCAGGTTATATGGCAGCACCGTGTTACACTATCTCACTCGTCGCGGTCGATGTAATCATGTCAAGGAAGGGGCAACTTTTGGACGTTTGGCACATATTCCTACTTCTCGGAGACAGTTCATGATTGTCTGATCGGACACTCTTCGGGCTGCAAACTGTTCTTGTGCTGTGTCACGTGGGGTACGATGGCGGTCACGTAGGTGGGTTACCCGAATGTACCCATCTTGGGTAGGTGTGGTGATTCTAGGTCTTCCCGATCATTGACGGTCTTTTGTCGACTTTGTTTGACGAAATCGATCCCACAATCGGGTTACTGTGCTGGGATGAACGTTGAAGATCCTTGCCACCTCACTCTTTGATTCGCCAGCTTGCAATCGGCCAATTGCCTGATTTCGATCGGCAGCGTTGAGACGTCCCATTTTTGTGCACAGTACTTGCAAAGATCGTGGATGAAATTATGAGATTCCTTTGGGTGTTTTATAGTCACATGCTATACTCATGTTTTGCATGAAAAAAAGTGTTTTGATAAACAAAACCCACTTTGTTCAACGTCGTATTTCGCTCATATGCCAAGGGGCATGCGCGTGTGTGTGTGTCTCTTTGTACTATCCCAGACTTAAACTTGTTTTGTAGTGCTACCTCACTGAGATTAAAAAAAAGAGAATACCTTACTCAGACACTACACTGACACCCAGCCAGGATTTCTTGTACCCATTGATGCCAAGCGCCTTGCAGAGGCCAACACATACATTACTATAAATCTTTTGATATGACACGGCCAGGGACTCAACCCGCGACCTTCCACTCTCCGGGCGGACGCTCTCACCACTACACCACGGAGGCGGTCAGAAAGTACAAGGACACAGGGTATGGTTGTTAAAAATAACTGAAGCATCAGAGAAAAGTCATTATTATGAGCACCACAGTGCATTAAACATATAGGATTTCTTGGTGATTGAGATTATCTAAGCCCAAATGGACCACTTTCATTTAGTGCCTTAATGACACTAGGTAGTGGCCATCTTGGCCAAACATGTAAGTGTTTCCTTAGTCTGCTATGAAAGGAAAGGTGACTCAGCTAGTGAGGTGAGTGGTGAGGGAGGTGAGGTAGAAAGGTTATATAACGGGCAAATGTTTGTTTATTCGAGCCAGGTAAAGCGCCAGACTCGTGATCCGGCGAGGTTCAGGTGTCGGAATCGACCCCAGCTGTGAATAGATGTAAACATCTTTGAGTCGACTTTGTGTGCACAATGTTTCAGTGTTGTCACAACCCTTAGTGTACAGTACACAACCCTGATATCCAATGGTCGGGGGACAAAAATACCAGCAACCTGAGCAAGCAGTAATTGCGTGGATATGTGCGCTATGTAAATATCCTATAATGCTCACGTAAGGTGATAAACTAGAAAGGGAGGTAAAATGGAAATTTTATGGGGTTATGATGTCTCCTCTTGCATACAGCAAAATGAATGCAAATATGTGGTCAAGTGTGAAGATGCTCACATCCGTTCAGAATATAGCATTTTACCCGTGTATGGGGAATCGAGCACGGATCTACAAGACATGGCGAGCGGACGCTTAAACCACTATCCTTCCCGCTAGATAAGTAATTTGAACAACCATTGGATAAAAGTTGCTGAAGATACCCCATGCTCGTGTATGGCATATAAAGCTCAGCTCATAAAAAGAAAAATATTGCTATTAGTAATATGTCGTCAATTTTGTTCGATAACCTTTCATGACATTTAGTTATATGAAACATTTGCTCAGCCTAAACGTTGTAACAGTAAAACATGAGAAGAAAGAAACTATCAACGATAATAAACTAGTTTCATCCAAATCAGTCTCTGCATCCCTAATGGATGTTTGCCTTAAAAACACCAACATATGCAAAGTATTTGAGAAGCTCGAGCACAATTGAAAGATTGTTCTAAAAGATCACATATGATAAGAGCTTGTTCGATTTAGTATTTTTTTAACAAAAACATAAGGGGTCAATTAAAGATTTGATATCACCAGTCAAATCAATTAAGTTCGTGATTGGAGAATCACAGATACACCTGGAGCTATGTTTGATAGAGGTGGTGGCTTATTACGTCGGGAAAACGTTTCATAAGCAACTTGTTTTCAAATGAAAAACCTCGATTTGCACTGCAAATATTGAGTTCTGAAGTACATGGGCATGCATAACAAATAATTATATTAAAAAAGATTCTATAATAGTTAGAAATTTCGTTCCTATATTTTATATTGCAAATAAAAGACTTTTGACGCTGCAGCCCTCGTCATGGCGGATTTGGTTCACAGCGTAGACGTCGATCCATTTCATCCCACTACTGCCGCTAAGGGCAGAGATCCGGTGACAATGAAGCACCATGTACTCTTGAAGACAAGCCACAGCAAGCCTAAACTGATGGGGACGGGTAGGCGGGTCGAAGATCCGGGTTAGTCTTGGTCTCCAACAACCCGTGTCTGTCTTGAGAGTCCACAGAATCGGGTGGTCACTCTCGCTGGCTTGGTTGGCTCGTGTCATGGTAACCCGATCGGACAGATAGATGTCCATGCTGTTGATCACTAGGTTGTCCTTTTTAGACATGATTATTTACAAAACGCCACGATATAGCTGGAATATTGCTGAGTCCCAAATCCTTCTAAACATACCTGGTAAAATGACGACCGTTTCATAAACGTCATTGTAATACACGAAATTCGAGAATCAGAAGCAAATACCACTTGCAGAAAATGTCATTCTCCACGGGCACTTGTTTAATTTAATTAACTTCTAAGCTGTAATCGGAACAATTTCAATAAAAGAAATTCCAACTGAATGAACTAATGTTTGATAGGATAAACATCTAACTCCGACTGCTAAATACGAGTCTCCAGATATTGAAATATGTGTAATCGTCTACCTATAGTTCTCCGTTTCAATTAATCAACTCACAAAACATACTGACATTTAACAAAGCATGTGGAGGTTTAGAATGGATGTTCTTCAAGTTCTTCAAGGATAAAGTGTATTGCTGCAAACTTTGTTCACTGGATAAAATAAGTTTGGGCCACTGGCATTTTTATGATTGATATTGTATCAGTGTGTCAATGAGTAAATAGATCCTTATTCATAATTTCAAAATTTACATATACCCCATTTATTTTGTCCAGTGTATTTTTTCAGTATAGTGGTGTACGTGAAACCATAACAATTTCTGAACACATCGATACTATATTTATTATAAGTTATACTTTATTTATTATAAGTTATACTTTATGTATTATAAGTTATACTTTATTTATTATAAGTTATACTTTATTTATTATAAGTTATACT
The DNA here is from genome assembly GCF_037392515.1 of Haliotis asinina. NCBI lineage: Eukaryota > Metazoa > Mollusca > Gastropoda > Lepetellida > Haliotidae > Haliotis > Haliotis asinina. The sequence continues at coordinate 27,227,759 of NC_090292.1, forward strand.
TTATCTATTTAAGGTTGAAGCAGCAACACGTAACAAGTCACATCATATCAGGCACTATTTGCCTTCGCATGTTTTCTGTGTTGGGGAGGTCAATGAAATACATGTAATGTATCTAGCAGCAATCAGATTCTTAATTTCAATCAGGATTGACATAAACATTCCGGATAGTGGAACATTGTCTGTTATTATATGTCTCAAACTCCTTCAGACAAGTTTGTTCTCATTGCTTATAGGTATCACCTCCCACAAAATATTTTTATATCAGATTATCGTTTTTCGTCTCACATGCACATACAGTGGTGGTTAGGAGGTTAATTCATTTTCCCACCATCAAGCTGTCACAGCATCGCATCAGCATGTGCCTGATTATGGAGCTGTACAAGTCACAAAAGGGACTGCGATTATATGCCAGAGTTGACAAGTTTTCGGATTGGACAGATGTCGTTTTCACAGCTTCCGCAGCATGCGATTATCAGTTCTGTAGTTTCAAGTTATATGTTATGACATGAATCACGGGCTCATCAGGTCCAACAGTACAAGGTATATGTTATGACATGAATCACGAGCTTATCAGGTCTAACGGTACAAGGTATATGTTATGACATGAATCACGAGCTTATCAGGTCCAACGGTACAAGGTATATGTTATGACATGAATCACGGGCTTATCAGGTCCAACGGTACAAGGTATATGTTATGACATGAATCACGGGCTTATCAGGTCTAACGGTACAAGGTATATGTTATTACATGAATCACGAGCTTATCAGTTCTGTAGGTCCAAGTTATATGTTATGACATGAATCACGAGTTTATCAGGTCTAACGGTAGAAGGTATAAGTTATGACATGAATCACGAGCTTATCAGGTCTAACGGTACGAGGTATATGTTATGACATGATTCACGAACTTATCAGGTCTAACAGTATAAGGTAACTGTTATGATTTGAATCAGGTATTTCATTCTAAGGCAAATGAGCTGTAAGAATCATATGGGTAGATTGCGTTGACAGCGAGTAAGTAGGTCCTCACGATCTACAGGTCACCGCTCGCCACCGCTCGCCACCGCTCGTCACTGCTCGTCACCGATCGCCACCGCTCGCCACCGCTCGTCACCGCTTGCCACCGTTCGCACAATAGGAGTAAAAAGATGAACAGTACCACACACCAGCACTCATTCCATGCGACGGTGGCCTATAAACAACCCGAACAATCCTATTTCGCTAAACCATAAATCAAGCTGCGAATTTCCAATAAGAACAAATGTGTAGAAGTTCAGAGATAACCCCTCTCTCATTCTCACATCAATTTAATACAACGACACCCTACCGATACATCACCACTATATTTGCCTGTTGGCGATAGAGAGTGTGGCACTCAAATTATTTATTTCTCATTGGCGTTAGTTTCAGTTCGCGCAAGTCAGTAGATGCAGCTTTATGTTGAAAAAGATATTGTAGATGACATACAAATTACAAGCATTGTCCATTTCTGCAACTGCTAAAATGTCAGATAGTTAATCAAAATTCATTACTGACATAAGCAATAAAACATGAGCCACGATGATGAATCATTGTGTGGGTTTCAAGTTATGCGTGGCTCTGAAGATATACACAAGAACCGATTAAAACTGATGTTTTCTGAAAACTGTCACTGATGCAAATGCAGATGAAGATTCGTGGATGACAAATTCTATATTTTTAAAGGGTACGATGTTTTGGGGTATATTCTTACTACTTGATATTCATTAGTCCCCACATGGGTACAATGTGTGAAGCCCATTTTCTGGTGTCCCCCGCCGTGATATTGCTGGAATATTGCTAAAAGCGGCGTAAGACTTAACTCACTCATTCACTCACTCACTTGATATTCATTAGTCCCCACATGGGTACAATGTGTGAAGTCCATTTTCTGGTGTCCCCCGCCGTGATATCGCTGGAATATTGCTAAAAGCAGCGTAAGACTTAACTCACTCATTCACTCACTCACTTGATATTCATTAGTTCCCACATGGGTACAATGTGTGAAGCCCATTTTCTGGTGTCCCCCGCCGTGATATTGCTGGAATATTGCTAAAAGCAGCGTAAGACTTAACTCACTCATTCACTCACTCACTTGATATTCATTAGTCCCCACACGGGTACAATGTGTGAAGCCCATTTTCTGGTGTCCCCCGCCGTGATATCGCTGGAATATTGCTAAAAGCAGCGTAAGACTTAACTTACTCATTCACTCACTCACTTGATATTCATTAGTCCCCACACGGGTACAATGTGTGAAGCCCATTTTCTGGTGTCCCCCGCCGTGATATTGCTGGAATATTGCTAAAAGCGGCGTAAGACTTAACTCACTCATTCACTCACTCACTTGATATTCATTACACCTGCACCTGATGAAAGAATAACAAAATACTCTGAAACATCGTGTCCATCAATAAGAAGAAGTTGGCATCAATAAATTATTGCCTTTATGAGTGTCACTTCTTTATCTTTTCTATATCTGATATATCTGTTTGTCTGTGTGTGTTAAATTTCACTTTCAGTTATACTGAGTTCATTTTGGAATGTGTCATTGCCTTTGACGAAAGAAAAACTGAAATCTTCAATAGCATCAGTAGTTTTAACAGGTACTGTATACAGCATTTTCATCAAAGCCTCTACTAAATAACGTCACAAAAACATTAACCCATGTATTCGACAGACACAAGCAAGTTCAAAAGTTTGAGTCCACAATTTGTCATTGTCCCGAGACACTTGTTCCATAGATACTAGTCAAAATTAGTTATGGATTTATGTAAATTTTGAAATTATGAATAATGATCTATTTATTCATTGGCAAACTGGTGAAGTATCAATCATAAAAATACCAATACCTCTAAACTATTTTTCCAGTGTATTTAATTCCCCAAATCATAGACTGAAAATTGTGAGATGTAACACTGTCTGCAAGATCGTTCTGATGCAATAAAGATCGAATGGCTCAAGGCTGTTTTATCTCAAGGCTGTTTTGTATACAGATTTCTTGCATTTTAAACTTTATAAACTACGTACTAGTCCTTGCATAACAAAATTAGATCACAAACAAATCACGAACATACTACATTATACTTAAAGAACAGTATTTGGCACATTCTGGATTTCGCAATTTGAAACAAACAGTACTTTTCATGACCATGAATATTACAATTTTGATTAATAGTTTTAATATCATACGCCGTTTCATACGGAGTGACATGTAAATGTATATGAATCACAACAGTGATACCTCCAACTGATGCATTGACGCTGGTCTTGGAGGATCTTCAAATGTACATTGTATATCAAGTCAAAAACCCTCCCTGCTATGTGAACATCTGCCATTGAAGACAGAGTGTCTGAGCTATGTGTCAAATAGCTAAGCACACTCCATCATTGACATAACACTACAAACCATCTTCATGCAAACTGCACCTCAGAAGCTGAAGTCTTCATACAACTGCCATGACAACTTCGGCCTTCTCAGATGACGACTTTCCTGTGTGTAGATACACGAAAGGTCACCACAACTCCTATTCTGACTACCCGTGAAGATCAGGTTAAAATTGATCTTCAGCAACCCATGTTTGTCTTGAGAGACGACTTACGGGATGAGACGGATAGGCTCGCTGACTTGGTTTACACATGTCATCGCATCCGAATTAAGTAGGGCGGTGCTCTTGATCGGTGGACTTCATGATTCTGCTATCTACATGTTGGAGTATTGCTGAGTGCGACATGGAACAGCAAAGAAACCAATCACGTCCTGACCATCTCGTCGGGCACGTTGTATGTTCACTTTGGCAAAGACATGACAACCGGTTCTTTGTGCACATTTACTCCAACTGGACATGCCAAGACGTAACGACTTAAGAGTCATACTCCCACTTTGTATAGATTAAGGTCATTGGTTCACAATTTGTGACAGACCAATAATTGTTTCTTCATGCAATGAGACTTGACATGTAAGAAAGTTGGCATATAGGCTGAACAAGGGGTTCATTCGTACTGCTTAAAATCGGAAGTCCTATGACCTGTTAACACCTGAAATTTGACTCAGATTCTTTCAAAATGGTTTTCCTTAACAGATCAACGTGAGTGAAAACTATTTACTACTACTACTACTACTACTACTACTACTACTAGTAGTAGTAGTAGTAGTAGTAGTAGTAGTAGTAGTAGTAGTAGTAGTAGTATGCCAATGTGTGTTTAGCACCGATACCCAGTTCTGCTGCTCAATGGCGCTTTGCTTTTTTCCTCGATCAGTACATCTCAACGGCACACCGTATTTCAATTTTAACTCTGGGGATCATACAACCCTTGCAGCCTACTAGGCGCACCGACATAAAGTGGCTTCCCCATCCTAACAAGGAGCCCATTCACACCTTGGTGGACTGGGACACATAGCCACTATAGTTTGTCCAAATGTACCCCGTAGGTCGCTCTACCGGCAACTGGGCGTTTGCATGTATTTATGTGGCCACCATCTGGCCATCTACCAGTGGATTCGCGAGTTCAGGTGCAAAGTTTGTGTACTGTACACTAGGGGTTGTGACAACACTGAAAGCGTCTGGATACAGAGCTGACTGAAGGATATTTATACTCGGTGACGATCCTGGCACCTCAAGCACGCTAATCACATTGGCAATCGTCCATCCACATCGTGAGTGAACAGAAGGAAACGGATGCAGGTGGGCTGGAAAGAGAGTTAACGAGATGAACACTGCCTGTTGGTTAGATATATAGTTGAGGGACAAAGACGTCCGTGTGGAGTACCAGCCAGGGTTGTAAAAGTTAGTACTAAGAAATAGCTTCCATTATCGGGACGACATATGTACTTAGCGTTCACATTATCGGTGAATGTGCGGTGAAGGGATTTTTCACTGGTTTTACTGTTTTGTTTCAGTTTGGGTGTATTCAATGTTCAGACATAATTCTTTTGACTTTTCGTTTATTTTATGAATGGGGAATAGGAACACTGCCTCATTCCCAGGTGATACAGTACACTTTGAGTGACATTTACAAACTGGCATGTTGGATAGGAATGGTTGCTTTTAAATAGGCATCTTCTTAAGTGTAATGATTGCGACGTTTAGGTGTACATGGTTGCTTGACAACGGCGTTAGCATCCGTTGCTACGATGAGGTTGTCCCTCTTTTAAAATTTGGTCTATGTGCAACAGTCTTCTGCACAAAAACCTCTGGAAAATCAAAATGAAGCTTCATATGCTTTCTTCACTGTCGTTAATCATGACACCTGAAAGGGTTAAACAAATCATGTTTCAATGTAGAAAACCGATTGCCAGGGCTTAGATTTTCGAAGCTCTCTTAGCGCTAAGATAGTCGTACGTTAATGATAATGAATGGCACTTACAACTATCTTAGCGCTAAGAGAGCTTCGAAAATCTAGGCCCAGGGGTTTTAGTGTCAAGTCCATTCCTCCTACGTGTCAGTATACGTAGGCGCTTTGGTCATATTTCTGCAATATGATTGAAAACCAAATGAGTATAATATGTTCTAAAAGCAATAAAAAAAACAGTGCTGAAATGACGGTGACTATACTGGCGAAAGAGACCCGTGACGATCTCGGTAGGAATTGACCATCTGTTGCAATAAAGAAGTTTCAAATCCATGAAAAAAAACATGTTACTTCATCAGGAACAAACTCAATATCTGTGTAAATTCCACTGCGTCATTATCGTATTTCAATCTGTGAAATATTATTAGTTGTAAAGGTCAGTTTCAGATAACATAGTTGAGAGCTATGTCCCTTGGTGATTTTACCTTCAGAAGGGACAAGGACCATCTTACATATACTTGAAAAGAAATCTACCAACTGTCATGTGTAAAATACTCCTTTTGGCCATGATGGTCTTATCACAGAATAAACTTGTCACTTGTCACTTGATACACAGAACCTGCTTCGCTGGATTACGCTATCACGGGTTAGTCCCACCTGTCCGGTTTGTTTGATATGCCGACAGATAATCCCGTACGGGGGATTACCGTTTTGTCTTTGATGTACCGACTATAACCTGTACTGGAAAGGCGAATACTGGAAAGTCGAATACTGGACACGTCGAATACTGGAAAGTCGAATACTAAGCTCGTCGAATACTGGACACGTCGAATACTGGAAAGTCGAATACTGGACACGTCGAATACTGGAAAGTCGAATACTGGAAAGTCGAATACTGGACACGTCGAATTCTGGACACGTCGAATACTGGAAAGTCGAATACTGGGCTCGTCGAATACTGGAAAGTCGAATACTGGGCACGTCGAATACTGGAAAGTCGTATACTGGAAAGTCGAATTCTGGACACGTCGAATTCTGGACACATTGAATACTGGACACGTCGAATATTGGAAAGTCGTACTCTGGACACGTCGAATACTGGGCTCGTCGAATACTGGACACGTCGAATACTGGAAAGTCGAATACTGGACACGTCGAATACTGGAAAGTCGAATACTGGACACGTCGAATACTGGAAAGTCGAATACTAACAGTCGAATTCTGGACACTTCGAATACTGGACACGAGTAGCAGTATAAAGTTATATCGTTTAAGGGTTAAAAGGTTAAGAAGGTAAATTCAGCAAACAGCAATCCTAGGAATAATGACAATTATCAGACTATAACATGCCAATCTACTAATTAGGCCAAATCGGTTTTGCCCGACACAATTTAACCGTGGAATGAACTACTTATGAATGCGAAAAATGCTTCATCTGTTGGGCAGTTTAAGAATCTAATCAAACCCTACGTTAATACCAACATAATGTTTGACCTAAATTTTGGTAGTTGACTCTGTCAAATAATTCACTGCCGTCTTCGATTTCAACAGATTAGTGGTTTATTACTTCAGATCTGCAGGCCTCGTGTCCAATAGTTCAAACAGGAGAGGAATCGGTTAACGAGACTGTTAATATAATGTTACAAAATAATAGTGCAATGGTCGTTCAAAGCCAATTTCCAACAGATAAGATAGGACTGTTGGGGGTTTTTTTTTGTCATTTTGTTACAAATAAAGGCAAAGACGACAATGTTTGCCATTTTCATTGTTTGCAAAATCTAATAAAACAAGGTCAGCATGGTCAGGAAAAGACATTTCACGCCAAGATGAATTACTTCCATGTCATTGAAGTACCCGTGAAGATACGGGATGAAATTGTTCTTCATCAACCCATAGTTGACGTAAGAGGAGATCAGGGTGGATCGAGTGGTCAGGTGTTATCACATGTTATCGTAACCCTATTGCGTAGATCGATGTTCATGATGTCCATCACTGGATTGTGCTGTTCAGACTCAATTATCTAAACACCGGCGACGTTAAAAAGCAAATAAACTACATTTCGTTGCCGTAGAAGGTGTTTCGTGTACGCAGGAGTCACGTTAAGCAATTATAAGAAGATACTGTCATGTCCGAAGAAGGTATCTTCATTTACGGAGGGCACACTTTCATCTTTGTTGATGATATTTTCATCAACATGGAAAACAATTACATCTTAGGATACTTAATCTCACATTAATTATTATCAATGTTTATTTATCATTAATAAGGATCCAGGCAGGTTTGAGTGTCGCGCTACGTGTTCTATTTTGAAATTTATTTTCATGTTTTGCAAACAATAGTAATATTAATTAGCACGTGTAGTTTAACAATACCTTTTGGACAACGGACAATAGACTCCATCGTATTGGAATTGTGTCGAGATGCAAACGACAAAACAACTTGAAACACCTCACAACTTGTGAAACTCCGTCACGAAAAAAAATCTGCAAACGTTGCGTTCTATTTTGTGAAACAAACTACTTATTCAATAAGAACATTACTTCTGTGAAAGGCTATCCATTCCTATATACGATATCAGACGTTTGTTTATTCGATATCATAAACAACGATAGCAGTAATAGCTTGTGAGGTTATGTTATCATGTTTACATTATCAAATTCAAATTTCAAGGGGAATGCCTGTTACACATTTGTCCATAATTGATATATGAAATCGTATAGTTTTACATGTTGTCATGTTGTTTCTGTAACGTTTTAAAGCCACATGGAGGTAGAGCGGAGCGGAGCGGAGCGGAGCGGAGCGGAGCGGAGCGGTGAGGTGAGGTGAGGTGAGGTGAGGTGAGGTGAGGTGAGGTGAGGTGAGGTGAGGTGAGGTGAGGTGAGGTGAGGTGAGGTGAGGTGAGGTGAGGTGAGGTGAGGTGAGGTGAGGTGAGGTGAGGTGAGAACATCGTACATAAGAATATTTCGCTCATATGACGACGTGCATGCGTGTGTATGTGTGGCTGCTTGTACTAGCCTGGGCTCAAACTGGTTAAATAGTTCTATCTCGCTGAGATAGTTAAGCAATCTGCGCATGCCACAGTTATGCATGAATACCCCACTCAGGTACATGACACTGACTCCGAGCTGACCAGTCCTTGTTGTACCCATTAATGCCAAGCGCCAGGCAGGGATAAGCAAGTACCATATTTTAACGATATTATTGTTTGAAGAATATTTTTACCGAACAATTCATTGGAAGTTTTTCTTCGCTCAGTTGTATTCATGGGTATTTGTTCTCAGTTCACTTTGCAATAATAATTGATTTTAGTAGAAACTCCTTTCCTGTATGTATGACACGTCATATGGGTAACAATGTCTTGGGTGGCAGAGATAACAATAAATCACGAGACCAATTAGATAGGTATAAAATGTACACATGCATCATGGTGTAAAATATATGGTTGTTTGTTGTTTGAAAAATATACCTGATAACAGTCAATATAGTCTGAACAAGACAGTATAGTGACTGACATCCTGAGCATTAGGTGCATACGTCAAATCAGCGAACTCTTCCACGTGATCCCGTTGGTTTCATCTTACGAAAGTCATCGGCAGTTCAGTGGTAACCAGGATCTTCGCGGGGACATTCGAACCATCGAGTTAAACCGGATCTTCATAGTCGACGGATTTTAATTTTATAAGTATCAACCATAAAGAACATATGTTGAAAGAAAAGCTTCCTTAATTTTAAGAACTCCATATCCCTGTACTGAAAGCAAAACCACACACGTCACCATCGAGCCTTACCACGTCTTTCTACAACCGTGAGTTGTTGAAGACCCGCTCTAAGCCGGAATATCACCGATGGTAATAACCTAACGTCAGACTACTTTCGGACAACTGACTGTGAATCATTGACCACATATCTCTCTCATCCTTCACCTTTGCCTAAGTTTAAATATGGAGGTTTGTAGTTTCGCCATGGCTATTTCATCGATGAAGTCTGAATGTTTTGTGAAAAATCGCACTAGGTTTGAATGCTGAGTGTTAAAAATATAGAACACTCGTATATTTAGAAAGTCAAATAAAAAATGATGTCATCAAGCAAATAAGATATTGAAATAATATACTACTAACCCCATTACTGCATTTATAAATAATTCTATCAGTGCCTTAGCGAATCGTTAATTTGTACATTTAAACCATCCAAAATTGTCACTCGAAATCCAGTGATTAACTCTCTTGCTTCAACGTACCGGAATATCTCTTGTTTCAGCACACGTATTGTTGTTCCCATAAACTAACATTTCTTATTCTTCCAAATGGTCCAATCAAAAACCACCATACTTAATTAACTGAGGATCATATTAAGAAAATGATTTTCTTTCTGAACAGAAACCTGAGACATGTACAATAGAATCTGTGTTTCTTCAGTCATGATTAAACATTTGACAGGTAATATGACCGAGTTGCGAAATGCCACCAAGATTATGTATGCCTACAAACACATTAACTGCGCTATGCGTAGAGTAACCCCTTCTTTTTGACAAGCATATATTGTTCGGGATAAAATCTATTCTGGAATTCTTCTGTAAAACTATATCTTTGATATTATATTTGAGGTTCCATTTAACCTTAAAATCCAATTTCATCCACTAAGAACTGTCGTATATCTTTCTGATAAGAAATCAACAAATGATCAGTAGATCCAACAATAGTCAGCACACAATAGTCAGTAGTGTTTACTGACTTTATTATTGACAAGGGCGTTGAGGTAGCTTAGTTGTTAAAGCGTTAGCCTGCCATCGTATCCAGGTACCTAGATCGATATTCATGCTCGTTAATCACTGGATTGGATCACTGGTCCAGACCGACGCCATTAGACTGGAAACAACAACAACAACAACAACAAGGAACCACCAGCACCACAACAACCAATAATAAACAAACAAATAAACAAAAACACAAATAGACGATCGGAAACATTCCAGTTTGATAACGGAGTTCGAATATTTATATACTCCTCACAAAAAGGTCAGCAGCACAAAGTTGTAGTCCCATTACATTTTCATTTATCGCAATAGCAAATCAATAGAATGGAATAAACACATGTACTCATGATTAACAAAATAAAAACAAATGGTACTGAGCAACAATGGTTTTACAAATCATGTGAAACATGTACCCGTGAAACACTGATGTGCTACATTGATGGAGTAATCTGATAACATTGAAGTTCAAGTCAGTTTTGGACAGTGAAGCAGTGTTCAGTAACACGCAGGGTCATATTGTGCAGAAACACATGCCTGTATACGTTTCGTTATGACTAAATGAGCCTTTAAAGTTGCTGTTGTGGAATGTTCTGCCACTCTGGAACGCTTGCGCCTGCTCAAAGTCATCCAGAATCGGGTGCTGACCATGAAGACCGTAGACATGATGTCCCAAGCAAGTTCAATAGGATTATATAAAGTGACCTTGCAGGCCAGTCGACATGTGCAATGTTGTTGATCTAAACAACATCATTAATGACGAGCATTACCATCCATCAATAAAAATGAATATATGACTTGCTTGTTGTGCCAGAGGAATGCTTACAGGTAGGTTTACACCGAGCAAGATGCGTGCACATTCATGTCACGTATCTCGCATGTTGTTTCTGATGATGGATCGTTTCGGGTGCTGATTTCAATGTTATGAGTTAAATCAATTTGACAGTCACTAAAGGTTATGTATTCTTTGAATACTTACCTTTCAGTAACATGTCGGCAAGAATCCCTCTCGAGATAGCTAAAGATGCTACACTGAAAATACTTCTTGCTTAATATTTTGTGAGGATTATCTCCGCAAGAAGTACAGGATCAAGGCGCTGATTTTTACGATCTTTGGATGTCAATCTCAACAGCGCATCGTATCGTCAATCTCAGCTCCCTAGGGATCATGCAACTCTTGCCGCCACACCGACTTAATGAGCCTTTCCCATCCTTATGGGGTACCCATTCACATGTGGGTGGACTGGGACACATAATCATAATAATGTCCAATTGACTGACATATTGACGTATTGATGTGGTCACCACGTGGCCATCTACTACGGGCGTGTGGGTTCTTATCATGTGCACAGGGCTGTGTATTAAACGCTAAGAGTTGTGGCAACACCAAAAGTACCTGAACAGTTAGGTGGCTAAGTGGGCTCGATTCCGATTCCTCAGGTTCGCTGGGTTTTAACCTGGCCCCTTAGGCAGCTCGCCAACCACACTCTTGATTGATGAATGAAATAAACCATAAGTTGTCATTCACCCAGCTATATCTTTCCCAAATAAGCACTATCGATCAGTGGATATCATTTGAGCGAAAAGCAAGCAAAGCCCTACCTACCTCACCAAGCCAACACGTTTCGTTCCGATATTCCGGAAAAAAAGACAACGAGTCCAACATCACTCGATCAGATGTAACTTAAAATGACGTATAAATAGCCCCACATAACGTGTAGACGAGAGACGAAACCGACAGGGCTATTTACGCTGTCGTCTGGAGTAGCACATCCCCTTCTGTTTGTTCAGGCTGATTAATCAATGTTGGGGAAGAAAAAATGGATTACCTCCCCTTAGTGACAACCCACATACTGACCGATTTGTTGCCAGTCTAGAACCGTGCCACTGATCAATGTGTTGATGGGTAAGATCTATGATGAATTCGTGATCTGAATTTGTAACGATTTATTACAACAAATTCTTTTCAGTCTCTGCTTACCCTTATGACTGGTGATGGTTTTAACACATATAGACCTATTTGCATCATGTACATGACATACATCGTGGATTCTATGACAGAACTAGCCGTTATATCTGACATGAATAAGGTTTTAAGTCTTGTCAACACTCGTCTGTCTTAGAGCTACAGAAAGACATAAATACGTGTAAGGCTTCAATGTGTGAAGAAGATAAATTGAGATTTCAGGGAAGGAAACTCTCATCTTTGAACCCCCAAAAATAATTCTAACGAGTGAACAGGAGCCCATGGTTAAAGACTTAATTACATTTTAAAGTGTAATATGAGTCCTGGAACACTTTCCATATACTGGAAGACATTGTGTAGTTATGGGGTGTAGCCCTTAAAAGAGATGACATGATCATCGATTGTATTAATATAGTATTCAGTATCCGAAACGAAATTATATTTCATTCAATATTTTATTGAGGACGTTTTGAGGCCAGTTGTTAGACATATTCAGGTACCATTATGGCGGGAACACAATAGAAATGAAAGACATGGAGTAAATAAGGCATGTAACCCTCCAAGAAGTGGTCCTCCAGCTTCTTCAGCTTCTTCAGCATCCAGAAAGACACACATATTTTTTTACTTTACCGAGTCAGTATGATTTTAGCAGATGTTTAGAAATATTGTAGTAATATTATGGCCTAGGATACAAGACATGTGCTTTATACACTGGACGCATATGAGGAATCGAACCCGGGGTCTAACACTCTAACTAAAACGCAAGTCCACTGTCCCTTAAAAAAATTCGGTTTCGATGTGAGGGTGGGATGAAGACATTACAAGCATATTTTCTTTTACTATTTCCAACAGTGAGTCCATGGCACTGTGGTCTATGTGGGCACATTTGTATATTATACACCATGCATACATGACACCATTTCTCGATCACACATTGTCGGTGATGATGTAACTCTTAGAAATAGTTGCAGTTCGTCTTAGTAGCAGAAGTAGTCGCAGTTCTTAGTAGCAGAAGTAGTCGCAGTTCTTAGTAGCAGAAGTAGTCGCAGTTCTTAGTAGCAGAAGTAGCAGAAGTAGTCGCAGTTCTTAGTAGCAGAAGTAGTCGCAGTTCTTAGTAGCAGAAGTAGTCGCAGTTCTTAGTAGCAGAAGTAGTCGCAGTTCTTAGTAGCAGAAGTAGCAGAAGTAGTCGCAGTTCTTAGTAGCAGAAGTAGTCGCAGTTCTTAGTAGCAGCATATGCGGAGTGCTTATTATGTGTCCTCCGCATAATTCTCGTGCTCGTGGGTATCAACAAAGGAGATACATCTGCTTGATCTTCATCACTTTCATCACTTCATGTTCTCCCATCTTCTTTATGCCTTGCTAAAACTTGATTGTGCTGCATACGAGATTCACAGTTCTTGGTAGCAGGAAAAATCGCAGTTCTTAGTAGCAGCACATGCGGAGTGCTTATTATGTGTCATCAGCATATAATTCTCTTGTTCGTGGGCATCAAGAAAGGAGATACCTCTGCTTGATCTTCATCACTTTCAACATTAGTGAGTGTGACTTAAGAAGTGAAATACTTTAGAACTGAAAAAAAGGTTTGTTGGTAACAACATCCCAAAGCAATACGTTATCAAGAGAAAGGCTGTTTTAAATTTGATCACCTGTAACAAAGAGTCACCTGTATCAAAGAGTCACCTTTATCAAAGAGTCACCTGTATCAAAGAGTCACCTGCATCAAAGAGTCGCCTGCATCAAAGAGTCGCCTGTATCAAAGAGTCGTCTGCATCAAAGAGTCACCTGTATCAAAGAGTCACCTGTATCAAAGAGTCGCCTGCATCAAAGAGTCGCCTGCATCAAAGAGTCGCCTGCCTGTATCAAAGAGTCGCCTGCCTGTATCAAAGAGTCACCTGTATCAAAGAGTCGCCTGTATCAAAGAGTCACCTGCATCAAAGAGTCACCTGTATCAAAGAGTCGCCTGTATCAAAAAGTCGCCTGAATCAGAGAGTCACCTGTATCAAAGAGTCGCCTGTATCAAAGAGTCACCTGCATCAAAGAGTCACCTGCATCAAAGAGTCACCTGTATCAAAGAGTCACCTGTATCAAAGAGTCACCTGTATCAAAGAGTCGCCTGTATCAAAGAGTCACCTGCATCAAAGAGTCACCTGCATCAAAGAGTCGCCTGTATCAAAGAGTCACCAGCCTGTATCAAAGAGTCGCCTGCCTGTATCAAAGAGTCACCTGTATCAAAGAGTCGCCTGTATCAAAGAGTCACCTGTATCAAACAGTCGCCTGTATCAAAGAGTCGCCTGTATCAAAGAGTCGCCTGCATCAAAGAGTCACCTGCATCAAAGAGTCACCTGTATCAAAGAGTCGCCTGTATCAAAGAGTCACCTGTATCAAAGAGTCGCCTGCATCAAAGAGTCACCTGCATCAAAGAGTCACCTGCATCAAAGAGTCGCCTGTATCAAAAAGTCGCCTGAATCAAAGAGTCACCTGTACCAAAGAGTCGCCTGTATCAAAGAGTCGCCTGTATCAAAGAGTCACCTGCATCAAAGAGTCGCCTGTATCAAAGAGTCACCTGCATCAAAGAGTCACCTGTATCAAAAAGTCGCCTGTATCAAAGAGTCGCCTGTATCAAACAGTCGCCTGTATCAAAGAGTCACCTGCATCAAAGAGTCACCTGCATCAAAGAGTCACCTGCATCAAAGAGTCACCTGCATCAAAGAGTCACCTGTATCAAAGAGTCGCCTGCATCAAAGAGTCGCCTGCATCAAAGAGTCACCTGTATCAAAGAGTCACCTGTATCAAAGAGTCGCCTGTATCAAAGAGTCACCTGTATCAAAGAGTCACCTGCATCAAAGAGTCACCTGCATCAAAGAGTCACCTGTATCAAAGAGTCGCCTGTATCAAAGAGTCGCCTGCATCAAAGAGTCACCTGCATCAAAGAGTCACCTGCATCAAAGAGTCACCTGTATCAAAGAGTAACCTGTATCAAAGAGTAACCTGTATCAAAGAGTCACCCGTATCAAAGAGTCACCTGAGTCGCCTGTATCAAAGAGTCACCTGTATCAAAGAGTCGCCTGTATCAAAGAGTCACCTGTATCAAAGAGTCACCTGTATCAAAGAGTCACCTGTATCAAAGAGTAACCTGTATCAAAGAGTCACCTGTATCAAAGAGTCACCTGTATCAAAGAGTCACCTGAGTCGCCTGTATCAAAGAGTCACCTGTATCAAAGAGTCGCCTGTATCAAAGAGTCGCCTGTATCAAAGAATCACCTGTATCGGTAAAATACCATTTTCTTTGTTGCCTCTTGCCTTGAATAATAAGGTGTAGGATAACTATACACTACAAATCCTTATCGGATTAATAGCGATATCAAAATATTCAGCTGCAAGCGGCCCGATTACTTTTTGTAATAGATTTACATCTGGTATTTGTCAGCGTTTCCCATTTGCGATGATTAAATGGATACATGATACTGGATCATGTTAACCAAACATCATCGAAAAACATATCTTCAATAGCTTCAGGCATCTCGACCTCCTCATGTTGCAGTGATTCTTGGTTTCCTCTGAGCATGACTGTTGAAGTTTTATGTTTTTATTTAGTTTTTGCTATTCTCACTCAGGTAGTCTCTTATCATTCCAGATTCCATGTGGGACCAAGAAAGGATCATTCCCTTGTCCGAAAGACGTTTCTGATTGTGTTGAAATATACTTGAAAGTGTTCTTTTCTTTCAGAATACAACACAATAATAAAACATATTAAATCTTTTGTTTTCATGAAGGCATTCACAGTAATAAATCATATCCAAGTCAGTTAATACACTTTATGCTATCTCGTATACCATCATCTACGTCAAAGCCAGAGAAAAAGCCCCTTCGACTATCTGTCCAAACAGGTAGAATCTGGAGTGATTGTGATGAACGTTGTATAAATGAGACAATCGAGCGTTGAGCACATATGGTTGCTTGTATGTTGACGTAAGCTAGGGGAGCGGCGGTTAGCCTATATTAGGTATGCTATAGGCGCGAGTTCCGTCCCGCCTGGGTACAAGGCATGAAGCTCAAATCTGCACCCCCTTCCCCCATAGACACCCTCCTACCGCGTAGACCATATCCGTTAAATTTATGCCACGTTGTATAGATAAGAACTTGTTTTCACTCTTTACATGACGTTTCAGAGCTAATTCTTGTACCTTCATCGGGTGAATGCTCAAACAGTACTAAGAAAGTGTGCAAAGACTAATAGACTCTTCACCTTAAACACACGGAAAGATGTAGTACAAACCAATATAGGGAACTGCATTGGAACTATTTGTTCTGAAGCGTGCAAACAACCCACGTGCTGCCATTTTACGAGGGAAGGGAACACTGTTTTGATGACTGGCGCACAAATTCGTGTTTGTCATAAACTAGATCCTGTTTGAGCTTTTCAAAAATGGGCAATAACCGAACAATAAAACAAGCGAGGACAATATTAAATTAATTTGTGCGCAGAACAAGACATAACTTTACTGTTTTCGATCCAGGCAATATTACTGAACATGGCCGTTCTTGGTTCTATATCTTGTGTAAAGATATAACTAATTTTTTTCTATTTTTCTGTGTACGCGATATATATGAAGTTAAAAGAAAATATTTACATCCTCCAGGCACGGTCTCATACGTTTTTGAAAGTGCCTGAAAGACTTTCTGAAACCAATCATTTTGAAATGAATTTTATGATTGGCAATATAAAACTTGTACATGACACCACATTTAACGATTTATATAATAGTGGGTTGTTTTTCCTGCTACAACGAATGTCACAATCCCAAAAATAGTAATAATTTGCTTAGGGTTCATTTTTGATAATGTTCAAGCATTTCCTTTCACAAAGGATGATACTAAGCTTGCAATGCCTGCCGCGAGGTTAATAAAATGTGTTGTTTTGTTGTTTATCCTTCATCTTTGGTGCATGCTTTCATCTTGTTTTACTTAATCCCCCTTTAATGTATATTAGTATGACCTGTGTTATTTCACTGCGTTATTTTAGTATTTCACTCTTGCTTGGAAAATGAAGATCCGCTTTAGAATTGATCTTCCACAATCCATGCTCGTTTGGACAGGATCGCTGTCTTGGTTGACACAATGTCATCGTGTCCCAGTTGCGTAGATCGATGCTCATGCTGTTGATTGTTTGACTCCCTAACAGTGGCTCAATGTTTAGAGATGAAGCAAAGAACTCTCTTCAGCTATTAATCACACTGACATTTCATATATTACAGAAACCATGATGTTCTGGCATTACTTGTCATTCTTTGTTTACGAGCTATCATCTACACGGAATTTGATCATCCCATTACTTTTGACATTTTAAGCTTTACTAAGCTATAGTTACTTTATACTATATAATACTTTATACTATATAATACTTTATACTAGTATTAAGGCATGTACATATGCTGGTATATTAAATAACAAATAATATTTAATAATAAATATTGGCGCTTCACTTACTCGGTTCGGATTGCAAAATACACTTGTCATATTTCATAAATACATTAGCAAGAAATGGAATTTTGGGAAAAACTTTGATACATATGCTTTGCACATAAGTATATGACACAAACACCATACTAGGGTCAATTTAGGGTCCATGCTGGAAGGGAAGGTCCTTTTACGATGATCTAACTCTAGGAGTGGGCGATCCATGTCCTCTTCCTCATTTGTCTACAGTTTCAGGGTTGCACGCTAGTTTTACATCTGTATTTGTCATATATACTAATGGTTTTACTGCCATTTCATTGATCGTTGTTGTTTTGGGTTTTTTTGGGGGGGTTGTTTTGGGTTTTTTTTTTGTTTTTGTTTTTTGTTTTTTTTTGGGGGGGGGGTTCAATTATTTTTTGGTATTCACTGTTTTTTTCCCTCACTGACGCACCAGATGGTATATTTGTGTCCTCAGGTTTCTTCGTCATGTATATATAATTTATTTTGTCTCAACAGTTGAAAAATTTACTGTGTGGCTAACAATCTTACCTCACTCACGCACTGGATGGTATAACTTGTTTTGTCTGACATAGCCACTTAAGTCACTCATAGGATGGAATGTAATACCGTGATATTGCTGGAATATTGCCAAAAGTAGAGTAATACCATACTTATTCACTTACAGAATGTCAAATCCTTTTACGTGTAGAATATCCATGTCGCTCGATTTCTGAACCTTAATTTACGAATTTAAAACTTTCATTTGAATTAAAATTAAGATACAAAAAAGATACATAGATTTTGCATTCTATTTTTTACTGTTCCGTTGAAAAGGACTCATATTTGAAAGGCAGTCGTCAACACTCTTTCATATTCAACTGATCATGAAAACACTATAACGAGCAGTAAGCGAATTTATCTTATTTCAACGGTTCCCTTCTTTCTCAGTTTAACGTTTCATTTAGGAGACTTTGAAGAACAAATTGACACTAAACATTCTGTAAATGCCTAAAATTCCAACTTTAACTTTCCATACATGAAATACATGAATAGACAACTAAACATAGTTAAAGCGTTCGCTCGTCACGCGGAAGACCCGTGTTCGACGCCCCACATAGGTACAGTGTTTAAAGCTTTCTGGTGTCCTCCGCCGTGATATTGCTAGAATATTGCCAAAGTGTAACGCTCAACTTTACGAACATACAACCGTTACATTTAATGTGAATGCCTCACACACGTCACGGCTCCCTTTCACAAAGCAGTATGGTGATCGTAAAATAAGGGTAATCTTAGTTGTGGGAGTTAAGGTTAAGCTTAGGATGTTTCGTGAAAAGAGAATCTCTGCCTCTGTCTCAGGATATGGGTTTATTTGGCATGGATGAGTATATGAAACGCTCGTAAAATATTCAAAGTCTGTCGTTAGACCGTAACTTCGGTTTTCCTGTCGTGAAAAAATTGATGCGACGACTGGCAAGATTCACCAGTCACCGGTGACTGGTGAATCTAACCATTAGTTTGTTCTTTTATGCCGCATTCACCAATGTCCCATCCATGTAAATAATCGACCAGACAATCCTGTCATCAACAGCATGAGCATCGATCTGCGCAATTGGTAACCGATGACATATGTCAACCAAGTCAGAGAGTCTGACCACCCGATCCTGTTAGTCGCCTCTTAAGACAAGCATAGTGGCCTTTTATGGCAGGCACGGGTTGCTGAAGGCCTGTTCCAATGAAACACATGTTACATATGTCTTAATAGATTTTCTAATCATGTAGTGAGTCGCTGCAGTGTGGGTGAACATCAATCTGCGAGACTGGACTACAATGATATGTGTCAACCAAGTGAGCGGGTTCTGACCACCCAATTCGTTAGTCGCCTCTTTACTAGATAAATACAGCACGGGTGAAGGATAAGCATGTCCCTCTCTACCTGCAAAATCAGACTTAATTTTTTACTCAAATCTCAAACTGAGTTCGAGTTTTTAACTCAACTGAGTTTTCTCAAATTTTCCGTTTCTCGAAACACTCTCAACTCAACTCTCTCAGATCGATCTCAGTTGAACTTTTAAACGTGTTGTAAGCGGCCTTTTTAATGTAAACACGGAAGAGGTCGTCTGCTCGCGAAATTGTCTACCGATATATAAGACTGCAACATTGAGAATGGCTTTCAACGGCGTTGAACCCAAACGAAGGCCGTACTGGACTGAGGAGGAGTTAGTTGATGAGGTGGAGAAGAGAGAGGAACGGCTGTTCAGAAAATTTAGGAGGTGTAGAGTGAAGTGTTTTCTCAAATATGAGTAAAACTCAGACTTAGGGACCGTCCATGATATATCAGCAGGGGGGTGGGATGAGGATTTTCGGGGGTGTCGGTGCATTCATTTCGTCTGCAGAATATGGGGGGGGGGGGAGCTGTTTTGTACAGGTATTTTAGGGGGGGGGGGGAGGGGGGCAGGTTGTTTTTGTCCCAAGTACTGAAGTGGGGAGGCTTCCAGATTTGTACAGAAAAAGTATAAAAATCCTCATCGCCCCTTCCCTGAAAACATGTAAGTATTCACAACCCCACGCCAGAGAGTAATATTCCTGCCATGTACCAGAAAATCCATTTGTTCACTTTGACATGGTTCCGGCAAACCATTGATTGATGGAATGACTGAACTTCAACAAATCAGTGTTTGACAGAGTGACTGAGTTTCGACAAATTAGTGACACACTGGCGATTAATTGCTTGACAAACCGGTGTTTGATGGAATGACGGAGTTTCCATAAACCAGTGGTTGAGGACATGACAATGCTTACCAGAGTGACTAAAGTTTGATACACCAGTGGATGACTCAGGTACAAGAAAACTTTGATTCATATGTTGTTATATTGAATGAACATCGATAAAGCAGTGGTTGACAAAGTGATTAAACTTTGATAAACCGGTGGTTGATAGAGTGATTAAGCGTTGATAAGCCAGTAGTTGTTAGAATGAATGGGGTCCGATCAAACAGTGTTTTGTTTAGAGATGGGCGATAATACGGGTTAACTGGTATCGCAAATCAAACCTCACAACACGATATATTGCGGTGCTCTTTTCGAGGACTAGTTCACCCGATACGATCGGCAATTTAAGTGACCATGGTTGGTAATTTTTGTGATGTACTGATAAATATTAATATCATTTGTATTTCCTTTTTATTATTATACACTAATAATTCTGGGCATGTTTATTGGTCACACAACTGTATTTGCATGATATTTTAACAATATGTGTGAGTTTAGTTTTACGCCGCACTCTGCAATATTCCAGCTACATGGCTGCGGCCTGTAAGTTATCGTGTATGGACCAGACAATCCAGTGATCAAAAGCGTGAGCATCGATCTGCGCAACTGAGAATCGATGCCATGTGCCAACCAAGTCAGCGAACCCATTCCCGTTAGTCGCCTCTTACGACGAGCAGAGTGACCTTTTATGGCAAGCATGGGTTGCTGAAGGCCTATGACCTTCACGGATCTTTGGCTATATGAATAAACCAACATCATAAAACAAATGAGCATCCGCATGAGCAGCAGGATTGGAGCACGGTCGCGATTACCACTGAATGAGTGAGTGAGTGAGTTTAGGTTTACGCCGCCCTCAGCAATATTCCAGCTATATGGCGGCGGTCTGTAACATGGGCATCGATCTGCGCAATTGGGAACCGATGGCATGTGTCAACCAAGTCAGCGAACCTGACCACCCGATCCCGTTAGTCGCCTCTTACGACAAGCACAGTCGCCTTTTATGGCAAGCATGGGTTGCTGAAGGCCTATTCTACCACGGGACACCACTGAATGTGCGCTACCCTCCTGTCTGTACTGTCACAGTGATATGTTTAATACACTCGATAAAAAGCAAACACATTTCTTTCCTTCTTTTACACTTACTTCTTTCAAAGTGCTGATACCCATATAGCCTTTTAGTTTCAACAAGTAAGATTAATACCAAACCTCTCATGTTCTGATTACACGATGCCATTTAGAAAGTGGTCAAATGCAACATATGTCATATTTGGGATTTCACTTTCTTAGTAAAGTACAAAAGTACAAACCTGAGGGTGCGGGTTCGAATCCCGGATGGGACTCAACCGAAAAAAGTACTAGAATTTGTACTTTACTAAGAAAGTGAAATCCCAAATATGACATATGTTGCTCTCATGTTCTATTGTTCTAATTAGAAAATGGAAATGAAATAAACGTTTTATCATCGTATATTTTTGACTTCATAGTGATTACCTTCTGGGCTAATTTCATTTTCCTTTCTTGAAAGATGACATAGTAAAGCTACATAATTGCATCTAATAGAGGTTTCATGCATTTATGTAACAATTAACTCCCATTAAAGTTTAGGTAGCGAAAACAGTCACCATCTTTAAAAATGATAGTGTGCCTTTTATGTCCTTTTACATTTCTTTTTCGGTTCTCATTTGACACTTTAGCACATAATGTCTGAAATACAATTATCGCCATATATTGTACGATTGATCTGCAAATCATGTGATGTTTTGTCTATTTGATGTCTGCTGCAGATTTGGAAATTTTAATGTTTACCATTTCCTTGAATACGAAAAGAGGCATGTCACGGTCCCCATATTGACGGACCACACAGCAGGTGCTTTGTCATTTATAAGTATACTAAATGTTACATTCTGTTAGTGAAGTCCTCTGTACAAGTCACCCCAGCCAATAGTGTGGTCCTCTGCACAAGTCACCCCAGCCAATAGCGTGGTCCTCTGTACAAGTCACCCCAGCCAATAGTGTGGTCCTCTGTACAAGTCACCCCAGCCAATAGTGTGGTCCTCTGTACAAGTCACCCCAGCCAATAGTGTGGTCCTCTGCACAAGTCACCCCAGCCAATAGTGTGGTCCTCTGTACAAGTCACCCCAGCCAATAGTGTGGTCCTCTGCACAAGTCACCCCAGCCAATAGTGTGGTCCTCTGCACAAGTCACCCCAGCCAATAGTGTGGTCCTCTCTACAAGTCACCCCAGCCAATGGTGTGGTCCTCTGTACAAGTCACCCCAGGCAATAGTGTGGTCCTCTATACAAGTCACCCCAGCCAATAGTGTGGTCCTCTGTACAAGTCACCCCGCCCAATACTGTGGTCCTCTGTACAAGTCACCCCAGCCAATGGTGTGGTCCTCTGTACAAGTCACCCCAGGCAATAGTGTGGTCCTCTGTACAAGTCACCCCAGCCAATAGTGTGGTCCTCTGTACAAGTCACCCCAGCCAATAGTGTGGTCCTCTGCAGAAGTCACCCCAGCCAATAGTGTGGTCCTCTGCACAAGTCACCCCAGCCAATAGTGTGGTCCTCTGTACAAGTCACCCCAGCCAATGGTGTGGTCCTCTGTACAAGTCACCCCAGCCAATAGTGTGGTCCTCTGTACAAGTCACCCCAGCCAATAGTGTGGTCCTCTGTACAAGTCACCCCAGCCAATAGTGTGGTCATCTGCACAAGTCACCCCAGCCAATAGTGTGGTCATCTGCACAAGTCACCCCGCCCAATAGTGTGGTCCTCTCCACAAGTCACCCCCGCCGATGGTGGTCCTCTGTACAAGTCACCCCAGCCAATAGTGAGGTCCTCTGTACAAGTCACCCCAGCCAATAGTGTGGTCCTCTGTACAAGTCACCGCAGGCAATAGTGAGGTCCTCTGTACAAGTCACCCCGCCCAGTAGTGTGGTCATCTGCACAAATCACACTGTATAGTAGTGTGATCCTCTGCACAAGTCACCCCGCCCAATAGTGTGGTCCTCTGTACAAGTCACCCCGCCCAGTAGTGTGGTCATCTGCACAAGTCACCCCAGCCAATAGTGTGGTCCTCTGTACAAGTCACCCCGCCCAGTAGTGTGGTCCTCTGCACAAGTCACATTGTTTAGTAGTGTGGTCCTCTGCACAAGTCACCCCAGCCAATAGTGTGGTCCTCTGCACAAGTCACCCCAGCCAATAGTGTGGTCCTCTGAACAAGTCACCCCAGCCAATAGTGTGGTCCTCTGTACAAGTCAACCCAGCCAATGGTGTGGTCCTCTGTACAAGTCACCCCAGTCAATAGTGTGGTCCTCTGTACAAGAAACCCCAGCCAATAGTGTGGTCATCTGCACAAGTCACCCCGCCCAATAGTGTGGTCCTCTGCACAAGTCACCCCCACCGATGGTGGTCCTCTGCACAAGTCACCCCGCCCAATAGTGTGGTCCTCTGCACAAGTCACCACAGCCAATGGTTTGGTCCTCTGTACAAGTCACCCCAGCCAATAGTGTGGTCATCTGCACAAGTCACCCCAGCCAATAGTGTGGTCCTCTACACAAGTCACCCCGGCCGATGGTGGTCCTCTGTACAAGTCACCCCAGCCAACAGTGAGGTCCTCTGTACAAGTCACCCCAGCCAATGGTGTGGTCCTCTGTACAAGCCACCCCAGCCAATAGTGAGGTCCTCTGTACAAGTCACCCCGCCCAATAGTGTGGTCATCTGCACAAGTCACACTGTTTAGTAGTGTGATCCTCTGCACAAGTCACCCCGCCCAATAGTGTGGTCCTCTGTACAAGTCACCTCGCCCAGTAGTGTGGTCATCTGCACAAGTCACCCCAGCCAATAGTGTGGTCCTCTGTACAAGTCACCCCAGGCAATAGTGTGGTCATCTGTACAAGTCACCCCAGCCAATAGTGTGGTCCTCTGTACAAGTCAACCCAGCCAATAGTCAGGTCCTCTGTACAAGTCACCCCGCCCAGTAGTGTGGTCATCTGCACAAGTCACACTGTTTAGTAGTGTGATCCTCTGCACAAGTCACCCCGCCCAATAGTGTGGTCCTCTGTACAAGTCACCCCGCCCAGTAGTGTGGTCATCTGCACAAGTCACACTGTTTAGTAGTGTGATCCTCTGCACAAGTCACCCCGCCCAATAGTGTGGTCATCTGTACAAGTCACCCGCCCAGTAGTGTGGTCATCTGCACAAGTCACCCCAGCCAATGGTGTGGTCCTCTGTACAAGTCACCCCGCCCAGTAGTGTGGTCATCTGCAATAGTCACCCCGCCCAATAGTGTGGTCGTCTGCACAAGTCACCCCGCCCAATAGTCTGGTCCTCTCCACAAGTCACCCCCGCCGATGGTGGTCCTCTGTACAAGTCACCCCAGCCAATAGTGAGGTCCTCTGTAGAAGTCACCCCAGGCAATGGTTTGGTCCTCTGTACAAGTCACCCCAGCCAATAGTGAGGTCCTCTGTACAAGTCACCCCAGCCAATAATGTGGTCCTCTGTACAAGTCACCCCAGCCGATGGTGGTCCTCTGTTCAAGTCACCAAAGCCAATAGTGTGGTCCTCTGTACAAGTCACCCCCGCCGATGGTGGTCCTCTGTTCAAGTCACCCCAGCCAATAGTGTGGTCCTCTGCACAAGTTACCCCCGCCGATGGTGGTCCTCTGTTCAAGTCACCCCAGCCAATAGTGAGGTCCTCTGTACAAGTCACCCCAGCCAATAGTGTGGTCCTCTGTACAAGTCA
Source organism: Haliotis asinina (assembly GCF_037392515.1). Taxonomy (NCBI): domain Eukaryota; kingdom Metazoa; phylum Mollusca; class Gastropoda; order Lepetellida; family Haliotidae; genus Haliotis; species Haliotis asinina. The sequence goes on from NC_090292.1 coordinate 27,252,752, forward strand.
CCCCCGCCAATAGTGTGGTCATCTGTACAAGTCACCCCAGCCAATAGTGAGGTCCTCTGTACAAGTCACCCCGCCCAGTAGTGTGGTCATCTGCACAGGTCACACTGTTTAGTAGTGTGATCCTCTGCACAAGTCATCCCAGCCAATAGTGTGGTCCTCTGCACAAGTCACCCCGCCCAACAGTGTGGTCCTCTGCACAAGTCACCCCAGCCAATAGTGTGGTCCTCTGCACAAGTCACCCCCGCTGATGGTGGTCCTCTGTACAAGTCACCCCAGCCAATAGTGTGGTCCTCTGCACAAGTCACCCCCGCCAATAGTGAGGTCCTCTGTACAAGTCACCCCAGCCAGTAGTGTGGTCATCTGCACAAGTCACCCCGCCCAATAGTGTGGTCCTCTGCACAAGTCACCCCAGCCAATAGTGTGGTCCTCTGCACAAGTCACCCCCGCCGATGGTGGTCCTCTGCACAAGTCACCCCGCCAATAGTTAGGTCCTCTGTACAAGTCACCACAGCCAATGGTGTGGTCCTCTGTACAAGTCACCCCAGCCAATAGTGAGGTCCTCTGTACAAGTCACCCCCGCCAATAGTGTGGTCATCTGCACAAGTCACCCCCGCCGATGGTGGTCCTCTGTACAAGTCACCCCCGCCAATAGTGTGGTCCTCTGCACAAGTCACCCCAGCCAATGGTGTGGTCCTCTGCACAAGTCACCCCCGCCAATAGTGAGGTCCTCTGTACAAGTCACCCCAGCCAGTAGTGTGGTCATCTGCACAAGTCACCCCGCCCAATAGTGTGGTCCTCTGCACAAGTCACCCCAGCCAATAGTGTGGTCCTCTGCACAAGTCACCCCCGCCGATGGTGGTCCTCTGTACAAGTCACCCCAGCCAATAGTGAGGTCCTCTGTACAAGTCACCCCGCCCAATAGTGTGGACATCTGCACAAGTCACTCCCGCCGATGGTGGTCCTCTGAACAAGTCACCCCCGCCAATAGTGAGGTCATCTGTACAAGTCACCCCAGCCAGTAGTGTGGTCATCTGCTCAAGTCACCCCGCCCAATAGTGTGGTCCTCTGCACAAGTCACCCCCGCCAATAGTGTGGTCCTCTCCACAAGTCACCCCCGCCGATGGTGGTCCTCTGCACAAGTCACCCCAGCCAATAGTGAGGTCCTCTGTACAAGTCACCAGAGCCAAAAGTGTGGTCCTCTGTACAAGTCACCCCAGCCAATAGTGGGGTCCTCTGTACAAGTCACCCCAGCCAATAGAGAGGTCCTCTGTACAAGTCACCCCCGCCGATGGTGGTCCTCTGTACAAGTCACCCCAGCCAATAGTGAGGTCCTCTGTACAAGTCACCCCAGCCAATAGTGAGGTCCTCTGCACAAGTCACCCCAGCCAATAGTGTGGTCCTCTTCACAAGTCACCCAGCCGATGGTGGTCCTCTGTACAAGTCACCCCGCCAATAGTGAGGTCCTGTGTACAAGTCACCCCAGCCAATGGTGTGGTCCTCTGTACAAGTCACCCCAGCCAATAGTGTGGTCCTCTGTACAAGTCACCCCCGCCAATAGTGTGGTCATCTGCACAAGTCACCCCCGGCGATGGTGGTCCTCTGTACAAGTCACCCCCGCCAATAGTGTGGTCCTCTGCACAAGTCACCCCAGCCAATGGTGTGGTCCTCTGCACAAGTCACCCCCGCCAATAGTGAGGTCCTCTGTACAAGTCACCCCAGCCAGTAGTGTGGTCATCTGCACTAGTCACCCCGCCCAATAGTGTGGTCCTCTGCACAAGTCACCCCAGCCAATAGTGTGGTCCTCTGCACAAGTCACCCCCGCCGATGGTGGTCCTCTGTACAAGTCACCCCAGCCAATAGTGAGGTCCTCTGTACAAGTCACCCCAGCCAATAGTGTGGACATCTGCACAAGTCACTCCCGCCGATGGTGGTCCTCTGAACAAGTCACCCCCGCCAATAGTGAGGTCATCTGTACAAGTCACCCCAGCCAGTAGTGTGGTCATCTGCTCAAGTCACCCCGTCCAATAGTGTGGTCCTCTGCACAAGTCACCCCCGCCAATAGTGTGGTCCTCTCCACAAGTCACCCCCGCCGATGGTGGTCCTCTGTACAAGTCACCCCAGGCAATAGTGAGGTCCTCTGTACAAGTCACCCCAGCCAAAAGTGTGGTCCTCTGTACAAGTCACCCCAGCCAATAGTGGGGTCCTCTGTACAAGTCACCCCAGCCAATAGAGAGGTCCTCTGTACAAGTCACCCCCGCCGATGGTGGTCCTCTGTACAAGTCACCCCAGCCAATAGTGAGGTCCTCTGTACAAGTCACCCCAGCCAATAGTGAGGTCCTCTGCACAAGTCACCCCAGCCAATAGTGTGGTCCTCTTCACAAGTCACCCAGCCGATGGTGGTCCTCTGTACAAGTCACCCCGCCAATAGTGAGGTCCTCTGTACAAGTCACCCCAGCCAATGGTGTGGTCCTCTGTACAAGTCACCCCAGCCAATAGTGTGGTCCTCTGTACAAGTCACCCCCGCCAATAGTGTGGTCATCTGCACAAGTCACCCCGCCCAATAGTGTGGTCCTCTGCACAAGTCACCCCAGCCAATAGTGTGGTCCTCTGCACAAGTCACCCCCGCCGATGGTGGTCCTCTGTACAAGTCACCCCAGCCAATAGTGAGGTCCTCTGTACAAGTCACCCCAGCCAATAGTGTGGTCATCTGCACAAGTCAACCCCGCCGATGGTGGTCCTCTGAACAAGTCACCCCCGCCAATAGTGAGGTCATCTGTACAAGTCACCCCAGCCAGTAGTGTGGTCATCTGCTCAAGTCACCCCGCCCAATAGTGTGGTCCTCTGCACAAGTCACCCCCGCCAATAGTGTGGTCCTCTCCACAAGTCACCCCCGCCGATGGTGGTCCTCTGTACAAGTCACCCGAGCCAATAGTGAGGTCCTCTGTACAAGTCACCCCAGCCAAAAGTGTGGTCCTCTGTACAAGTCACCCCAGCCAATAGTGGGGTCCTCTGTACAAGTCACCCCAGCCAATAGAGAGGTCCTCTGTACAAGTCACCCCCGCCGATGGTGGTCCTCTGTACAAGTCACCCCAGCCAATAGTGAGGTCCTATGTACAAGTCACCCCAGCCAATAGTGAGGTCCTCTGCACAAGTCACCCCAGCCAATAGTGTGGTCCTCTTCACAAGTCACCCAGCCGATGGTGGTCCTCTGTACAAGTCACCCCAGCCAATAGTGAGGTCCTCTGTACAAGTCACCCCAGCCAATAGTGAGGTCCTCTGTACAAGTCACCCCGCCCAATAGTGTGGTCACCTGCACAAGTCACACTGTTTAGTAGTGTGATCCTCTGCACAAGTCACCCCGCCCAATAGTGTGGTCCTCTGCACAAGTCACCCCGCCCAGTAGTGTGGTCATCTGCACAAGTCACCCCAGCCAATAGTGTGGTCCTCTGTACAAGTCACCCCGCCCAGTAGTGTGGTCATCTGTACAAGTCACCCCAGCCAAAAGTGTGGTCCTCTGTACAAGTCAACCCAGCCAGTAGTCAGGTCCTCTGTACAAGTCACCCCGCCCAGTAGTGTGGTCATCTGCACAAGTCACACTGTTTAGTAGTGTGATCCTCTGCACAAGTCACCCCGCCCAATAGTGTGGTCCTCTGTACAAGTCACCCCGCCCAGTAGTGTGGTCATCTGCACAAGTCACACTGTTTAGTAGTGTGATCCTCTGCACAAGTCACCCCGCCCAATAGTGTGGTCATCTGTACAAGTCACCCGCCCAGTAGTGTGGTCATCTGCACAAGTCACCCCAGCCAATGGTGTGGTCCTCTGTACAAGTCACCCTGCCCAGTAGTGTGGTCATCTGCAATAGTCACCCCGCCCAATAGTGTGGTCGTCTGCACAAGTCACCCCGCCCAATAGTCTGGTCCTCTCCACAAGTCACCCCCGCCGATGGTGGTCCTCTGTACAAGTCACCCCAGCCAATAGTGAGGTCCTCTGTAGAAGTCACCCCAGGCAATGGTGTGGTCCTCTGTACAAGTCACCCCAGCCAATAGTGAGGTCCTCTGTACAAGTCACCCCAGCCAATAGTGTGGTCCTCTGTACAAGTCACCCCAGCCGATGGTGGTCCTCTGTTCAAGTCACCAAAGCCAATAGTTTGGTCCTCTGTACAAGTCACCCCCGCCGATGGTGGTCCTCTGTTCAAGTCACCCCAGCCAATAGTGTGGTCCTCTGCACAAGTTACCCCCGCCGATGGTGGTCCTCTGTTCAAGTCACCCCAGCCAATAGTGAGGTCCTCTGTACAAGTCACCCCAGCCAATAGTGTGGTCCTCTGTACAAGTCACCCCCGCCAATAGTGTGGTCCTCTGTACAAGTCACCCCAGCCAATAGTGAGGTCCTCTGTACAAGTCACCCCGCCCAGTAGTGTGGTCATCTGCACAGGTCACACTGTTTAGTAGTGTGATCCTCTGCACAAGTCATCCCAGCCAATAGTGTGGTCATCTGCACAAGTCACCCCGCCCAACAGTGTGGTCCTCTGCACAAGTCACCCCAGCCAATAGTGTGGTCCTCTGCACAAGTCACCCCCGCCGATGGTGGTCCTCTGTACAAGTCACCCCAGCCAATAGTGTGGTCCTCTGCACAAGTCACCCCCGCCAATAGTGAGGTCCTCTGTACAAGTCACCCCAGCCAGTAGTGTGGTCATCTGCACAAGTCACCCCGCCCAATAGTGTGGTCCTCTGCACAAGTCACCCCAGCCAATAGTGTGGTCCTCTGCACAAGTCACCCCCGCCGATGGTGGTCCTCTGCACAAGTCACCCCGCCAATAGTGAGGTCCTCTGTACAAGTCACCACAGCCAATGGTGTGGTCCTCTGTACAAGTCACCCCAGCCAATAGTGAGGTCCTCTGTACAAGTCACCCCCGCCAATAGTGTGGTCATCTGCACAAGTCACCCCCGCCGATGGTGGTCCTCTGTACAAGTCACCCCCGCCAATAGTGTGGTCCTCTGCACAAGTCACCACAGCCAATGGTGTGGTCCTCTGCACAAGTCACCCCCGCCAATAGTGAGGTCCTCTGTACAAGTCACCCCAGCCAGTAGTGTGGTCATCTGCACAAGTCACCCCGCCCAATAGTGTGGTCCTCTGCACAAGTCACCCCAGCCAATAGTGTGGTCCTCTGCACAAGTCACCCCCGCCGATGGTGGTCCTCTGTACAAGTCACCCCAGCCAATAGTGAGGTCCTCTGTACAAGTCACCCCAGCCAATAGTGTGGACATCTGCACAAGTCACTCCCGCCGATGGTGGTCCTCTGAACAAGTCACCCCCGCCAATAGTGAGGTCATCTGTACAAGTCACCCCAGCCAGTAGTGTGGTCATCTGCTCAAGTCACCCCGCCCAATAGTGTGGTCCTCTGCACAAGTCACCCCAGCCAATAGTGTGGTCCTCTCCACAAGTCACCCCCGCCGATGGTGGTCCTCTGTACAAGTCACCCCAGCCAATAGTGAGGTCCTCTGTACAAGTCACCCCAGCCAAAAGTGTGGTCCTCTGTACAAGTCACCCCAGCCAATAGTGGGGTCCTCTGTACAAGTTACCCCAGCCAATAGAGAGGTCCTCTGTACAAGTCACCCCCGCCGATGGTGGTCCTCTGTACAAGTCACCCCAGCCAATAGTGAGGTCCTCTGTACAAGTCACCCCAGCCAATAGTGAGGTCCTCTGTACAAGTCACCCCAGCCAATAGTGTGGTCATCTGTACAAGTCACCCCAGCCAAAAGTGTGGTCCTCTGTACAAGTCAACCCAGCCAGTAGTCAGGTCCTCTGTACAAGTCACCCCGCCCAGTAGTGTGGTCATCTGCACAAGTCACACTGTTTAGTAGTGTGATCCTCTGCACAAGTCACCCCGCCCAATAGTGTGGTCCTCTGTACAAGTCACCCCGCCCAGTAGTGTGGTCATCTGCACAAGTCACACTGTTTAGTAGTGTGATCCTCTGCACAAGTCACCCCGCCCAATAGTGTGGTCATCTGTACAAGTCACCCGCCCAGTAGTGTGGTCATCTGCACAAGTCACCCCAGCCAATGGTGTGGTCCTCTGTACAAGTCACCCTGCCCAGTAGTGTGGTCATCTGCAATAGTCACCCCGCCCAATAGTGTGGTCGTCTGCACAAGTCACCCCGCCCAATAGTCTGGTCCTCTCCACAAGTCACCCCCGCCGATGGTGGTCCTCTGTACAAGTCACCCCAGCCAATAGTGAGGTCCTCTGTAGAAGTCACCCCAGGCAATGGTGTGGTCCTCTGTACAAGTCACCCCAGCCAATAGTGAGGTCCTCTGTACAAGTCACCCCAGCCAATAGTGTGGTCCTCTGTACAAGTCACCCCAGCCGATGGTGGTCCTCTGTTCAAGTCACCAAAGCCAATAGTTTGGTCCTCTGTACAAGTCACCCCCGCCGATGGTGGTCCTCTGTTCAAGTCACCCCAGCCAATAGTGTGGTCCTCTGCACAAGTTACCCCCGCCGATGGTGGTCCTCTGTTCAAGTCACCCCAGCCAATAGTGAGGTCCTCTGTACAAGTCACCCCAGCCAATAGTGTGGTCCTCTGTACAAGTCACCCCCGCCAATAGTGTGGTCCTCTGTACAAGTCACCCCAGCCAATAGTGAGGTCCTCTGTACAAGTCACCCCGCCCAGTAGTGTGGTCATCTGCACAGGTCACACTGTTTAGTAGTGTGATCCTCTGCACAAGTCATCCCAGCCAATAGTGTGGTCATCTGCACAAGTCACCCCGCCCAACAGTGTGGTCCTCTGCACAAGTCACCCCAGCCAATAGTGTGGTCCTCTGCACAAGTCACCCCCGCCGATGGTGGTCCTCTGTACAAGTCACCCCAGCCAATAGTGTGGTCCTCTGCACAAGTCACCCCCGCCAATAGTGAGGTCCTCTGTACAAGTCACCCCAGCCAGTAGTGTGGTCATCTGCACAAGTCACCCCGCCCAATAGTGTGGTCCTCTGCACAAGTCACCCCAGCCAATAGTGTGGTCCTCTGCACAAGTCACCCCCGCCGATGGTGGTCCTCTGCACAAGTCACCCCGCCAATAGTGAGGTCCTCTGTACAAGTCACCACAGCCAATGGTGTGGTCCTCTGTACAAGTCACCCCAGCCAATAGTGAGGTCCTCTGTACAAGTCACCCCCGCCAATAGTGTGGTCATCTGCACAAGTCACCCCCGCCGATGGTGGTCCTCTGTACAAGTCACCCCCGCCAATAGTGTGGTCCTCTGCACAAGTCACCACAGCCAATGGTGTGGTCCTCTGCACAAGTCACCCCCGCCAATAGTGAGGTCCTCTGTACAAGTCACCCCAGCCAGTAGTGTGGTCATCTGCACAAGTCACCCCGCCCAATAGTGTGGTCCTCTGCACAAGTCACCCCAGCCAATAGTGTGGTCCTCTGCACAAGTCACCCCCGCCGATGGTGGTCCTCTGTACAAGTCACCCCAGCCAATAGTGAGGTCCTCTGTACAAGTCACCCCAGCCAATAGTGTGGACATCTGCACAAGTCACTCCCGCCGATGGTGGTCCTCTGAACAAGTCACCCCCGCCAATAGTGAGGTCATCTGTACAAGTCACCCCAGCCAGTAGTGTGGTCATCTGCTCAAGTCACCCCGCCCAATAGTGTGGTCCTCTGCACAAGTCACCCCAGCCAATAGTGTGGTCCTCTCCACAAGTCACCCCCGCCGATGGTGGTCCTCTGTACAAGTCACCCCAGCCAATAGTGAGGTCCTCTGTACAAGTCACCCCAGCCAAAAGTGTGGTCCTCTGTACAAGTCACCCCAGCCAATAGTGGGGTCCTCTGTACAAGTTACCCCAGCCAATAGAGAGGTCCTCTGTACAAGTCACCCCCGCCGATGGTGGTCCTCTGTACAAGTCACCCCAGCCAATAGTGAGGTCCTCTGTACAAGTCACCCCAGCCAATAGTGAGGTCCTCTGTACAAGTCACCCCAGCCAATAGTGTGGTCATCTGTACAAGTCACCCCAGCCAAAAGTGTGGTCCTCTGTACAAGTCAACCCAGCCAGTAGTCAGGTCCTCTGTACAAGTCACCCCGCCCAGTAGTGTGGTCATCTGCACAAGTCACACTGTTTAGTAGTGTGATCCTCTGCACAAGTCACCCCGCCCAATAGTGTGGTCCTCTGTACAAGTCACCCCGCCCAGTAGTGTGGTCATCTGCACAAGTCACACTGTTTAGTAGTGTGATCCTCTGCACAAGTCACCCCGCCCAATAGTGTGGTCATCTGTACAAGTCACCCGCCCAGTAGTGTGGTCATCTGCACAAGTCACCCCAGCCAATGGTGTGGTCCTCTGTACAAGTCACCCTGCCCAGTAGTGTGGTCATCTGCAATAGTCACCCCGCCCAATAGTGTGGTCGTCTGCACAAGTCACCCCGCCCAATAGTCTGGTCCTCTCCACAAGTCACCCCCGCCGATGGTGGTCCTCTGTACAAGTCACCCCAGCCAATAGTGAGGTCCTCTGTAGAAGTCACCCCAGGCAATGGTGTGGTCCTCTGTACAAGTCACCCCAGCCAATAGTGAGGTCCTCTGTACAAGTCACCCCAGCCAATAGTGTGGTCCTCTGTACAAGTCACCCCAGCCGATGGTGGTCCTCTGTTCAAGTCACCAAAGCCAATAGTTTGGTCCTCTGTACAAGTCACCCCCGCCGATGGTGGTCCTCTGTTCAAGTCACCCCAGCCAATAGTGTGGTCCTCTGCACAAGTTACCCCCGCCGATGGTGGTCCTCTGTTCAAGTCACCCCAGCCAATAGTGAGGTCCTCTGTACAAGTCACCCCAGCCAATAGTGTGGTCCTCTGTACAAGTCACCCCCGCCAATAGTGTGGTCCTCTGTACAAGTCACCCCAGCCAATAGTGAGGTCCTCTGTACAAGTCACCCCGCCCAGTAGTGTGGTCATCTGCACAGGTCACACTGTTTAGTAGTGTGATCCTCTGCACAAGTCATCCCAGCCAATAGTGTGGTCATCTGCACAAGTCACCCCGCCCAACAGTGTGGTCCTCTGCACAAGTCACCCCAGCCAATAGTGTGGTCCTCTGCACAAATCACCCCCGCCGATGGTGGTCCTCTGTACAAGTCACCCCAGCCAATAGTGTGGTCCTCTGCACAAGTCACACCCGCCAATAGTGAGGTCCTCTGTACAAGTCACCCCAGCCAGTAGTGTGGTCATCTGCACAAGTCACCCCGCCCAATAGTGTGGTCCTCTGCACAAGTCACCCCAGCCAATAGTGTGGTCCTCTGCACAAGTCACCCCCGCCGATGGTGGTCCTCTGCACAAGTCACCCCGCCAATAGTTAGGTCCTCTGTACAAGTCACCACAGCCAATGGTGTGGTCCTCTGTACAAGTCACCCCAGCCAATAGTGAGGTCCTCTGTACAAGTCACCCCCGCCAATAGTGTGGTCATCTGCACAAGTCACCCCCGCCGATGGTGGTCCTCTGTACAAGTCACCCCCGCCAATAGTGTGGTCCTCTGCACAAGTCACCACAGCCAATGGTGTGGTCCTCTGCACAAGTCACCCCCGCCAATAGTGAGGTCCTCTGTACAAGTCACCCCAGCCAGTAGTGTGGTCATCTGCACAAGTCACCCCGCCCAATAGTGTGGTCCTCTGCACAAGTCACCCCAGCCAATAGTGTGGTCCTCTGCACAAGTCACCCCCGCCGATGGTGGTCCTCTGTACAAGTCACCCCAGCCAATAGTGAGGTCCTCTGTACAAGTCACCCCAGCCAATAGTGTGGACATCTGCACAAGTCACTCCCGCCGATGGTGGTCCTCTGAACAAGTCACCCCCGCCAATAGTGAGGTCATCTGTACAAGTCACCCCAGCCAGTAGTGTGGTCATCTGCTCAAGTCACCCCGCCCAATAGTGTGGTCCTCTGCACAAGTCACCCCAGCCAATAGTGTGGTCCTCTCCACAAGTCACCCCCGCCGATGGTGGTCCTCTGTACAAGTCACCCCAGCCAATAGTGAGGTCCTCTGTACAAGTCACCCCAGCCAAAAGTGTGGTCCTCTGTACAAGTCACCCCAGCCAATAGTGGGGTCCTCTGTACAAGTTACCCCAGCCAATAGAGAGGTCCTCTGTACAAGTCACCCCCGCCGATGGTGGTCCTCTGTACAAGTCACCCCAGCCAATAGTGAGGTCCTCTGTACAAGTCACCCCAGCCAATAGTGAGGTCCTCTGTACAAGTCACCCCAGTCAATAGTGAGGTCCTCTTCACAAGTCACCCAGCCGATGGTGGTCCTCTGTACAAGTCACCCCGCCAATAGTGAGGTCCTCTGTACAAGTCACCCCAGCCAATGGTGTGGTCCTCTGTACAAGTCACCCCAGCCAATAGTGTGGTCCTCTGTACAAGTCACCCCCGCCAATAGTGTGGTCATCTGCACAAGTCACCCCCGCCGATGGTGGTCCTCTGTACAAGTCACCCCCGCCAATAGTGTGGTCCTCTGCACAAGTCACCACAGCCAATGGTGTGGTCCTCTGCACAAGTCACCCCCGCCAATAGTGAGGTCCTCTGTACAAGTCACCCCAGCCAGTAGTGTGGTCATCTGCACAAGTCACCCCGCCCAATAGTGTGGTCCTCTGCACAAGTCACCCCAGCCAATAGTGTGGTCCTCTGCACAAGTCACCCCCGCCGATGGTGGTCCTCTGTACAAGTCACCCCAGCCAATAGTGAGGTCCTCTGTACAAGTCACCCCAGCCAATAGTGTGTTCATCTCCACAAGTCAACCCCGCCGATGGTGGTCCTCTGAACAAGTCACCCCCGCCAATAGTGAGGTCATCTGCACAAGTCACCCCAGCCAGTAGTGTGGTCATCTGCTCAAGTCACCCCGCCCAATAGTGTGGTCCTCTGCACAAGTCACCCCAGCCAATAGTGTGGTCCTCTCCACAAGTCACCCCCGCCGATGGTGGTCCTCTGTACAAGTCACCCGAGCCAATAGTGAGGTCCTCTGTACAAGTCACCCCAGCCAAAAGTGTGGTCCTCTGTACAAGTCACCCCAGCCAATAGTGTGGTCCTCTGTACAAGTCACCCCCGCCGATGGTGGTCCTCTGTACAAGTCACCCGAGCCAATAGTGAGGTCCTCTGTACAAGTCACCCCAGCCAATAGTGTGGTCCTCTGTACAAGTCACCCCAGCCGATGGTGGTCCTCTGTTCAAGTCACCAAAGCCAATAGTGTGGTCCTCTGTACAAGTCACCCCCGCCGATGGTGGTCCTCTGTTCAAGTCACCCCAGCCAATAGTGTGGTCCTCTGCACAAGTTACCCCCGCCGATGGTGGTCCTCTGTTCAAGTCACCCCAGCCAATAGTGCGGTCCTCTGTACAAGTCACCCCAGCCAATAGTGTGGTCCTCTGTACAAGTCACCCCCGCCAATAGTGTGGTCCTCTGTACAAGTCACCCCAGCCAATAGTGAGGTCCTCTGTACAAGTCACCCCGCCCAGTAGTGTGGTCATCTGCACAGGTCACACTGTTTAGTAGTGTGATCCTCTGCACAAGTCATCCCAGCCAATAGTGTGGTCATCTGCACAAGTCACCAAGCCCAACAGTGTGGTCCTCTGCACAAGTCACCCCAGCCAATAGTGTGGTCCTCTGCACAAGTCACCCCCGCCGATGGTGGTCCTCTGTACAAGTCACCCCAGCCAATAGTGTGGTCCTCTGCACAAGTCACCCCCGCCAATAGTGAGGTCCTCTGTACAAGTCACCCCAGCCAGTAGTGTGGTCATCTGCACAAGTCACCCCGCCCAATAGTGTGGTCCTCTGCACAAGTCACCCCAGCCAATAGTGTGGTCCTCTCCACAAGTCACCCCCGCCGATGGTGGTCCTCTGCACAAGTCACCCCGCCAATAGTTAGGTCCTCTGTACAAGTCACCACAGCCAATGGTGTGGTCCTCTGTACAAGTCACCCCAGCCAATAGTGAGGTCCTCTGTACAAGTCACCCCCGCCAATAGTGTGGTCATCTGCACAAGTCACCCCGCCCAATAGTGTGGTCCTCTGCACAAGTCACCCCAGCCAATAGTGTGGTCCTCTGCACAAGTCACCCCCGCCGATGGTGGTCCTCTGTACAAGTCACCCCAGCCAATAGTGAGGTCCTCTGTACAAGTCACCCCAGCCAATAGTGTGGACATCTGCACAAATCACTCCCGCCGATGGTGGTCCTCTGAACAAGTCACCCCCGCCAATAGTGAGGTCATCTGTAAAAGTCACCCCAGCCAGTAGTGTGGTCATCTGCTCAAGTCACCCCGCCCAATAGTGTGGTCCTCTGCACAAGTCACCCCAGCCAATAGTGTGGTCCTCTCCACAAGTCACCCCCGCCGATGGTGGTCCACTGTACAAGTCACCCCAGCCAATAGTGAGGTCCTCTGTACAAGTCACCCCAGCCAAAAGTGTGGTCCTCTGTACAAGTCACCCCAGCCAATAGTGGGGTCCTCTGTACAAGTCACCCCAGCCAATAGAGAGGTCCTCTGTACAAGTCACCCCCGCCGATGGTGGTCCTCTGTACAAGTCACCCCAGCCAATAGTGAGGTCCTCTGTGCAAGTCACCCCAGCCAATAGTGAGGTCCTCTGTACAAGTCACCCCAGTCAATGGTGTGGTCCTCTTCACAAGTCACCCAGCCGATGGTGGTCCTCTGTACAAGTCACCCCAGCCAATAGTGAGGTCCTCTGTACAAGTCACCCCAGCCAATGGTGTGGTCCTCTGTACAAGTCACCCCAGCCAATAGTGTGGTCCTCTGTACAAGTCACCCCCGCCAATAGTGTGGTCATCTGCACAAGTCACCCCCGCCGATGGTGGTCCTCTGTACAAGTCACCCCCGCCAATAGTGTGGTCCTCTGCACAAGTCACCACAGCCAATGGTGTGGTCCTCTGCACAAGTCACCCCCGCCAATAGTGAGGTCCTCTGTACAAGTCACCCCAGCCAGTAGTGTGGTCATCTGCACAAGTCACCCCGCCCAATAGTGTGGTCCTCTGCACAAGTCACCCCAGCCAATAGTGTGGTCCTCTGCACAAGTCACCCCCGCCGATGGTGGTCCTCTGTACAAGTCACCCCAGCCAATAGTGAGGTGCTCTGTACAAGTCACCCCAGCCAATAGTGTGGTCATCTCCACAAGTCAACCCCGCCGATGGTGGTCCTCTGAACAAGTCACCCCCGCCAATAGTGAGGTCATCTGCACAAGTCACCCGAGCCAATAGTGAGGTCCTCTGTACAAGTCACCCCAGCCAAAAGTGTGGTCCTCTGTACAAGTCACCCCAGCCAATAGTGAGGTCCTCTGTACAAGTCACCCCAGCCAATAGAGAGGTCCTCTGTACAAGTCACCCCCGCCGATGGTGGTCCTCTGTACAAGTCACCCCAGCCAATAGTGAGGTCCTCTGTACAAGTCACCCCAGCCAATAGTGAGGTCCTCTGTACAAGTCACCCCATTCAATAGTGTGGTCATCTGCACAAGTCACCCCGCCCAATAGTGTGGTCCTCTGCACAAGTCACCCCCGCCGATGGTGGTCCTCTGTACAAGTCACCCCAGCCAATAGTGTGGTCCTCTGCACAAGTCACCCCAGCCAATAGTGTGGTCCTCTGCACAAGTCACCCCAGCCAATAGTGTGGTCCTCTGCACAAGTCACCCCCGCCGATGGTGGTCCTCTGTACAAGTCACCCCAGCCAATAGTGAGGTCCTCTGTACAAGTCACCCCGCCCAGTAGTGTGGTCATCTGCACAGGTCACACTGTTTAGTAGTGTGATCCTCTGCACAAGTCATCCCAGCCAATAGTGTGGTCCTCTGCACAAGTCACCCCAGCCAATGGTGTGGTCCTCTGTACAAGTCACCCCAGCCAATAGTGTGGTCATCTGTACAAGTCACCCCGCCCAGTAGTGTGGTCATCTGCACAGGTCACACTGTTCAGTAGTGTGATCCTCTGCACAAGTCATCCCAGCCAATAGTGTGGTCATCTGCACAAGTCACCCCGCCCAATAGTGTGGTCCTCTGCACAAGTCACCCCAGCCAATAGTGTGGTCCTCTCCACAAGTCACCCCCGCCGATGGTGGTCCTCTGTACAAGTCACCCCAACCAATAGTGTGGTCGTCTGCACAAGTCACCCCCGCCAATAGTGAGGTCCTCTGTACAAGTCACCCCAGCCAGTAGTGTGGTCATCTGCACAAGTCACCCCGCCCAATAGTGTGGTCCTCTGCACAAGTCACCCCAGCCAATAGTGTGGTCCTCTGCACAAGTCACCCCCGCCGATGGTGGTCCTCTGCACAAGTCAACCCAGCCAATAGTGTGGTCCTCTGCACAAGTCACCCCCGCCAATAGTGTGTTCATCTGCACAAGTCACCCCCGCGAATGGTGGTCCTCTGTACAAGTCACCCCCGCCAATAGTGTGGTCCTCTGCACAAGTCACCACAGCCAATGGTGTGGTCCTCTGCACAAGTCAAGCCGCCAATAGTGAGGTCCTCTGTACAAGTCACCCCAGCCAGTAGTGTGGTCATCTGCACAAGTCACCCCGCCCAATAGTTTGGTCATCTGCACAAGTCACCCCAGCCAATAGTGTGGTCCTCTGCACAAGTCACCCAGCCGATGGTGGTCCTCTGTACAAGTCACCCCGCCAATAGTGAGGTCCTCTGTACAAGTCACCACAGCCAATGGTGTGGTCCTCTGTACAAGTCACCCCAGCCAATAGTGAGGTCCTCTGTACAAGTCACCCCAGCCAATAGTGTGGACATCTGCACAAGTCACCCCCGCCGATGGTGGTCCTCTGAACAAGTCACCCCCGCCAATAGTGAGGTCCTCTGTACAAGTCACCCCAGCCAGTAGTGTGGTCATCTGCTCAAGTCACCCCGCCCAATAGTGTGGTCCTCTGCACAAGTCACCCCCGCCAATAGTGTGGTCCTCTCCACAAGTCACCCCCGCCGATGCTGGTCCTCTGTACAAGTCACCCCAGCCAATAGTGAGGTCCTCTGTACAAGTCACCCCAGCCAAAAGTGTGGTCCTCTGTACAAGTCACCCCAGCCAATAGTGGGGTCCTCTGTACAAGTCACCCCAGCCAATAGAGAGGTCCTCTGTACAAGTCACCCCCGCCGATGGTGGTCCTCTGTACAAGTCACCCCAGCCAATAGTGAGGTCCTCTGTACAAGTCACCCCAGCCAATAGTGAGGTCCTCTGCACAAGTCACCCCAGCCAATAGTGTGGTCCTCTTCACAAGTCACCCAGCCGATGGTGGTCCTCTGTACAAGTCACCCAGCCAATAGTGAGGTCCTCTGTATAAGTCACCCCAGCCAATGGTGTGGTCCTCTGTACAAGTCACCCCAGCCAATAGTGTGGTCCTCTGTACAAGTCACCCCCGCCAATAGTGAGGTCATCTGAACAAGTCACCCCCGCCGATGGTGGTCCTCTGTACAAGTCACCCCCGCCAATAGTGTGCTCCTCTGCACAAGTCACCCCCGCCAATAGTGTGTTCATCTGCAAAAGTCACCCCCGCGAATGGTGGTCCTCTGTACAAGTCACCCCCGCCAATAGTGTGGTCCTCTGCACAAGTCACCACAGCCAATGGTGTGGTCCTCTGCACAAGTCAAGCCGCCAATAGTGAGGTCCTCTGTACAAGTCACCCCAGCCAGTAGTGTGGTCATCTGCACAAGTCACCCCGCCCAATAGTTTGGTCATCTGCACAAGTCACCCCAGCCAATAGTGTGGTCCTCTGCACAAGTCACCCCCGCCAATAGTGTGGTCCTCTCCACAAGTCACCCCCGCCGATGCTGGTCCTCTGTACAAGTCACCCCAGCCAATAGTGAGGTCCTCTGTACAAGTCACCCCAGCCAAAAGTGTGGTCCTCTGTACAAGTCACCCCAGCCAATAGTGAGGTCCTCTGCACAAGTCACCCCAGCCAATAGTGTGGTCCTCTGCACAAGTCACCCCCGCCGATGGTGGTCCTCTGTACAAGTCACCCCAGCCAATAGTGAGGTCCTCTGTACAAGTCACCCCAGCCAATAGTGTGGTCATCTGCACAAGTCAACCCCGCCGATGGTGGTCCTCTGAACAAGTCACCCCCGCCAATAGTGAGGTCATCTGTACAAGTCACCCCAGCCAGTAGTGTGGTCATCTGCTCAAGTCACCCCGCACAATAGTGTGGTCCTCTGCACAAGTCACCCCCGCCAATAGTGTGGTCCTCTCCACAAGTCACCACCGCCGATGGTGGTCTTCTGTACAAGTCACCCGAGCCAATAGTGAGGTCCTCTGTACAAGTCACCCCAGCCAAAAGTGTGGTCCTCTGTACAAGTCACCCCAGCCAATAGTGAGGTCCTCTGTACAAGTCACCCCAGCCAATAGAGAGGTCCTCTGTACAAGTCACCCCCGCCGATGGTGGTCCTCTGTACAAGTCACCCCAGCCAATAGTGAGGTCCTCTGTACAAGTCACCCCAGCCAATAGTGAGGTCCTCTGTACAAGTCACCCCAGTCAATAGTGTGGTCATCTGCACAAGTCACCCCGCCCAATAGTGTGGTCCTCTGTACAAGTCACCCCCGCCGATGGTGGTCCTCTGTACAAGTCACCCCAGCCAATAGTGTGGTCCTCTGCACAAGTCACCCCAGCCAATAGTGTGGTCCTCTGCACAAGTCACCCCAGCCAATAGTGTGGTCCTCTGCACAAGTCACCCCCGCCGATGGTGGTCCTCTGTACAAGTCACCCCAGCCAATAGTGAGGTCCTCTGTACAAGTCACCCCGCCCAGGAGTGTGGTCATCTGCACAGGTCACACTGTTTAGTAGTGTGATCCTCTGCACAAGTCATCCCAGCCAATAGTGTGGTCCTCTGCACAAGTCACCCCAGCCAATGGTGTGGTCCTCTGTACAAGTCACCCCAGCCAATAGTGTGGTCATCTGTTCAAGTCACCCCGCCCAGTAGTGTGGTCATCTGCACAGGTCACACTGTTCAGTAGTGTGATCCTCTGCACAAGTCATCCCAGCCAATAGTGTGGTCATCTGCACAAGTCACCCCGCCCAATAGTGTGGTCCTCTGCACAAGTCACCCCAGCCAATAGTGTGGTCCTCTCCACAAGTCACCCCCGCCGATGGTGGTCCTCTGTACAAGTCACCCCAGCCAATAGTGTGGTCCTCTGCACAAGTCACCCCCACCAATAGTGAGGTCCTCTGTACAAGTCACCCCAGCCAGTAGTGTGGTCATCTGCACAAGTCACCCCGCCCAATAGTGTGGTCCTCTGCACAAGTCACCCCAGCCAATAGTGTGGTCCTCTGCACAAGTCACCCCCACCGATGGTGGTCCTCTGCACAAGTCACCCCAGCCAATAGTGTGGTCCTCTGCACAAGTCACCCCCGCCAATAGTGTGGTCATCTGCACAAGTCACCCCCGCGAATGGTGGTCCTCTGTACAAGTCACCCCCGCCAATAGTGTGGTCCTCTGCACAAGTCACCACAGCCAATGGTGTGGTCCTCTGCACAAGTCAAGCCGCCAATAGTGAGGTCCTCTGTACAAGTCACCCCAGCCAGTAGTGTGGTCATCTGCACAAGTCACCCCGCCCAATAGTTTGGTCATCTGCACAAGTCACCCCAGCCAATAGTGTGGTCCTCTGCACAAGTCACCCAGCCGATGGTGGTCCTCTGTACAAGTCACCCCGCCAATAGTGAGGTCCTCTGTACAAGTCACCACAGCCAATGGTGTGGTCCTCTGTACAAGTCACCCCAGCCAATAGTGAGGTCCTCTGTACAAGTCACCCCAGCCAATAGTGTGGACATCTGCACAAGTCACCCCCGCCGATGGTGGTCCTCTGAACAAGTCACCCCCGCCAATAGTGAGGTCCTCTGTACAAGTCACCCCAGCCAGTAGTGTGGTCATCTGCTCAAGTCACCCCGCCCAATAGTGTGGTCCTCTGCACAAGTCACCCCCGCCAATAGTGTGGTCCTCTCCACAAGTCACCCCCGCCGATGGTGGTCCTCTGTACAAGTCACCCCAGCCAATAGTGAGGTCCTCTGTACAAGTCACCCCAGCCAAAAGTGTGGTCCTCTGTACAAGTCACCCCAGCCAATAGTGGGGTCCTCTGTACAAGTCACCCCAGCCAATAGAGAGGTCCTCTGTACAAGTCACCCCTGCCGATGGTGGTCCTCTGTACAAGTCACCCCAGCCAATAGTGAGGTCCTCTGTACAAGTCACCCCAGCCAATAGTGAGGTCCTCTGCACAAGTCACCCCAGCCAATAGTGTGGTCCTCTTCACAAGTCACCCAGCCGATGGTGGTCCTCTGTACAAGTCACCCCGCCAATAGTGAGGTCCTCTGTACAAGTCACCCCAGCCAATGGTGTGGTCCTCTGTACAAGTCACCCCAGCCAATAGTGTGGTCCTCTGTACAAGTCACCACCGCCAATAGTGAGGTCATCTGAACAAGTCACCCCCGCCGATGGTGGTCCTCTGTACAAGTCACCCCCGCCAATAGTGTGGTCCTCTGCACAAGTCACCACAGCCAATGGTGTGGTCCTCTGCACAAGTCACCCCCGCCAATAGTGAGGTCCTCTGTACAAGTCACACCAGCCAGTAGTGTGGTCATCTGCACAAGTCACCCCGCCCAATAGTGTGGTCCTCTGCACAAGTCACCCCAGCCAATAGTGTGGTCCTCTGCACAAGTCACCCCCGCCGATGGTGGTCCTCTGTACAAGTCACCCCAGCCAATAGTGAGGTCCTCTGTACAAGTCACCCCAGCCAATAGTGTGGTCATCTGCACAAGTCAACCCCGCCGATGGTGGTCCTCTGAACAAGTCACCCCCGCCAATAGTGAGGTCATCTGTACAAGTCACCCCAGCCAGTAGTGTGGTCATCTGCTCAAGTCACCCCGCACAATAGTGTGGTCCTCTGCACAAGTCACCCCCGCCAATAGTGTGGTCCTCTCCACAAGTCACCCCCGCCAATGGTGGTCTTCTGTACAAGTCACCCGAGCCAATAGTGAGGTCCTCTGTACAAGTCACCCCAGCCAAAAGTGTGGTCCTCTGTACAAGTCACCCCAGCCAATAGTGAGGTCCTCTGTACAAGTCACCCCAGCCAATAGAGAGGTCCTCTGTACAAGTCACCCCCGCCGATGGTGGTCCTCTGTACAAGTCACCCCAGCCAATAGTGAGGTCCTCTGTACAAGTCACCCCAGCCAATAGTGAGGTCCTCTGTACAAGTCACCCCAGTCAATAGTGTGGTCATCTGCACAAGTCACCCCGCCCAATAGTGTGGTCCTCTGTACAAGTCACCCCCGCCGATGGTGGTCCTCTGTACAAGTCACCCCAGCCAATAGTGTGGTCCTCTGCACAAGTCACCCCAGCCAATAGTGTGGTCCTCTGCACAAGTCACCCCAGCCAATAGTGTGGTCCTCTGCACAAGTCACCCCCGCCGATGGTGGTCCTCTGTACAAGTCACCCCAGCCAATAGTGAGGTCCTCTGTACAAGTCACCCCGCCCAGTAGTGTGGTCATCTGCACAGGTCACACTGTTTAGTAGTGTGATCCTCTGCACAAGTCATCCCAGCCAATAGTGTGGTCCTCTGCACAAGTCACCCCAGCCAATGGTGTGGTCCTCTGTACAAGTCACCCCAGCCAATAGTGTGGTCATCTGTACAAGTCACCCCGCCCAGTAGTGTGGTCATCTGCACAGGTCACACTGTTCAGTAGTGTGATCCTCTGCACAAGTCATCCCAGCCAATAGTGTGGTCATCTGCACAAGTCACCCCGCCCAATAGTGTGGTCCTCTGCACAAGTCACCCCCGCCGATGGTGGTCCTCTGTACAAGTCACCCCAGCCAATAGTGTGGTCCTCTGCACAAGTCACCCCCGCCAATAGTGAGGTCCTCTGTACAAGTCACCCCAGCCAGTAGTGTGGTCATCTGCACAAGTCACCCCGCCCAATAGTGTGGTCCTCTGCACAAGTCACCCCAGCCAATAGTGTGGTCCTCTGCACAAGTCACCCCCGCCGATGGTGGTCCTCTGCACAAGTCACCCCAGCCAATAGTGTGGTCCTCTGCACAAGTCACCCCCGCCAATAGTGTGGTCATCTGCACAAGTCACCCCCGCGAATGGTGGTCCTCTGTACAAGTCACCCCCGCCAATAGTGTGGTCCTCTGCACAAGTCACCACAGCCAATGGTGTGGTCCTCTGCACAAGTCAAGCCGCCAATAGTGAGGTCCTCTGTACAAGTCACCCCAGCCAGTAGTGTGGTCATCTGCACAAGTCACCCCGCCCAATAGTTTGGTCATCTGCACAAGTCACCCCAGCCAATAGTGTGGTCCTCTGCACAAGTCACCCAGCCGATGGTGGTCCTCTGTACAAGTCACCCCGCCAATAGTGAGGTCCTCTGTACAAGTCACCACAGCCAATGGTGTGGTCCTCTGTACAAGTCACCCCAGCCAATAGTGAGGTCCTCTGTACAAGTCACCCCAGCCAATAGTGTGGACATCTGCACAAGTCACCCCCGCCGATGGTGGTCCTCTGAACAAGTCACCCCCGCCAATAGTGAGGTCCTCTGTACAAGTCACCCCAGCCAGTAGTGTGGTCATCTGCTCAAGTCACCCCGCCCAATAGTGTGGTCCTCTGCACAAGTCACCCCCGCCAATAGTGTGGTCCTCTCCACAAGTCACCCCCGCCGATGGTGGTCCTCTGTACAAGTCACCCCAGCCAATAGTGAGGTCCTCTGTACAAGTCACCCCAGCCAAAAGTGTGGTCCTCTGTACAAGTCACCCCAGCCAATAGTGGGGTCCTCTGTACAAGTCACCCCAGCCAATAGAGAGGTCCTCTGTACAAGTCACCCCCGCCGATGGTGGTCCTCTGTACAAGTCACCCCAGCCAATAGTGAGGTCCTCTGTACAAGTCACCCCAGCCAATAGTGAGGTCCTCTGCACAAGTCACCCCAGCCAATAGTGTGGTCCTCTTCACAAGTCACCCAGCCGATGGTGGTCCTCTGTACAAGTCACCCCGCCAATAGTGAGGTCCTCTGTACAAGTCACCCCACCCAATGGTGTGGTCCTCTGTACAAGTCACCCCAGCCAATAGTGTTGTCCTCTGTACAAGTCACCCCCGCCAATAGTGAGGTCATCTGAACAAGTCACCCCCGCCGATGGTGGTCCTCTGTACAAGTCACCCCCGCCAATAGTGTGGTCCTCTGCACAAGTCACCACAGCCAATGGTGTGGTCCTCTGCACAAGTCACCCCCGCCAATAGTGAGGTCCTCTGTACAAGTCACACCAGCCAGTAGTGTGGTCATCTGCACAAGTCACCCCGCCCAATAGTGTGGTCCTCTGCACAAGTCACCCCAGCCAATAGTGTGGTCCTCTGCACAAGTCACCCCCGCCGATGGTGGTCCTCTGTACAAGTCACCCCAGCCAATAGTGAGGTCCTCTGTACAAGTCACCCCAGCCAATAGTGTGGTCATCTGCACAAGTCAACCCCGCCGATGGTGGTCCTCTGAACAAGTCACCCCCGCCAATAGTGAGGTCATCTGTACAAGTCACCCCAGCCAGTAGTGTGGTCATCTGCTCAAGTCACCCCGCACAATAGTGTGGTCCTCTGCACAAGTCACCCCCGCCAATAGTGTGGTCCTCTCCACAAGTCACCCCCGCCGATGGTGGTCTTCTGTACAAGTCACCCGAGCCAATAGTGAGGTCCTCTGTACAAGTCACCCCAGCCAAAAGTGTGGTCCTCTGTACAAGTCACCCCAGCCAATAGTGAGGTCCTCTGTACAAGTCACCCCAGCCAATAGAGAGGTCCTCTGTACAAGTCACCCCCGCCGATGGTGGTCCTCTGTACAAGTCACCCCAGCCAATAGTGAGGTCCTCTGTACAAGTCACCCCAGCCAATAGTGAGGTCCTCTGTACAAGTCACCCCAGTCAATAGTGTGGTCATCTGCACAAGTCACCCCGCCCAATAGTGTGGTCCTCTGTACAAGTCACCCCCGCCGATGGTGGTCCTCTGTACAAGTCACCCCAGCCAATAGTGTGGTCCTCTGCACAAGTCACCCCAGCCAATAGTGTGGTCCTCTGCACAAGTCACCCCAGCCAATAGTGTGGTCCTCTGCACAAGTCACCCCCGCCGATGGTGGTCCTCTGTACAAGTCACCCCAGCCAATAGTGAGGTCCTCTGTACAAGTCACCCCGCCCAGTAGTGTGGTCATCTGCACAGGTCACACTGTTTAGTAGTGTGATCCTCTGCACAAGTCATCCCAGCCAATAGTGTGGTCCTCTGCACAAGTCACCCCAGCCAATGGTGTGGTCCTCTGTACAAGTCACCCCAGCCAATAGTGTGGTCATCTGTACAAGTCACCCCGCCCAGTAGTGTGGTCATCTGCACAGGTCACACTGTTTAGTAGTGTGATCCTCTGCACAAGTCATCCCAGCCAATAGTGTGGTCATCTGCACAAGTCACCCCGCCCAATAGTGTGGTCCTCTGCACAAGTCACCCCAGCCAATAGTGTGGTCCTCTCCACAAGTCACCCCCGCCGATGGTGGTCCTCTGTACAAGTCACCCCAGCCAATAGTGTGGTCCTCTGCACAAGTCACCCCCGCCAATAGTGAGGTCCTCTGTACAAGTCACCCCAGCCAGTAGTGTGGTCATCTGCACAAGTCACCCCGCCCAATAGTGTGGTCCTCTGCACAAGTCACCCCAGCCAATAGTGTGGTCCTCTGCACAAGTCACCCCCGCCGATGGTGGTCCTCTGCACAAGTCACCCCAGCCAATAGTGTGGTCCTCTGCACAAGTCACCCCCGCCAATAGTGTGGTCATCTGCACAAGTCACCCCCGCCAATGGTGGTCCTCTGTACAAGTCACCCCTGCCAATAGTGTGGTCCTCTGCACAAATCACCACAGCCAATGGTGTGGTCCTCTGCACAAGTCAAGCCGCCAATAGTGAGGTCCTCTGTACAAGTCACCCCAGCCAGTAGTGTGGTCATCTGCACAAGTCACTCCGCCCAATAGCTTGGTCATCTGCACAAGTCACCCCAGCCAATAGTGTGGTCCTCTGCACAAGTCACCCAGCCGATGGTGGTCCTCTGTACAAGTCACCCCGCCAATAGTGAGGTCCTCTGTACAAGTCACCACAGCCAATGGTGTGGTCCTCTGTACAAGTCACCCCAGCCAATAGTGAGGTCCTCTGTACAAGTCACCCCCGCCAATAGTGTGGTCATCTGCACAAGTCACCCCCGTCGATGGTGGTCCTCTGTACAAGTCACCCCCGCCAAAAGTGTGGACCTCTGCACAAATCACCCCAGCCAATGGTGTGGACCTCTGCACAAGTCACCCCCGCCAATAGTGAGGTCCTCTGTACAAGTCACCCCAGCCAGTAGTGTGGTCATCTGCACAAGTCACCCCGCCCAATAGTGTGGTCCTCTGCACAAGTCACCCCAGCCAATAGTGTGGTCCTCTGCACAAGTCACCCCCGCCGATGGTGGTCCTCTGTACAAGTCACCCCAGCCAATAGTGAGGTCCTCTGTACAAGTCACCCCAGCCAATAGTGTGGTCATCTGCAAAAGTCACCCCCGCCGATGGTGGTCCTCTGTACAAGTCACCCCAGCCAATAGTGTGGTCCTCTGCACAAGTCACCCCCGCCGATGGTGGTCCTCTGAACAAGTCACCCCCGCCAATAGTGAGGTCAACTGTACAAGTCACCCCAGCCAGTAGTGTGGTCATCTGCTCAAGTCACCCCGCCCAATAGTGTGGTCCTCTGCACAAGTCACCCCCGCCAATAGTGTGGTCCTCTCCACAAGTCACCCCCGCCGATGGTGGTCCTCTGTACAAGTCACCCCAGCCAATAGTGAGGTCCTCTGTACAAGTCACCCCAGCCAAAAGTGTGGTCCTCTGTACAAGTCACCCCAGCCAATAGTGTGGTCATCTGCACAAGTCACTCCGCCCAATAGCTTGGTCATCTGCACAAGTCACCCCAGCCAATAGTGTGGTCCTCTGCACAAGTCACCCAGCCGATGGTGGTCCTCTGTACAAGTCACCCCGCCAATAGTGAGGTCCTCTGTACAAGTCACCACAGCCAATGGTGTGGTCCTCTGTACAAGTCACCCCAGCCAATAGTGAGGTCCTCTGTACAAGTCACCCCAGCCAATAGTGTGGACATCTGCACAAGTCACCCCCGCCGATGGTGGTCCTCTGAACAAGTCACCCCCGCCAATAGTGAGGTCCTCTGTACAAGTCACCCCAGCCAGTAGTGTGGTCATCTGCTCAAGTCACCCCGCCCAATAGTGTGGTCCTCTGCACAAGTCACCCCCGCCAATAGTGTGGTCCTCTCCACAAGTCACCCCCGCCGATGGTGGTCCTCTGTACAAGTCACCCCAGCCAATAGTGAGGTCCTCTGTACAAGTCACCCCAGCCAAAAGTGTGGTCCTCTGTACAAGTCACCCCAGCCAATAGTGGGGTCCTCTGTACAAGTCACCCCAGCCAATAGAGAGGTCCTCTGTACAAGTCACCCCCGCCGATGGTGGTCCTCTGTACAAGTCACCCCAGCCAATAGTGAGGTCCTCTGTACAAGTCACCCCAGCCAATAGTGAGGTCCTCTGCACAAGTCACCCCAGCCAATAGTGTGGTCCTCTTCACAAGTCACCCAGCCGATGGTGGTCCTCTGTACAAGTCACCCCGCCAATAGTGAGGTCCTCTGTACAAGTCACCCCACCCAATGGTGTGGTCCTCTGTACAAGTCACCCCAGCCAATAGTGTTGTCCTCTGTACAAGTCACCCCCGCCAATAGTGAGGTCATCTGAACAAGTCACCCCCGCCGATGGTGGTCCTCTGTACAAGTCACCCCCGCCAATAGTGTGGTCCTCTGCACAAGTCACCACAGCCAATGGTGTGGTCCTCTGCACAAGTCACCCCCGCCAATAGTGAGGTCCTCTGTACAAGTCACACCAGCCAGTAGTGTGGTCATCTGCACAAGTCACCCCGCCCAATAGTGTGGTCCTCTGCACAAGTCACCCCAGCCAATAGTGTGGTCCTCTGCACAAGTCACCCCCGCCGATGGTGGTCCTCTGTACAAGTCACCCCAGCCAATAGTGAGGTCCTCTGTACAAGTCACCCCAGCCAATAGTGTGGTCATCTGCACAAGTCAACCCCGCCGATGGTGGTCCTCTGAACAAGTCACCCCCGCCAATAGTGAGGTCATCTGTACAAGTCACCCCAGCCAGTAGTGTGGTCATCTGCTCAAGTCACCCCGCACAATAGTGTGGTCCTCTGCACAAGTCACCCCCGCCAATAGTGTGGTCCTCTCCACAAGTCACCCCCGCCGATGGTGGTCTTCTGTACAAGTCACCCGAGCCAATAGTGAGGTCCTCTGTACAAGTCACCCCAGCCAAAAGTGTGGTCCTCTGTACAAGTCACCCCAGCCAATAGTGAGGTCCTCTGTACAAGTCACCCCAGCCAATAGAGAGGTCCTCTGTACAAGTCACCCCCGCCGATGGTGGTCCTCTGTACAAGTCACCCCAGCCAATAGTGAGGTCCTCTGTACAAGTCACCCCAGCCAATAGTGAGGTCCTCTGTACAAGTCACCCCAGTCAATAGTGTGGTCATCTGCACAAGTCACCCCGCCCAATAGTGTGGTCCTCTGTACAAGTCACCCCCGCCGATGGTGGTCCTCTGTACAAGTCACCCCAGCCAATAGTGTGGTCCTCTGCACAAGTCACCCCAGCCAATAGTGTGGTCCTCTGCACAAGTCACCCCAGCCAATAGTGTGGTCCTCTGCACAAGTCACCCCCGCCGATGGTGGTCCTCTGTACAAGTCACCCCAGCCAATAGTGCGGTCCTCTGTACAAGTCACCCCGCCCAGTAGTGTGGTCATCTGCACAGGTCACACTGTTTAGTAGTGTGATCCTCTGCACAAGTCATCCCAGCCAATAGTGTGGTCCTCTGCACAAGTCACCCCAGCCAATGGTGTGGTCCTCTGTACAAGTCACCCCAGCCAATAGTGTGGTCATCTGTACAAGTCACCCCGCCCAGTAGTGTGGTCATCTGCACAGGTCACACTGTTTAGTAGTGTGATCCTCTGCACAAGTCATCCCAGCCAATAGTGTGGTCATCTGCACAAGTCACCCCGCCCAATAGTGTGGTCCTCTGCACAAGTCACCCCAGCCAATAGTGTGGTCCTCTCCACAAGTCACCCCCGCCGATGGTGGTCCTCTGTACAAGTCACCCCAGCCAATAGTGTGGTCCTCTGCACAAGTCACCCCCGCCAATAGTGAGGTCCTCTGTACAAGTCACCCCAGCCAGTAGTGTGGTCATCTGCACAAGTCACCCCGCCCAATAGTGTGGTCCTCTGCACAAGTCACCCCAGCCAATAGTGTGGTCCTCTGCACAAGTCACCCCCGCCGATGGTGGTCCTCTGCACAAGTCACCCCAGCCAATAGTGTGGTCCTCTGCACAAGTCACCCCCGCCAATAGTGTGGTCATCTGCACAAGTCACCCCCGCCAATGGTGGTCCTCTGTACAAGTCACCCCTGCCAATAGTGTGGTCCTCTGCACAAATCACCACAGCCAATGGTGTGGTCCTCTGCACAAGTCAAGCCGCCAATAGTGAGGTCCTCTGTACAAGTCACCCCAGCCAGTAGTGTGGTCATCTGCACAAGTCACTCCGCCCAATAGCTTGGTCATCTGCACAAGTCACCCCAGCCAATAGTGTGGTCCTCTGCACAAGTCACCCAGCCGATGGTGGTCCTCTGTACAAGTCACCCCGCCAATAGTGAGGTCCTCTGTACAAGTCACCACAGCCAATGGTGTGGTCCTCTGTACAAGTCACCCCAGCCAATAGTGAGGTCCTCTGTACAAGTCACCCCCGCCAATAGTGTGGTCATCTGCACAAGTCACCCCCGTCGATGGTGGTCCTCTGTACAAGTCACCCCCGCCAAAAGTGTGGACCTCTGCACAAATCACCCCAGCCAATGGTGTGGACCTCTGCACAAGTCACCCCCGCCAATAGTGAGGTCCTCTGTACAAGTCACCCCAGCCAGTAGTGTGGTCATCTGCACAAGTCACCCCGCCCAATAGTGTGGTCCTCTGCACAAGTCACCCCAGGAAATAGTGTGGTCCTCTGCACAAGTCACCCCCGCCGATGGTGGTCCTCTGTACAAGTCACCCCAGCCAATAGTGAGGTCCTCTGTACAAGTCACCCCAGCCAATAGTGTGGTCATCTGCAAAAGTCACCCCCGCCGATGGTGGTCCTCTGTACAAGTCACCCCAGCCAATAGTGTGGTCCTCTGCACAAGTCACCCCCGCCGATGGTGGTCCTCTGAACAAGTCACCCCCGCCAATAGTGAGGTCAACTGTACAAGTCACCCCAGCCAGTAGTGTGGTCATCTGCTCAAGTCACCCCGCCCAATAGTGTGGTCCTCTGCACAAGTCACCCCCGCCAATAGTGTGGTCCTCTCCACAAGTCACCCCCGCCGATGGTGGTCCTCTGTACAAGTCACCCCAGCCAATAGTGAGGTCCTCTGTACAAGTCACCCCAGCCAAAAGTGTGGTCCTCTGTACAAGTCACCCCAGCCAATAGTGTGGTCATCTGCACAAGTCACTCCGCCCAATAGCTTGGTCATCTGCACAAGTCACCCCAGCCAATAGTGTGGTCCTCTGCACAAGTCACCCAGCCGATGGTGGTCCTCTGTACAAGTCACCCCGCCAATAGTGAGGTCCTCTGTACAAGTCACCACAGCCAATGGTGTGGTCCTCTGTACAAGTCACCCCAGCCAATAGTGAGGTCCTCTGTACAAGTCACCCCCGCCAATAGTGTGGTCATCTGCACAAGTCACCCCCGTCGATGGTGGTCCTCTGTACAAGTCACCCCCGCCAAAAGTGTGGACCTCTGCACAAATCACCCCAGCCAATGGTGTGGACCTCTGCACAAGTCACCCCCGCCAATAGTGAGGTCCTCTGTACAAGTCACCCCAGCCAGTAGTGTGGTCATCTGCACAAGTCACCCCGCCCAATAGTGTGGTTCTCTGCACAAGTCACCCCAGCCAATAGTGTGGTCCTCTGCACAAGTCACCCCCGCCGATGGTGGTCCTCTGTACAAGTCACCCCAGCCAATAGTGAGGTCCTCTGTACAAGTCACCCCAGCCAATAGTGTGGTCATCTGCAAAAGTCACCCCCGCCGATGGTGGTCCTCTGTACAAGTCACCCCAGCCAATAGTGTGGTCCTCTGCACAAGTCACCCCCGCCGATGGTGGTCCTCTGAACAAGTCACCCCCGCCAATAGTGAGGTCAACTGTACAAGTCACCCCAGCCAGTAGTGTGGTCATCTGCTCAAGTCACCCCGCCCAATAGTGTGGTCCTCTGCACAAGTCACCCCCGCCAATAGTGTGGTCCTCTCCACAAGTCACCCCCGCCGATGGTGGTCCTCTGTACAAGTCACCCCAGCCAATAGTGAGGTCCTCTGTACAAGTCACCCCAGCCAAAAGTGTGGTCCTCTGTACAAGTCACCCCAGCCAATAGTGGGGTCCTCTGTACAAGTCACCCCAGCCAATAGAGAGGTCCTCTGTACAAGTCACCCCCGCCGATGGTGGTTCTCTGTACAAGTCACCCCAGCCAATAGTGAGGTCCTCTGTACAAGTCACCCCAGCCAATAGTGAGGTCCTCTGCACAAGTCACCCCAGCCAATAGTGTGGTCCTCTTCACAAGTCACCCAGCCTATGGTGGTCCTCTGTACAAGTCACCCCGCCAATAGTGAGGTCCTCTGTACAAGTCACCCCAGCCAATGGTGTGGTCCTCTGTACAAGTCACCCCAGCCAATAGTGTGGTCCTCTGTACAAGTCACCCCCGCCAATAGTGAGGTCATCTGCACAAGTCACCCCCGCCGATGGTGGTCCTCTTTACAAGTCACCCCCGCCAATAGTGTGGTCCTCTGGACAAGTCACCACAGCCAATGGTGTGGTCCTCTGCACAAGTCACCCCCGCCAATAGTGAGGTCCTCTGTACAAGTCACCCCAGCCAGTAGTGTGGTCATCTGCACAAGTCACCCCGCCCAATAGTGTGGTCCTCTGCACAAGTCACCCCAGTCAATAGTGTGGTCCTCTGCACAAGTCACCCCCGCCGATGGTGGTCCTCTGTACAAGTCACCCCAGCCAATAGTGAGGTCCTCTGTACAAGTCACCCCAGCCAATAGTGTGGTCATCTGCACAAGTCAACCCCGCCGATGGTGGTCCTCTGAACAAGTCACCCCCGCCAATAGTGAGGTCATCTGTACAAGTCACCCCAGCCAGTAGTGTGGTCATCTGCTCAAGTCACCCCACACAACAGTGTGGTCCTCTGCACAAGTCACCCCCGCCAATAGTGTGGTCCTCTCCACAAGTCACCCCCGCCGATGGTGATCCTCTGTACAAGTCACCCGAGCCAATAGTGAGGTCCTCTGTACAAGTCACCCCAGCCAAAAGTGTGGTCCTCTGTACAAGTCACCCCAGCCAATAGTGAGGTCCTCTGTACAAGTCACCCCAGCCAATAGAGAGGTCCTCTGTACAAGTCACCCCCGCCGATGGTGGTCCTCTGTACAAGTCACCCCAGCCAATAGTGAGGTCCTCTGTACAAGTCACCCCAGCCAATAGTGAGGTCCTCTGTACAAGTCACCCCAGTCAATAGTGTGGTCATCTGCACAAGTCACCCCGCCCAATAGTGTGGTCCTCTGTACAAGTCACCCCCGCCGATGGTGGTCCTCTGTACAAGTCACCCCAGCCAATAGTGTGGTCCTCTGCACAAGTCACCCCAGCCAATAGTGTGGTCCTCTGCACAAGTCACCCCAGCCAATAGTGTGGTCCTCTGCACAAGTCACCCCCGCCGATGGTGGTCCTCTGTACAAGTCACCCCAGCCAATAGTGCGGTCCTCTGTACAAGTCACCCCGCCCAGTAGTGTGGTCATCTGCACAGGTCACACTGTTTAGTAGTGTGATCCTCTGCACAAGTCACCCCAGCCAATAGTGTGGTCCTCTGCACAAGTCACCCAGCCGATGGTGGTCCTCTGTACAAGTCACCCCGCCAATAGTGAGGTCCTCTGTACAAGTCACCACAGCCAATGGTGTGGTCCTCTGTACAAGTCACCCCAGCCAATAGTGAGGTCCTCTGTACAAGTCACCCCCGCCAATAGTGTGGTCATCTGCACAAGTCACCCCCGTCGATGGTGGTCCTCTGTACAAGTCACCCCCGCCAAAAGTGTGGACCTCTGCACAAATCACCCCAGCCAATGGTGTGGACCTCTGCACAAGTCACCCCCGCCAATAGTGAGGTCCTCTGTACAAGTCACCCCAGCCAGTAGTGTGGTCATCTGCACAAGTCACCCCGCCCAATAGTGTGGTCCTCTGCACAAGTCACCCCAGCCAATAGTGTGGTCCTCTGCACAAGTCACCCCCGCCGATGGTGGTCCTCTGTACAAGTCACCCCAGCCAATAGTGAGGTCCTCTGTACAAGTCACCCCAGCCAATAGTGTGGTCATCTGCAAAAGTCACCCCCGCCGATGGTGGTCCTCTGTACAAGTCACCCCAGCCAATAGTGAGGTCCTCTGCACAAGTCACCCCCGCCGATGGTGGTCCTCTGAACAAGTCACCCCCGCCAATAGTGAGGTCAACTGTACAAGTCACCCCAGCCAGTAGTGTGGTCATCTGCTCAAGTCACCCCGCCCAATAGTGTGGTCCTCTGCACAAGTCACCCCCGCCAATAGTGTGGTCCTCTCCACAAGTCACCCCCGCCGATGGTGGTCCTCTGTACAAGTCACCCCAGCCAATAGTGAGGTCCTCTGTACAAGTCACCCCAGCCAAAAGTGTGGTCCTCTGTACAAGTCACCCCAGCCAATAGTGGGGTCCTCTGTACAAGTCACCCCAGCCAATAGAGAGGTCCTCTGTACAAGTCACCCCCGCCGATGGTGGTTCTCTGTACAAGTCACCCCAGCCAATAGTGAGGTCCTCTGTACAAGTCACCCCAGCCAATAGTGAGGTCCTCTGCACAAGTCACCCCAGCCAATAGTGTGGTCCTCTTCACAAGTCACCCAGCCTATGGTGGTCCTCTGTACAAGTCACCCCGCCAATAGTGAGGTCCTCTGTACAAGTCACCCCAGCCAATGGTGTGGTCCTCTGTACAAGTCACCCCAGCCAATAGTGTGGTCCTCTGTACAAGTCACCCCCGCCAATAGTGAGGTCATCTGCACAAGTCACCCCCGCCGATGGTGGTCCTCTTTACAAGTCACCCCCGCCAATAGTGTGGTCCTCTGGACAAGTCACCACAGCCAATGGTGTGGTCCTCTGCACAAGTCACCCCCGCCAATAGTGAGGTCCTCTGTACAAGTCACCCCAGCCAGTAGTGTGGTCATCTGCACAAGTCACCCCGCCCAATAGTGTGGTCCTCTGCACAAGTCACCCCAGCCAATAGTGTGGTCCTCTGCACAAGTCACCCCCGCCGATGGTGGTCCTCTGTACAAGTCACCCCAGCCAATAGTGAGGTCCTCTGTACAAGTCACCCCAGCCAATAGTGTGGTCATCTGCACAAGTCAACCCCGCCGATGGTGGTCCTCTGAACAAGTCACCCCCGCCAATAGTGAGGTCATCTGTACAAGTCACCCCAGCCAGTAGTGTGGTCATCTGCTCAAGTCACCCCACACAACAGTGTGGTCCTCTGCACAAGTCACCCCCGCCAATAGTGTGGTCCTCTCCACAAGTCACCCCCGCCGATGGTGATCCTCTGTACAAGTCACCCGAGCCAATAGTGAGGTCCTCTGTACAAGTCACCCCAGCCAAAAGTGTGGTCCTCTGTACAAGTCACCCCAGCCAATAGTGAGGTCCTCTGTACAAGTCACCCCAGCCAATAGAGAGGTCCTCTGTACAAGTCACCCCCGCCGATGGTGGTCCTCTGTACAAGTCACCCCAGCCAATAGTGAGGTCCTCTGTACAAGTCACCCCAGCCAATAGTGAGGTCCTCTGTACAAGTCACCCCAGTCAATAGTGTGGTCATCTGCACAAGTCACCCCGCCCAATAGTGTGGTCCTCTGTACAAGTCACCCCCGCCGATGGTGGTCCTCTGTACAAGTCACCCCAGCCAATAGTGTGGTCCTCTGCACAAGTCACCCCAGCCAATAGTGTGGTCCTCTGCACAAGTCACCCCAGCCAATAGTGTGGTCCTCTGCACAAGTCACCCCCGCCGATGGTGGTCCTCTGTACAAGTCACCCCAGCCAATAGTGCGGTCCTCTGTACAAGTCACCCCGCCCAGTAGTGTGGTCATCTGCACAGGTCACACTGTTTAGTAGTGTGATCCTCTGCACAAGTCATCCCAGCCAATAGTGTGGTCCTCTGCACAAGTCACCCCAGCCAATGGTGTGGTCCTCTGTACAAGTCACCCCAGCCAATAGTGTGGTCATCTGTA
This sequence comes from Haliotis asinina, assembly GCF_037392515.1. Classification (NCBI taxonomy): domain Eukaryota; kingdom Metazoa; phylum Mollusca; class Gastropoda; order Lepetellida; family Haliotidae; genus Haliotis; species Haliotis asinina. The sequence continues at coordinate 27,285,109 of NC_090292.1, forward strand.
CAAGTCACCCCGCCCAGTAGTGTGGTCTTCTGCACAGGTCACACTGTTTAGTAGTGTGATCCTCTGCACAAGTCATCCCAGCCAATAGTGTGGCCATCTGCACAAGTCACCCCGCCCAATAGTGTGGTCCTCTGCACAAGTCACCCCAGCCAATAGTGTGGTCCTCTCCACAAGTCACCCCCGCCGATGGTGGTCCTCTGTACAAGTCACCCCAGCCAATAGTGTGGTCCTCTGCACAAGTCACCCCCGCCAATAGTGAGGTCGTCTGTACAAGTCACCCCAGCCAGTAGTGTGGTCATCTGCACAAGTCACCCCGCCCAATAGTGTGGTCCTCTGCACAAGTCACCCCAGCCAATAGTGTGGTCCTCTGCACAAGTCACCCCCGCCGATGGTGGTCCTCTGCACAAGTCACCCCAGCCAATAGTGTGGTCCTCTGCACAAGTCACCCCCGCCAATAGTGTGGTCATCTGCACAAGTCACCCCCGCCAATGGTGGTCCTCTGTACAAGTCACCCCCGCCAATAGTGTGGTCCTCTGCACAAGTCACCACAGCCAATGGTGTGGTCCTCTGCACAAGTCAAGCCGCCAATAGTGAGGTCCTCTGTACAAGTCACCCCAGCCAGTAGTGTGGTCATCTGCACAAGTCACCCCGCCCAATAGTTTGGTCATCTGCACAAGTCACCCCAGCCAATAGTGTGGTCCTCTGCACAAGTCACCCAGCCGATGGTGGTCCTCTGTACAAGTCACCCCGCCAATAGTGAGGTCCTCTGTACAAGTCACCACAGCCAATGGTGTGGTCCTCTGTACAAGTCACCCCAGCCAATAGTGAGGTCCTCTGTACAAGTCACCCCCGCCAATAGTGTGGTCATCTGCACAAGTCACCCCCGCCGATGGTGGTCCTCTGTACAAGTCACCCCCGCCAAAAGTGTGGACCTCTGCACAAATCACCCCAGCCAATGGTGTGGTCCTCTGCACAAGTCACCCCCGCCAATAGTGAGGTCCTCTGTACAAGTCACCCCAGTCAATAGTGTGGTCATCTGCACAAGTCACCCCGCCCAATAGTGTGGTCCTCTGTGCAAGTCACCCCCGCCGATGGTGGTCCTCTGTACAAGTCACCCCAGCCAATAGTGTGGTCCTCTGCACAAGTCACCCCAGCCAATAGTGTGGTCCTCAGCACAAGTCACCCCAGCCAATAGTGTGGTCCTCTGCACAAGTCACCCCCGCCGATGGTGGTCCTCTGTACAAGTCACCCCAGCCAATAGTGCGGTCCTCTGTACAAGTCACCCCAGCCAATAGTGTGGTCCTCTCCACAAGTCACCCCCGCCGATGGTGGTCCTCTGTACAAGTCACCCCAGCCAATAGTGTGGTCCTCTGCACAAGTCACCCCCGCCAATAGTGAGGTCGTCTGTACAAGTCACCCCAGCCAGTAGTGTGGTCATCTGCACAAGTCACCCCGCCCAATAGTGTGGTCCTCTGCACAAGTCACCCCAGCCAATAGTGTGGTCCTCTGCACAAGTCACCCCCGCCGATGGTGGTCCTCTGCACAAGTCACCCCAGCCAATAGTGTGGTCCTCTGCACAAGTCACCCCCGCCAATAGTGTGGTCATCTCCACAAGTCACCCCCGCCGATGGTGGTCCTCTGTACAAGTCACCCGAGCCAATAGTGAGGTCCTCTGTACAAGTCACCCCAGCCAAAAGTGTGGTCCTCTGTACAAGTCACCCCAGCCAATAGTGAGGTCCTCTGTACAAGTCACCCCAGCCAATAGAGAGGTCCTCTGTACAAGTCACCCCCGCCGATGGTGGTCCTCTGTACAAGTCACCCCAGCCAATAGTGAGGTCCTCTGTACAAGTCACCCCAGCCAATAGTGAGGTCCTCTGTACAAGTCACCCCAGTCAATAGTGTGGTCATCTGCACAAGTCACCCCGCCCAATAGTGTGGTCCTCTGTACAAGTCACCCCCGCCGATGGTGGTCCTCTGTACAAGTCACCCCAGCCAATAGTGTGGTCCTCTGCACAAGTCACCCCAGCCAATAGTGTGGTCCTCTGCACAAGTCACCCCAGCCAATAGTGTGGTCCTCTGCACAAGTCACCCCCGCCGATGGTGGTCCTCTGTACAAGTCACCCCAGCCAATAGTGCGGTCCTCTGTACAAGTCACCCCGCCCAGTAGTGTGGTCATCTGCACAGGTCACACTGTTTAGTAGTGTGATCCTCTGCACAAGTCATCCCAGCCAATAGTGTGGTCCTCTGCACAAGTCACCCCAGCCAATGGTGTGGTCCTCTGTACAAGTCACCCCAGCCAATAGTGTGGTCATCTGTACAAGTCACCCCGCCCAGTAGTGTGGTCTTCTGCACAGGTCACACTGTTTAGTAGTGTGATCCTCTGCACAAGTCATCCCAGCCAATAGTGTGGCCATCTGCACAAGTCACCCCGCCCAATAGTGTGGTCCTCTGCACAAGTCACCCCAGCCAATAGTGTGGTCCTCTCCACAAGTCACCCCCGCCGATGGTGGTCCTCTGTACAAGTCACCCCAGCCAATAGTGTGGTCCTCTGCACAAGTCACCCCCGCCAATAGTGAGGTCGTCTGTACAAGTCACCCCAGCCAGTAGTGTGGTCATCTGCACAAGTCACCCCGCCCAATAGTGTGGTCCTCTGCACAAGTCACCCCAGCCAATAGTGTGGTCCTCTGCACAAGTCACCCCCGCCGATGGTGGTCCTCTGCACAAGTCACCCCAGCCAATAGTGTGGTCCTCTGCACAAGTCACCCCCGCCAATAGTGTGGTCATCTGCACAAGTCACCCCCGTCAATGGTGGTCCTCTGTACAAGTCACCCCCGCCAATAGTGTGGTCCTCTGCACAAGTCACCACAGCCAATGGTGTGGTCCTCTGCACAAGTCAAGCCGCCAATAGTGAGGTCCTCTGTACAAGTCACCCCAGCCAGTAGTGTGGTCATCTGCACAAGTCACCCCGCCCAATAGTTTGGTCATCTGCACAAGTCACCCCAGCCAATAGTGTGGTCCTCTGCACAAGTCACCCAGCCGATGGTGGTCCTCTGTACAAGTCACCCCGCCAATAGTGAGGTCCTCTGTACAAGTCACCACAGCCAATGGTGTGGTCCTCTGTACAAGTCACCCCAGCCAATAGTGAGGTCCTCTGTACAAGTCACCCCCGCCAATAGTGTGGTCATCTGCACAAGTCACCCCCGCCGATGGTGGTCCTCTGTACAAGTCACCCCCGCCAAAAGTGTGGACCTCTGCACAAATCACCCCAGCCAATGGTGTGGTCCTCTGCACAAGTCACCCCCGCCAATAGTGAGGTCCTCTGTACAAGTCACCCCAGTCAATAGTGTGGTCATCTGCACAAGTCACCCCGCCCAATAGTGTGGTCCTCTGTGCAAGTCACCCCCGCCGATGGTGGTCCTCTGTACAAGTCACCCCAGCCAATAGTGTGGTCCTCTGCACAAGTCACCCCAGCCAATAGTGTGGTCCTCTGCACAAGTCACCCCAGCCAATAGTGTGGTCCTCTGCACAAGTCACCCCCGCCGATGGTGGTCCTCTGTACAAGTCACCCCAGCCAATAGTGCGGTCCTCTGTACAAGTCACCCCGCCCAGTAGTGTGGTCATCTGCAGAGGTCACACTGTTTAGTAGTGTGATCCTCTGCACAAGTCATCCCAGCCAATAGTGTGGTCCTCTGCACAAGTCACCCCAGCCAATGGTGTGGTCCTCTGTACAAGTCACCCCAGCCAATAGTGTGGTCATCTGTACAAGTCACCCCGCCCAGTAGTGTGGTCTTCTGCACAGGTCACACTGTTTACTAGTGTGATCCTCTGCACAAGTCATCCCAGCCAATAGTGTGGCCATCTGCACAAGTCACCCCGCCCAATAGTGTGGTCCTCTGCACAAGTCACCCCAGCCAATAGTGTGGTCCTCTCCACAAGTCACCCCCGCCGATGGTGGTCCTCTGTACAAGTCACCCCAGCCAATAGTGTGGTCCTCTGCACAAGTCACCCCCGCCAATAGTGAGGTCGTCTGTACAAGTCACCCCAGCCAGTAGTGTGGTCATCTGCACAAGTCACCCCGCCCAATAGTGTGGTCCTCTGCACAAGTCACCCCAGCCAATAGTGTGGTCCTCTGCACAAGTCACCCCCGCCGATGGTGGTCCTCTGCACAAGTCACCCCAGCCAATAGTGTGGTCCTCTGCACAAGTCACCCCCGCCAATAGTGTGGTCATCTGCACAAGTCACCCCCGCCAATGGTGGTCCTCTGTACAAGTCACCCCCGCCAATAGTGTGGTCCTCTGCACAAGTCACCACAGCCAATGGTGTGGTCCTCTGCACAAGTCAAGCCGCCAATAGTGAGGTCCTCTGTACAAGTCACCCCAGCCAGTAGTGTGGTCATCTGCACAAGTCACCCCGCCCAATAGTTTGGTCATCTGCACAAGTCACCCCAGCCAATAGTGTGGTCCTCTGCACAAGTCACCCAGCCGATGGTGGTCCTCTGTACAAGTCACCCCGCCAATAGTGAGGTCCTCTGTACAAGTCACCACAGCCAATGGTGTGGTCCTCTGTACAAGTCACCCCAGCCAATAGTGACGTCCTCTCTAAAGTCACCCCCGCCAATAGTGTGGTCATCTGCACAAGTCACCCCCGCCGATGGTGGTCCTCTGTACAAGTCACCCCCGCCAAAAGTGTGGACCTCTGCACAAATCACCCCAGCCAATGGTGTGGTCCTCTGCACAAGTCACCCCCGCCAATAGTGAGGTCCTCTGTACAAGTCACCCCAGCCAGTAGTGTGGTCATCTGCACAAGTCACCCCGCCCAATAGTGTGGTCCTCTGCACAAGTCACCCTAGCCAATAGTGTGGTCCTCTGCACAAGTCACCCCCGCCGATGGTGGTCCTCTGTACAAGTCACCCCAGCCAATAGTGAGGTCCTCTGTACAAGTCACCCCAGCCAATAGTGTGGTCATCTGCAAAAGTCACCCCCGCCGATGGTGGTCCTCTGTACAAGTCACCCCAGCCAATAGTGTGGTCCTCTGCACAAGTCACCCCCGCCGATGGTGGTCCTCTGAACAAGTCACCCCCGCCAATAGTGAGGTCAACTGTACAAGTCACCCCAGCCAGTAGTGTGGTCATCTGCTCAAGTCACCCCGCCCAATAGTGTGGTCCTCTGCACAAGTCACCCCCGCCAATAGTGTGGTCCTCTCCACAAGTCACCCCCGCCGATGGTGGTCCTCTGTACAAGTCACCCCAGCCAATAGTGAGGTCCTCTGTACAAGTCACCCCAGCCAAAAGTGTGGTCCTCTGTACAAGTCACCCCAGCCAATAGTGGGGTCCTCTGTACAAGTCACCCCAGCCAATAGAGAGGTCCTCTGTACAAGTCACCCCCGCCGATGGTGGTCCTCTGTACAAGTCACCCCAGCCAATAGTGAGGTCCTCTGTACAAGTCACCCCAGCCAATAGTGAGGTCCTCTGCACAAGTCACCCCAGCCAATAGTGTGGTCCTCTTCACAAGTCACCCAGCCTATGGTGGTCCTCTGTACAAGTCACCCCGCCAATAGTGAGGTCCTCTGTACAAGTCACCCCAGCCAATGGTGTGGTCCTCTGTACAAGTCACCCCAGCCAATAGTGTGGTCCTCTGTACAAGTCACCCCCGCCAATAGTGAGGTCATCTGCACAAGTCACCCCCGCCGATGGTGGTCCTCTGTACAAGTCACCCCCGCCAATAGTGTGGTCGTCTGGACAAGTCACCACAGCCAATGGTGTGGTCCTCTGCACAAGTCACCCCCGCCAATAGTGAGGTCCTCTGTACAAGTCACCCCAGCCAGTAGTGTGGTCATCTGCACAAGTCACCCCGCCCAATAGTGTGGTCCTCTGCACAAGTCACCCCAGCCAATAGTGTGGTCCTCTGCACAAGTCACCCCCGCCGATGGTGGTCCTCTGTACAAGTCACCCCAGCCAATAGTGAGGTCCTCTGTACAAGTCACCCCAGCCAATAGTGTGGTCATCTGCACAAGTCAACCCCGCAGATGGTGGTCCTCTGAACAAGTCACCCCCGCCAATAGTGAGGTCATCTGTACAAGTCACCCCAGCCAGTAGTGTGGTCATCTGCTCAAGTCACCCCACACAACAGTGTGGTCCTCTGCACAAGTCACCCCCGCCAATAGTGTGGTCCTCTCCACAAGTCACCCCCGCCGATGGTGGTCCTCTGTACAAGTCACCCGAGCCAATAGTGAGGTCCTCTGTACAAGTCACCCCAGCCAAAAGTGTGGTCCTCTGTACAAGTCACCCCAGCCAATAGTGAGGTCCTCTGTACAAGTCACCCCAGCCAATAGAGAGGTCCTCTGTACAAGTCACCCCCGCCGATGGTGGTCCTCTGTACAAGTCACCCCAGCCAATAGTGAGGTCCTCTGTACAAGTCACCCCAGCCAATAGTGAGGTCCTCTGTACAAGTCACCCCAGTCAATAGTGTGGTCATCTGCACAAGTCACCCCGCCCAATAGTGTGGTCCTCTGTACAAGTCACCCCCGCCGATGGTGGTCCTCTGTACAAGTCACCCCAGCCAATAGTGCGGTCCTCTGCACAAGTCACCCCAGCCAATAGTGTGGTCCTCTGCACAAGTCACCCCAGGCAATAGTGTGGTCCTCTGCACAAGTCACCCCCGCCGATGGTGGTCCTCTGTACAAGTCACCCCAGCCAATAGTGCGGTCCTCTGTACAAGTCACCCCGCCCAGTAGTGTGGTCATCTGCACAGGTCACACTGTTTAGTAGTGTGATCCTCTGCACAAGTCATCCCAGCCAATAGTGTGGTCCTCTGCACAAGTCACCCCAGCCAATGGTGTGGTCCTCTGTACAAGTCACCCCAGCCAATAGTGTGGTCATCTGTACAAGTCACCCCGCCCAGTAGTGTGGTCTTCTGCACAGGTCACACTGTTTAGTAGTGTGATCCTCTGCACAAGTCATCCCAGCCAATAGTGTGGCCATCTGCACAAGTCACCCCGCCCAATAGTGTGGTCCTCTGCACAAGTCACCCCAGCCAATAGTGTGGTCCTCTCCACAAGTCACCCCCGCCGATGGTGGTCCTCTGTACAAGTCACCCCAGCCAATAGTGTGGTCCTCTGCACAAGTCACCCCAGCCAATAGTGAGGTCGTCTGTACAAGTCACCCCAGCCAGTAGTGTGGTCATCTGCACAAGTCACCCCGCCCAATAGTGTGGTCCTCTGCACAAGTCACCCCAGCCAATAGTGTGGTCCTCTGCACAAGTCACCCCCGCCGATGGTGGTCCTCTGCACAAGTCACCCCAGCCAATAGTGTGGTCCTCTGCACAAGTCACCCCCGCCAATAGTGTGGTCATCTGCACAAGTCACCCCCGCCAATGGTGGTCCTCTGTACAAGTCACCCCCGCCAATAGTGTGGTCCTCTGCACAAGTCACCACAGCCAATGGTGTGGTCCTCTGCACAAGTCAAGCCGCCAATAGTGAGGTCCTCTGTACAAGTCACCCCAGCCAGTAGTGTGGTCATCTGCACAAGTCACCCCGCCCAATAGTTTGGTCATCTGCACAAGTCACCCCAGCCAATAGCGTGTTCCTCTGCACAAGTCACCCAGCCGATGGTGGTCCTCTGTACAAGTCACCCCGCCAATAGTGAGGTCCTCTGTACAAGTCACCACAGCCAATGGTGTGGTCCTCTGTACAAGTCACCCCAGCCAATAGTGAGGTCCTCTGTACAAGTCACCCCCGCCAATAGTGTGGTCATCTGCACAAGTCACCCCCGCCGATGGTGGTCCTCTGTACAAGTCACCCCCGCCAAAAGTGTGGTCCTCTGCACAAATCACCCCAGCCAATGGTGTGGTCTTCTGCACAAGTCACCCCCGCCAATAGTGAGGTCCTCTGTACAAGTCACCCCAACCAGTAGTGTGGTCATCTGCACAAGTCACCCCGCCCAATAGTGTGGTCCTCTGCACAAGTCACCCCAGCCAATAGTGTGGTCCTCTGCACAAGTCACCCCCGCCGATGGTGGTCCTCTGTACAAGTCATCCCAGCCAGTAGTGAGGTCCTCTGTACAAGTCACCCCAGCCAATAGTGTGGTCATCTGCACAAGTCACCCCCGCCGATGGTGGTCCTCTGAACAAGTCACCCCCGCCAATAGTGAGGTCATCTGTACAAGTCACCTCAGCCAGTAGTGTGGTCATCTGCTCAAGTCACCCCGCCCAATAGTGTGGTCCTCTGTACAAGTCACCCCCGCCAATAGTGTGGTCCTCTCCACAAGTCACCCCCGCCGATGGTGGTCCTCTGTACAAGTCACCCGAGCCAATAGTGAGGTCCTCTGTACAAGTCACCCCAGCCAAAAATGTGGTCCTCTGTACAAGTCACCCCAGCCAATAGTGGGGTCCTCTGTACAAGTCACCCCAGCCAATAGAGAGGTCCTCTGTACAAGTCACCCCCGCCGATGGTGGTCCTCTGTACAAGTCACCCCAGCCAATAGTGAGGTCCTCTGTACAAGTCACCCCAGCCAATAGTGAGGTCCTCTGTACAAGTCACCCCAGCCAATAGTGTGGTCCTCTTCACAAGTCACCCAGCCGATGGTGGTCCTCTGTACAAGTCACCCCGCCAATAGTGAGGTCCTCTGTACAAGTCACCCCAGCCAATGGTGTGGTCCTCTGTACAAGTCACCCCAGCCAATAGTGTGGTCCTCTGTACAAGTCACCCCCGCCAATAGTGTGGTCATCTGCACAAGTCACCCTTGCCGATGGTGGTCCTCTGTACAAGTCACCCCCGCCAATAGTGTGGTCCTCTGCACAAGTCACCACAGCCAATGGTGTGGTCCTCTGCACAAGTCACCCCCGCCAATAGTGAGGTCCTCTGTACAAGTCACCCCAGCCAGTAGTGTGGTCATCTGCACAAGTCACCCCGCCGAATAGTGTGGTCCTCTGCACAAGTCACCCCAGCCAATAGTGAGGTCCTCTGCACAAGTCACCCCGCCGATGGTGGTCCTCTGTACAAGTCACCCCAGCCAATAGTGAGGTCCTCTGTACAAGTCACCCCAGCCAATAGTGTGGTCATCTGCACAAGTCAACCCCGCCGATGGTGGTCCTCTGAACAAGTCACCCCCGCCAATAGTGAGGTCATCTGTACAAGTCACCCCAGCCAGTAGTGTGGTCATCTGCTCAAGTCACCCCGCCCAATAGTGTGGTCCTCTGCACAAGTCACCCCCGCCAATAGTGTGGTCCTCTCCACAAGTCACCCGAGCCAATAGTGAGGTCCTCTGTACAAGTCACCCCAGCCAAAAGTGTGGTCCTCTGTACAAGTCACCCCAGCCAATAGTGAGGTCCTCTGTACAAGTCACCCCAGCCAATACAGAGGTCCTCTGTACAAGTCACCCCCGCCGATGGTGGTCCTCGGTACAAGTCACCCCAGCCAATAGTGAGGTCCTCTGTACAAGTCACCCCAGCCAATAGTGAGGTCCTCTGTACAAGTCACCCCAGTCAATAGTGTGGTCATCTGCACAAGTCACCCCGCCCAATAGTGTGGTCCTCTGTACAAGTCACCCCCGCCGATGGTGGTCCTCTGTACAAGTCACCCCAGCCAATAGTGTGGTCCTCTGCACAAGTCACCCCAGCCAATAGTGTGGTCCTCTGTACAAGTCACCCCAGCCAATAGTGTGGTCCTCTGCACAAGTCACCCCCGCCGATGGTGTGGTCCTCTGTACAAGTCACCCCAGCCAATAGTGAGGTCCTCTGTACAAGTCACCCCGCCCAGTAGTGTGGTCATCTGCACAGGTCACACTGTTTAGTAGTGTGATCCTCTGCACAAGTCATCCCAGCCAATAGTGTGGTCCTCTGCACAAGTCACCCCAGCCAATGGTGTGGTCCTCTGTACAAGTCACCCCAGCCAATAGTGTGGTCATCTGCACAAGTCACCCCGCCCAATAGTGTGGTCCTCTGTACAAGTCACCCCAGCCAATAGTGAGGTCCTCTGTACAAGTCACCACAGCCAATAGTGAGGTCCTCTGTACAAGTCACCCCAGCCAATGGTGTGGTCATCTGCACAAGTCACCCCGCGCAATAGTGTTGTAATCTGCACAAGTCACCAGAGCCAATGGTGTGGTCCTCTGTACAAGTCACCCCGCCCAGTAGTGTGGTCATCTGCACAAGTCACCCCAGCCAATAGTGTGGTCTTCTGCACAAGTCACCCCGCCCAATAGTGAGGTCCTCTGTACAAGTCACCCCCGCCAATAGTGAGGTCCTCTGTACAAGTCACTCCAGCCAATAGTGAGGTCCTCTGTACAAGTCACCCCGCCAATAGTGAGGTCCTCTGTACAAGTCACCCCGCCAATAGTGAGGTCCTCTGTACAAGTCACCCCCGCCAATAGTGAGGTCCTCTGTACAAGTCACTCCTGCCAATAGTGAGGTCCTCTGTACAAGTCACCCCGCCAATAGTGAGGTCCTCTGTACAAGTCACTCCAGCCAATAGTGTGGTCCTCTGTACAAGTCACCCCCGCCGATGGTGGTCCTCTGTACAAGTCACCCCAGCCAATAGTGAGGTCCTCTGTACAAGTCACCCCAGCCAATAGTGAGGTCCTCTGTACAAGTCACTGCAGCCAATAGTGTGGTCCTCTGTACAATTCACCCCAGCCAATAGTGTGGTCCTCTGTACAAGTCACACCGCCCAGAAGTGTGCTCATCTGCACAAGTCACACTGTTTAGTAGTGTGATCCTCTGCACAAGTCACCCCGCCCAATAGTGTGGTCATCTGTACAAGTCACCCCGCCCAGTAGTGAGGTCCTCTGTACAAGTCACCCCAGCCAATAGTGTGGTCCTCTGTACAAGTCACCCCGCCCAGTAGTGTGGTCATCTGTACAAGTCACCCCAGCCAATAGTGTGGTCCTCTGTACAAGTCACCCCGCCCAGTAGTGTGGTCATCTGCACAAGTCACATTGTTTAGTAGTGTGGTCCTCTGTACAAGTCACCCCAGCCAATAGTGTGGTCCTCTGTACAAGTCACCCCGCCCAGTAGTGTGGTCATCTGTACAAGTCACACTGTTTAGTAGTGTGGTCCTCTGTATAAGTCACCCCGCCCAGTAGTGTGGTCATCTGCACAAGTCACACTGTTTAGTAGTGTGGTCCTCTGCAGAAGTCACCCCGCCCAGTAGTGTGGTCATCTGCACAAATCACACTGTTTAGTAGTGTGGTCCTCTGCACAAGTCACCCCGCCCAGTAGTGTGGTCCTCTGCACAAGTCACCCCGCCCAGTAGTGTGGTCATCTGCACAAGTCACACTGTCCAGTAGTGTGGTCCTCTGTACAAGTCACCCTAGCCCAATGGTGTGGTCCTGTGCACAAGTTACACTGTCCAGTAGTGTGGTCCTCTGCACAAGTCACCCCGCCCGGTAGAGTGGTCGTCTGGACAAGTCACACTGCCCAATAGTGTGATTCTCTACCCCCGCGGTTAACCGATATATTGCCCACCCTTAGTACTCACACGGCATTTCATTAACATTTTCAGTAGTAAATAAGTATACAAACAATTAGGAGGCTTCCTTCAGGTAATTTTTCATATGACTTACACCCTTTACACCACGACCTTCATATTCATCGAGTTTCTAAAGTAATACAATACCTTTCCATATTGGAAGGACGAATGGGCTATGATAAGCCAAGAACGATGAAGACAACGATTGCTGTCAAAGGGTATGCTGTAGAGAAGACATGGAAGAAAACATGATGAGGGAGCACTTGTCAAACAGAATTCTCGCGAAAAGAACCAAACATTAACGGCAAAAAATATAATTGTCATGCATGTTGATTCAACAATGCAATGTATTAAAAAATGCCAAGTCAGTAGTATTTCACGAAGATGACACTCATAGCGTCGGTGTTACAGCTTGTTCAGCTTGATCTGAATTTCTCTACAAATGCATGACCCGGGAGGTCAAATGACACCCATGGCAGGTCGAGGTAACTTCATTAAGTACCGGAGCATGTATTCAATGTCCATGTATGTCCAAATTGATTTAACGATGGGAAGTTATAAACTTGAAATAACGATGGACATTTTATATAACCAATCCCAAGGGAGTAATGGAGCAGCGTTGTGGTTAAAGTGCTCGCTCGTCACGCCGACGTACCGGGTTCGATTCCCCACATGGGTACAATGGCAGTTGTATGGGGGCTATTAACCCGGGGGCCAGCTGTCCGGAGGGCACAATGGGTGGGGGCAGATAGCCAGGGGGCAGTTGTGGGGCAGTTGTCCGGGGGGGAGTTGTCCAGGGGGCAATTAGCCTGATACCCTTAACTTACACTGACAGTTCCAAGACATTCGCCATGGGTTACATTCCACTTATGGACACAATGTGTGAAGCCCATTTCAGGTGTCCCCCTCAGTGATATTGTTTCTGTAAGCGGGGAGAAGCAATATTCACTTACTGTATCGACTCTGGTAATAAAATTCGACAAATATAATTTTAGGCAACAGCAGGTGATACTTGGCAGAATGCATTGAGTGTGAGTGCGAGTGTGTCCGTAATTATACATCTGACCTGCACTAAATTGACGAGAAGAGAGACAAGCTAACAGTACGTGTTCATTGGGATTCAGGTCAGGTGACCTCACTGGCCATTGCATGTAACACTGACTTATAATGCATATAACTGCCTGTCTCACATCTCTCACCTACCCAATGCAATTTTGTCTTAACAAGACCTTGGTTAGACTCGAGCTAAGTGAGGGTGCGGTGTTTCTCCCCACTACTGTACTACTTAACTACTTGTTGTGTGAATTAGTTACTTCATAGAAATATATTTGTTCATAATTCCATGTTTAATCTTGTTTGTTGTTATCACACTGAGTTGTTTCACGGGCGGATTTCCAATTACCTTATAGGTTAACAAAGAAATCAACATGTAACAATGATTTCAACGCATGCGCAGTACTTCACTCCACGAAAGGCAGCGCTAGAATCAGATTTGTGAAAGTGCCAATGTAAGATCCTACTTACGTCGGTTTGTAATACTACAGAGGTCGATACACAGAAAGCTGAGACTGAACACAGACGATGTCTCCATGATCTGCGTTCAGGTGGTAAGTAATTTGTGTATAAGTTCAGCCGAACTACATTGTGAAAAAGAAGTCTCCTTAGAAGAAATGGCAGTTTGCTCGATCAGTGAATGTCAGTGTGGTCTGGTAGGTTGTGTATAGGCAGCTGTATCAGTAAATCAGTAAACATCACTCACTCATGATCACTCACTCACTCACTCACTCACTCACTCGGCAAACTAAAGTGATCAACAGAATGTACATGGTGTCAAGGTCATACGAGTTAAGAGTTTCAATAACAACGTGTTATTGCGCACTCACGCTGTTTTAAGGCTGCATAATAGATGAAATAGGACAAGCGATAAGTGGTAATATCGCACGTTTCTCCACTTGAGCTTTGAACAGCCCGACCTTCATGTCCTATTTAGAGATACGTCGCTTATGCGAACCGTACTTCATGTGTCCACAAATTTACACTGTTTCAGACTGGTAATTTTAACTTGACATGTATCTAACTGTGACCGGTTGGAATGTGGACTGTTAAACAACAGCGGAAGGTTGACGTGTTAGTCACGAGGTGGAAATTGTGTTTAGCACTATCTAAATTTGCCAACAATGACCGACCCGGGTTCGATTCCCGACATGGGTACAATGTGTGAACCCCATTTTCTGGTGTCCCCCGCCGTGATATTGCTGGAATATGGCTAAAAAGCGGCGTAAAACTAAACTCACTCACTCTTTTTCTATAACAAATGTTCTATCGTTACATTAATGCATGTAATACCGTACAACCGTCCACCGCGTGCAATCGTTCTCAGTTAAGATTGTATATTTGAGCTTTATGGAATATGGTCAGTTGATTCCCTGGTTTTCTGTAACGACAAGCCTTGTAGTACCGATCGGTTTGAGTGTGTTTGACAACCGTCTCTAGACTCAAATCCAAATCTGAAGAAACAATAAAACTCCTCTTTATTTCCGTTCCCGAAACTTTATGTAGCATTATTTTTAGTTGTAGATTAATCGAGATATTTGGTGTTCAGTGTGTACAGCGTTTGGTGCCAGTGCTCAGTTCACCATGTGTAGCTGTCTCGTATTCAGACGTGGAGACATGACGCTGTATTTTGATGAGCAAACTGGATTGGACAACATCTTCTTGCTTCCAGGAGGCCACACGGCCATGGTGCTTAGAACATTGACTTAAAGCACTGCTTTTCCTACTGAAAAGACTGTCTGCACTGCATATTATATGATGTACTAGACACCAGGCACACTGTAACTGTATACGAAACATGTGTACTCTACCTTAAGAGACACGGTAAATCCTTTTAAAGTATGTATGTTGTAATATGAATGAATGAATGCATGTAGTTTAACGCCACTTTTAGCACTATTCCAACAATACCACAACAGGGGAAGCCAGAAATGGGGTTCAAATATCGTACCAATGTAGGAAATCGAAGCGTGACAAGTAGTCTTTAACCATTGGATACCGAGGACAGTAATGCATAAAGGACTCTAGTGTATGTACACATGCACAAAAGTTAAGCGCGACTATTTTCATAGCATCTTGATTCCACCACTGAATATCAGACATACAAACTGTAAACGTTTATGACTGAATTAGCCTTCCATAGATTCTTCATCCTAAGATTGTCAAGCTATGACAAGGAAAACGTTCTGCACGTGCAACTTTCCCTACCATCTGAATCTTGAAAATCAAGTTTCACACACTGGGTTTCACCGGTGTGAGTTTCTCCTTTCAGTCATGGTCAGGAGAAAGTTAACTACCGCTGAGAGATGGCAGGTGATAGGCATGGAAAATGCTGGCATGTCATGCAGGGCCTTTGTACGGTAAATGGGTCGTCATCACAGCGTCATCACCCGTTTAGTTGCCAAACATAATCAAACCAATGACGTCAATGACAGGCATAGATCTCGTTATGATAGTTACCATTGAGTATCCAAAGTAGCACATAAAAAAATAGTACGTGGCGCTTAACTTTTGTGTATTATACCAAAAAATACGAGGTGTTGTTTTTGTTATTGTTGTTTAACTACAGGAACATGTTTTGATGGGTTGAGTCTCATCCAGCCACGGGACCCACACTCTCAGAGTCAGGCACACACAAAGTCAGCCGTCTAACCCTCTCAGCCACCGCGGCCCACACAACAGTAAAAGTCGTGCGGTACTTTAAACAACCGCCTTTATCCACCCATCTGACAAGCGAAACTTGTTACGACCAAAAGTACTAGAATGTGTACTTCACTTAGAAAGTGTAATCACAAGTGTTGCAATATATTTGATGTTACTTTAAAAGTGACAATACATCGAGCAGTGTTATGTTGCTTGGTACATGGCACTGGATATACATCCTAATATTCTCAAGTAGCTATTCGCCATGTCGGTTGTTGATCACGTGTACGCACACTGCTGATGGAGCATGTGTTGACCCGAGCTGACATTCTGCCTAACACTTGAGTCGGGCTATATTAAACCCGTTTACCCGGCAAGCGAGGTAGTCGTCTTTCTATCTGCGTACTGCACACTTGCACGATGGAGGTAACAACTGTTGTATTGTTCAGTCTGCTATTGTGTGGTATTAGCGACGTACAGGCTGATCCCAGGATTGCTGCTTTGGCTAAACAGGTCAGACAGAACGAAATTGAGATCAACGCATGGAAACGTTCAACTGATGATATTGAGATTAAAGTGATGGAGAACTTTGAAGAGTTGGAGTTGACGCTTAAAGAAGAACTTAAGAGAACATTCGTTCCTCCCTTAATAAAAAGTCTTGTCCAACAAGCCATGACCGACATCCTGACAGGAGACTTTATCGGGAATATCATCAGCGGACATGTTCTCGATGAAGTTCAAAGCCTCAAAGCCAATGTGCGAAACACGAAGACACACCTTAAAGCACTGGAGCAACGGCTGAGACTTGTTCAACGGGAACGTGACAATTACAGAGATAGTCTACGAAAACTACGGGGCAGCTTGACAAGAGACATCCGGGCATTACAGCTGCAGGTGAATCAGACTGTAGCTGACCTGCGTGATGCCAGAACCACTGCCCACCCTAGAACTACAGCAGGTGAGAGCTTCAGCAAAGATTAGTCGCTTAATTAACGCTCTATCGTGTCATTCCAACTGATGGATACGAGAATAACGTCATCATTTCGTTATAATTTCACTCAATGTTTTACAGTCATACTCCCGCTTTTGAAACAGCATGTCGGAGGTAAACTTTCTGTGTTTTAGTGGAAACATTCCATTTCCGAATAAATCAGTTTTAAACAACCGTCATGCCTATCGACCAACCAGTTTGTGAACAGACAGGCTATGCCATTACAGGACATGTCAACATACGGTTCACATAATATGCGGACGATAGCAAGGCTGCATAAAGAGAGTGTGTTGAAACCAAGCCCTCTCATTCGTCGACGCTTACTATAGCCCACCATTTGTGTCAAGATCGTTTAGTTGAGGGTCAAAATCGGCTTTCAATCGACTTATGCAAATAACAATAAATAACTGGTAGGTGTCATGAGTGGTGATCGAAGGGCCAATCACCCATGATTATGTTCAGATGACGTTTTAATCGATTGCATGCGATGGTAGCGTAGCGATCAGCAAAGCAGGCGAGTAGGGTACACGGAAGTGTCCGGTCTTGTCTAGATTATGTCGTACTGTGAGGCGTTTCAAATCGGGGGTCATCTCAAAACTTTTATATTTAAAAAAAACCCGAAACTTTAATCTGCGCAATGACACGAGTGCCTGTGGTAATTGGTGGGTAAGTTCTCAGTTTTCTGATTTTAAACTGATTTAATAAATAGTGTAAATGCATATGTATGAGTGCTTGCTTCACACAGTGTTTACACCCAGACGTTTGTTTACCCTGTCACAGGCGGGGATGAAGGAAGGCATAGGTAAACAACGCAGCGTTTCACCTGGTAGACTTGTTATAACGTTACTGATCAAACCATGTGCAAGAACGTGTTATCATTTGACATGATACCATTGAAAACTCTTGGGGATCAAGATTTATGAGATTATTTTAAATCTGTCCAGTCAAGTATTTCATTTCAAATGCGTATCATTTTCTTTTTATTCTGCGTCAATGAAGAGCTGCACTGAATTGTTCAAAATGCATTCTCTTCACAGCACACACAGAGTATCAGTTAAGAGGTCCGGTAACCGTTGTTTGCTATGGGGACCTGTAGAGTTTCTCTTTTAAGACCGAAATCTTTGTGTGCAAAATATGCATTTCTGCAACATTTTAAAAAATGGCAGTAGAATGTAGATTATTAAAGTGCACATATACTATATTCTCGTTATTTCCAATGTTGAAACAGACAAAATGTTAATCACGCAGACAGCCGATCATTACCGCCACACACAGCCACGTGTATCCTTGTTGTTTATCGAGTGTTCAGGCTTGGTTGACACATGTCATCGGTTCCCATTTACGCATATCGATGTTCATGCTGTTGATCACTGGATTGTCTGGTCGAGATTCGTTACTTACAGGCCGCCGCCATATACCTGGAAAAACTAAACCTACTCACTCATTCACTCATGCTGTTTATCAAAGCACATTGCTTCCAGTAACAAGAACGATAGTGTCCGTTGCAGTTGTCTCCTCAGACAGCACCGTGAAGTTGTGTGAGAATTGCACTGTCGCCATTGCTGGGTAGTCTGACGTTTTGTGAGTGCTTCACAGAGTTTACCTGATACTAGATTTAAACTGTGTTCCATAAACATTTTTATGCATTTTATGTCGTTGAATTCCAGCCACGGTTAATAAATTCAAACTAAACTAAAATGGTAGTCATTCCGTGAAGAGGAATAACGAGTAGGCATAAGTACAGATGTTTTTGTTTGTTCGCAATGATAATGACAATACTTATGAATGTTTCTATAAAATATATAAAAAAAATATGTAGAATATATTCGCCCCCGACTTACCCCTATCCCTGAGGGTGAGCAGATTGGTTAGTTACACCGTTCATGTTTATATTTCAAACCAAAGTATCAATCAACATTTGTATTCATTCAATGTTTTATGTACTACATTTGAACAAAGAGGGTGGACACAAAAATGCTTCAGAATTTTGTTAGTCGCACTCATTCAGTTTATTTGAGTTGACCGTTGTTCAAGTCGCTGTTAAAGTAGACCCGTGAAGGTCCTGGGGTAGAACAGGCCTTCAGCAACCCATGCTTGCCATAAAAGGTGACTATGCTTGTCGTAAGAGGCGACTAACGGGATTGGGTGGTCTGACTCGCTGACTTGGTTGGCACATGTCATCGGTTCCCCATTGCGCAGATCGATGCTCATGTTGTTGATCACTGGATTGTCTGGTCCAGACTCGATTATTTACAGACTGTCGCCATATAGCTGGAATATTGTTAAGTGCCACGTAAAACTAAACTCACTCACTCACTCACTCACTCACTGAACAAAGAGGAGCATCCCAGCTGTTAACACACAGTCAGTGTACGACTTGTTACATTTTCAGATTCAAACTTTAAAAATTAATTCAGAAATATATTTCTTTCGGGCATAGACCCGCCATGTGGCTGCAATATCGCTGAGTGCGGCGGAAAACTAAACTCTCTCGGGCATAGACACACGTTATTTATGAACATGCAGATATCTCAAACCATCGGAGTGAGTGAGTTTAGTTTTACGCCGCTGTTAGCAATATTCCAGCAATATCACGGCGGGCGCTTTAACCACCAGACCACCCCACCGCCCCTGAAACCATCGGAATCAAACTATAATATATCTAATGCCTCTACTAAAACAGTTGCATTTTGAATTTATCCATGCATAATATTCAAAGGCAAAACATTTCTGAAAGGCGAAAACTGAGACCAACAGTTATAATGCATGTGTTCTGTACAGTGACAGCTGTCTAAACCGGCAGTCACTGGGACTGAAGAAATACAGTGGAAGCTGTCTAAACCGGCACTCCTTAGGACTGAAGGAATAAGCCGCTTTAACAATGTGCCGGATAGTAGAGCTAATAATAAATGTCCGGATTGGACAGATGCCGGTTTTTACAGCTTTCATTGACTGACGCGAGCCCGAGCCGCACGGTACCACCTGCGCCAATGACGACACAAGATTCTGATCTACATGGTAGGTTTGAAAACCCAGCGAGCAGGAAGATCGGTCCTTAATTCTAGCTTAATTCTACCTTAATTGGTAGATGCCTATGCCCTTTGAGATTCTGACTTGAGGGATGAGTCTCACCTGTAGCATCCATCGACGCTCATGTTGTCAATCACGGGATTTCGTGCTTTTCCTCCATAAACACGCCATCACGATGAAGAGCTTTCTCAGTCAAATTGAACGATGTGTGTTAATTACTTCTTCCATAAGTTATGTATTTGTTCACACTTTGTATTGAAAAGGCAAACGTATGTGGATAGGCGAAAACTGAGGCCAAAAGAAATCCTTACGTGCTATGTATTGTTTGTTCTGAATAAGATATTCCCTGTTTCAGCCTCCACGACTGAGGCGAGTGAGGGTATGAACCGGAACAAGACGGTTCCGGCAGCGCCACTGACGACACAACGTTCTGATGCGCACGGTAGGTGGGAAAGACTAACAGGCAGGAAGCTGAGTGATGTCGATCAACGTTCGTGTTGTCAACCACAGGATTTCATGAACCAGATATTTATGCTGAGGTCGCCATCAGACAGCTGGAATACTGCTGAGTGTGGGGTCAAACAACAAACAAAACACTGTGACATAAACCAACGTTACATCTTGTTACCCTTATTACCAAACAACAGTTGTACTGACGTTATCAGCTTGTAAGGTTCATCACACATGTACAATGGCAAGCCGAATGCCAGAAAATGCTACAACTTCTGTTTTTAATAGAAAGTTGTTTATTAAACACGCCATCGTTGATTCCAGAAACCACATGCTGACATTCCCGTCATGCTGTATGGTTGTCAGCCATGATGGAATTGTTTAAATGATGCAGCCAGTTCCGAGTCAGGTATCAACATGATGTAACCATTGTGGATGTGAGACAAAGATGTCTGGTGTACATTGATTACTTTGTGTTGCAGCCACTCCATCAACAGCAACAAGTCGCGACCTCTACGACGCCAGCAGGGAGGGTGACCTGGAGAGAGTGAAGCGGATCCTGGCAGCGGGTCACGTGGACATCAACAATGGAGGGCAGTACAGCAGGACACCGGTGATGGAGGCAGCAGTGAATGGACACAGGGATGTGGTGGAGCTCCTGGTGGGTAGAGGGGCTGATGTGACACTGGTGACCGACAGCGGTAACAACGCCCTTCACTTGGCTTGTAGAAATGGGAACCTGGAGACCGTGAAGCTGATATTGTCCCTGAATGTAGTGGATATCAACAGTAGAGGACAGCACAGCAGGACACCGGTGATGGAGGCAGCAGTGAATGGACACGTGGATGTGGTGGAGCTCCTAGTGGGTAGAGGGGCTGATGTGTCACTGGTGACCAATAGCGGTAACAACGCCCTTCACTTGGCTTGTAGAAATGGGAACCTGGAGACCGTGAAGCTGATCCTGTCCTTGAATGTAGTGGATATCAACAGTAGAGGACAGCACTACAGGACACCGGTGATGGAGGCAGCAGTGAATGGACACATGGATGTGGTGGAGCTCCTTGTGGGTAGAGAGGCTGATGTGTCACTGGTGACCGACAGCGGTAACACCGCCCTTCACTTGGCTTGTAGAAATGGGAACCTGGAGACCGTGAAGCTGATATTGTCCCTGAATGTAGTGGATATCAACAGTAGAGGACAGCACAGCAGGACACCGGTGATGGAGGCAGCAGTGAATGGACACGTGGATGTGGTGGAGCTCCTAGTGGGTAGAGGGGCTGATGTGTCACTGGTGACCAATAGCGGTAACAACGCCCTTCACTTGGCTTGTAGAAATGGGAACCTGGAGACCGTGAAGCTGATCCTGTCCCTGAATGTAGTGGATATCAACAGTAGAGGACAGCACAGCAGGACACCGGTGATGGAGGCAGCAGTGAATGGACACAGGGATGTGATGGAGGTCCTGGTGGGTAGAGGGGCTGATGTGTCACTGGTGACCAATAGCGGTAACAACGTTCTTCACTTGGCTTGTAGAAATGGAGACCTGGAGACCGTGAAGCTGATCCTGTCCCTGGATGTAGTGGATATCAACAGTAGAGGACAGTACAGCAGGACACCGGTGATGGAGGCAGCAGCGAATGGACACAGGGATGTGGTGGAGCTCCTTGCGGGTAGAGGAGCTGATGTGTCACTGGTTGACGTGTACGATAACGTCCTTCACTGGGCCTGACACTGACGTAGTGTGTGCCTTTGACGTAGTCGTGTGCCACGATTCAAATGAGTTCTTTTTTACTTTCTGAGCACAAGTAAAGGTTGTTGAATGTATTTTCAGACCTTTTGTCATGTTTAGTGTTAGGAACCTCGCAGGATCAGGTAAGAAAATTGTAAGGTGACTGTAAACATATGTGGCAAGTGATTGTACGTAAATATCGCCCGTCGTCTGGGTTAATTTTCATAATTTTGTTCTGAGAATACCAGGAATTGTGAAACCGACAACAAACTGTTTGTTTACATGTCGCTGCTCTCTGTGACCTCAGACTGAGCCGAGGTTGACCCATCTAACGTGGCGCTAGTTGTACAGTGACAGTGACATTGCTGGTGACCTCAGTGAGATTGGACACAGAGCGGCGCAATGCTGGCTTCATGTCATACAACACAAACAGTATTGGTCAATGTACCATGTGTTCGGTATCGCTCAACAAAGGAATCTCCATGAGTGGGCATGGGTAGCTGATTAGTTCTGAGAGTTTTCCCTCTTGGTGCCACGTGGCAATGTACTCCTTCGCGGCAACGTTTACCGCATGTTGCATCTGTAAGTATTGGATTTTTACCCGTTGCCTATTAGTGATCAGAGGCAGTTGTTCTTGTGATTATACTGAAACCTTGTTTATAACAGTGAACTCATTTGGAATGTCTTGGGAGCATGCAAACAGAAACGCCGAAGTGAGCCTTTCGTTATATTTAACACTGGCTAGCGATCAGGTATCGCCATGTACCAACACACGGCTGTAGCGCTTGACTTTAACTCTCGTAGCCTATCACCTTACGATGTGTCAATGTGTAAAATACTACGGAAGTTCAAATCAAAGTGTCTGTGCAAGCGCTACAGGCAGGTGCTGGCGATAACTGGCGACTAGCCATTAGTGTTAGTTTTACGCCGCTTTTAGCAATATTCTAGCAAAATCACGACAGGGGGCACCTGAAATCACTGGGTGTATTGTCGAACTAGTAAGAAACATTGTCAATGAGCGTTAGGTCAGCTGACATTGGCGGGGAGCTGCAGACACTCCGGTAAGTGCACTGTTTCGTGTCCTCTCGAAGTTCACATTTTACATATCGACGTAGGGAACCCAGGCCTTCGGCGTGACGAGCACTCGCTTCAACCACAGGCCATCCCACTGCCGCTATTTGATAGTGACAACAGAATCATGCTACTCCAGTACTAAAGAAAATCACCTCTCTCCCTTAGGTCTGTCTCATGTAAATTTCTGTCATTCAAATATCCAATGGCAAAATGAAGATAATGTATGGTGGCAAAACAACGAAATCTGTTTTCCTTTTTCCTTCTTTGAAGCTGATATGCTGAAATTTCAAGATGCCATTTTGAAATGTCAAGTTAACATTTGAAATTTTAACATACTGTCTTCAAATTTCATGATTGTAACGCGATCAAAAAGTTGACATTTCACTAAAACATCTTGAAATTTCAACATATTAACTTTAAAATTTCAACATATTAACTAAATATTAAATTCAAGGTCCTACTAAGTCCTACTTTGTCTAAGTAAACTTAGTCTCAGTGTTATTCGCAAACCTTACCATTATTTCCGCATGATCACAGCCGTGAATATTGCCAAAAACACTATTTTCAGCGACTGTTTACTAAGCGTTGTCATGGTTGTAACGTGCGCCGTGTGCATCGCCCGGAAGTGATCGTACGCTAACTAGCATTCGGAATCGTTCGGGTACGAACTTTTCGAGATAAAAAGTTCAAAAGGTATGTGCGAATGTGCACTTTCCCGATTTGGTAAGCTGTGTTCTGATTGGTCAATCTCAAAGGTTACCTGACCTCCCATAAGGTTTTGTTAGACTCAGTAGTGGAGTGTAACGAAAGGTACTTAGACTGAGGTCCTTCTTGAAATATTGTCCCATGTTTGTTTATTGGGCGTATCTCTACTAGCTCCTGGTACCACCTAAACCTTGCCTCTCTCTCAACACTAGTTAAGGTACATAGCATTCAATACATAAACGCTATGCCGCACCTCCATAGGCCGCAATGGTGGAAATCCTTTGTCGCACTTTCGCGCACTCGTTACGACTATTGCGCACGAAAAACTTATATGAATGGCTTCTTTGTACTTATACCTACTTGTGCACCCTAGTTTCGTTATCAAAATATTCCAAAATATATATTTACAAGACATCAAACATCTCAGTCGATCACTCGCAAATGAGCGGCGCCATTTTAAATCACGTGACGTGAAGGGATTCCCTCCCTAAAATAGTAACACACGTGTTCCAAACCTCGATGCTTGTTTACAACAAATGTTCATACATCTTTAGATAAAGGATTGTGCGGAGACTTTCATTCCCAGTCAAGACTGACTGACCACCCAGCCCTTTCAACAACTGTTTTGAAAGGAATTGCTCTGGAGTTTTCACTGCTTTCTTCAATATTCATTATATTGGATCATTGCTGCCACCTTGACAGTGCATTGGTATTTCTGTACTGCTCCTAAAAGTTTGACTACAAAACATAGTTTACTAATGAGACATATTGAATGTAGGAATTAAAGTATTAATGAGTTAACGAATTTATTATCTCTAAATTCCATTTATGCATTCAAAATAAATAAAAAATAAAAAGGTCACATTTCTACTGCCTTGAATATCACTTCTAATATTTCCATCTTGTGTTAGGTTTCAAGCACCCACCTTCACCCATGTTTCAATTATAAACAAATACCAAAACAAGTGCATACATCTAAGAAACAATTGAACGATCATTCAAATTACAGCACAAAGGCAAATATAATATTTAAACTCTTGTTCATATATCATTGATGAAAAAGGTTTTTATTTCTTAAGTCACTTATATACTTCAATGAAGTCTCAGTTCAGAAAGTCAAGTATATACAAATGCTAAGATAAGGTGGATACATCTAGAAATTAATTGTTAAAAGGTTAGGGTCATTCAAATTACTTCACAATGCCAAATATCATATTTAACTCTTGTTCACACACCACTGGACAGAACGCTTTACTTGTTTGGTCAGTTGAAGAAATTCCATTTGCAAATATGACAGTACCCCTTCCTTTTGACAACATAAATAGCAGGATTTCCAAATTACCAATGAAGTATTAGTTCAGAAAAGTATACTTTTCAAGGTGCAAATTTTATTGACTTATATTGAGAACTTTAACAATGATAAGTATATGAAATTGTACATGAAGTTTATTCTGAACCAAAGGTTATGATTTCATGAAGTTATGGCGCACTCATCAATATCCCCCGCAATGGCAAAAGAGTCTTCATGAATATGTCTACGAGTTATGTTTATTTAACATGTTTTGGCGTGTATGTAGCAAAGTGGAAACAACACACACACACACACACACACGCACACGCACACGCACACGCACACACACACACACAAAATAAAAAACAAACAAACTTGTTGTCATGAAAACGCAAAAAACATTTTATTCAGAAATCCAAGGCTATCAAAACCAGTACACCTCACGATCTATCTTTGTGCCAGTTTTGGTGAAGGGATAGATAACGATTTTAAAGACAAATGTACATTGAAGCACGGACGGAGTCCATTTTAGTACCCCCGCAAATCGCGTTGCGAGGAATAAAAATGTTTCAGTGCCAAATATATAATGACTACTTTTCATAACAATCTTTCACAGCAGCCTTTGATGCAGAATGAATGCCCTTACCCTTGTTTTCCGTATCCCTAACTTAACCCTTTTTAGGCTTAGGGGATTTTCCACGAGTATACATGACCTGGTGTTTTCTCCCTGATGGTTTTTTTTTGTGTCTCTCCATGATCATTTCGTTTCTGGAGCATAGTTCTATAACCGCTATTACTTTTCAGCATAAATTGGAATAAATATGGATCAGAGTCTAAAGTGGTGCCTTTTGCTATTTGTGGATTTTTTTGCATTTTCCTTTTTCTTGGCTTTATGGAAGCGATTGGACTAAGTGAAAAAGAGCGGGGTCTGTCAGTCTATATTGGAAACGAAAGTCTCCGCACAATCCATTTATTTTTTCAAGAATGTATGAAATTTTGTTGTAAACAAACAGCGAGTTGTGGAACACGTGTGTTACTATTTTAGGGAGGGAATCCCTTCGCGTCACGTGATTTAAAATGGTGCCGCTCATTTGCGAGTGTTCGAATGAGATGCTTGATGGCTTGTAAATATATATTTTGGAATATTGTGATAACGAAACTAGGGTGCACAAGTAGGTATAAGTACAAAGAAGCCATTCATATAAGTTTTTCGTGCGCAATAGTCGTAACGAGTGCGCGAAAGTGCGACAAAGGATTTCCACCATTGCGGCCTATGGAGGTGCGGCATAGCGTTCATGTAGTGAACGCTATGTATCTTAGCTATCTCAACACCACCGAACACCAACTGGCTTTCGACAACATGACACCAGACCTTTGCCAACAATGATACCTGGCTCTCCTATCCTGTCCATTCTAGCGTGACTCTACAAAAATACACGTCACCTATAGACCGATACTGTCTGTCAATCAAAACTGGCGCATTCGTCAATTTCAGCCAGTCAGCAGGCGCGCTTTGTGAATTTGTGGAACTTATTTCCGGGGTCAAACAATGCCTTTGCCCTTTGCTATATGCCATTCCCACTCGCTA
Organism: Haliotis asinina; assembly: GCF_037392515.1. Classification (NCBI taxonomy): domain Eukaryota; kingdom Metazoa; phylum Mollusca; class Gastropoda; order Lepetellida; family Haliotidae; genus Haliotis; species Haliotis asinina. The sequence goes on from NC_090292.1 coordinate 27,311,126, forward strand.
TATCTATGATATATTGCTGCAATTTCACGTGTACCTTCAACAAAACCAATACGGTCAATTAAAAAAAAATAATGAGGCGGATCCAGGAATACGATAGGCCTCATGATCAATGAAATACCGACACCATCCTGCAAAAACCCTACGTCTCCTCGAAGATGAGAATTTGCACGAATTTTCACACTTTAGAACCTGGGCAAAATAATTATCTGTTACATGACAAAAAGTACCGGTAAGTTTTCCGATGTGTTGTAAACATGACAATTCTTGCAAGTATAAAACTGTTTTTGCTTGACGTATTTAGTCAATACTGGGCATTGAGTTGGTAGGCCATGAAGCTGAAATAAGTCAGGCGAAAAACCCGTGACACAATGTAGAAAGATCTGACAACGATCTGATTTCGGTAAGACCAAAACAGCAAAGCTTGCTTGCAGAACGACGTGATGATTAATATTGGCTTCTTCCTTAGATATTCTTTAATTTGTCACAAATCTTAGGATGTTTCAAGTTTCTGAAGGCCTATTCCGTAAGACAGAAATACTGCAATACAGTACCTGTAATAGTGCAAAAAACAATCGAGGAGTAATAATTCTTTATTCAAACGGACAGTGTCAGGAGATGTCTATCACGCAATATAAAAAATATCAAAGTTATTTCAAACGAATGTCTATAAACCCATGCCTCAGATATTTCAGAATTTCTATAAAGAGGTTGGACCGTGAATTGATCATTGTACTTCTTGTGGATCGAGACGAAAACTCTGCAAGAAAAAATGTGACTTTCTGGAAATGTGGACGGAATGAAATAAAAGTGTCTTTCGTAACTAAGGGGGGCATTTTTTCTTTTCAAATTGTGTTACAATATAATTTCGTTACATGTATGGGAGGTTCATTTGTATATTTTAGGAATAACAGACTGATTATAATGCCATTATAATGAATTCACTGACAGTGAAACTAACTAGAATATCACAGAGTAGAATGTGAAACTAGATATTAGACCTAAAACAATGTATCTATAGGGGACAATACAATATGAAAATGAGCTATAGGTTGCCAACAACTGAACGTAGATCACCATACTAAGGACCATAGTGACTTACAGTACATTTGCCTCCTGCATGGAGCCTAACTGGATTTACATCATCTCCTCAGCTGATAGCAATTTAGACAAATCTAGCCATGCGGTAAAAGAACACTTATTACTAATAAGTTACTAATTTAAACTTCCAATTACAAAAATATTTATCTATTTAAAGTAACTTCAATTAACAAATCTAATCCCTTGTGATGGAATACTCAACACAGCCACGCAGGATATGTTTGACTGTGATTCTTTCATCACAAAGGATACAAAACAGAGGATCCTCACCTTTGAGCAAATATTTATGTGTATATCGTGTGTGGCCAATACGACATCGTCGTAAAATAACCTCTTCAAATCTGGACTGACAGTCCAAGTAGGTGTAACCAATGTACGGTTTTATTTCATGTAATTTATTTATACCAACTTGAGTGTCCCACTTCTTCTGCATCAGGGCACGAATGTAACTTCTCATGATGGCTTTGTAATCAGAGTATGGAACAAGAAGTGGTGTCACAGATTTGTTGAGTGCTGCCTTAGCAGCAAGATCAGCTAGTGTGTTCCGAGATATGCCCACATGGTTGGGTAACCAACAAAAGACGATGTCGTATTGGCCAGTTGCAAGATCATTATACAATTCGATAATTTCTATTAAAAGTGGATGTTTACATGATAAGATTTTAATAGCTTGAACGCAAGAAAGAGAGTCGGAGTAGATTATGTATTTATGTTTAGGATGTTTCTGAATATATCAAAGAGCCGTTAATATGGCGTTAGCTTCAGCAGTGAAAATAGAGCTAATATCCGGTAATCGAAAAAATATTGTTCTGGATCCAATGACAGTGGCACAAGCCACTTCGCCACCGTCCTTGTATCCATCTGCAAATAAGGATTTATAATTGCTATATTTACTTTTTAATTGATTATATTCTTGTTTATACTGTAATTCATTAGTTTCTGACTTATGAAATGGAGCTAATGTTAAGTCGACTTGTGGTCTAACCAACTGCCAAGGAGGAGAAGAAAGGAGACGGAAGGGAGCTATGTTTACCACCTCAATGCCGGCCAAAGAAAGAAAAGGTTTAATTCTGTGCCCTAGAGGTGGTACATGAGACGACTTCTTGTCGTACAAGTCCTCATAAAGTGGACTGAACACTCAGTTATATGCAGGGTTAGATTCATTAGAGTATAATTTAGTGATGTACTGTATGGATAATTTTATAAGACGTTGTATGAGAGATGGTTGATCGGCCTAGACGTAAAGACTGTCAATAGATGAAGTTCGGAAAGACGCAAGACAAAGTCTTAAACCTTGGTGATGGACAGGATCAAGACGTTTAAGGTTGCTTTTGCGGGCTCCACCATATACGATGGAGCCATAATCAAGTTTCGAACGGACCAATGATCGATAAATTTGTAGGAGGGTATATTGGTCCCCTCCCCGCTTACAATTAGAAATGCCTTTCAACAAGTCAAGTGCCTTCAGGCATTTAGTTTTAAGGGATTTGATATGGGGGAGAAACGTTAAATGTGAGTCAAAAATCAATCCCAAGAACTTGGCCTCTTTTACAACTTTAATAGCAGTGCCATTTAGAAACAATTCTTTATGTGGGTCTTTATGTGGTTTATATCGTCTACAGAAGTGTATGCAATTAGTTTGCGATTTAGAAAATTTGAAACCGTTCTCAAGACACCTTTTATTAATTTTGTTTAAGCACAACTGCAGCTGCCACTCAGAAGTATGCATACATTCATGCTTCAAGTGTTCAGCACACAAGAGTCTGATATAATGACCAATCAGTCCTGGCAAAGTTCCTTTTTGATACAGGTGGATGATCACCAGGGTTGATGTTTTTCAGCATGGCGCGGAATTGATCACTCCCATATAGGTCAGCCATTCAAATTCATTGTATAAGTTGGAATCAGCTAGTGATAAATCCAGGGAAGAGTATTTTCCTGTAGCTGGATGTAGCTGGATGTAAATAAGTGGCTGAGTCATCATGCACAAATTATTATCGGAAATGAATTCCTCAAGGATTTTTCCTTTATCATTAGTATGGACACTTCCCCAAAGTGGATTGTGCCCGTTGATGTAACCCATAATAATACATGGTTTTGGGAGCTGATCATATAGACTTTGAAGATCTGATTGACAAATATTGGAAGATGTAGGGATATACAAACTGCACAATGTCAGAGCAACGTGTAGAGTCAGGCGAACAGCAACTGCTTGAGGGTTTGCATTTAGAGTGATAGGGCTATGTATTACGCTCTGATGAACGAGAATAGAAACGCCTCCAGTAGCTCGATCTCCCAGAGGAGAGAAATAATGAAAATCGCTATATTGTCTCATATTCAAGGTATGTTTATTTTTAAGATATGTCGCTTGGAGGCATAGGGTAGATGGCTGAAAGTCCTGTATCAGCAATTGTGCCTCACTGAAATTAGTTTACAGTCCTCTACAATTCCATTGCAATAGATTGGACTGAGTCATAGTGGCTCAAGTGGTCATCTTCCACGCCAATGTGTGGAGGGTAAATTCCTCCTGCTCTCCTGTGAGGACAAAGTGATATCCACATCCAGAGGCCCAAAAGAGTTTTCTACAGGAACTTCTGAAGATGAAGGGATGGTGGGAACTGATTTTCTATTTAATTTTTTTCCTTTCTGTTTTTGACTGTCGGCATATATTAACGCCAACGACTGGCTGGTAAAGTCTGACATTCATTTTGTGTATCATCACTTATATACATTTTTGCAGGTCATACTGACTTCTAAGGTTTCGGTTGGACGATGTGTATGGTGTAAAACGGTACTTTACGTTTGTAGTGTTACCTTTTGTCTTGACGTCAGCACTGTATGTTTTTTTTACAAAAGTTACAAGAAAATTGGTTACAACGGGCGTTTTGAAGGGATCAGAGTTTAATTTTTTTATGTTGGCATTCTCCAGAATCAGTGCTATTAACGCATTCTGTTGGCAGATAAGTGAAAGAAGACTTGAAATAATCTATCCAAGTTTGAAAAATCGATATGGTCAACTTCACAGTCCACTGAATGGGTAGGTTTTCATAATATGCACTACTCCTCTGTGTTTATCTGTACCTCAGCTTGATAAAGTGAGTGAGTTGAGTTTTACGCCGCACTCAGCAATATTCCAGCTATATGGCGGCGGTCTGTAAATAATCGAGTCTGGACCAGACCATCCAGTGATCAACAACATGAGCATCGATCTGCGCAATTGGGAACCGATGACATGTGGCAACCAAGTCAGCGAGCCTGACCACCCGATCCCGGCTTGATAAAGTGGTCAAGAAAACCTAAGTGTGTTGCAACTAGTGCGTGCGATCGCAGTTGGTGTGGGACATAGCTATGAAACCACTAAATGGGAACTGCTGTACAAGTGATGACTAGGTTTCTAAGCATCGATGTTCTCGCTGCTTAGTCGTGGAATAATAAAGTATAGTTGTCGTCTGAAAGCATCGGACTGCAGTACTGGATAAGATACAGCGGGAGCTTGTCAAGTACAGTACTGTTCAAAAGTTCTCAAGTGAGACGTGGTGTGTATGGTGACGCCAGCTGTACCGGATATGGAGGGTTTTGTTTTTAAGTGGGAGCAGCTTATTCTTATTCTTAGACGAGGCGCAGGACAGTTCAACATGGAGGGAACGCAAGACAGTTTTTCTTGCCATGTCAAGTTTCACTATAAATTCGGAAAGACGCAGAAATTGTTGGCTCACTGACAATAAGAATGTGGTTACTATTATGGAGAAGGGTAGCATGAAACCTCATTTACAGTCCGCTGCTATTGACATATTTGAGTGTGTGATTGAGGTTACTTTTACTCCGCACTCAGCAATGTTTCAGCTATATGGCGGCGGTCTGTAAATAATCGAGTCTGGGCCAGACAATCCAGTGATCAACAACATGAGCATTGATCTGCGCAATTGGGAACCGATGACCACCCGATCCTGTTAGTCGCCTTTTATGGCAAGCAAGGGTTGCTGAAGGCCTGTTGTACTCCGGGACCATCACGGATCTGCCAATTTTGAGCTGTGTTCAAGTGAAAATGTGGCGTTGGTTCCGCGTTCAGAGACTGAGGATATGTTGCGTAAAACTCTCGATTATGACGACTGGGCTATTGCTGTTTGGGGAGCACATGCAGTGGATAGATCTGCATCATGCTACAATAACAACTTGCCATGTATTAATTCCAGATTGTACAACCCAGGATGTGCGATTGTAGTTTGTTTCACAGTCAGCTGGAGTGATGTGTTTAAAGGAGAATACGAGTGAATTGCAATAATTCGGTGACTGAAAGATATAGTAATCATAAACATATTCAGAAATTTTCAACTTGAAAATTCGCATACTTTTGTTTTAATCGCGAAATCAGTTTCAGTGATTGTGAGCTCCGGCGATTATGCATATTTCGCGAGTGCTCACGTGACCTTTCCGCCCGTGACGTCATATGTGACTACAGTCCGCCATATTGTCAAAGATCAAGCGCTTGAGAAGTAAGAATCGTCTCGTGTCTGTCCTGTTTTTAAGTGGTACAATGGTGTACTGCGTCGCCTGGGGGTGTACTGCGTCATCAAATAATGGGAAGAACCAACATTTCTTCAGATTTCCAAGTGAAAAGACCGATTTAGACAGGAGAAAGGTTTGGATTCATAGGTTTCAACGTGGTGAGAAAAACTGGAAACCAAGCAAAAATGCAGTTCTGTGTTCGGATCATTTCGAGTCCGATGCATATGAAAGAGACCCGTTTCGCCTTGCACAAATGGGATATGAAAATCCAAAAGCTCGGCTAAAGAAAGATGCAGTGCCCACGAGATTCAGGACAAAGAATTTCATGGATGGATTGCCTAGTGTTACACGGGGAGCTTTCAGGAAACGACGAACGGACGAGGTAAGTAATTTTCCATAAGCATAGTGTTGCGGTGAAAATAGTTGACCGGAGGTTTCCTTCTAGAATATTTAGTTAATTATGCAACATGACATGTTATAATTAACTTACTGTAACTGGTGTGTGTGACACGCAGATCTTCACTTTTCAAACCTTTATTTAAATCAATAAATGTGCGCTTGAATATAAATTTACCTGTTACTGAAATAAGTAAGTTGCTTCCCATTTAATCATGATCATGATGATATAACATCCACTTTATGTAAACTTATCGTGTTCACTTTAACTGAATGATATATCATAATTATATTCTTTCCAGTAAACTACTTTGTCATTAAAGTAGGGGTAGTTTTTAAGACCTTACATTTACTGGTATGTATGAAGAGTTTAGCTACTTAGGTAAAATTAAGTAGTTGAAACAATACAGTAAATTGTTCATAAATATGATATTTAATGTTGTGCTTTTTATGAACATCTTGAGTGTTTTTTGTCTATCTTTTGCAGATCCTGAAAGATATCTTGAATGATGAACAAACCATTGAAACGAATCCGCCGAATGCCTTTGATAGAGACAGAAATGAACCTTATGAAATAGAAAACGTAAGGCAACATGAAGAGTTTCCAGGACAAGATTCTACATCAACTAATGACATACTCACTGGACCGTCTGCTTCATATGTAAACAAAAGTTCACATTTTGTCAACCAGAAAACTCAGACTATTTCACAGCAGTGTAGTATATCACAACGAACAAGGAGGATTCAAGTTACAAGTCCTTGCCAGTGCAAGCCAGTCACTACCATCTCCAAAGAAGTTCAGTGTGATCTTGCGCCACTTCCACCTCTAGAGCTATTTTCAGCTGAAAATGCATCTATATCACAAGGTAGTTCTAAGCAGCATGAGGTATACAGTGTCATCGAAGCAGTGGAGGACATTGATGCTTGTGAGGACACAATTCTTACAAGTGATGAGGAATACATGCCTTCTGAATACTCAGAATTGGATGACAGTGAAACTGACTGTGATACAGATACTGATAACAATACTGAATCATTTCTCTACTTGTCAGCAAATCCCCAGACTGAAAGACAGTTTCTTGTCTCTGAAACTTCACTTGCTAAACTATTCAAGTATTGCTCACATCAGTCTGGTTCAACTTCAAGTTCACTGTGTGGCATGACTTGTGAAGTGAAACTGGTGCAACATCAAGGCATCATGATAACTGTGGAGGCAGAGTGCTTGAAGGGGCACACAAAAAGATGGCAGAGTCAGTCAATGCACGGGACAATGCCTTGGGGCAATCTTCTGTGTGCCAGCAGTATTCTTTTGAGTGGGGGATGTGCCTCCCAAGTACTGCGAATGTTCAAATTCATGAAAATGCCTATCTTTAGCATGGATACTTTCATCAACATACAACGATGTTATACTGTACCATCTTGTCTAAAAGTTTGGCATGAGCATCAGTCAAGCTTGTTGGAGTGTGTTGGTGAGAATCCACTTGTTTTGGGAGGTGATGGGAGATGTGACACGCCAGGACATTGTGCGAAGTAAGGCACATACACCTTGATGGATCTTCGAGACAGAAGAATTTTGGACATTCAGCTTGTCCAGGTGAGTGGCAATAAGTGAAATCCCAAGATACTGCTGTATGTTATAAACATTTGTGTAAAAAGTAGCAATATTGTGGACATGTGTTGTGCTTGATGCTGTTTGCAGCTTTATTCCTATTAAGAAATCTGGAAATCTGGAACAGACAGTTAAGTGATTGATATGTTCGTGTTTATTGTTTCAGAGCAATGAGGTGAAGAATTCACATCATATGGAACTTGAGGGATTGAAGCGAGGATTGTCATTCCTTGAAGAGAAAGGATGTTCCATTAAGGAAGTCATCACAGATCGCCATGTCTCAGTGAAGAAATACATGAGAGAGCAGCATAAGGACAAGGAACATTACTTTGATGTATGGCATGTAACCAAAGGTAAGGAATTAAATAATAACATAGGTCATTTGTAATGAGGAAAGCAACTCAATATACATAACATATTTTGTGTTCATCTGTTCATAATACAGATTATTGATGTACGTCAATTACTATTTGCTGGCATTCAGATAAAAATGAATTGGCTAATTGTAAATATGTGAAATCTGATGTGAACTGACTGCATATGAACACTGTTGTCTACCACTAAATTACATTTTACTTATTCCAATTGATGCCAGGAGTTGGGAAGAAATTGGAAGCAGCAGCCAAAAAGCCTGGATGTGCTGCAGTTCGTCCTTGGATCAAGTCAACTACAAACCATATGTACTGGGTAGCTGCTTCATGTAAAGATGATCCAGATTTGAAAGTGGACAAATGGCTGTCAGTGATAAATCATGTTGCTAACAAACATGAAGGACACTCGTCCAAGTTCAAGCAATGTGAGCATGGACCCTTGACTGAGGAAAGGCTATGGTTGAAAGAAGTTTCGCCTTTTCAAATGTTTCTTAATATTATTAGCATTTCATATGTGACCAATTAACAAGTTCTTTTCATTATTTATACACAGTTAGGCATTAATTTACCGTTAGTATGCCAGACTACCATAAAGGTACACTTGACATTAACTATGACAACATAAATGAAGACATTATCAGTAGCAATTTTGTTTTTATAGGTTCTAAACCATACAAAGCTTTCATGGAGGTTGTCAGCAGTGGTTACCTGGTGAGAGATTTGCCAAACCTGTCTCCAGTGTATCAGACTTTTGCATTGGAGGTTTTTCACAGTGTGGTGAATCACTTTGCGCCGAAGAATACCCACTACTTTTATGCTGCAATGATGGCAAGGTGAGATATGCATAGAACCCCTCTGCAGACATTCATAATAATTGCTCCAATAATTTCTACAATATATACATTACAGATGCCACTAATAAGTGTGGAGTGTTCTTGATCTCAGCTGCAATGCTTGGTTTACACTTTGTAGAAGTGAGTTCAATAACCATAGCAGTGACATATATTTTTCACTTATCACGCCAACTTTAAATATTTCAGAATGTTCCTTGCTGCTCTCCATTTCAATGAAAATGGAAACCGCGAACAAGCAACAGATCAGGTGGGCAATTCAAGATGGAAGATGATGTATCCCAAATCAAAGAAAGGAGAGGAAGCTGTAGTTAAACCTGTGAAACAACAAGTTACTTTCAGTAAGTCTAGAACTGCAGATTTTTCACATGCAAAATTAAGACTGGTGTAACAGTATTGTTTTTGTTTCATATCATATTTCTGTTGAATTTTAACTCTCACTGTTGATGTAGTGCTTTTTCAAAATGTGATCTGCTGCCATACAGCTGGAATATTGCTGAGTGCAGGTAAAAACTAAACTCACTTTCTCAGCATCCGATATGTTCCCTTGATCTTTTGCACCAAAATACATTTGTACATGAGTACAGTGAAAATGAAGCCTGTGTTGTGTTGTCTATAGTTTTTAAATTGTTTGTATTATAATTATTAATTGCTATTTTGTATCATGCAGACTATGCGGAAGACCTGCAGCGGGCTGTAATAGAAAGAAGAAAAGCTTTGCCAAACTACACATCAGCGAGGAAAGATGCAGACAAGCAATTCCACAGTACACCTTTGCCACTTACCAAGAGCTTTAAACCCGTTGTTAAGAAAGACTTGGTCACCCAACAAAAGTCAAGATTCTTGATGCCGAAGTAGAGTATACTTGAGATAAGCCTTGCAACAGACTCCGAGACTCTGTCAGTTGCACTACTGTTGTAATTTTGAATGGAGCATCTGAGACCTTGTCGTTACTTGCTGTCTAGTTCCTTGGAGCATAGTATATCACATGTTTTACGAATACCTAAGGTGTAGTTTAGATAGAAAAAGATACCACTGGTCATCATAGATAGGTTTATTTACATGAAATATGAAATCAGTCAACAAATACACAAAATTAGTTCGGGATGTTTGGAATTTTTTTTAATTATGAATATTGACTCACTGATGAAATATCAATTGTAAAAATACTAATATCCCTGACATATTTTGTTCAGGAAATTCCTGCTTTATACGTAGTCTGAGTGAAACAAAGTGATCTCTTTTGTTGTTATTCATCAGACGACAAGAGGTCATCCAACCAAAAAATGACAAGGTTATGAAGTACCGGTAAATAAAATTTGTGACTTTTACGAATTGACTTTTGTGTTATTTGCACTTCATAGCTCTATAATACATTCATACAGGTAATACTATTAGGCATTGGTGAATATCTCTGTGTTGGAAGGCATGATGCAAAACCATTGACATGTGGTGGGTGAAAAACATTATCCCCAGGGGTGGAAATTGCTAGTGAACTAAAAAAAAAATTGCTAGTGTACAGTGGCACATGTAAAATCACTTGCCCTGATAGTGAAGTTTGCACATTAGAAACAAAGAAACACTGGCCTGGAATGTTGGGCAATACACTATTTCCACTCCTGAATATGACATGGAATTAATACAATAAAGTAATCTATTAGGGTAAACAGTCACAGCTTATTTAACTGACAAAACAGTCTTGATAAACTGGAAGCCATCTGACTCAGCTCATTCTTCCAAATGTATTTCATAACAGATTTGAAATTGTTGAGTGAAAACATTGAAGATAGTCAAGGTCTTGCATACTTGAAGCCAGTGTATGTGTCTGATTCTGCTGGAAATGCCTCCCTAATTTTTTTTCACAACACGGGAAGGATGAACCTTCCTACATTTCTTAGGAAGCGTATGGTACACCAATCTGGAGAAGCGATGATATGAACAGTATCTGTATGCCCTGCAATTGAAGGAAGCTGAGATCATCATTTTATTAAATAGATACCATCGCAAACTTGTATTTTAATAGTAATCGATGAATTGAGACAAGATGCTCCAATATTGGTGTTGTTTTCACATTTCTATGATTTCCCATTTCCATCTTTACATCAAATAATTCATTATAATAAATTAATTATCTTTTTGAATTATATTGTCCCCTGTGACACATATGTAGTTTACTTGTGCATCAGAATTTATGGCTGTTTACACGCACACATACATACATACATGGGTTCAATTACTTTGAAATGTAATAAATTATATTACAGTTATATTCATTTTCCACAATTAAAATTACACTTTAATTTAAAAAGTAATTAATTTAATTACAAAAGTTGTTCCCCCTGTTGCCATGATACCACGAACATTACAACATATACATGGGTGTGTTGCTAAGGGCATGTTTTTTGGCCGCTTACCACCTGTAATCGATCCTTTATTAAACAGGTGATTGATGACATGCATTTGCCAAGATCGAAAGAAGCACATGTACCTTCAAGGATTAGAGGCGGATTGTTTGGAGAAAATGATTTGTATTTTAATATGTTAGCTTTGGGTGTAGATTTCAGCATATGTTGTATAAGTGATTTTTTTATATACAGATGTGATGTGCAGTGTATACAGAGAGGAGTTTTTGGAATTACCAGATCAAAGTTTTGATACATGGAAACGGTGGGCACATTCTTGTTCAATATCAAAACAATTACCGGTTTTTCCATTACACTGTGCAGTATATTTATTGAATCGTTTGCTCCTGTGCAAAGTGAACTCTGTAGCATTTGTCATATTCTTGTGCTTTGGGGTCTGCAAAGTCCAACGGAATGTTGTCTTGTTAAAATTGCCAAAACGTGTAATTAAGAAACAGCCAATAACTGTTTATTTGTTAGAGAAATTGTATGATGTAACAACGGTTGATCCAAGTCTTTACAGTGTAGTCATACTGATAAAAGTATGTATGTGTCTTCTTGCATAGTCTGGTTTTCACAGACCTACAGAACTATTAAACATCAGAAGATCATATTGTATTTTTTGAGACTCACACCATGGAGCTATAGAGCAGTCTACAACAGATATTTACAGAGATGGTTCGTGGCGTCCTATTAGCAGAACAAAGTCGAAGTTGTGTCCAGTTGTTATGTTTGTTTAGTACTTTCACTTGTCTGGGATTTTGGCGAACTGATGGGAGTATTTTTAGAAGTTTAACTGAGATGAAGGTTGTTATAAGTTGAGGGAGTGTGATTCTCCCATGTCGTATACTCGTCTGAGAGAGTTGTTCATTGAGACTTTCACTCCATTAGTAATATCAAGAGTTATGGTCTTAACGGCTTACGTAGCGGCCAAGCAACAGCTGCGGCAAATAACGACGTCCCGATAATACGTGCAAGAGACATGGGAGATGAAGAAGTGAAAAAGCCAAAGACGGTTACTGTAGGGATCATCTTCAAAAAGGGTTATCTGTTTCGCCTTTCGGCTTTCCTTGAATCTCTGTGTCGGCTCTGCGACCTAACCAAACTGTCATCAATTATTTGCGTTGTATATATGTTGCGATTGCATGGTGTGGGAAGGAGAATTCGTGTCCTGTGCGTCACATGATGTTTCTCTCGGTTGAATGCATTGTGAATTAGAGAGGAACTTTTTTCTCCCCAGCGGTATGCAATGCTCAAGGGAGGTAATTGGCTAGGGTATGACCCCTGGGTGCCACATGGACATATATGTCCTTCCTCTACATCCCTCACTTTGAAGTCCAATAAAATTCTAAATATAGCACGCATATATAAACACCTCACCTTGGATTCTGCGGAAAATTCCCTGTTTCTTGATACCATCCACTATTATCTAAGACCAAGCTAAAGTGCTTAAAATTGCCTTTCAACATAGGTTTCATCGTAAATGTCGTCATTTTTCAAATTGTACAAAATCGAGATTCACAGCGTTATTTGCAGTATGTTTTGAAATGTGAAAATCGGATAATTACTGGGAGTATTGAATTTCTAAAATAGTATATAAATTAATGATAACTGATATCAAGTTTTCATGTAACCGTTAATGATAATTCTGAAACGTTGCCGATGAACCCAGAATCGGATGGGATGTTTTCGACAATACACTTACACGAACGCCGAAGAGCGCTTTCCGCCATATTGGTTAGTGTTTACAAAATCACGTTCCGAGAAGGCCGGTATTGAGACGCCTGTAACATCACGTACACTAGTATTTCATAGTCAGCTGCGACAAATGCATCATTGAATTCCCCACACATAATAGAATCAAATTACAAATGGTCTTTGTCACCAATTCCAACTGTCTAGGTAAAACGAAACATAATTGGTATGAAAACGAACGCTGTGCTCGAAAGACAGCGCCTGTTTGAAACGTAAACATAGAAAAAAATCTAATTTTACACTGCGTAACATTTTTGATAATATTCCAACATCCGGCCGTCTAATCATTGCATACAATGGCTCAGTACGCTCAGTATATTCAGGGGAAGAGTATCGTAGCAAAAATAGCAAATTAAAAATTGATACAATGAAATAATTTGGTAATTCATAAGAAACTGTCCAACTTTTAGCGCAGCGTGACGCCATGACTTACGCAAAATCACGCCGAACGACAACGGTACTTATCGGCATTTCTGGCTTCTTCCGTCATTTACAATGTAAACGATAAAAACACTATAGAACGATAACACTACACAGATAGTCAGAATAATTCTGATTACTTAAATCTCACGTTTATGTACAAAAGATCCCTGAATCAAGGAAAACGTCCTCGCAAAATCCTGTGTACCTTGTCAGCGAAGCCGCCATTTCGGTCATCGGTAGTGATGTCACACGTCAACATTGTTGCACATATTAGGCAATTTCTTTGAGGTGAAGGTCGGTTGAACAAGAGTAAACACAATGCCCATGCCATTCCGATTGCACTTTTAGTATTGTGATGTATAGTTTGCGTATCGTTCCGATATTTTTTCATGAAACTGATTTCAGTGTTTACATATATCCATGTTCAACACCATATCATATGTGGATATAAGGTATGCGTTTTTATTCTTTGAAAGCTTCTGATTGTTTGAATAATATTTACATGGGAAATCGACTCAGTAAGTGAACTATACCACATTTTAAACTTCTACACAAGCGTTGGAAGATCACACGTAGCCATAACTGCAACATGTGCTTTGGTTCCCGTGATGTACAATATTCAATGCTTTGGGACAAATATTGCAGTTTCATATGAACAGGTTAATAAACAGCGATTTCATTCCAACTTATAAGTAAAACTGATAATATTAATGAAAATGATGTGTACATTTTTACGAAATGTAGGGGCACACATACTACTATTTAAAGGAATTGTCCTGTTCATTGTATTGGTTTGTGTCGTTTTTATAGACAAAAAAAATTATGAATATTGATTAACCAGGTGCGAGTTTGTCAAAAACGTTTCATGATTCATTATAAATTTTTCTATAATAAAGTCAATCCAAAATCGATTAAAATATATCTGATGGCAGAATATCTAACTCACACAATATTTATACGAAAATTGTTAAAAATATAGAAACCAGGTCATGTCTTAATTTGGAAAAACCTTACGTCCATATTCTAATACTTCTGTACTGAAAAAAGCGATCTCTTTGTACCTTTCATTGCATACTTATGACGTGAAATGATTTCATAATCATAACAAGAAATCTATAATACTCAATGAATATTCAGATGTCGTGAAATTGTGATTTACGCTAAATTGATGCTAGACAGGTGCGCGTGTTGCTCATAATAAGATATGTAGTAATGTAGTACACTGGCATCTTTTCCTACAAATTGTGAAACTACCAAAAGGCATCCTCTCACATTGGGGAACTTTGTATTGGAATAGTTTGGTTCACTGTGAACAAAACATAACGGAAATATACTGTCCGTATCCACAACAAATTCTCTCCATGTGATCTGAGTTAAATTGACCTAATGTAAACCATAGCTGAGTTATGCCCCCTTATCTTTATACGTGCATGACCTCTGTCGACGTTTGCCGTCATAGAAGAAAATCGATTTTTGACATTTATTGCAGGTTATTTTTGATTTCGTGGGTATGACGTTATGCATTAGCACATACATCCATTTCATATACACTTATGTCGTTCAGATATCAAGCTGTACTTTCTTCGCTCACACTTTCCGTGAAGATGCCAAATAAAAAAAATCGTAGCAGAGTGTTTTTCAACACACAAAAGTTTTTTACAACTTTTAGCAGTGTCTATTCCTCAAACCCCTGAGGTAGCCGCGGTTATATTTATACCAACGGATAGGAAAGTAAATATTTTAGATTTCTCTGCAATTTTATAGCCGTACGCAGATCCAGGACCACGCGAGCGCAAATCTCGCACAACGTTCACTTTTCAAACCTTACGAAAATGGGGTGGGTGGGGGGTGGGGTGTGTGTGTAAAAGGCGTGGAAAGTAGTTCTTCTCACCATCGCAGCAACGTTGTTATATTTGTTACTTGCTTGTACTATATTATATACTTACATAAGTTTTTTTGTGTAGAAGATGTGTTCACCCGTTGTGAAGACGGCCGTTTGGTTCCATTCGCAAGTCGGGATGATTTGCATATATATCTTTGGTTTTTGGTGATCAAAGTATTAAAAATGGAAAAGGAAAACAACTGGTACTCACGCACCTACTTACTAAATTGGATTAGGTCCCTTATCTTTACGGTAATCCTAATATTTCTAATAACGTGACGTGTCCAGTGTAATGCATTCTTACCGCTTCGAAAGATAATTACGAATAAACACTCCATTTCAGTGTAATGGTGCAAATTACTGAATGACAAATATATATATAAATATATTGCGGTGCTGTATTCTAAAGGCAGGCCATGTTAATATAATTATTCTGCTTTCGCGTATTCATGAGCTTTCATAATACGGGAGATCATGTACAGAAATATAGTGCGCCATCATATAGCGGCATGTTGTTGGAATGGCGTTCTGCAAAATGTTTGTGATGGAATGAGTTGAAGAGCCGTTTAAAATTTGGAGATAAACATCATGTGCTGGCCAATTTCCGGGTGTTATTGAGTATTTGAAGCACGGGAATATATTTGGAACCGATGGCGTCGACGGCGAATTGGCCAACACATGATGTTTATCGACATTGTAAACAAAAAGTAAACCTAAGGGTTTTACTGTCTGCTCTCGTTTACATCGAGTACGGGTACAGCAGTGAAGTGTCATCAGCTGGCCGTTTCAGCTGGTTCCCATGGCAGCATCAGGAGTTGATCATTTGTGACGTCATTCTAATTTTACGTCACAATATGATTTGAATGACCTCACCACTGTTGATGACACAAGAAAACAATTGTTTGCGATGTTTCTACCTGTCAATACACAGCGAACAGTCTTGCAGTTTCCGGGAATCAAATACCATTTGATCATGTTGTTCAACCAATCATCTTTTGGTTTACAATACAGTGTGTAACGAACTGAGCGAAACACTCAGTCTAACCGCTAACAGTCTAAAGAAATAACCTGTCAAACAGACTTGACCTTTGTGGAGACTAATACTCCCGTGAGGTTTTCACAAGAACAGTCCACTCAATCAACAGTCGTAATTTCATCTCAGATCTAATCTGAGTCGTTGAGTAGGCGTGACATATTTTGTACCACAAGAGAAATCAACATCTCAATCAAGTGCACATATCAAACAGGGGCCCGTTTCACAAAACTCTCGTAAGCCTAAGGTCTCGTAACTCCTACGATATTTCTTACGATACACCGTTAAGGGCGTTTCACGAAAGTATCTTAGCACTCTCGTTGCTACGAGAAATGTTACGGTAACTTTCAGCTCTCGTAATGCGAACTCTTTTGCCGAGAACACCTGAAAAGAACGTGAATTGCGAGTAACGTCCCTTTGCGTAGACAGACGACCGACAACACGCCGTACAATGGAGGATTTGAAGTCAAAGGGAAGGGCGAGAAAATCTAATTTCTAGTCCTTCGAATTGGATATTTTAACATCTCAAGTGGCGCAAAACAGCAGCTAAATGTTTGGTAAACGTTCAGGACTCGTTCACAGCAGCAGGAAAAAAGTGACTGTGGAATGAGATCGCTGAAAAGTAAGTGATGACGGTCGTAGACGTTTTCCATATTCAACTGCGATTTCAGCTTATTTGATTAAACCGCAGTACCAGAAGAACACAACGACTAGGATAACACAATACATAATTTATTATTCGTTACAAGTGTCATCCACGTAAAGTATGAAATAGTCAAACATAACATCATTAAAAATAATCACATCCTCGCTATATAGCGAAATTAGTGGGCGTGACAAGTTACGGTGTCCTTAGATACAAAATGGCTACTGTGTCGGCATATTATGTGTTAAATTATCGCGGTATTATAAATACCTTCATACGCTCAACATAATTTCTAAACAATTGTATTAATATCGTAAAAGGAATATCATCTGTCATTGTACTATGAACACGTATTTTAATAGGATCAATGCGCATGCCAATGCCATGAGGGATGGTGACGAGGTCCGCAAGAAATGGACTGATTTCAGGTGAGGAAACATTGATCTTATCAAGACTGAACCAAAATATGTGCTATTTTCTTCTAAATTATTATAAATATTTATTGATTTTCATGAGCTTGACAACAGTACGAAATTCAACATCAGTAACAATTTGATCCACGTTTGAGGACAATTTCATTTGCTTCACATTACAATTTTGTAACATATTTTGGTAACATAAATGCATGCTAGTAATTTGTATTTAATGTCCAAGAACCTTGATACCAGTTAATTCACAAAATCTAACATAATTGGTATAAAGTATATGCATGCAAATAGAAAATATAAATTAAAATTACTTTTAATTACAATAAACTCACATACATGTTTTAAAAGCGAGGTGATCATGTTGATAAATCAGTAATGGTATTATCAAAATATCATGAATTTCTATGAGATATCATTTCACTTTATTTTTTTATATATCATGATCATTTACACAAGATTTGAATCTTCACAGATCATTAGTTAAAAAAAGGAAATGATGAGAAGGAGGGAGATGAAGAAAACTGGCGGTGGTCCTTGCCCCCAAACATTGTTCGAAGTGGAAGAGAGGGTATGAGAAGCATTCGCTATATTGCTGAAACGTTGCTGTTATTTGCTACACAGATTCTCTACATAGACAAATTATGAATGACAAAGATGAAAATTTTAAATCTCTACCCTAACGGTGTGAATTAAATTAGGAGATAAATCTACTGTGTGTGAAAATCAGACACATGCTGTACTGAATTGATGGCGACTAAATTTCAATTGGAACCGAACGCGCAGCTGTTTTTTCTGAACAACCAATCAGAATCCAGTATTTTCTTGAGTCATGTTACAATTATTAGTAAATATATTCTTAAGTCACTGTAAGTCCCATTAAGAAAATATTATGTGTCAAGCATGACAATTTATTTAATAGGTAGCAAGTCTCATACCCACTTGCCAGTTAGAAGGGATTGAAGGTGGAATGGAGTCCGAATGCTTTCAAACCAGTAAGAAGTTGCATTGCCATAGGCACAGAATGCCTCACATAAAACAGAACAACTTTAATATAATATTTTCTCTCAACAAAACCATTTCAGTTAGTTTCACATAAAAGCAGTGACACTAATTCAAACTAATGGTCTGAACTTTTTACTGATAATATGTCAACACATGTAATGCATGTCATGAATGTCACTGCAGGTCCAAGAGAGTCATGCACGACCACACAGTCCCCACCGGGACCTGAGGATTCCGTGGACATGGGCAACAAGTGTGTCCCTGATACCCCAGTAGAAAATTATTCATGCGAAGGTTTGTACACTCATCTATACAATGCACCAAATCAAACTAAAGAGGATGTTACTTTTTAGTGGTGATATACCCTTGTGAACTTTTTGAATAATCACCATGTTTTGCCGGAAGATAAGGGTGAACTTTGACATGCCTGCAGACATGAAAAACAAAGGGCTGTCTGAGAGATAAATAGGGCGTCTGACAGATATAAGAGAGCAAGGATATAATGTGTCTAGGGAAGATGTGTATGCTATAGAGGAAATCCAAGGCGAGAGTGACGTATGGGCAGTATTGGACTTTCAGCCCAATGACCATAGGCGAACCCCACACCCTATGAATGGACAGGGGACAGAGCTGGGCTTTCCCAAGAGGCTGAGGGTGATGACCCCGACTATCAGGGTCATTCGTCCGGTGGGAAGGAGTGTGGCAGTGGCAACCCCCCGGGGCAGAGGCAGGGAGCACACGAGGGATTAGCAGTGGTGTTTGCAAAAATGATGAACACCATGCAAGGCCTAGATCGCAGAAGCGAGGAAACAGCTTCTCAGATGCTGGAGACTGAGCGGAAGTATGATAGGATGATGCTCGTCCTGGAGAATATGGAAAAGAGGTGGTCAGCCAACAAGGTGGACATGAGGTCAGCCATGACCCTCTTACAGCAAAGGTCGGAGGACCAGTCAGTAAGGGCCTTGAGGGACTGTCAGCCAGCGGGGTACCCAGAGGAGGAGTGCAGGGATGGCCCATACAGGGGGAGCGATTTTGACAGGCCCCAGGAGGAAGGAGTGGATAGGTCAAGTCAGATGTCAAGGGCGCCCAGGGGGTTAAAATCGGAACCCATAACTCCCACCCTGCCCCAAGTGGGGAATGCATCAAAGCCAAAACTGCCACAAGGGGAGGCTAGGGGGACGGATGTTCGCCCGAAAGCCTGAGCGGATAAGGCAGACGCCAATATACAGTGCATGGGTATGGGCCTCGTGACTGACATGATCAAGGAGCGGAATGCTAAGAAGTCAGAGCGCTATGCACCCCGGGAGAGGCACTGGGCTGTAGAGCGGGCCTGCCCCAATGGGATTCAGGGCTTGGGCAGGCAGCGCTTGAGGAGGGGCAGGATGGCGCGGCGGAACCCTTTATGGGTGGACAGAGCTGGCGAAATAGGAGGCAGGAGCCCCGTCAAGGTGCAGTACAGCACCACCAGGACGAGATGTACCCGGGCACCCCTAGAAGACGGCGGAACCAGGGTCCCCGCCCCGCAGATCAGGGGTGATCCCGGATGACCTCCTCAGCACTGAGCTATGACGGGAAGGAGGCTTGGGCACCGTTCAGGCTTAAGTTTGATAAGTTGGCCGAAAGGGAAGGATGGTCAGAGGAAGACAAGCTCTTTCAACTGTGCTTCTGTGTGCGAGGGGAGGCAAGTGCTTTTTTTACCACATTTCATGAGGGACCCCTACTTGTCCTATGGGCAGATGATAGATAAACTGCAGAAGAGATTTGGCATAGTGGAGCCGCCACTGTCAGTGATATTGAGGTTCCAATCTCTAAAACAGGAGACAGGGGAATCACTGGAAGCTTGGGCAGAGAGACTGGTAGCTACTTCGTCCCGAGCATTCCCGGGTCTTCCGGAGGACTTTGTTGAACAGGAGACCATAACTAGGTTCTGCATGGGGTGCGAGAACCGGGGGGCAGGGAACTTAATCTACAACCTCAAACCTACCTACCTACCTACCTCATTGCAAGACGCAATAGAAGCGGTGAGGCATTATCAACACAACTCCCAGGCACCTTATAGTAAACCCCGTCGGGATTTGCGGACAATGTCAGTAGAGGAGCCTGAAGAGCCACCAAGGGAGGTACGAACCTCTCGCAGGTCTGAGGGGGATACTAAGAACAACGTACAGGTGGTAACAGATTTAGCCAAGAGAGTCTCACTGATTGAGACTGAGCTGGGTACGTTGCACAAGGACGTGAAGTGTAACAGGTCGGAAATATCGCAGCTGCTACAGTCAGTGCAGGAGCTAACAATTGCAGTGAAGAAGCTGGGGAGTGCGAAATCATGCTCCCGTACGTCCAGCCCAGGGAAATCGCAGGGGTGTTTCAACTGTGTTGACACCGACCACTTCAAGGCTGCCTGCCCAAAGTTGATGGAAAGCGGCTCACCGGTAGCCAAGACAGTGTCCTTTGCAGACAAACCGTTAAACGGTCAGGGGACGAGCACATAGACGCAGTGGGTCTGCCTCCCTGGCCACCAGACACTAGCGGCACCAGTCAGGACCAAGAGTGCACTGTGAGTGTAGCCGACAGTAATTCGATACTAGACACTCTGGGTTTGCCGACATGGCCACCACATGCTGGTGCTGAGACCGATAGTACCCCACTTTTAGAAAAGGGGGGAGAGGTGGATAAGGAGACTGGATGGCCAATCATCACGATTAAGGCGTTGGATGACGGGACCTGATACCCGTGACATTTCAAGGGACTGACACCCAGGGGGTGGTAGATACAGCAGCCCAGAACACCATAGTTTCTGACTTGTTTTTTGAGCAGCTGCAGGATAAACCACCCATATCTAGGCCGGTGATAGTAAACAACGCCGGTTGAGACCTAAGAGTGAAAGGGTGGGTAACTGACACGGCCCGTATCCGCATTGGCGGTGTTACATACCAGCAAGAGGTGCTGGTGGCGCCGATCAATGACCAGCTCATCTTGGGATTGGACTTTGTAGACAAACATTGTACCAACATCAATGTGAGGCAGAGGACTATTACGATCAGCGGGTGCGAGATTCCCATGACACTGGAGAAGAAGTCATCAGGTCAAGGGAGGGAAAGGAGAGGTGATCCAACCTCGGGTGAGGCCAGCCTCCCCACCTATGCCGAGGTGGTGGCTCAAGGGACAGGAGAGAGGAAGGTGGAGTTCAGGCCCGCCGGCGAGGAGGTGTCAGAGCCGGCAGGTCGAAGGCAGAGAAGGCCGTCACCCAAGAAGATTGAAGTGACCAGGCGGAAGTCGCCATCCACATCTCCGGGCAGGGGACTGGAGCGTCCCTCACGTCGGAGGGAACGGGAGGAGGTCATTCGGGATGTGGTCCGGCTGACCATTGAGGGGCAGCCTGCTGAAGTAATACGCCGGAGACGGAGGAGGACACCCTCAAGCCCCCAGAGGATTGTACGGCGCAGGGTGCATCCGGAAGCGAAGGCGGACCGGAAGAGGCCGGAGTTCCCCCAAGGGGGGGACAGTGGAGACCTCTCAAGGAGAAGAGAGAGGACAGGAGGCCTGCGGTGTGGGACCGCCAGGAGGAGGGAGGGCAGGGCTCACGGTGTCCTGTGGAGGGGTGTGGGACCGTGACCCGCAAGATGCAGGACCATGCTTACTTTGCATATCTTCCTAGGTCCCCGGTTCCCTCAGGGTCGCGCACCTGAAAGAGATGTGATGGAGAAGGTGGTACAGGGTCTATGCCAGTTGGGGGCGTGGATCCTGGGGCCATGCACGTCCATTGAAGAACTACACCGGTTCTTCAATCGGAATGTCAGGCTGACGGAGAATTGTACCATTCACGAGGGAACCATAGCTGGAATGAGGCACTTGTGCCGGGCGCTGGGGTGGAGGGTGCCGGTCATGTTCTCACTTCACCCCCTGAAGTCGCCGGCCTGTCTGAGGCAATGGAGGGTGTTACTCCACTTGCTAAATTTCATATCGGAAGACCGGAGGAGGGAGTTTCGCTTGTTCCTGGTCCCGACCCCATCGCAGTCAAGATGGACTGCCCGGAGCCAGTCCCCCCAAGTCTGGGACAAGTAGCTCATGGAGGTAGATGCTCCAGAAGAAATGTGTCTCCCGGAAGACAGGCCAGCCCCGGAGAAGGACACTGGGGCTGCCCAGACGGATGGGGCGACTGGGGGCGACATCCAGAGTGGTGGCAGCCTGAGGCGGAGGAGGCTATTGTTCAAGGGGCATCTGCCGATGCAGGAGGCCGATCCCCAGGTGTTGGCTCCGATGGAACACCTAGTGGACTCCCACTTCCACCTAGACAGGACGTGGAAAGCTACCTTTGGCGCAGCACCTCTAGGGACTACGCCGGAGCTATTGCATGCTGCTCCTGAAGTGGATCACAGGATGGCACGACTTCCAGTCTGGGTGGTGGAAGTCTATTGTGATCCTCCCACATACCCAGGCCAGGTCAGTGCAGACCTCCGGTATAGGACTGCTGTGGGGCTGCACCCCAAGAAGGTGGAGGCCCTCACCGACGGCGTCTTCAGGCAGCTGCTGAGACTGTGGGGGAATGCAGCCTGCATCGTAGGGGAAATCGGACTGGACCACTCCGTTCCAGCCAAGGCATATACTTCGGCTTCGCGGGACAGGTGCGGGGATTTAATACAGACCAAGTAGCGGGACTGAGAGCTGTCCCCCTGGACCACCTGCTGGTAGAGACAGACTCCCCATATATACCCCCAGAGGGATACAGGAGGAATTCCTGTGATTGTTGGGGGACTTGGTCGCCGAAGCAAGTGGGATGACTACTGAGGACTTCCTGAGGGCGGCGACCGAGAACGCCACCCGGCTGTTCTGGTGGTGAGGAGCCCGAGAAGTCACCCCGCACGGGAGTGGGGTGTGAGAAGGACAGAAGTTTGCACCCCCAGAGGGGAGGGGGTGTAGCCAAAAACAATTGGAAGAAGAGGGGTGGGGAGAGAAACAAGTGTGTAAAATGACTGAGCCTACCCTCAGGAGGGAGGGGAGGAGGGGGTTTAATGGCGATGAAATCCACGGGAAGGAGCCTAGAAAACGGAGGGGGGTGTGGTGATCGGAGCTGTGCGCCGGAAGCCCCGAGGTCATGACCCCAAGGCGGAAGGAGCCGGAGATTGCCGATCATCAGCAGAGTTCGTGGAATCCATTATTGTGCGTATGTCGACTAGCTGCCAGGTAGACTAAGTTCCCTCAGTAAAGTAGGCATATTTGCCCGGTGGCCTCTGCGACCGACTCAGATACGTGTATAGAGCGTTAGTGAAGGAGGAAATCACTACATCACAAATTTCTCTCACAAACTGACAAGCAGTCTCAGGTTTCAGTTACAACTCATAAATTAAAGTAAGAAATACTTCTCACATTTTAAGGTTTTTGAAGACAACCAATCGTTATTATTATTGTAAAATACAACCCAAATTAACATTTGCCCTCGGAATAATTCCACAGGTGCTTGCATGCGACGAATTTTCCTATATTGACATAGTGGCAGGGAGCGTCATTGCATTTATCCTCAGTCTTTAGATTAGGAGACGTAATACAGTTTGAATGACATTCAATATATATTCAGTGTTATGTACACTCTAATGCATATCCTTGTTACCTCACAAAAACTTATATTTAACTGCCGTTTTGTCAGAGCTATTGCTTCGGCAATGTTATCCATGGAGGTGGTCATATTGATGATGACGTCACGAGTTCATGTGTACACAGTTCGTTGACAAAATTACTTTTGCAAATTCTATATTTTGAGCATCAAAAGGCATTTCCGTATTTATATTGAGACTCATAACGCTCTACAAGTAATAGTACTGCACTCCTACTGCACCAATAGGAAATTAAAATAGTTTGCTTGTTTAGGTAAACAAATTACGTCAAGAGGATTGTGACGTATTTCTCGTCAATTAGCAGTTCTTGACAGTTGGTAGTTATTGACTAACTGCGGCGCATGCAAGTAGAGGTTTCTCCGTTGAGAAGAGGTATTTTTTCGGTACCTACCGAGTGTAACACTACGAATGTAAGTGTTTTACTGCCCAAGCTGTGCTTGAGACTTTTAATCATAGACGATTACACTCGTCGATATTAAAATTTAGTGAAGCATCCCACAATTCTTCTATGATTGACCGTAGAAATTGAAAACTGCTCTTGGTGTTTCGTTTTAATGTTTGTCATTATTAATTCAGATAAATTTATATGTAATAAATTCTTGTTCATTGTTTCAACCATTTGTGATCAAGTTATTTTATCAGTAAAAACTGTAATTAACAGGGTAAAGTGAGAGTGATCCACAGAACCAGCAGGCTACTTAAACTAGAATTTAACTGAAGAATAACTTTCTCATTTTACTCCAGTAAACCGTTTCTTTCAGTTGCAAGTACAGAAGTCCCTGCTGAACTGCTGAAACGCCATTAAAGGTATTGCCCAAAGTGACTCACTCAAAGTTTCACTCACAGTCCATGGGTTCGCTTGGAATACTCAAAAATGTTGTCATGTCAGAGATATGCAACCAATGAATAGTTTTCATGACTTGATTTTAAAAAGTGTAATTTCAATGAGTGAATAAGTGTATTTGTGAACAGAGAACATCTTCACGTTACCAGATGGGAAGTATGCAAGCTTAATGTAGCATAATAAACATGTAATTAACTATCTAACCACGTTCTCGTCACGATATGGCTGAGATATTGCCGATGTGACGTTAAATATGAACTCACTCACTCACTTTAGCCATGTCAGTTCTGTTATGGATAATCTAAGTCATAAGTTTCAGTCATCAGGCCGAACCCTTCTAATATGTGCGCAGCAGACATTTTCCCTATAACCTTTTAATGACTTCTCCGAAACCAGGAAACATCAGGATCCAAAACGTCTTTATTACATGGAGAGTAAAGTTTGTTCATTTGGTTTTGATCTAAAAAACATTGGCCTGGAAGAATGTCCACACCCAGATCTTCAAGCAACTTCTCCCAAGGAACTAGTAACGCAGACATGCGATACATATTGTAACGATTTGAAACTAAAACGGTACTCTAACTGTATCATCGTGTCTATCTGGGTTTGTTTAGATTATCATTTAGCATGAACAATTTTTAAATATTTAGAAACGAAAATTAAATTGGTACAATTGAACAAGTAATGTCAAACATAGTGTCAAATATTTTGAAAATGCAATCAAGAGATCAAAGAAAATATCACATGGTGGCAACAGTGACTTTTCCAACAGTGATGATTCTGGTAATGAATTTGTCTTGGATAGTCACAATGAACGTGACATCACTAATTGTTTGACATGGTAGACGTCCAACCCCAATCTCTAAAATGCTAAAAGGTGACACAACAATAGAGGAAAAGCTAACGAAACATTCCTGGGTGTATAGCTTTATTGGGAAAGATGAAAGAGCCCGAAGAGAAGCAGAACACTTGCCGAAGATGATGACGGTTTTGTGTTGCCAAAGAGTCATCTAATCAGCCAGGACACAACTTGACTCCCGTAAGTTTCAGAACAGTTTACCACTCCCAGCAGCTGAAGATATGCAGAATCTGAAGAATCATCTCCAAGAAGAGCTTTACAAACTTGCTCTCCACCAGATTACGTGCGACAAATTTGCTAGAGTTGCTAGAGTTAGAGTCTCCAAACTTGTGTCATGCAACAGATGGAGAACAGGAAAAGTTGAAGCGGGGAAGAACGTTATTGAAATTATTGTTCTGTCTTGTAAGTAATCCTTGTTGTTCAATTAATATTTGAAGACCAAAATTGATGCTTATAATTTCAAGGGTCATGTGTAGAAAATTTACCATATGCATGTTTACATGTAACTAAATATTTCAGTTTTTGTTATTAATCTTTACATATGTATTGCTAACGATTTCACCGTAAGTTGTTCATTTGAACATTGCAGGATGTGGGGTCGGGGACATTTTTGAACTGATGATAAGGAGGTTAGACGAAAAGTAACGTGTATATGCAGCTTATTTATTGCTTATTAGCAGTATGTTACCTGCTATCAAACTTCTCTTTACAATAGTGTTCCTTTGATTGTTATTATTGTTACAGACAGGAAGAGGTTTCTAGTATCAGGAGTCCATATCTGATTGCAAGAAAAGGTACATAATCTCGATATGATCCTATTCTTTTCTGGTCCCCGTAAATAAGGTAAGGTCTGTAAAAAGTAAGTGCTTCAAAGCTGCTCAATACCCACCTTCAAAAACATTCATGTTTAGGTTCCAATTGCTAATTGCTTATCTACCTTAACCAATTTCAGTGGTGTCAAGTATGCCCTTTAACAGTTTGAAGTTGTCTATTACTAATTTTAACAAGCAACAGAAACTCAAATCAATTAATCACAAGGGAGAAGTGTTTACAGCCTGTCAAATCAAGAATATAATTGGTTTATTTGGATTTATGTTCCGCAATTATGGAATATCTATCAGCTTTGAAGTGCTATATTTTCATCGTATCCGACGTAATGGGAGGTCCCATAAGATTGTGAATTACGCATGCGTGGATCAATGTGAGCAGGCCCATGTACAGGCAGGTTAAAATTTGTCTCAATTACAAATTTGACAATTTGTACAGTTGTCAAATAGATATTTGATCCCGCGGAGATCATTTCACATTACATTTGCGACCTGCGGGGATCATTTCAAACTGCAACCTGTAGTGTTTTTTAGGTTATTTTTTCTGTTTAAATTCAGCCATCGCCGGGGTGAGACTGAGCTCCACGCGATTGACGGCAATAGCGGAGCGGTCTCTCCCTAAGGTGGAGAATTTAGGGGACAAACACTAGAAATGTTTGGACAAAACTAGGAAAGCCATAAAAGCTTCTTCTAAACGTAAACCCGTGAAGGTCCCGGGACAGAATAGGCCGTCAGCAACCCATACTAGCCATAACAGGGTCGCTGACTAGGTTGACACGTCATCGGTTACCAATTGGTCAGATCGATGTTCATGCTGTTGATCACTGGATTATCAGCTCCAGACTCGACTATTTACAAACCGCCACCATATGGCTGGAATATTGGTGAGTGCACCGTGAAACTACACTCACTCCCTAAAATGAGTTCAAGTCACCTACATCTACATTTAGCTACACCTAGTACGTCTGCAGGTTGGGGTCATGAAATGACTGCAGGTCTAACAGAATGTTCAAATTGGTACGTCTTTCAAAGGCGCTGACCCCAGATGAGGGATCACAGATTATCCCCGATTCCGATGAAGAATATGACAAAGACAATTGCATTCAGCCATCGCAATGCAGACACGCAAAGTGTTCTAACACACATTTGACTGATCTCGTCGAAACATATTTCCAAAGTGGACAAACTGGAAAAGAAGTTTCTAATTACGCCGATGACTTTAAACAATTTCGTAATGATCCAGGACTGTTACACGAACTAGTTATATTACGTCCATTACAACCGCAACTGACAGAAACTATTTCAGGAGAGTTTTCATTTAAAAAGCAGTAAACCCAGCAGTAATGCGAATGACGATCGCATGAAAACATATCCATAAAAAACACTGAAAAATGTAGCGCACTGATTCAGGGTGGAATTATTAACAACGGCATGGTGATCTCACAAGCCCGTGAGATAGTGTTCCAGAATTAAACTGACTTGAGGAACAGTCTTGCACAAATACAGCGGTTGCTCGGCGCGATCGCCATGTTGGCCTGTTCAAATTGTACCTGGTCGGTGAACCGAAGCCAGAATTTCGTGCACTCTGTTCTCGAACCTCAACCCCGAGAAATTCTCTTCGGAGAGGATGTTTTGAAAACAGCTTGCGAGATATCGGCTCGGTAACTCGTATTAGTCAAAGAGGCGCCGGATATAAGCAGTTGCCCTACAGGCTGCTGACCACATCCTTTTGAATATTTACAAGGATGCGTGAGAGGGACTTTCTCATCCAGAGATCTTGTCTAGGAAGTTAACGCAACAGGTCTTCCCGAGACGAGGGAGCATCGGAGAAAGGACCGAGACAAAAAGAAGTAGAGGAAACTTCAAGCGTGACATCCAGGTTGCCGAGTACAGCGCTAGCTTCGACGTCAATGCGAACTACCAAGCAGGTACAGAAGTCATGTAAAGATTATACAGATCACTGTAATTTTTAATCTATTTAAGGAATGAAAATCACTTTTTGTAGACAGTGTTCACAGGCAGAGTTCAGAACCAAAATTCTGTTTCCTGTTACAGAAAGTTTCATAAATGTCGATTAAGTTAACAAAAATTGTCTCACAAGGAATTGTAGAGCCCGTCATTGATACGGAGGGATAGTTTAGGTCAAATATGTTTCATTCCAGCGAATGTGATATGATTGCAAGACGCATATAGCATTGATGTATTGTTAATGAGATAGATTTGGTAACATCACACATTGCTGGTGTAAGCAATATATATCTGCTGATAAACATTTCCGCCAGATAGAACAGAACTAAACATTAATACAGGCTCGTTTTCAATAGAATGTATCTCAACTATAAATCTATGTGTTGAGTAGATTCTATTTTTTCTGTGTTTGTGCCATGCAATTACACGTTTAATTACATGTTCAAGGGGATATATATGTATATTTCCTTTAGTTAGTTCCTTACTCCCTTGTTATCAGCAACTATGCTGTGTTGTCCGTATAGTCACAAGTTTTGTAATGATGTTGTTATCATGATAATTAATATATGACTTCTAAATAAGGTACGTAGTTTATTCGCAAAATGTTACATTACAACGTAACTCACTGTGTCATTAAATCTTTTTCGGGTCTTAGACTTAAAGGAGATTCAGATGAACTGGGTCCTTAACCATCTTGGTCAAACATTGGATGTTCACAAAATACAACGTAGAGCAACAAGTAATGTCATTGAAGGGTTGCAAAGATCCTCTTGATACAGGACAACTCTAGGAAAAAGGAGTTTGCAAATAGAGGATTAGGAGGCATTCAGATGAATGGACCTGTCCAACAGGATTTCCGAAATAGAAAACAGGACCCAGAAGGTGATGTACAGACATCCCAGTTCATTCAGAAAGGTTGGATGCAGATTCTGAAAATTCAGAAAAGGGCTTTGAAATGGCTACGACACAGCTGACTAAAAAATCTTGGTCCCATGCCGAAAAGGATGAAATCCCAACTAACTGGAGGAATGTTTTGAAAACCTAAGACGTCCAAGTTTGAAAGAGCTCGGTAAATTTATAAGGAAAAGCGAAGAAAGAGGGACTATTCTTCACCTTCGTACCAAATCAATCCTCAAGAACACGATTTTCATGATTACCCAGCAAGAAAATTGATGAATGACTTGAGTTGACTTACTGTCATGTTAAACTAAATGCACCTTCGTTTTCACGTTTTACCAACAGGTTTCTGAAGATAAAGTACAATTTAAAATATATTTCAGACCAATTGCTTATTTTTACTCGTCAGATAATTGAAAACTTCTATTTTTGGACTTGATTGGTTTTAGAGCATTAGTCATATCGTTTCCTGTTTCACAGTTTTGATACTGTGTTCTGGAGAAAAATTCTTGTTTACGACAGTATCCTATCTTAAACTTTTCTTGTGTAATGTAGGGCACTTGTATCTGTAGGAGTTCATGGAAATGTTTTCTAAGATTTTGTTAAAATGTTTGTCAGACAAAATATTGAAAATTTCATCAGATATTTAAAAGTACCCTTAATTATTTGGAGTTTGTTGTAACGCTATTGTATCTTTCCTTTCACAGTAATGTAATCTAATTAATTTGACTCTGCGACACGAAACTTCGATATTGAAAGAATGCATGCTGGAAATTACCAATCTTCTGTTACCAGGCGCCTGAATGTTAGTCTGAGCAAGATATCATGACTTGCAGCTCAATGCAACCAAACAGGATTAACAAATGGCCGTCCCCGTACAGGCAGACCAGGAGTTCTGATTGTAGCCCCAGATCGGTCCATCCGTGTACTACAGGTGGGTGATTGTACAGTCACGGGTGAGAGCACAGCAGCCAGGGTGCTTGGACTTCGAGGATATACGGTCAGACTGTACGGAACAGGTTGGAAGAGCCAGGAAGTCCGAAGTCGGAAACATGCTACGTCGTCACCATCGCGCTCATCGTCTCTGCTGTTTAAAAGTATCCACTTTGTTGTACAGGCATTACCTTCTTTGAAACTGACTGGTGTACAACTTCATGCACAAAAGACTATTGTGGAAGAGTTACACGTTTGAAAATTCAACAGAATCCTCGTCTATGTGTCTCCCCTATTTAAAATACTTCCCGCAAACATCCATTATTTAATTGAAATTATTGACTTGTATTAAGATCTTGTCGTCTTTTGTTTGTTACCCAGCCACGTTGAATTTTCAGGGAACACAATGGCCAATCTTGCTGCCAAGGCAGCACACAACAATCTGTGACACCACTTCTCGTTCCTTCAAAGTTACCATTAGAGCTTACACCCGTGATCTGATGCAGAAGAAGTGGGTACCCAGATATTGGGCTTTGTTCAAGTGATTCATACATTTAAATGCACTCCCACGGGACTTACATCAGACAAGCTTTAAGGATCAACACCTAACGAAATGTTCACAGTGCCCCAACAAACCACAAATACTTCTAATAGTGCTCGACAATGTTCAAGTAATTCATACCTTAATGTGCACGGCCATCGGTCATTTTGTTCCTTTTACTTGAAAAGTTCAAAAGATCAATGTTGCCTTGAAGCAATTAAACGTTTCGTGCGTTTTATGTCAATTCATTTCAAAATTATTCTTTACCTCTGTAACTCTAACATTTGAAGAGGTAGTCACTCCAAATGAAGTGCACGGGGAGAAGTGAGTGAATGAATGAATGGGACTTTGCGCTGTTTTCAAAATCTTTCAGTAGTTTTTCAGTGGCGTTAATTGCAGTTCAGTGACAAATGTATTCGCAACTTTATGAAATTTCCAGTGACTTGCATGTAATATTTACTGTTGTGAGCTTCGGGGGGAACTTTATGATCATATACGCCAGATGTACATAAGCGCTGTACACAATAACTGTTCGACTTATGACAGTCACATTTATTGACTTGTACAATCATACTTCAAAGGTCACCATGTTGTAATTTATCGATGATGTACACATACGTACACATTCGTTGGTTTCACATTAATTCCAGACTGCATGCACAGAGCGTATATAAATGTCTACTGGTCAATAGGACCTACCGCCGAACTATTCCGCTATGATATGTTTCAGTAGTTGTAATCCATGAAGCCATGACCACCTGTAATGTGTTAGGTACCTATAACCAAAACACTAGACTATATCTATCTATTGCTCCCGATTTTTTGGACGGGGGGATCATAATTTTGCAGCATGACGCCATTTCTGCAATTTCGTCTGAAGACGGGATCGAAACTTAAGACCGTGTTAATACCGGTAGATGATGTCCACAACAGAAATAAGCTGTATTCAGTAGAAAAAAATATTTGATAAATTTGATATCGATTTTCTCGTCTGGAAACTTTCGTCTAACTGCGAGTATTGTCCGGTTTTCGGCTACCTTATGTGTTCGTTCGCTTGGCACGTCATTTTCTCATCATTCCTTTCATACTCACCATAACTGCTGCAGCTTTGCACTGAAGTGAATCAAATTAACAAACCAGTGTGCGAAATCATGAAAAAGTAGTGTCATGCGGTTTGTCTTCATATCAGTTGTAGGAGCAATCGGTTATGTTGAGAAATAAAATTGGTTAAGTCCCAAGAACTTAGCTACCAAGAGTATAATACATATTTATAACACAGGTATTACTTATATGTGACATCCTGTGTCCTGGTCTACAGGTTTTATTAACCTTATTCTTTTGCTGTCATCTTTATAGTAACTGATGGGAGGTATTATGTCCAAGTGTTAAACATATGACACATGATGTCAGCCAAAATTTCCTTCATATGCTTCATTTTTAAATATCATGACATTTTCTGTATTAATATAATTAATTAATATTAACGTTTTTTACATATCATTATGCATATTCTCAAATATTAGTTGCTCAAATTCAATGTCTTTTCAGACTTGAATCATATGAGAGAAATTGTCGGGCCGTCTATCTCCATTCCTTGTCAAGTAGACACAATATGGCCAGTCTCAGGATTTGTACAGCTCATACATTCCCATCGTGGATTGCTGCCTCCAATATCCAAGGAAACGATTGAAGGCCATTTCATCTATCGCCTGGCAGGAGACATGCAAGCCACACAAAATGTCAAGGCCATAGCAAAAGGAATACTGATGCTTGAAGGGGACAGGGTGCTGATTTCTTCAGCTGCATTGTCAGTGTATCCATGAAACACACAAACATGCTTAAATCTTGAAATAGTAACAGAAATGGTGTGTTGAAAACAACATTGAATTTAATTTGTCAAAGATAAAATGCAATGTATGACCACAGTCCTATGGTTGGTTGGGTTCCTCAGTGATTAAGGGGTTTGTTAGTTATGCTGAAGACCTGTTTCTCTTGCGGTGCAGAGTGGGCAAAGCCCTATTCTGGTGTCAATTATAGTATTCCCCAAATCAGTGTGAAATTGTATTTACTCATTCTATCCTAGGTCACTTCTAACTACAAAATAAAGGTGGAGAAGACCGGGGAGCCAGTCAATTCTCACCGTCAGTGTCCAGCAGGGAAGGACCCGCATTCCACATGCAAACACATAGCTGCAGTGCTCTTAATGTTAGAGCACTTCATCTCCATTGGCAGTGTACAAATTGGGAAGAGCACCACAGAGAACTTGCAGTTGTTCCACATACCAAAATAATTTATAAAGGCAGGTCTGTGTTAAACACTAGAGACAAAATGGTCACGCCAGTGCCTCTGCTACCTCATTTATGAATTGATATAACCACAGGCGCCCACTGCGGGTCCGAAAAATCGATAATCTACGAGGGGATGTCAAAAAGTTTAGAACCTTGCATAGAAAAACACAAAATGTTGGTATCAACCACATTTATTTTTCAACATAGTCCCCTTGTGAGTCAAGACACTCGTTCCATCTTTTCTGCCAGGCGCTGATGCCATCTCTGTAGAAGGCGCCAGTTTGGTCCTCAAACCAAGCCTCAGTAGCAACAAAAAGCTCATTATCATCCAGAAATCTACGACCACGCAAGTGTTTCTTGAGATTTGGGAACAGATGGCAATCACTTGGTGCCATGTCTGGAGAGTAGTGGGGATGCGGCAAGATTTCGTACCCGCATTCCTGGACAGCAGCGACTGCAACGCGAGAGGTGTGTACTGGGGCATTGTCTTGATGTAGAAGAATACCACATCTGATCTTGCCCCGGCGCTTCTCCTTGACTGACTGTCGCACTTGCCTCAACAAGTTAGCGTAATTTTCCCCATTCATTGTACTTCCTTTTGGTAAATAATCTATGTGGATGACGCCTTTACTATCCCAGAAGACTGTCGCCATTACCTTCTGCACTGATTTGGAGGCTTTGAACCTTTTGGTCCTGGGAGAAGTGACATGTTTCCATTCCATGGATTCTTGTTTGCTCTCAGGATCATAGTGGTGGATCCAGGTTTCATCACAGGCTACTAGCCTAAAGTGAAAATCTTCTGGATTCTTGTTGTATCCGGTTAGCATGGAGTTGCTTATCGTGACCCTTGTTTGCTTCATTTCATCTGTAAGCATTCTTGGCACCGATCTTGCGCACACCTTAGACATGACGAGATGTTCTTGAAGATTTGTCTCGATGGATCCGTATGAAATGCCTGTGGTCTCCTCTAACTCGTGGAGTGTGATTCGACGATTTTCCAGCACAAGTCTGTGCACTCTGTCAATGTTTTCCTGACTAGTGCTTGTTGTTGGGCGACCTGGACGTCAAGACTCATCTTAAAGACCCTCTCTACCGTGCTTAAATTCATTGACCCATCGTTTGTTGGTAGCAGATGAAGGGGAAGACTCCCATAAACTGCTGAAAGCCTTTCTTCAATGTTCATCGCCGAGTTTCCTTCAGGGAACTAAAAACTTAATTACTGCTTTATACTCAATTTTATTCATTTTCACTGCCGTGAGGGGGGTCTTTCTGTCAATGTGAGCTGTTCAAAAACTTCTGAGAGTAGGATACCAAAACTTATACATCACATCAGCTACACCCCAAGGTTCAATGTCGTACCATAGGCTGTGACACCTGGGTAATAAAAATGCTCAAGGCTCAAAACGTATTGACATCCTCTCGTAAGTACGGTTTACTATCCAACTCCTTTACTATATAAACTGTAAAGGTGCATCACCAAATCACGGCGACGTGACCGGAAACAGGACAACTTCGCACTCTTCATTGAATATATCGTATTTAAAAGTCTCACGAGTATCAGAAGCTTCTGTCCACATTTCGGATATGTGTGGGAGGCATGTACACAGGCATTTCGATGGGATGCACTTGTCGTTTTTGATTAAATCACCACAGACCGAGTTGCTGTGCCGGAAGTATACAAAACTAGGTGGGCGCCTGTGGATACAACCCTATCCTTCAATATTTCAGGAAATGCTTTTGTTGAATATTGGACTTGCTAAAGCTTTTTAAAGTTTGCATTTTGTATGCTGATCAGGATTATTAGTTTGAACATGATCATTATAAGAATTTATGATCTTCATCTTCTAATCAGGATCATCTGTGACAGGCAGTCACTACCATCCAAGAGAAAATGGTCTCAGCACATGTCTGATGATCCAAGGCCTCATAAATACAGACAGATGAGTGGCTACAATGATCGAGTATGCAACATGAATTACTGTGCTGCATCAACTCATGACATCGCCTTCCGATGCCTCCTGCCAAAGGCTGACATACAGACCACTGCTGCTGACCATGATTATATGTTCAAGACACTTACAGAGTACATGGTTGACAGGGCACTGAAGGTACTTCAAGATCTTGTTTGATACTAATAAATTGATACTTACCTATATGTAAATATACTGAACATCAGGTGAGTATTTCATACTTGATGTTTCAGACTGTATATCACTTACTGTTTTGACGTTGCACCGATATCTTGTATAAAATTGTTTTCTTAAGATGGCAAGTAATATGTGTTAGTCGTGTGTTGAATATCAGACCACCAACGTAACAAGTCATGCCAGCTTTTAATTTCCAGCTATGATGATACATTAGGATACATCTGATTGGATAAGGCTAGCCAATTTTCTGTTCAGTGACTACAATACTGGAATGGAGTTTACAGGTTTTCAGTGAACTACGGTTTCAACATCAAACAACTAACCATCCATGTAATGGTTGCTTGTTATGCACAAAATGTCGAGAATTCTGTTTTGTCATACATATCGTATCATGAGGCAACTGCATCATGAAACCCCTACTCTGTAGTTCACAAAAACAAAGGTTATAAGGAAAACCAGCTACAAGAAGTCATTATACTATGTTGTGTATGAATCAGTCAAGTGTAAAATGGATGGAAAATTATTAATCACGTTAATTGATATTATCCAGTAGGTTTATTCCAATGTTGTTAAAAATACATTTTGATTTAATCTACTTCTCAGGTTACTGAAGAATCTGCAAGAGATATTTAGGCAGCAACGCAAGAGCAGAGTAAGAGCCCATTGTGTCACACGGAAAGAAAGTGGCGCATCACAGCATCAAGGTTTGGTGAAGCGACCAAAATGACTAACCGAAGAAATAAAGAGAAATTATGTAAATCAATTGTATCAACAAACATATTAGCATGTAAGCCTCTTATTCATGGAAAGCAATATGAGAAAAAGGCCATTTCTAAATTTGAGTCAATGTACAATATCAAAACCGAAAAAGCAGACCTGTTTGTTTCCTCCTCGGAACCCTTTCGCGGTGCAACACCAGATGCCATTATTGATGAGGACAGCTTGGTGGAGGTGAAATGCCCATATACAGGAAGGGATAACTACATCAAACCTGGTAAACATTTTCCAAATCTTCATTATGAAGTAAACAATGAAATTTGTTTAAATCCAAATAGTCACTACTGCTGTCAGGTTCAGGGACAAATGTACATAGCAAAGCGTCAGGTATGCTATTTTGTTATTTACGCTTTCTGTGACATGTTTGTAGAAAAGATCAGTATTGATAAAGATTTCTGTCAATACTCATTGGTTCCAAAACGTGAACTGTTCTATACCAAACATCTAAGACCATACATTGCTTCTACATTGTAAAATATGATGACCACTGATTGCTATTAGTCAGTATGTGTCAGTCATCAGCTTGTGTGTGTTCCAGTGGTAATAAACGTACTGGTATGTGTTAGATAGCACCTGGTATGTGTCGGTCATCAGCTTGTGTGTGCTCCAGTGGTAATAACCTTACTAGTATGTTAGATGGCACTTTGGTATGTGTTAGTCATAAGCTTGTGTGTGTTCCAGTGGTAATAACCTTACTGGTATGTTAGATAGCACTTTGGTATGTGTTAGTCATCAGCTTGTGTGTGCTTCAGTGGTAATAACCTCACTGGTATGTTAAAAGGCACTTTGGTATATGTCCGACTTGTGGAGGAATGTCAAGAATAGACATAGGAAGAATATTAACAGATTTTATCTAACACTTTGAATATCACTTACTTGATCTCTAGAGCTGAAAGAAATATCGACAATACATTTGAGTAAGTGTTGATGTCAATCTAGTACTGTTTGCTGTGTGACAATTGTCTTTGCAACTTTCAAGCTAACACAAGGGGTGTGGTGATAGCAAAGTGGGAAAGCATTTGCGCACCATGCTAATGACATGGATTCAATTTCTCACATGGGTACAGTGTGAAAAGCACATTCTGATGTTCCCTGCCTTCATATTGCTGTAATATTGCTCAAGGTGATATAAGGCTCATTCACTCAAACTACCATTGACAGTGCAAATAGGGATGTGGCCGGTACGTGTTGTGGAAAATATAACTATAATGAAAATGTTATCGTTATGTTAATGGATGCATATTTGTGGTTCAGTTGTCTACCTTATGTGTATATTTCTGGGGTATGTAACAGATTGCTACTATAAATATAAGAATACCATATACAGTACCCATTCTCAGTTCAACAGCAATTTATGTCAGAATCAGTATGTTATATCTGTTACTATCTTTCACATGAGACTAAAATTTTCTATATATATATATATATGTGTGTATATATATATATATATATATGTATGTGTGTGTATGTATGTATGTGTGTATATATATATATGTGTGTGTGTATATATATATATACATATATATATGTGTGTGTGTGTGTGTGTGTGTGTGTGTGTATATATATGACTGGAGCAGCTATGCGCACAATTGCCTAAGTATGCCTCTCTGTAAATCCACCTATCCTCTTCATTTGAAGGAAAAAATGACATTTATGATGTTGTCAATGACACAATTTTCACGATCAATAATCATTACAATATTTCAGATAACTGATCTATTCAGTCAGCTCTAGTTTACTCATGGCAACAATGCTACAGGCTGAGGTTTAACACTCTGCTAACAATGAAAAGGTATGCAGGCTCCTTCAACATAAAACTGCATGATGTATGAACATGGGAGTATTTTGTAATGAATGTGGCATGCCAGACAAAATACTACTTGGTTGACATGAAAACCTCTCTGGAAAAAAACTTTTTACTGAAGATTTTTCTTTCCATTTGTATTCCCACTCTACAACAAATGTAATACTTAATAATGTAATAATGCTTTACTGATATATAATACACATATACATACATGTGCATACACATTATTTGTAAAGGTACAAACTGTTACACTTACTTACTCTGACAGTGTACAGTTGAATATGTTTGAAGATCTAACACTTAGTGTAGATATTTGAAGCAAGTCTTTATATCATCAATGAAGCTTGTCAATATTTCTGACTATGGAATTGTGACTAAGAATGCCTCCATACCTGTCTGACACAGGGATTTACAGGAAGCAAATTCAAGCATAAGTCGGTGATCTAGAGCGTCGATCCCTATCGGGTAGACGACGAGGGGAGAAAGATCGAGAATGGGAGCAACGCTGGCGACCACGACGAGGACTTATAGAACGACGACGGGATCTAGTAGATTAAGAACGAGAGCACCTGTCACGCCGAGCATGCTCCTCCATAAGCTGTTGATGGAGCAACTCTTCCCTAGAGATAGTGGCAGAAGGCGTGAGCTTAGGGATGGTGTAGGCTGACAAAGGCGTCGGAACTGGCGTAGGCGCTGATAGGGAAATGGCAGACGAAATCGATGGCGTCGGAATAGGCGTTGCTGCTGTGGACAACGTATCCGACAAAGGCGCAGCGACAGGCGTTGGCATCAAGAGCGCCGACGTAGTAATCAAAGTCGACGATGGCGCAGGGTCAGCGCTCGAGCGTAGCAGGGTTCTCAGCAACTGTTGCACCTCCGGGTGAGTGAGGGCGTCCGGGTGAGAAAGATCAACGAAGTCGTCCAAAGAGCGCTGCAGTCCAGGCGCCGGGTCCGAAGGAGGCAAAGGAAGCGTCGAAGGAGGCGCCGACATCGGCGATGGAGATGGTTGATTATCCGGCGTCCTTGCAAGGGAAGACCGTGAGCCCAAAGCAGAAGCAGGAGATTTTCCGTTTCCTTTGGGTAAAACGTTTCTTCTTAGCCGACAAGTAAGCCTTGAATTCCTGTACAGTAAGAGACGAGTAATGATGGCTGCGATCATCAAAACCACAAATAACAACTGCACTGTCCGGACACCAGGGGTGAGGATCCTTTGAAGACTTCTGCACCTTACAGAGTGTGCAAAATTGTCGGGTCTTAATAAAGCTGCAACATGCAGAAAAGCAAACAACATTGAGAACCACGCCATAAAGAAATGGTTAACAAAAAAAAAAACCTATAGTAGAAAATGGAGCAACACCCTGTAGAACAAATGGGCACGCCCTAGCGACGAGACGACAGAAAGAAACCAACATGGCTGCCCCCATTGAAACACGCATGGCGTCGAAAAACATCCGACGATAAAATGGATAATAACCACAATATACACACATGGCAAAGGAAATAGGTTGGGGACAAACCTTTACCCTCAATGTGCGAAGAAAAAAGGCAAACAAGGACAGCTAAGGATAACGATGTGAGTCGAAAACACGAGGTAAGTGAATTTGAGTTACTCACCAACTTCACCACTCGTAATGGAAAAAACGGTAGAAAACCATACCTACCAGTACAAAAAGCATTTTAATATCAAACACAGTAGAAAATAGCGTAACAAACGAAAAAACACGTCTGACGTGTAAGACGCTTAAAGTAAAACTAAAGTCTTGGATTGCTCGCGAGTGCATGTCACTTCCGTTCCTATACACTCGTCGATACATGAGGTAGTCATTCGGTAGAATGGCGTATCAACGACTGTCTGATCTCTTCGAAGCAATGCTTGAGGTAATATGCATAAGCCTTATGGTAAGTTAAGTTACAAATTTAATTAATACACCCACAGGGACGCAGAAATACTTTAGTAAATATTCCCATGAAGCAACAGTAAGTTCTTATTGAGATTAATGGGTCATGTTATCATTTGCAATTTCATTACCGTTACAATAACAATTAATGTGTTGACCATGATACACAATACAATAAAAGTAGTAATGATAACACATAAGTGTCTGGGACCCACGTTTTATTGTCCAGGAACCATGAAAATTTTCAGTCCAAGGGACTCTCAAATACAGGACTCAAGCTAAATCCCTGGATTGAGTCAAGATGATCGTTGAAAACGCACTGCTTTGTGATGTTTGATTAATTTACGTTTCTGAAGGTTATGGTCTGGTTATAAAGCTGTGCACATAGTGAAGTATAATAATGAATTACTCAACCAGAAACCTGTACATATAGTCATGTACATTCACGTTCATGCGTATTCAGTATGGAAAAAACTGTTTTCTTTGCAGATTGATGATATGAAATCATTAACTGCCATCATTAGGTTTACTCGTGAAACAAAGTTTGTGAAAAAATGAAGTAATTTTCAACAAAGTGCGAATCATATCACAGATGATTTTCATGGAACAAAATTACAGTAAAGGGGCCCCACTGAGTTGGGAGATTAAATGACAGATAACATCAGGTTATTGGGCCTACACTTCAGGTCATTGTCAGTTAAACATCACATTTTATCAATACATGAAATTCTGTAAGATGTTGTGAAGAATAGATTCAAGCAAATTCATTAACAATGGAGTTTCTAAAATTTGAAATAGCAAAGCAAACATAAAAAAATCAGTGATCCAAGTACCACTTTACTGGGTGGAAGATGTTTTTTTCAAAATTTTTAAGGTCTTACTTGGACACATTATTCGTTCAACATGCATTCTTTTTGGAATCTTTTAGAAACAATTATTCTGCCCTTCACAACATCCTCTGGTTCTTATTGTGATTTGCCTTTCAATAAAGTTGGAGTGTTGACTTGGACATCTTGGGTTGCAAATAAATCTTGAACCATAATGTCCCTGCCGGCCATAATGCTATCCTGTTTCTCAAGCATACCATGTGATAAGTTAAGCAAAGGAAACTGTTCGACTATCTGCCTGTCACTTGCTGAACCCACTCCCACGATTCACTAATAAATGAAACGAAACTGCCCCTCTAGGTGTGCAGCCAATTATGGTTTTTAATGTGTTTTGATGCTTGTAGCCTGACCATGTCAATCTCTGAGCGTCTACATGCTATGGCTTTTTGATTGGTATATCTGTTGCATCTAAAATAACTCTGGTGTTTGTGAATTTCTTACCGAAGTCATTTGGCATGTGGTCATCAACTGTTGCTCTTGTTGGCCATATCTGTAGGTCTTTCAGTTGGAAATATAAGAAATTGATCCGTGTCATGACAATCTGTGAAACAGTGGAAGATGATATGCCAAACATAAAGCTTAATTCAAGGTCATCTTTGGCCTGTCTTAATTTCATTAATGTTTCAAATAACTGATGCAACATTTCACACTGGTAGTTCAGTTCATAAACTGCTGGACCAAGTAAAAAAAAATAAAATGATCATAATGACGGAAACCAGAGAAGTATTGATATATGCTTCTATAGAAGAAGATCCTAATAAAGAGCATTGTGCAAACTGAGAGTTACTTTGGCATGATTCTACTGGTTTATCCAAGCTAATTGTGCTGGTAGTATCAATGTCCTCTCAGGTACTAATTACCACCTCTTCAGACACATCCAGTATAGCTTGGTCAGCTTCTTCTTCCTTGGTTGATGGGCTCTCTTGGGTCGGGATGGTACTGTGGACATGAATGATGTATGGGAGAAGACAGAAGGAACCACACCTGTCCGGAGACGACTTCGTTCACCTGATTT
The DNA here is from genome assembly GCF_037392515.1 of Haliotis asinina. Taxonomy (NCBI): domain Eukaryota; kingdom Metazoa; phylum Mollusca; class Gastropoda; order Lepetellida; family Haliotidae; genus Haliotis; species Haliotis asinina. The sequence goes on from NC_090292.1 coordinate 27,352,825, forward strand.
TAACATACGATACCAAAACATGAAAGGTAACAATTTTATTTGATTTAAAAACACAAATGGCATATATTTTTCGCATTGATCGATCACTAAGAAGCGATAAACAAACAGCTCTTAGTAGTGATTATAACTTTACTACTTATATCAAAAGGCATTGATACTGAAGTAACATTAATGACTTTATATAGATGTAACTCAACTTATCTGAACATTACTTCTAGAGTTTACTAATAATATTAAATACAAAATAGTTTCCAAGGTCTCCTTGAGTGATTCTTCAGTCGGAAGCTTCAGGCTTGTCATCGTTGTTATGAGCCCTTAAAAAGATCAATAAAACACAAAGCAACAAGAACAAACAATAAACAACCAACCATGCAATAATCAGAATGAAATTAATTTGAGAACATGGAATAAATCAAGCTATTTATTTCACTATTCCCGGTCTTTTGTACATACAGCTATAAATATAAGTTGTAATAGACATGAAACCATGTATTTGGTTTGATTTTTCGTTTTCTTTAGAGTGTGTTTACACTATCGGTAAACGTACGACCAAATCGGAAATTGGTCAGAAGGTATTTTTTAACACGTTCTGCGCATGCGCGCAGCGAGTCTGAAATGAATGTGAAACCAACGAATCGATAAGAATTTGATCACTCAAGAAGAACACAACATACTAAAACGTTAAATGATCTAGGTATATCTGCGATGATTATCATCTGATGTGCTAAATTAAATATATATAAGTTATCACGAGAGTGTGTTTTGGGATGGTTAATATCCAGCATTGGGAATAAACATTGTATTTAGCGAGCCTTGGCGAACTAAATACATAGTGTTTATTCCTAATGCAGGTTATTAACCATCCCCAAACACACGAGTGTGATAACCTATTTATCATACAATGTCTTTCTTACGTTAAAACCTGAACAAATGCGATTTCATTTACCACAGATCATGAAACTAAACTTCCTGAGATGTGCCCGCATATCTATGACGTCACAAATATGTGCGTAGTAATACGTGACGTCACGAGCTCGCTGACGCAGGTTTCTGCTGATCACTCATTTGACTGCGTTACGTGATATAGTTCCCAGTCAGCTTTTATGTTAAAGAGCGTATTATTGTCAACCAATATTAATTTAGTTTAAAAAATGACGAAAAACACGTGTGGAATTGGGGAAAATTTCAGATAAACTTCTCAACAGTAATTCTAGTATTCGCGAGGCATTGTGCAAGCGCTCTTGTCAACTGACAAAGTGTCAAACAGTTCATTCGAGATTTTCCTGGCGGCTGTCCGAGTCAATGATTGCAAGACGCCTGCGTTTCGGTGCTCGTGAAGTCGTAATCAGTCCCATCTATCATTACGGGACAACAATTTTCTCTCATCAAGGCAGTCACAGTACCGTAACCACAGTCGTCAATCTGGACACGATCTCCACGTTTGTTTACAGTGTGGAAGTAGTCCCTGAAATTTGCATATGACCTCTCTAATTTGCGTCGGTATCCGTATGTGACCCCAACGGATACCTAAAATATCCGTAGGCTTTATCCTGCCGAGAACACTACCCATTGTATGATAAGTGAAAATTATTCATGTAGGTCTATAGAAATGACGTTAGATCGCGAATGCGTTTTGCTCGGTGCTCTAGCTAATACTTCTACCGTCACAATGTTTTGGACAAGGGACCCACACAAATGATGGACAGGTCCTATTTCTGTTCATAGTAACAACGATAAGATTTTCCAAATGTGCACCCGTAACGTATAAAAGGAAATTCAACCCGTAACTGATAGCCCGACAGGTTATTTGCAGCTCATATGCTTAAAATACACAAATTTCGGACACAGCCCAAATGTGCTGGTTCGAGTCTTTTTCGGACAAAAACAAATCGAAACGTAACGAAATTCTAAGTACAGGTAGTAAAATAGCCGGGGTCACTTTCGATGATATTTCACTCCGTTTTGAGAGGAAAGTACTTTTCAACGTCCGAAAACGTCATTAATGTCCCAACACGTTTTTGTTTTGTTTTTTTTGTTTTGTTTTTTTTAATTTTTGTTTCAAGAGTACGTTTCTACCATCTGGTCGCTACTACACAGTACCAATCACCGAGACTGAAAGAGCTCGAACATCTTTTGTACCTCAAAGTATTGCAATATTAAACAGATGCTTATCGTCCAGTCATCATCTTGTTATTAATATAAGTTTTTTAAAGCACATATTAACTTTTTCATGCTTTAAGTACATTCATATTTTATGCTGTTATTCATTTTGGGATTTTTTCCTCAATCTCTGTGATACAAAACGAATTCCTTTTGAGGTAATATAATATTGTTTATATCTGTGTCTATAGACCAAGATATGAATTTTATTTTGGGTGGATGACACCATGTCCGGTGCAGATCTCTTACACTATTTGTTATAACTTGACCAAATGCTCTTTTCCGTACCAAAACTTTAAGACGGTCCACCATTTCTTCGAATTGGCACATAGATGGGCCTGGTTGTATTGCGGTGCCTTTTGGTTGGCTTGAATATCTGAATATTTTTATTTTCATTTTCATGGCAACATGTTCGACCTCTACTGAATATGGCGGTAGTGTTCTTTTCCGGAGCAGAACTGTAACACCTCACAATACGCTCCTTCCACTAAACCGTTCAAATAACTGACGTGCTGTAGTCATAATTAGTAGGCATATTCATGATGAGTAATTTGCCATTGTGGAGGATTTTGATGACTTTGTCTTCTTGTTCAACGATTCAGTAATTGTCGGGCATTGGTTAGAAATTCACAATTGTACCTGTGCCACAAACGACGATTTGTAAAGAAATTAATTTATCAAGACATAACAAAACATGGTTGCTCCATAATTCCGACATACTACACCTGATGAAGGAGTAAGCATTAACTCCGAAACGTTGTGTTCTCTCATAAAGAAGTTGATATCCATAAAAAATCTTCATTCTTACTACAATGTTATTTTAGTATTCTGCCGAGCGATGTCTCGTTCGGCCTTGAGCGAAATTGGATCTCCCTCCTGGAGCAGATACGTCACGTTCATGTACTCAAACGGAATGAATTGGTCCTCTGGACCTCATGCTTGTCTTAAGAGGCGACTACTTGGCGACCATTTGGATCTGGTGGTCAAGCTTGTTCACGCATTTCATCATGATGTTGACAGGATTGTCTGGTCCAAACTCGATTATTTACAGACCACCCCCACACAGGGGGTTAGTAGAGTGAAGAAATAATTTCAAGCATGGGTACCTGTAGAACAATACCAACCCTGGTGTTCAGCGGCTTGTTGATGATGTAATTTAGAGATAACATGTCTTGTTATGACAGTCCTTTATTGACAGTGGTTAACGCTCAGCCAGTCAGCTTCCAGCTTGCGAGTGAAGTCATGTATATCAGAGGCTTGTGGTATTTTGTGTCAGTCGTTTCTTTTACTGGCGAAATCCATCGCCTTCATCATCCATCTCGCTGTCGCCATGTGCCCTGCCGACTCAAATCGCAGAGGTAGGTTCAGTGAATTTTATTTTTTAACAACACGGTGATAATATAGAAACAAAACAACCTAAATTATATGTAAAATTGATATGAAGAAAAGTGGGGAGAAATATTCAACATACATAACGATAAATAGGGAGAATGAGTGAGTTTAGTTTTACGCCCCACTCAGCAATATTCCAGCTATATGGCGGCGGTCTGTTAATAATCGAGTCTGTACCAGACAATCCAGTGGCCAACAACATGAGCATCGATCTGCGCAATTGGGAACCGATGACGTGTCAACCAAGTCAGCGAGCCTGACCACCCGATCCCGTTAGTCGCCTCTTACGACAAGCATAGTCGCCTTTTATGCGTTTTGAAAAGAAAGCACTTGCATGAAAAGCAACATTTCCATTGTCAGGAAGTAGTTTGACGGTGCAGTGTTTCGGTAAAACTCGACGTCGGTATAAGTTTATTTACCTTCACATCGATATTTATCACCTGCACCTGGCTTTGTTGTTGGAGTTTCCAACATTGTCTTTTGACAGAGATTGCTGTTTCATTATTTCCAGAAACGTCTGAAGAGAAAAGAGAGACATGGGGCCATCGGGTGGATGGCATCTTCACCTTGTTGGGCTACAGTGTTGGGGAAGGAACGTTGCTAAAATTCCCTTACCTGTGCGCAAGGAACGGCGGAGGTATGTACACACATCGTTTTACGGTAACATATTGACTGGCGTATTTATTTATTTTAATATCAATTTTATTTCATTCCCACAATATGTTTATTTTTTTATTTTATGTAAAACTTAATATTTTGTAAAGTGTTGTTTTACATAAATTCTGTTGACTCTCACGCGCATGACAAGCACCGACAGTATTATAAATATTTTGTTAGTGACATAGCTCTTCAAGGTTCGCATGAAAATGCAAACCTTTATGAGCAGAGGAACGAGAATGTGCGACGGGGTGTTGCAGATCGGAGTTTCGCACAGGAACTTTTGACCAAATTTTCCGCTATAAAAGGGAGACCACACGAATGAGAAGTATCTAGTCTTATAGTCACAGAACTGGAAAGCCGAGAGTGGCCACCCCGCAAGACAACATTCATGGTAAATGCTTATACGGAGTCAACGCCGGATGCTCAAAATGACGTTATCAACGTTAACAGCTTTGATCCTTCACACAAGCAGGACGACTGCGCGCTATAGGTATCGCTGCAACATGTAGGTGAACGTGAGGCGTACGATGTATGTGGTGTTTTTGAAACCCGTACACAATGTGATTTGAAAGTCGCAGTTAACATGCACATTTCGGAATTAATCAGGCAACACAAAATTCATAGATCTATGATTATGTGATTTAAGAAAAGAACGGCTCGAAATGCCATATCCCTACGTTGTGTCACAATGAAGTCAAGATTTTACTGATAACTTGGCACATTCTCTCCTTTCAGTTTTGATGTAATATCTGGCATCTAAATTGTCTGAGACAACGAGATGTCAGAGTGTAATTTCCCGGAGACAAATGAGCACAGCTCTGGTTTATCCAGATTCCCTTTGGGGGAAAAGGTCACTCACTGCAGAAGTGCAAGATTGCCCTCATCACCATTCGCGGTAACGTAAATGGGACTCGGGGTCCACAGGAGATCAGTGAGAGCGTTGTTGTCCCACATTTCGATATCCATCCTCTAGCTACGTGATCCGTCTTTATGCCGTATCCACCCGTGCATCCCACCAATGGATCCGCCCATGGAGACAAAATATATTGGTCTCAGTAGTGCTGGTTTTGGAGATGCTTTAAATGTGCTGTTTTCAGGAGCATTCCTGATCCCCTACCTTGTGTTTGTTGGTCTCTGTGCCCTACCCCTGTACTTCCTGGAAGTAGTCATTGGCCAGTACTACCAGAGGGGTCCTGTCGAGGTGTGGAAGTTTTGTCCTGCCATGAAAGGTACAGTATACCTTACCATCTCTGTCTTTGTACTGTTTTCAGGAGCATTCCTGATCCCCTACCTTGTGTTTGTTGGTCTCTGTGCCCTACCCCTGTACTTCCTGGAAGTAGTCATTGGCCAGTACTACCAGAGGGGTCCTGTCGAGGTGTGGAAGTTTTGTCCTGCCATGAAAGGTACAGTATACCTTACCATCTCTGTCATTGTACTGTTTTCAGGAGCATTCCTGATCCCCTATCTTGTGTTTGTTGGTCTCTGTGCCCTACCCCTGTACTTCCTGGAAGTAGTCATTGGCCAGTACTACCAGAAAGGTCCTGTCGAGGTGTGGAGGTTTTGCCCTGCCATGAAAGGTGAAATATGCAATATGACTATTCATCAAGGCTTTAAAACAAATGCTTCAGTAACTGCTGAATCATATTTAGATTTCAAGTTTCATTGAATTCAAGTAATATTTACGAATATGTCTCTGAAGAAGCTGAAATGTTTTAAGAAATTTCACAATTTAATCCAATTTAATTTAATCCTCATGCATCTATTTCATGCATAATTCGAGCATTTACTTCATCATTCTCTTTAATTCAGTGCAGTATTTGTACGCTTATTGCTCACATTTACTCAGAGCACACTGTTTGGTAGTAACATTACAATGCCTTTGGAAACCGTCTTGAAATTTGCTGCAGACTTTGGCATACATACACCTGTTTGTGAGGCATATAGCTATAGTTAAATAAACGTCTTTCGGTTAAACGACGATGGAGTGAGTGAGTTTAGTTTTACGCCCCACTCAGCAATATTCCAGCTATATGGCGGCGGTCTGTAAATAATCGAGTCTGGATTAGACAACCCAGTGATAATCAACATGACCATCGATCTGCGCAATTGGAAACCGATGACGTGTCAACCAAGTCAGCGAGCCTGACCACCCGATCCCGTTAGTCGCCTCTTACGACAAGCATAGTCGCATTTTGTGGCAAGCATGGGTTGCTGAAGACCTATTCTACCCCGGGACCTTCACGGGTCAAACTACGATGGAAAATCATTAAGTTCAAACAACTACTTTATGTTTGATCGAAGCAATGTGGTGGTGTCTAAAACCTGTTATTCAGGCACGCTTCAATATAAGTAAACAGTAAAGACGAGGGTTTGAACTGATCTTTGAACAGCATTTGATATCGTAAGACTTCCTGATGTGGTTGGCACATGCGATCGCATCTATATTTCCTAGACTGATGCTGTTGATCACTAGACATGCTGTTGATCACTAGATATGCTGTTGATCACTGGACATTTTTTGGTCCACATTCGATCAGTGACAGACCACAATATGGTTGGGATAATGCTAAGTATGCATTACGTGTATACTGATATTTTCTCAACAGGTCTTGGTTTAGGCACGGCGTTGGTATCGTGGGTATACGCCATGTACACCTCCATGTACTTCTCCTGGTACCTCTACTACTTCTTCAACTCCTTTTTCAACCCATTGCCATGGTCCACGTGTGGCAACGCCTGGAACACGCCCAGCTGTGTGGAATCGACTCTCTATGGACATACATGGACAAACACTACACTAAATGGTACTGTTCCTCTACAAGGCGTCATGAATGCTACACATTGGGATCATCCGAATGCGTCCACTGGCAAATTTGCTAGTGCTTCAGAAGAATTTTGGAGGCAAGTATTAAAGTTATTGTATTCATAACCTCTTATACAGTAATTTACACCGGGTTCGGATGTTTATACATCAATCTAAATGCTTCAATGGGCATCTGATTTCACCTGTCATTATTTAGTTATTCGGCTGATATGATTACGATGTTGGGCCCCCTTGGTAGTCAATAACAGATACTTTCAGAAGCTGACAGAACATTAACCTCTCGTTCTTTGCAATAACGTTTCCGAGTTACTTCTTGTGCATTCAGGCGTCATGGATTGGCCTTGATATACAAAATATCGTTGATAACAGTTGAACGACAGCAAGGATAACCCTCAGATGTACCACATGAATGAACTGTTTTCTAAGTTACCATAATGTATATGTATTTCGGTGTATATATACTCTTCAACAAAGTAGGGGAACCTGAACGTTGAAGTCCTCATTGAGGAACGTTACAATGACATTCATCTTGGGTATGCAGCGTCATTTCACGTTATCACCACACGCAAACACAATGCATGGAAGCACGTGCACAACGTGGGAGCCACCTACACGTGCATGGGGTGTCATTATGAATCATGACGTTAGGTCGATAAATCTCTGTAGACCATTTTTTTCCGATAATTTTCTTTCATCAGTGCATGGTCAGGATTTTCTGGAACATATCACACACTACTGCCTGAAATTGTAAACCTGAAATTTTCATGTCATACTCAAGTCACGTAACAAGGGGAATGTGAATGAAATCTATGTGGTGATGTATTCTCAAAACATCCATTATTATTGTATCAACATTGATTCAATCTGATATATCTCCCAATTTCGACAATCGTACATTGCAGGTACAGTTTCCCTACTTATTTACCAGTATACAACACACTAACACACACACACATTAACATACACACACACTCAACCCCCATCGGAACAAAACACGAAAAACCAAACTATATGGAAAAATTTAACAAAAAAACCAACAAAATAATACCCCCAATACAAATAAATAAACCGTCAAACAAACAAAACAAAACAACAAAACAGATAAACCACCGAACAAAACAAGAACAAAACAATCGAACGAACGCTTGCCATCTTTGACCACACTGAGAATTTGTTCACAAAACTTAGATACAATACACTGGACATCTCGCGAGGCCTGAGTGATACTGGAGCAGTTCGGTGGCCATTGTTTGGATGTCTGACCTTCACCTATGTCACCATGTACATCATGCTGTTTAAAGGCATCCGAGTGACGGGCAAGGTAATGTCAGTGAATATTAAACGTCACAATAGCCTAGCACATTTGTTCGACGATTCCACGACAACACTGCTGTGGGTTGAAGGCTGGGCGGAAGGGTGGCTGGGAGGTGGAAGTCAGTCTCGATATTAAGTATTTGCAAAAGAGGTAACTAAGTTTTATAATTAGCACACACTAGTGTATGTATATAAAACGTGTGTATTTTGTTTGACGCCGCAGAGCTGTAGTCCTACCAAGAGCCATCAGGTCCGGGTTAGTATTAATCTTCAGCACAACCTTGTCGTAAAAGAACACCGGATCTGGTGGTCAGGCTCGTTGACACGTCATCGTATCTCACTTACCCGCATCGAAGTTCTTGCTGTCGATCACTTTATTGCATCGTCCAAGCTTTCTATCTTACAGACAATGCAATATAACATCATTTCCAGATTGTGTACGTGACCTTTATGTGCCCGGTGCTGGTGTGTGCAGTCTTCCTCATACGGGGCTCCTTGCTGCCAGGGGCGACAGATGGACTGTTTTATCTCATACGACCAGACTTTGGAAAGCTGAAAAACCCTAGCGTGAGTATCAATGCAAACAAAAGGTTTACAAAATTAAAGGTTTACAAATCTGATATAACGTCATAAACCATTGCTCATAATTTCCATGCAAATTGTTCTTTGTACATCATTTAAAAGTTATGGTCGTTTTCTGGTTGAAACAAGAGGTGGCAACAGAACAAAAAAACAAACATTATAGTTTCCATGGAGATCTGTCTGATTTGACATGGTGCTAATCCAGGTGTCAGTTTTAGCTTATTCAAACCATGGATTCTCTCCATGGCCAGCGATGGTATTGGAACACTACTGCTTTCGATCATTGGTGTGCCGGCGCAGAATCGATTTGTCATGTGTCCAGAAATAATACTCTGATACCAAGCAACACTTCTTCAGCATGAGTAAAATCACCAAACTACGCTAGTCATTAATGGCAACTGGGGGTGGAGGTGATCGGGGGACCAGGCTATCGTACTTGGCTGAGCCATGTCTTTCAAGGGACGATGGAGTGGCCTAATGAATAAAGCGTTCGTTCGTCACGCCGGAGATCCGGGTTTGATTCCCCACATTGTACGCCTTTTCTGATGTCCTCCGCCGTTATGTTGCTTGAATATTGCTAAAAGAGGCTTTTACTTACACTCTCTCATGACATACGGCTAAAACACACCTGAGTGCAGAGTTATAAAACTATTAAATTAAGAAGCACTGTGATGTTCATGTGCCGTAGATATGGATCGAAGCATGTGGCTACGCCCTTCACTCCATGGGGACGAGCACTGGGATCGCCAACACCGTTTCCAGTCACAATCAGCGGAACAGTAACTGCTACAGGTATACTAGGGGTTCTAAAATACTATCGCCCGACGCCTGATTCAAGTCCGTTTTCATTTCGGGCAATCATAAAATGGTACCTTACTTGTCTGTGGGATGCTAGATAATTTCCGTTTACGGTTTCAACCTGCAAATAAACTTGGATTTCCTTTCTTATCTGCTCAATTTCGCAATGATAATAATGTAGGGTTATCTTCCTTGCTACTTATCACTTCTCGATAAATGGTCCAATAAACATGCTTCGTATATGCAACAAATACTGACTGCATCCGACTTCACGGCCGAGTGATCTTCTGCAGATGCTTGAATGAGTATTGTGTTTATTGTGCCCTGCCAAGCATGTGCTGCACATTCTGAACAACGTCACGGTGTACCAAAACTAATAATCCCCAGAGTGGTATTTATACATATTTAAATATAATGGATCAATATAGTCTGCTTGCACAACAGGTAGTTGTTAGCTGAACAGTATTTAGAGCAGCGGTAATGTTAGGCTTAATTTAAAAATATTAATATAATATTAATTCAGGGATTGTATAGACGTGTACCGACATGATGGGTGACAGTAGACTTCAGGAAATTTGTGTAGGTATACTTGTTGAATGGGATCGTGTGTTTGGGGTGGGGGTGGGGGGTTAGTTGGGGTGTTTGTTTTCTTTTTGTTTTTTTTTGTTTTTGTTTTTTTGTGTGTTTTTTCTTTTTGTTGTTTTTTTGTTGTTAGGGTTTTTTGGTTTGAGTTTTCTTGTTGGTTTTTGTTTTGTTTTTGGGTTTTTGTTGTTTTTTGTGTTGTTTTTTTTCGTTGTTGTTGGGTTTTTTAGGGGGGGAGGTTGTGTTGGTTTTTCGTTGGGTTTTTTTTTCTGTGTGTGTGTGTGTTTTATTTTTCATCTTCAAATACTGACGGCAAAAGTGCATACTGTTCACATTTTCCAGTCTTTGACGGTACAGAGACGACATTAGGACGCGGGATACGATGGTATCGGCCCAGTGTATGAATGGAATGTTCAATTTTGAATGATAAAACATTGCATCCAAAACATTAATATTGTGTGCTGTTTTCGACATGCCTCCTTATAACGCTGTCTGGTCATGGACATTAATTATTTGTACAGTAACCGAACCTACCTCATGCTAGTCAGTTGTGATGAGAACACTTTTGTTTAATCAGTTTGATTATAATGATTTATTTTTAAAGGCTCAGTGCTGGTAGTTGGCTGATGAGAGCATAAAGTCCACGTTTTACATTTACAATTGTATCAGTTCCCTCCCTCAAACCTCAATGTCTTTCACTTTGATTTTTATGTTGGCATAATATTATCATGCGTGGTGGTGGTGGTGAATGGCTGAGTGGTGCCATGCTTAGGCATTTTAGGAATCAACAGGGACTACCACATCCACCTCCACCTCCACCTCCACCTCCACCTCTGCCGCCACACATCACATCCACCTCCACACACCATTTCCACTTTCACCTCTACCTCCACATCCACCTCTACCACCACACACCACCTCCACCTCTACCTCCACACACTATCTCCACTTTCACTTTCACCTCCACCTCTACCTCTACCACCACACACCACCTCCACATTCACATCCACCTCCACCACCACACACCACCTCTCTTGAATCATAGGTCATCACTGAATATTGTTATCCCAATTCCCAGAGTTGCGATGGTTCTGTGCATCGTTGATCCCCTGATCACCATCTTCTGTGGACTGTCCATCTTCACGGTGTTGGGACACATGGCCTATGTGACGGGGTCCAACATGGACAATTTCCAGTCGTCAGGTAACAGGAAATCAAATAATACTTTCAACAGTAACCGTGACATGGTATCATAATGGACAAGGACATAGTGTCCGCCATTAGTCTGGAGTGAGTGAGTGACTGAGTGACTTTAGTTTTACGCTGCGCTCAGCAATATTCCAGCTATATGGCGGCTTATTAGTCTGAATAAGTAGCAGCACAGGTGCGCGAATGCACGACTGAAGTCATTATTGAAGGAGATAATCTCCACAATTTGATTTTATCTGAACTCCCGTAAGCGTATCTGCCTCTGTTAGGTTGTATCTCTAGTACTTATAATAGTATATATGGAAATAATCCCACCCTAGGGTCTGTGTCAGACCTGTGAGGACGGGTATTGTCAATCCACGAAGATCTGGGTCAGAACTGGTCTTCAGTAACCAATGCTTGTCGTAAAAGGAGACTAAAGGGATCGGGTGGTCATGCTCACTGACGTGGCTGATGTGTGTCATCATATCCCAGCTGCATAGATGGATGCTCATGCTGTTGATCACTGGGATGTCTGGGCTAGATTACTGACCGACACCGTTGACATATTGCCGAGTTTGGAGTTAAACAAGTATAGATCCTCATTAACTTTAAGGCTGCCGTTGTACTGACTGGATATTACGAGAAGCATCGTAGCACAATATTTGCTCACGTCTGTGTAACATACGACTAATGGGATCGGATGGTCAGGCTCGCTTACTTGGTTGGCACGTGTCATCGGTTCCCGATTGCGCAGATCGATGTTCATGCTGTTTATCACTGGTTGTCTGGTTATGTACAGACCGCCGCCATGTAGCTGTACTATTTACGAGATAATCCAAAACAATTCATATACAAACTATATATCTAATATACCGACTCTTGCTGATAATTGCGTTTAAGTTTCTAAAAATAGAACGGATGGTCACGATCACAAACGCTGTCCTGGTCAACTTGTTAAGATAAAGGCTATCTATGTAATGTAGTAAGGTAAAATGCATACGTAAACCATTAGAGATTTACATCAGATTTCTTGGTTTGATTTGAAGTCTTCATCTGAGTCCTACGGGCTGACCATCATAAGGGATGTGTATTTTACTGTAAAACAGTAAAGGGTCATCATTAGTTTTTATAAGGAAATTTATTTCATTGTTGTATTGTGATTAATATGCTCTGTAGACAGATGTATTTGGTAGAATTGTTAGTGACTGTACCCTCAAAGGGGGTTTAAGTATTGTAAAATTATTGTTCTCCTGAGAGGGTGCGTAAGTCCCAAAACTTTCAAGTCAATGTAAACTTATCAGGCTTTTAAAACGTATTATTCTTGTTGTTTTAATTTTGGTTAACGTGTCTTACAATCACCAGCAGATGAAGGGATGATGTAAATCCAACTAGGCTCATCATAAGGGATGTGTATTTTACTGTAAAAACAGTAAAGGGTCTTTCTAACACAGCTAGTGCTCATTTCATCATTAGTTTGTTTTAAAGGAAATTGATTGTATTGTGATTAATATGCTCTGTAGACAGATGTATTTGGTAGATTAGATTAGTGACTAGAATTGTTAGTGATTGTACCCTCAAAGGGGGTTTAAGTATTGTAAAATTATTGTTCTCCTGAGAGGGTGCGTAAGTCCCAAAACTTTCAAGTCAATGTAAACTTATCAGGCTTTTAAAACGTAGTATTCTTGTTGTTTTAATTTTGGTTAACGTGTCTTACAATCGCCAGCAGATGAAGGGATGGTGTAAATCCAACTAGGCTCAATGCAGGAAGGAAAAGTACTGTAAGTCCCCATCCCAGGTAGCATGGTAGCATTGGGCCAGCATTGGGCCACTGTTGGAAACAAAGTGGGCCAGTGCTGGCATTCAGCATTGGGCCAACGCTGATTATCAACGTTGGCCCAGCATTGGCCCAATGATGGCAAGCCAGTATGTAGCCAATACTGGCCAATTATTGGCCCAATGATGGCGTGCCAGTCTGTAGCCAATACTGTGCCTTCCTTTTGCCAATCATATCATCCTGGCTTTTTAATGTACATATATGATTCTTCATTGACTAATGCCAAGAAATCGTATCTTGGTTTTCTCTACCATCCATCCCTTGTGATTGTGACAATCGGCATTTGTAAAGATACTGTAAAACACTTTACAACACTGTATTTACCAACTGTAAGTTAAATTCATAATGTTTCTGAACAAGATTGTTTCAATAAATAAAAGTTTATGAAACGGAACATGTGTTCACATATCATTATATATCTTACAAAAAATAGAACTTTAACAAATATCTACACATTGTCTTACGATATGCAATTCTATAATACTAAAATGTGCGTATGTCGTAATTAGTTGAATCTATGCGGTTGAAAACAGAAAACAAAATAATTAAATGTATCTTCTTAACTTTAATTCTCTCTTTTATAATAATATGTAATGAAATGAGATTCTATGCATCATCAAAAATCATACTTCAATAGTTTTCAATGAAAATGTACAACTGTCAAAACTGTATTACCGTTAGCAATGATGCCATAGCATTGTGACGTCATCAAGTTCATTGACAGGGCACTGTACAAAGTCTACTGTCAAAACGATATCTCCCAGGAGCTGACACACGATCTCATACAAGCGATATCTCCTGTGGAACACAGTTTTTGATGATAGAGTTGTCTATTGTACGTTGGTCGCAGTTTTATGAGGCTTTCCAGTTCACAGTCAGACGCCCTCGTGCACGCTGGGTCCTTCCGTGCTGCTTCTGAAATGGAAATTGAAATTGGACGTGAAAGTACATAAAGCTGCTGTATCAATAATTCTCTAATTTCATTAAACATTTCAATGTATATTATTGTGTATTGTCACATATGAAGTCACAAGTTTGACAATTCTAGATCGCCTTACCTCTGAAGCTCCTTTCAATGTTGATCAATATTTAACTATATGAAGTTTGTATGTTTCAAACACTTATTTTCATAATATAATTTGAAATTTTAACAATCCCAGTCAGTCAAGTATGGAATTGTTACCAAATGTGGTACTGATCGAAAAGCATATGTATTTCTGATTACAGAAAACAGTGACAAGTATAGTACTGAAATGAAATGCTGTAAATCGTAAGGATGGCCACGTTTAACTCAGTGGCACTTACGTATCCAATTACAGCCACTTCCAAATAACCCATTTATTCTTTTGTAACATATTTGCATCTATTTTAAAATTGTGAAAATATGGTAGACTATACCTTTCTTAAATGATCCTGGTATATCACGTGGAAAAGGGACTTGAAATCTGTAAATCCTCGGATAAGTGCAAGAGTGAACACTGGTGTAAGATACCGCTCTAAGGAGAAATTCTTCAGTTGACAGTCTGCAGCAAATGCCTGTTTCAAATGTTTCCATGGTTTGTAGTTTCTATTAAATTATAATTAGACTATAAACTTTTATCATTTGCAAAAACACTTGTGCACTGATTGTGTGAAACTGGACAAGGGCTTTTTAGATATATTTGTAAGTTAATCTTCATGTTTCACAACTAAAAGTAGCTCCGGGCAGATGAACTGATAAAGAGGTTAAATTTAGAACACATGGTCAGTGCTGGGAATCTGCTGGTACCAGCTGGTGGCTGAGAGACAGTGGCTCCCCAGCATTGGCCCAGTGCTGTGCCAATGCCGTGAGCCCCGTTGCCGGCACAAGCGTAACTCGCGGCAGTAATACAGCATTAGGCCAATGCTGTCATGCTACCTGGGATGGTCCCTAGTCTGGTGATCAACCTTCTGTTGTTGCCGATCTATAGCCTGCTTTTATGTTGTATTTTGTTACAAACTGCCGTGACAAAGTGGGTAGGAAATCCCCACAGAACCAGCAAAATATAAAAGTGACAAATCTAAGATTTCCAATCTTTTTGTATTCAGCAAAAACAAAGGCAAGATACAAAAAATTCACAGGAGAGGTTTCCTGTACAATACAACTGAGTCAATTCTAAAGTCATTGGTCATACATATAATGTCAACTCACCGAAGTCTTGATGTGAGAGTGAGAAACAGTTACGCAGAATGTAACACAACGGGCAGTCAGGCAGCGGTTATGTAGATCAAGCGTTGGCGGAGATTGGCAGATATGTACTCCAGTTAATCTGTATCCTTGTCGCCAACACGGCAAATAGCCTTTATATATACAGTCATTGATTCCAGAAGTTTCGAGCACTTACGACCATCGCCACTAACGTCGAATTCTCTCGGTCAGCCTAGTGATTACCTTTTTCAAAGAGAGGTAACTCTGGAGAACTGCATTTAAGACCTGCCGATAAAATGCTAATACCACTGAACATTTATGATACGAAATGTGACCCATAATATTTATCACTTAAAAACCTAAAAGTTTTGACTCAATAATAATTATTACATAATTAATAATACAATTTCCAGAAAATACGCTCCCGTAACAATTGTCCAAATAGACCAAGTGATATTAGTTTTAAGTTTCCACGCTAGTTTTAAATCGAATTGTGATTTTCTAGTTGTTTTACTGTCCTTTGTCGACAGGTTTTTATAATAAACATATATTCCATTTCAGTGTTAAATGTTCTCATTCACGATTTGACTGAAATATTGACGATGTGACGTTAAATATTAACTCACTCATAAGGGTTGGGTACGACATGGAGGCAGAAAGGCTATTTAAAGAGAGACAGAACCCATTAGTCGTGAAAGACATGAGATTAATTTTATACTGAAACAAATAACAATGAAACGGGGTAAGTCATCGAAGATGCTGCCCGATTTTCATCCAGTCACGGGCTCCAGTATTCATCCAGTCACGACCCACATGAGTGCAAGGTTAACGAATCAAACCAATGAGTTGAAATATGTGATAAAAAATCAGAGTAGGTTCGAACTATTCAAAAAGACATATTTGACATTGGGAGTTTAGTGTGTTGGTAATCCGAGCTCTTCATTTCGGAAGCATATCCACGCCACTCTGTTCCCCGTGTGGTGCACGGGTGCCTTGTTGGGTTGAGTATTGCCAAAATATCCGTTTTGCGATACATTGCGATGTGTGTTGGCCTATTGCAATATCGATTGCAATATACCGTGAAAATGCAACACGCAGTTAAGGTAATAAAAGATATTGTTTCCAATACCATTGGCAAATGTATGGGCCTAGATGTGATTGAAAATGTTTCCAAACTGAAAACTGCGCTCTGAAGATTGGAACTCAAGCAAAAAGCGTCTGCAGCAGCGTCCGTCAATTTGGTTTGTTTATTCACGCCTGCCGGTACTAATCTTACGTAATGGTTTTAAAGCCACGCAGATGCAATTAATATGACCAGTAAACATTCTCAAAACTATCAATGTATAATAATATAAAGAAAATACAGCATCACGAACGTTACCGATCATGGTGACGGAAATTGCCGGTTCGCGAAAAGTGTACCGGATTATATCGTATTGAAGTTCGTATTGTAATATACCGGTTAACAGGTATTATCGCCCACCCCTATTGCCTAGTCATCATGTATTGAAGTTGTACTTAGAGAGATAGATTGAGACTGAGTGAACCTGAGTATAGAACCTGGTGTTGCATGTATATATGTGTGTCAGAACATAGAGTCCCCATAGACCAAATGAGTGCAGAGCTAGAGCTTACATTTCCCCCAGAAGAACATCGACTGACAATGTGAGTAGAAAACTCTTAGTGAAGCCCAAACGTGAGTATTAAATGTTGCAACAGTGTGAGACATACATATGCTGATGAATCAATTTCATTTTCGACTTCAGGTCTTAATCTGGCGTTCTCAGTGTTACCGGAAGCAGTGACATATCTCCCTTTGCCCCAGTTATGGTCCGTGCTGGTCTTCATGACGATGATGACATTGGGCCTAGATACGACGGTATATTTTTGCTGTTCTCTACAAAATCATTATTAGGCTTTGGATTCAATTCTGTCATACCGTGTCATACCGTGTCATACCTTGCCATACCTAGCTATCTCTCTGTATATGTTCAAGCCGCCGATATTTTATGCCATTCACACTTTGTGCAGGATCACAACTTATCATAGTGACTCGTGAAGGTCCCGGGTAGGATAGGCCCTCAGCAGCCCATGCTTGCCGTGAAAGGCGACTGTGCTTGTCGTAAAAGGCGACTAACGGGATCGGGTGGTCAGGCTCGCTGACTTGGTTGACACATGTCATCGGTTCCCAGCTGTGCTTATCGATGCTCAGGCTGTTGATCAATGGATTGTCTGGTCCAGACTCGATTATTTACAGACCGCCACCATATAGCTGGAATATTACTGAATGACGCGCAAAACTAAACTCACTCGACCGCTCACTCACTTATCATAGTAAATAGTAATATCAATATACTATTGCCCGAGAGTTTGATGAGCAAACACAACAATAGTGATGAAGATCAATGTTCATTAATATTATGCTGATCACTGGATTGTCTGGTCCAGATCCCTTCACACTCACTTTTCTCTCTCTCTCTCTCTCTCTCTCTCTCTCACACACACACACGCACACACACACACACACACACACACAAACACACTCACAAACACACACAAACAAAGCCAGGTTCTGGTTGAAACCACCTGCCTGCATCATAACATTGGGCAATTTGCAATCTTTGAAACGTCTCTCCTTGTCTACGCTATATTCGGGCTCAACGACTTGTAAACACCAGACATTATTTCTGTGCGTAAGAGAGAGATGCGGACTGACAATAGTCGTTTAGCAAATAGAGTTTTCCAAGAGAGTAGCTGGTAGATAATACAAATTTGTGATCCATAGGTCTGTCTCCGTGTTCTGTTTGTCATAGTTTTTCTGATACAAAAGATGTCATTAATGACCTTTTGATACAGATAGGGTCACCAGCTCTCACCACAGCAGATTACAACGTTTCCCAGAGGTCTCATCTAAACACAGGTGTTCACGCACCTCGCAACCAGATCAGGGTGCTCCGGGATATCTTCAGCTATGTCGTTGAACGACTTCTTATATCACAAAAACATGATCTGTAGTATTTTAGGACATTTGATGATGGGGTTTTGACTGACTGAGTGGGTATGGAACAGAGCAATTTTAGCAATATTCCAGCAACATCTCGACGGGGGAACATGAACATCAGAAATGGACTTCACACGTCCGGGTCGTCTGCGAGACCAGCCTGCGAGCCTCCCCCCACACCATATTGCTAACATGGGCATAGAATCACACTTAAGTATTTAAAACGCTTTTTTCATTGCAGGTTCCGAGTTTAGAGATAACACAAGAGACTATAGCTGACCAGTTCCCATCACTGTCCAAGCGTCGGTGGCTTCTTCTTCTCATTGTGTTTCTTCCTTGCTTCCTCTTGGCTCTTCCTTACACGACGCAGGTAAGACGAAATTGGGATTCCATAAAGTCAGCGAAGGACAGCGTTGCTTTGTTCAAGTTGGTGTCTGATTTAAGCGTTTGCGGGAACGTCTGCCCACTTCTTTTTTGCTTACTACAATGGGTTTTTTTCAGCATAAAGGTAGGGTTACAATAGGTAGGTTGAATTCGGTTTCAAGGCCAGAGTGCAAACATATAAAATGCTCTTAAGTTTCCAGTTAGTCTCGAATTGGCTACACCTGACAGTGTACATTTCGTCTGCCCATGAGTGACAAGTCTGTAACGGCTGGAATTTTCTGCTGGAATAAACGCAACTGTCCAACAAGTACAGCCCCTTCATTACATATTTTGAAGAATGTAAGCGTGTCGATGTCAGCACGTTGTAACACTAGTAGTTTTTATAAGGCTGCATAAAAAAATAAATGTTTCTCGGGCACATTGTTTTTTCAAAAGTGACGACGACGGTAGGACTTTTCTTAGTTTTTAATAGAAAAAACAGTGACGTGGGAGGAGCACATTTTTTTATTTTTTTCGCTCAGAAATACGGTTTGGCACGTTTTAATGAGTTGAAGATCCGGTCACACTCGTTTTTGCACACACTCATTTGTGTACTGGACAAATGGATGATCGTGCAATGTGACAATTATTTGTTTTATGTGGCCATAAAATATTGTTACGCACCTAAACAAAAGTGACGCGCCGACTTTAAACCCCGCCCGTTCATGTCAAGCTCGAGAATTGTAATTTGTGCAATAACCTGCATGCACATGCGTGGTGTCGTTGCTTGCACTAGTCTGGATTAATGAATTCTTATAACTTGTAGCGCTAGCCGTTGATGCATGTTACTCTTGCCTCAGGAACGCCGGTGGCTAGTCGTTTAAGGCGCAGCAGAGTTGCCTCCCTTATGTATCGCAGACGCCTATGATTTCCTAGTTACCTAAGTTCCGATGGACGTATTTAGTCTTGATTAAGTTTTAAAGTTGACAGCACCATTATTCTGTTTTTGACGTAAACGTCTCTCCCTAAAATTGCAAACATGCTCTATGAAGGAAAGAAACCGCTCGCCGAGTGAGCAACGTTTTGCAGTCTTAGGAGATTAGATCGTGCAGAGTGCTTTGCTACGTGTATCTAAAGGGTTTCTTAAACAAACAGCTACAAATGACTGTCTAATATTTCCGTTGGTTGAACATCATTTCCTATGTTCCCCGTTCGACCCTCAGGCTGGTGTCTACGTCCTGATCCTTGTAGACTGGTACGCATCGGTGCCCCCTGTGATGTTGTTCGGGGTGGTGGAGTGTATCGTGCTAGCCTGGGTGTTTGGTAAGTATTTGTTCATGGTGATAGCTAAGATACATGTACCCAGCAGCAAACATTGTATGGTGGGCGTCAGTGACGATTGAAAGAATCGGGTAGTCCGACCGAATAGTATGTTCCTATTTGTTCCCATGTTTATTAGGAGGTGGTGGGGTAGCCTAGTTGTAAAGCGTTCGCTCGTCACACCGAAGACCCAGGTTCGATTCCCCACATGGATACAATGTATGAAGCCCATCCCTGGTGTCCCCAGCAGTGAAATTGTTTGAATATTGCTATATTATATAGACTCAACAAACTAACTTGACTCTCTCACCCATCTATGCTTGTAGTGCCATTCTCTCGTCTGGCATTAATCTGTTATTAGTCTGAACCAAACTCGAACATTATTTGTACCTGACCCAATGACGGTCAGGAAAATATCACTATTGTAAAGTGTGCGAGTTACATTTTACCCAATTTTGATAAATATCCCGGCATTATAACGGCGGGGGACACCAGAAGACAGACTTTACACATTGTATATGAGGAATCAAACCGGATCTTCGACGTAAACAGCGACCGTATAGATCACCACGCTACCCCATGACTAGTGTTCAAAACTCCCCTAATTCCAATCTAGACACCCGTACTGGTGACTTTGAAGAAATACCATTCCGGATACATATTTGCCTCTCCGGTTTTCAACAATAAGAAAGAAAAAAAACTACAAAAATATAATACAATATACTGCATTTATTATAATTATTATAACGTGACGGCTAAGCTGCATGACCTAATTTAGAACGCACAATCATTTCGAGATCTGAATCATAATCGGAGTCAGCATGGTCAGACCGGTCAAAAAGACCACCGGACAGGCTACTTTTGAAATTAGACAGTCCTAGATGAAAATACTCCGTTCCTGGCGGTCGGCAGGTGGGAATTGTAAACGCTGCCATCACCCCATTTTGTGAAATAAAATCAATGTCGGATGTTTCTATTAAAATGATCTTTCCCATCATTGTGTCTTGGTCAATGGCATTAAATGAAATTAACTAATCTGAATTGAATGTGTGTTCGGAGCTTGACCATGCAAACCAATGATTGATAGTTTGAACAAAATCAAAACGAATGACAAATCGACCCTAGTAAAATGTCATTCAGTGATTATGTTCCTTTCACTTGGATCTATTCCTAAGCGAAAAGTCAACAGGGCCTTGATAGAAACAACAAAAAATAAAACTAAACAAAAAGTACCCAACTTACTGTTGTCCTGTGAGTGAGTGAGTGAGTGAGTGAGTGAGATTTTCCTGTTCGGCATCGAACCCGCGCCTGCGTTCTGACCAGCGAGCTATCTAACAACTGGGCAATCACAAGTCCCCAGTTGTCACGTGAATACTTCTATAATACTCCTGTGCATAACGTGACATCTGCATTACAGGTGTACACAGACTGGATAAGTGTACGGTGGAGATGTATGGGCAGAAAATTCCGAAGTGGCTGGCTTTCCTTATGAAGTACATTACCCCTGGACTGCTCGTGGTAAGGCATTCGACTACCAACAAACACTGCTGTGTCGAATTTTATGTTACCTAGTAGATACTTCGAGTTATTATCTACCATTTAGCCTGCTTACTGTGAGAAAAATCACAAAAATGGATTCCAACAAACATGTATGTGAATGTCCCCCGCCAAGACTGGCTGTTCCGTTTCTGCGGTTTCAGCCCGCCGCGACAGATAAGAACGTTTGTATTTTCAGTGATGATAGTTTCTCAAACAACCTTTTCGGTGGAGTCCGGAAAATGTTCAAACATAAGAAAGCTCTTGAGTATTAGTAAATGATAAACATGTGTACTGTTTATATTAATGTGGCAATTTTGTACAATGTTAAAAATTGCATTTCATCGGTCCGTTTCCGACTCAAACGGAGTGTAGGATGCCCAACTACCCCAGAAGTTAAAATGGACCAGCATACATACTGCGAGTTATCCCAAGTGTGTTACAACCTACACGAATGACTACGCCTTGACGCAGTTTTTGCTTCCTGGCAATCGTAACTTCGACAAATCATATTTCGACACAACCGTGTTTAACTGTATTGCTATACCAAGTGTCTGAATGAGCGCCACACTTGGGTTTGATATTTCAAAAGTATCTATTGATTTCATTGCTTGCAGATTATATTCGGGTACGCCTTTTACGAATACCGGCCACCGAAGTACGGCACTTACTTCTATCCTGAGTGGGCAACTGTGATTGGTTGGCTTATATCTGCCTTTATTATTGTTCCCACGCCATGCTGGGTAGTTTACTGTGTATGGAAGTCCAGCGGGGATACATTTAAACGGGTAACTTAAGTTAATTATCCTCCCGAGTGGGTGTGAGTAGTTGGGTGAATGAGTGAGTGTGTGTGAGTGGATGGGTGAGTGAGTGAATATGTTATGCTTTTGATTTCAGTGTGTATACTTGACTGTAAATGCATCTGTTTGTGTGTGTTGCTGAGAGGGTGGGGATTACACGTACACTATGTCGGTGATATACACTATCCCCAAAGAAACGCATACACGAGAAATCTGTTACAAAAATGTTTTATTTTTAAACATGTATAACTCGTCCACAAAATTAATAGTCTTTAGTGAATGAAAGTTTCAACCAGTTTGGAAGGAGGTAATGTCTAAACAAACAAGTGGATACTTTGAGATAGCACAGACGTTGAGCGCGATGATGGCGACGTAGCACGATCCAGACGTCGGATTTCCTGTCTCTAAGACCAGTCTCTTTCAAACTGTCCCGTACAGTTTGACCGGATACCCTCTGAAGTCCAGGCACCTTTCCTGCTGAGCTCACCCGTGGCAGTACGATCACGCAACTGTAGTACCTGGATGTACCGATCTTGGGCTGCAGTCATAACTTGAGGTCTACCTGTACGGGGACGGTCGTTTGTTATACCTGTTTCCTTGCAACGAGCTGCAAGCCATGATATCTACCTCAGACACACATGCAGACACCTGGCAACGGAAGGTGGGTAATCTCCAGCATGCGGCTTTTCAATGGCGATGCTCCCTGTCGCAGAGGCAAGACGTCACAGTAATTTGACCTTGAAAGTCCTTCAAAACGAATGCCAATCTGTGAAAGTAATCTGGATTTTTATTGCCAGAGAATGAATGCTCTTACTGCACAATTTCAACTGGAAGGTGATGTCTGTTGTGTGGTGGCAATGTCTTTCTAATCTTTTTACAAATCAAGATTTTCAGATAGAATAAATTTTGTACTTGCGCAGTTGTGTAAATCCATGTTACCAACACATTTGTTACTTATTTTGACGAATTTTTTAACACAATATGTTACTGGTAGCTTTTCAAAACTACAAATCGCCTTTGCGTTTCCTTTGTGGGACAGTATATAAAAGAAGATCATCATCACATTTTATTTTTCACGGAACAAGTGGTTATGGTAAGTGTCTATACCAAATAGATAAGTGAGTGAGTATGTCTTTACGTCGCACTTATACAAAAAAAAGAAGTTGATCATCCATAAGCACTTGTCACTCTTATTGCTCACAACTTTTAGAATGCTTACCATACAGTTTAGTTTGCTCAAACTATCTTTACAGAAACTGCTGAATGCATTTATTCAGCAAGATGTACCGAAGGATATACCGCTGGACGAAAGATCTGAAGAGAAAGAAACCCTCAACGTCGCCATGTAATCGCCTGTTCCATAATTATTGTCGCCACTCCATGACATGCTGCCATTCTTCTGTGATCAATAATCTAGAATCAACTGCTATCATAGACCAGGAAGTGACGTGCCGGAATCTCTAAGCAATAAACTATTCGTCATCACTCGCCACTGTCCATAAACTCCAGATGCAGCTTGTTCTGGAAAAGCACTAGCGGGGCAAGAATGCTCAGCAACTACGGTCATTGATGTAAATAGTAAATTCATGGGAAGCCTGTTTTCCGTCTCGTATAATACAGTGACAAACCAATTGGCTAATATGTTTAGGGTCTTACCAGATTTTACATGCATTTCCCATCTAAAGTCTAGGCACTCTTAAAATACCCTTTAATTGTTATTTATATGTACATGTATACATGGTTACATCGAAGATTGGTTCCGCAACGAACTTAGGGGAACCAACTGCAGTCTTCGCACAGATGAAGTGCACGAGGATCATGCATGAGATTGCTTGAAAAGCAATGCAAACTAACAAATAAATTTGAACAGCTGTTTTTTAACAGCTGAGTTTGAGTATAAAAGTTTGTTAAAAGTTCGCAAATTGGTTGTCATCTTGAAATTTATCTTTTCAACGTCAGGAATCTGTTTAACTATATGTAAGTTCATGCGCAAACCTTTAAACAATATGGGATATTTTACAAACTTTAGACTAGAACATTTGCTTGAAGGAAGTGGCTATATTAACAAAGTGAGTCTAAACTTTTGATGGGTCAGTATATACTCAGCTTCATTATTGCAGAGTCACGTCGGTGCATTTGATTGTGAAACACACACATGGCAACTCACATGCAAATGAACATTTATTTTCAAGCTTTCATTTTCAAATTTTAATATTTGCATATAAACAGGAACTATGTTTTCCTTTTTGTTTCAGTAATTCTACACACAATTCGTTTTCGAGTGCTTTTGTAATGTACGCAACGATATTGGTTTGAAATGTTTTAAGTTCAAATAATTTGTCTAACATGGAAAAATATTTCACGACTGGAAACAAACATTTTTTAGAGTTTGATTTGTTGAGTCTTATAACAATGTTCCAGCAATTTCCCGGCGAGCACCAGACATGGGCTTCACACGTTGTACCCATGTGGGAAACCGAGCCCAGATCTTCAGCGTGACGGGCCAACGCTTTAACCACTAGCCTACAATACTGTCAACACATTTATTTAGACAAAGCACTCTGCACAGTTAAATGCCCTGACCAGTATGCCTTCCTGACGTTGAATATGTTTTTACGCTGTTTGTAAGCAGCATTCTAAGGGGGGACCAGAAATGTGTTTTTAGCAATATTCCAGCAAAATCACGGCGGGGGACACCAGAAAATGGGCTTCACACATTGTACCCATTTAGGGAATCGAACCCGGATCTTCGGCGTGACGAGCGAACGCTTTAACCACTAGGCTACCCAACCGCCCCGGCACCAGAAATGAGCTTCGTGTATTGCACCCATGTGGGGATCGAACTCGGCCCTTCTGCGGACAATGCATTAGGCTACCCCAACGTCCCAGTAATTATGAAGCATGCTAATGTATCTGCCCCGCACATTTTGAAACTATTTCAGGCATTTTCTATATGTCCATACAAATATGTTTGTAGCGTTAATTAGCATAAAAGCAAAAAAATAAAAATAAAAAAAATATCAGTTTCAGAAACCTCGAGGTTGGTCCTTTCCTGATAATTCTATAAACTACAGATTTCTTTTGTGTGATTACAATGCTTGTTCACTTATGTTTATAATGCTTATTCGCTTATTCATATTCACGTTTTTTTATAGTACGTCTCGACGTATTTTTATGATGCTTATTCACGTATCTTTATAATACTGTTCTTTGTTCTTATTAACCTTGACTCTTGACAAATAAAACATGCACTCTGTGTGTTACGCTTATTATCTTTCACGGTCATATTTGGGGAGTGGGCAGACCATGTCAAAACAGACAGAGGCTGTTGCGAGGACGTGTGGTGCAATTAGGACTGTGTGGGATTTGGCCTTGTCCAACTGGTAAAGGCACCGGGTGACAGTTTCAATGTGTGTGCACACATTTCTCGTCACAAGATAGCTGAAATATTGGCAAGGTCACACACTCATTGCGTGGTAGCTATTTAGGAGATAAACATCATGTGTTTGCCAATTTCCGGGTGTTATTGAGTATTTGAAGCACGGGAATGCATTTGGAACCGACGGCGTCGTATTTGTATTTGTATTTGTATTCGTATTTGTATTTACAAATACTCAGTAACACCCGGAAATTGGCCAACACATGATGTTTATCGACACTGTAAACACAAAAGTAAACCAAAGGGGTTTTACTGTGTGTACACGTTTACATCGAATACGGACACAGCAGTGAAGTGTCATCAGCTGGCCGTTTCAGCTGGTTCTCATAGTAGCATCTGGAGTTGCTCATTTGTGACGTCATTCTAACTTTACGCCACAATATGATTTGAATGACGTCACCACAATTGTTTACGTGTCAATACGCAGTGAATAGTCTTGCAGTTTCCGGGAATCTAATACGATTTGATCATGCTTTTCAACCAATCAGATTACAGAACACGGTGACTTTTGGTTTACAATGTCTATTAGTATATCCGTCTTTCAGTAGTGACCCATGAAGGTCCCGGGGTAGAATAGGCCTTCAGCAACCCATGCTTGTCATAATTGTCTATGCTTGTTGTAAGAGGCGACAAACGGGATCGGGTGGTCAGACTCGCTGACTTGGATGACATATGTCATCGATTCCCAGCTCTGCATATCCATGCTCACGTTGTTGATCACTGGATTGTCTGGTCCAGACTCGATTATTTAGAGACCACCGCCATATAGCTGGAACATTGCCGAGTGCGGCGTAAAACTAAACTCACTCCCATTTTCAATAGTGACAACAACGTCGCTGACAACGGCGTGCGGACCAGGCACTTCTCAGTCTCCAGAGACTATGTTGTTGGGGCAGTGGGATAGTAATGTGGTTAAAACGCCGAATACCCCGGTTCGAATCCCCGCATGGGAGCAATGTGTGAAACCCAGTTCTTGTGTTATTGCTTGAATATTGCTAAAAAGCGGCATAACACAGCATCATGCAGCATATTGTTGACTGAGTGATAAAACATGCGATAACCTAAAACGAAGAGAAACAAATCAGTAAAAATCGATAGACCATGGCTGTTACGAATTCAAGATTTTATACACGCTTCAGTCATCTGAAACTGCAACTGAGCGCCTCTGAAGCATTACTCAGAGCAGGGCTTCAAACTGTTTTAAACACCACTTACCACAGTAAATGAGTTTAGTGTTACGCCGCACTCACCAATATTCCAGCCGTATGGCTGCGGTCTGTGAATAATCGAGTCTGGACCAGGCAATCCAGTGATCAACAACATGAGCATTGATCTGCGCAATTAGGAACCGATGACAGGTGTCAACCAAGTCAGCGAGTCTGACCACCCGATCCTCTTAGTTGCCTCTTACGACAAGCATATTCGCCATTTATGGCAAGCACGGGTTGCTGAAGGCCTACTCTACCCCGGACCTTCATGGGTCACAATTTGCCCCAGAGCAAAGTGACTTTAAGAAAGTAATTTGTTCTGAATAATTTCCTCTTGCCCTGATTTCTATGACATAATCATGGTGATGAAATTCTGAAAGAATAAATCAATATGGCGTTTGATGTAAATGTTTACTGGACTGTTTCTCAAGAAGTGATAAATGAAAAGGAAAGAAAACCCTTCTTTGTTATAATTGCCAACTTTAATAGCTTCATTCAGAACAGATATGAAATGAAATCGAAGTATATCTGCGGTCTGAAACCGTAAGCGGAAATTATCTAGTAGGCCACGGACACGTGAGATACTATTATTTAATCAAAACTAACTTGTCCCAGGCGTCGATCGATGGGATGTTTGAACCCCAGCGGAGAGGTCGTAAGGGGCGAATGTTTTAGGCCCAGTGCCTGAGTGAACATAGTTTAACGCCAGTTCATCAGTTTAACACAGTCACAATGAAAATATAACTCAAGCAAATCTCACATTCAAGATGAAAAATGTGACAGTTAAAGGTCATATGTAACCAACAAGACACACATCATTAAAACACCGTTATCACTTATTCATGACATATATAGTTTGGCATGAAATGAATGTGGACCCGTTTATTTTTTTGTAAATCACTCTTCAGCCAATGATCCAGTCGATCTCTAACTTTGCAAGTGAATGTTTTGTCAGACTACCTAATCACATTGTAAATCACCGATTTTATGCATTTGTATGAAAGAATCTGTCTATGTAAGTGTTAACAACATAAGGTCCATATGTATTCATGCCAAACTATAACATATTTTACCGATAATGAAAAAAAAAAACTCAAATAAGCAAAATTACATGCGTACAATCGCGAATCAAAAGTGCAATATTTTATACTTGGGTTTACCTCTCTCGAAACGAAGCAGCCAGGAGACCGAAACCGGTCAGAGCGGATGAGTGTGCATTCAAGTGTAACGACGTCTTTTCATTGGCTGGTTCATTTGCCGATACGCAGAGGGCATGATGTGTATATATAGAGATGATCTTGACGGGCATTTAAGAATTATGGTGAGGAAAGAGAAAGTAAGCTTTCTTTATGGATACCAGCTTCTGTTATTGTATATAATGCGATGTTTCGGTACGGATTCATGCACCGTTGTCAAGCAAGAGTGATAACGGTGTACGATCCCATACCAAAACGTGGCATCATATACAACAGAAGACGCTGTTATCCATAAATAATGTATGGAGAAACGTTGGGTTTTATAAATACATGGTCTTTACATTAAGCATTTGATCCAGTCAACAAATACATAGATGTGAACTAACACGTCGCTGGAAACGGTTGTTCGTTCAAGTACAAAGCAGAACTTGAGACTGACAATCGTCCGATAAAATCATCCGGAAAAAATGTATGCAGTTTGTTTGCAGCATAAGGTGTCAATAAAACAGATATTTAGTTTTGACAGAAACAGGTTGTCACAATGAACACATTTTTCTATGTTTCCATAGACATGTAGTAAAACATTTCAGTGTTCAAGTTGAGGAATTTTTAGCCAAGAAATTAGTATTTCTAAAGCTATACTCTCATGAAAACTTGGTTTGCAAATGTGCAGGTGTGGGACCAGTGTACTTTTATAACTGCAGACCTAAGATGCTTGTAATCACAAGAAACGTAGCAAAGATCCTAGCACGCATCACTTGCTGTGTTTTTACCGAGTCGCTTTCCCGATTAAAGCCACGCGAACCTAATCATGGCGCATGCGGTATGGGCGCAGCACAGTTGGTGAAACCACTTTTTCCCCAAGCCCCAAATTCGTCTGAACTCCTATTTTGCGTTTTTTTTCAATCGCGTTATTTTTCAGCTTTATAAATTGAATTTGCATTTTGATAATTTGTTACTGTGAGGAATCAGAATATGCAAAGTTGTGTTTTTGCGTTAAATGTGACCGTTAAGACAAGCTGATTTCTGCTACATATGATAATATCAAGTGGTGATAAACTGGACAAAGGGGCATGTTGCCACAGTACCTAATGAATACGAAATTATGATAGACAATGGACGATGGTTATCTCCCAACTGGCAGACACCCACTTGATAGACAGTCAATTGACAGACTGAAATGGAAGGTAAATTACGGTAACAACTACGGCTATAACTGAATAGTCCACTGTGAGGGCAACAGGTTCATTACTGGGAATAAAACTTTGTGGTAATTATATAGTATTGTCTTTTCTTCTCAAAAATTGTGTTTACTATCAATTACTATATAAAGTCAGGTTTGTCACAAAGGGGTTTGATTGTGTTTATTGATTGAAACCTATTTCCTTCATTGATTAAAAGGATTGGGGACAACTTAATAAACATTCTCCCAATAATAGGATATGTACAGTATAGGTGAAGACGTTTAGTTTGAGAAATATCGAAGCGCATATATTTGGAAACATTCTGATTTTCATTAAACGAGACCTGCATTGCCATGTAAGATAATGACATCGAGTGTCCTAACATCCAGTGTTCTGTTGTTAACAATACTAAGAATCATAATTAGACGTACCGGTCATGCATCTTAATCGAATAGAAAAGTATAGTACTTTATGGAGAGTAACTTTTCGCGACGTTTCGGTATAGCTATAGAGTGCTGCAAGAACAATCTTGAAAACGGTATAAGAAGCTATACCGAAACGTCGCATCATGGCAATACGGAAGTCGTTATCCACATAGTGTTATACTCTTCTGATATCCATCGACTTCTAAAGTGCCAATCAAACAGACCATCTTAATCTAAAGTAGTTATTTAACTTCTGTACTCCATATTGCGGTGTTTAATACCAACTGAACAAGTGTGAGGTAAGCGTAATGGGTAAGATTTTCTTTGAATAAATGTGAATGTATCGAAATTTATGAACACTGTGACACTGCCGACAGACAACTTTATAGATGACCTATAGTCACTGACTCAAATCAGGTACAAAGCCGTGGCATCCTAACGATCGCTCATGATGGTTCTGACTAATAACACCCGTGAAGGTCTACCCGGGGTAGAACAGGCCTTCAACAACCCATGATTTCCATAAAAGAGTGCTATGCTTGTTGATAGAGACGACTAAAGGGATCGGGTGGTCAGACTCGCTGACTTGGTTGACACATGTCATCGGTTCCCGATTGCGCAGGTGTATGCTCATGCTGTTGATCATTGGATTGTCTGGTCCAGACTCGATTATTTACAGACTGCCACCATATAGCTGGAATATTGGTGAGTGCGGCGTAAAAGTAAACTCACGCACTCTGACTAATAAAATCTAGAAATCAGTAATACCCGTATGCGGTATTCCTTGTCATGCAAGAAAAGGAGAAGTGCGATTACACCGTTCTCTTGAAGTTAATCGCGATGTCGAATGGTGACGTTATCTGGGCTGAAATCCTATGGCAATACAACGTCGTGGTCTTGTCAAATACCCGTATATAGAGAAAACGAAGATTTTGTGTTTGGAGTGGACAGAGTAATGGAGTCTAATTGATGTCTTCTAAGGTCGTTTTATTCAACTTCGCACTCATCGAAACCATCAGTTATGGCTTCCAGTTGCTCTATGGAATGGAAACTAACAATGGTAGTTTCCGTTTCTGGAAACTAAGCTTAGTTTCCGTGAGCGGAAACCTACATGTTTCTGACATGAAACCTACAGTTTCATGAAGGTTTCTCGAGATCGGGAATCCATCTTAACTTGGCTGTGCATGTGTCTCGACATGAATAAGAAGCAAACTGCTCCATGACACCACCAAAGCGTATGGTGATAAATGGGGGCTTGATTCCTTTCCTGTCGTCGTACCACATTGGCGTGGAATCCTCATTGTTGATAACATTCATCTGTTGTTTGTCCTTGCCGATGGTTTGGTTGATCATGTGAAACGTTGTTCAAAATATCAATAACTGGGTTATTTGGTTCACACGACAGTCGAAATGTTAAAGAGTGCGCTTTAAACAACAAATCGACAAGAGCTAGTTTCTTCTGCTTGTACAAGTGTGCTGTCAAAAAATATCTTCAAACGGTATTACATTTGGTATCTAACATTGCAAATGAATTTTATAAGAATTAAGATTTGACATTTTGTACAAATACTTTGTCTCAAAATAGAAAATAATGACATTTCACTGAAGATGACCTACATCCTCTTAACAGGTTGTTGCCCTCTGGGTCTTCACGCACGAAAAATACATAACAAATAGACCATTGTTGTCTTTCTGGTGCAGTGTATTGTCATCGGTTCCATTTGACATTTCCGCTCCTGGCTTGACAAACAGTTAGATAAATCTCCTCTATAACTCTTCTGTAAAGTCAACAGTAAGTTGGCTAATACATACTTCATCAACCTACAGATCATTGAAACATAAAAGTTAACGAGTGATAATGATGTCTTTTGGATTCAACACAGCTGTAACAACGAAAATAAAACAAAAAAAGATAAAATAAAATAAAATAAATATAGGTCGGGTCGGTGCAGAGTGAGTGAGTGGGTTTATTTTACGCCGCAATCAGCAATAATCGAGTTTGGACCAGACAATAGAGTGATCAGCAGCATGAGCAACTGTCCAAATGGGAACCGATGGCATGTGTCAACCAAGTCAGTGAGCCTGACCACCCGATTCAGTTAGTCGCCTCTTACGACAAGCATGGTGGACCGCTGCAGATAACGCGTTTACGAGAAGTAAGTGGTGAAAGGCAATTAGCAAACCCATATGATTTGTGAAAGGTGGAGCAGATTTAAGCTAATGCTCGAGCAGTGTATGAAACTGATTCTGCGTGTAGCTGCCACACCTTGCTCATAAGGATCACCTTCACCCATCACATTAGATCGTGTACAACCTAGGGTCCCTTCGGTCACAATGGCAAGCGCCAGGGTCGGCGCTAATACTTTCTCATACGTAACAATTGTTAAGTCGGTGCTTATCCTTGTTTGCCAGGCACCGATTTAGGTTCACTTTGGTACCACCCTGAGTGTTGTTTTAAGGCGTTAGGAGTTATACAGTCAGTTTCTTGCTCTACGCTGTTTTATATAACGTGGTTGACGTGTTTCGGTAATGTATGTGTGTTTTTGTTTGATTGTTTTTAGGTGGTGGGGAGGTCCTTTTGTTCCGCTTTTGTAATTGCATATTACAAATCCACCGACATGAAACATGAAAAAGAACAATATCAATCAGAGGTATTGGACAAGATAAATTAATACAGATATAAACAAAGTATAAGTACATGTTTCACACATATTTCATAAGACAGGCATATGTACGCCTGCTGTCCAATATTAGACTTGAGAGCAGAGAGCAGTTTATGCGTTTTCTGCCAATCTGTTGTGAGGACCCAAACGGTCAACTGTTGTAATCTGACTCACAACAACATCTATGGTACTTTGGCCATTTTCCAAAATCTAAAAAATGTGCTGGCGTTGCCGTGCCTGGGTGTGTGGGTTCAAATCTTGGATCGGAATTAACCCAACAAAAGTATTAGAACTTGTACTTCAGTAACAAAGCGTTATCCTAAATATAACGTGTGTAAATCGCATGATGAACAAGGAAATAATTTTACCCTTGTCATTTGGTTTGATAAACAACAAATATTTGTTATTACTTTTTGCAATCCAAACATATATGTGACAATATCATGATCAGCATGGAATTTCTTGAAACATTAAAATAATCAAATAAAAAAAATAAATAATAAATTAAATTAATTAAAAATAAATAATAAATAAATACAAATCAGTAAAATCAGGTAATCCTATATCTATCGCGTTAATTCTTCACATCGGTGGCTAAAATTATCAGTGTTCGCGGTACGTTTTGTACGAGCACGTGCTACAATTTAAGTTATATTAATTTACTCCATATCTTATGTGTGTGACATTTCCATTACATTAACATCATTGTCGTGACAAATAAAATCTAATTGCATTCTGTAACTGACGTCCCAGTCTTCTCAACTATCATTATGTGACTGCATTTTGCCTATCCAGTGTGTGGAAATCACATCCTGTTAGGCGACTAACGGGTGGTCAGACTCGCTGACTTGGTTGACACATGTCATCAGTTCCCAATTGCACAGATCGATGCTCATGTTGTTGATCACTGGACTGTCTGGTCCAGACTCGATTATTTACAGACCGCCGCCATATAGCTGGAATACTGCTCAGTGAGGCGTAAAACTAAACTCACTCACTCTTTCTCCATTTGATATTGGGTAGTTCGGGCGGGCAAGTTAGTTGGCAAGAGTATAAACCCTGACCTGAAAGAGATTACCTAAAATGTAATCTCAAGAAACGGTTTACCCGATAGTCAACTGTAAAAGACCTGTGACTGCTAATGTAATGATGTCGGCTGTTAAGACATAAAAGAATAACATGGAAAAATATAATAATATTATGTTGTTGTTATGTAATCCCCGTATTAAAGATAAGCCAAGTCAGTCAAAACATATATAAAATTGTTCAAACTATTTGTCAATCAAGAAGAGACATTAATACTTTTAAGGTAAAATTGTTCGTCCTGCCCATCTAGTCGTAGAACGTGCCTTTAGGTATGGTTTCATTGGTCTAAATGGTCGAACAGTTGAAGGGATCATGCATTCAGGTAGCAAAACCACTGTAAGTCCCAATAATTCCTAGTTTGGTGATCTGCCTTCCACTGACTGTAATATATATAGCATGTTTTATATTGTTTTGCCTTCTGTTGTTAAAATAATTAGATTTTTTCACGCATTTACACCGTGTTTTACGGTCCTTTCCTTGACAGGTTTTGAACAAATTACCAATATTGATATAAACGTGCAACTTGAGGCATGTCTGAAAAACTGCCAATGTGACTATGAAATCAGTATCCTTTGAGGTAAAACGTCAAACAATGCATGGGGAATAGTTTCACCATCTCCGACTGAGACTCGAATGCTGGCTATAAAACAGATTTTGGGTTTTACCCAGTCATAACCCACTACTCAAAGTGCCATCTGGCGACAGGCTACGTGCTTATTTAACAATGGGGATTTCAAAACTTCGATTTATTTTCGTTTTTGAGAGGCGTCATACCTTTATGTTCATTTCAATGTTAAGGTATCTTTTTTTAAAATTATGCATGTCACAATCTACGTGCAAAAGACGAACGAAATATATTTTTTGAGTGTTTTTATTATTTTGGTTGCGTGACAAACACAGGTGAAGGAACATGTTTTATGGATGATCAACTTCTTTATTTTCACAATGGCGACGTTTCGGTATGGATTCTTATTTTTAAGCATCAAACACTTCATGCTTGAAAACGGTATGAGAATCCATACCGAAACGTCGCCATTGTGAAAATAAAGACGTTGATCATCCGTAAAACTTGTTCCTTCACCTTTTGCTCAGCAACTTCTAAAATGCCTCTAAAACAGTAAAAAACAGCTTTCTGCGTTAATGAGAACACTGATGTGAACTTCATGGTGTTGTGGCAAATGAACCCTGGTATGACCAACAACTGTCATCATTCAATTTAAGAAAGTTTGATGACATCCAATGCTTGATATCATACATACAGTGTTTGATTCGCTGATAAGAAATTGTTACTGTTTGTGGTTTGAAAGCCTGAGAGATCTGACTGTCAACAGCGTAGAAGTGATACTCAGTTGTGTGCTCTGGTGATGTCCCCAGCTGGTATCGTGAAAATAATGAACAGGATCGGCCCCAGAACAGACCCGTGTGGGACACCACAAAGTAGATTTTTGTTCTGAGAGTTTATACCACCGACACTCACAACATATGATCCATTGGACAGGAAAGATCGGATGCATTCCAAAGCTAAACCCCGGAAGCCGGTTCAGTTATCCTGCACATTAAGAAGGTGGATTTATTATACGCTTATATTTCACAATTGTTTATATCTGCGCTATGCAGTTATACTTATCTACTAGACAACTAAATATCATATTGCCATCATGTTTCATGGCAAAGAATAAAACAATTTATAGTAAATCCCTGTGCATTCTCGTTTCATGGACGATTACATTTTCTACCGGAACAAGAGGCTATTTGCCATCGTACCATGTGTACCATCGTTGTTCACTGCTTAAAGGTCCATGTGCTCTATCAAGGATAGTCTAATAAAAGAGCAATGCGTCAAAAACTAAACTCTCTCAGTTAGACGTCTTCTAGACAGTCGCAAAGTTAGACAACACCTAGACGTTTGGGTCTTTTGGACAAAAACCTTCCACGGAATACGTAGGGTGAGTGAGTTAAGTTTTACACCGCACTCAGAAGTAGTCCAGCTATATGGCCGCGATCTGTAAATAATCGAGTCTGGACCTGACAATCCAGCGATAAACAACATGAGCATCGATCTGCGCAATTAGGAACCGATGACATGTGCCAACCAAGCATGGAAAGCATGGGTTGCTGAAGGCCTATTCTACCCCAGACCTTCACGGGTCTCCACTAAAGTTAAGTCTCAACAGGAGACTTAATGGATCGGATGGTAAGGTTCGAGGACTTGGTTTCCTGTGTACCATCGTTGTTCACTGCTTAAAGGTCCATGTGCTCTATCAAGGATGAGTCTAATAAAAGAGCAAGTCTAAACTCACTCACTTCAGTGGACAGTTGGTAACTGTTATGCCAAAGATTGCAGTCTGTTCCTACTGCCTGTATGAGTTTATTGCTTAAGGATGCATGAACATCAGTCTCCTGCAGTTGGGATACGATGACATTCACCCCGACAAGCATGGGCTGGTGAGGGTCAATTCTGACTTTGATCCTCTCATGCTTTCTTATATGCCTTGTGTTTTGTAGTGTAGAAACTATCGTTGAGTAAACGGATTGGTTCATTACTGTCTTCTGGCAACAGGAAATTAAATGATTGCCGGTACCACGAAACAGTGTTTGCAAACAGCCGATGAACCCGTTTTGTGTTTTGCGCTCGTAAAATCTCTTTCTTCAAGAAACGGCATAGTGCCAAGTGAGGACAAAAACCTGTGCATGTGTATAGTCTCATGTGACCTTCTTCACAAATAAACTCATGTGGGTCTGCAGCTTTGTTACCAGGATACCCCATACTCTGAGAACATCAGACCAGTGTGTATTTACACATATATGTGTGTCCTTATCCTTTGCATGTGGTCCGGTGTTTTCTCTTTTTGCTAATATGTCAGTCATTTCTCTGTGCGATGATCTCGACAAGGGAGGTAAACTGGAAGTAGTGTTGTACACTGACGTCACTGCCACAGGCTAATTTGCACATCACGTAACCGGATGTCTTTCTTGGTTGCAAACAAAGGTGCATAGTCGTAAATAAGAAACTTTCTGCCATAGCATTTGATTTATTACAGGATATTTATACAGCGCACATTTGTTTCCCTCAATCATTGGATATCCCTCTCAGCGTCACATCGTATTACCAGTTTTAACTCTTTAGGGAGTATACAACTCTTGCTGCCTCTAGGCGCACCGAGTTTATTGAGGCTCTCTCATCCTAACGAGCGACTATGCTTGTCGTAAGAGGCGACTAACGGGATCGGGTGGTCAGGCTTGCTGACTTGGTTGACACATGTCTTCGGTTCGTAGTTGCGCAGATAGATGTTCATGTTGTTGGTCACTGGATTGTCTGGTCCAGACTCGATTACATGTATTTACAGACCGCCACCATATAGCTGGAATAGTGCTGAGTGCGGCGTAAAACTAAACTCACTCACTCACTCACTCATCCTAACGAGGTACCCAATTCACACCTGGGTGGACAGGGACACATAGTGATAGTACTTTTTCCAGGTTTACTGCATGTTGCTGTACCCGCAACTAGGTGTATGCACGTATCCATGTGGCCACTATCTGGTCATATACCTACGGTTTCGTGGGTTCTTTTAAGCGCACAGGGTTGTGTACCGTACACTAGGGGTTGTGACAACACTGATCGAGTCTGCACACAAAGTTGACTCAAAGGTTTATACACCCAGTCACAGGTGGGCTCGATTCCGACACCTCAACCTCGCCGGATCACTAGCCTGGCGCTTTAGCCAGCTCGCCCGCCGCGTCCCCAATACAATTTGACATTGTTGCATGAATATTTCTTTTACATCTGCGACTGTAAGATGTATGATATGGATGGCGTCACTCTCCGTCGGCTTCGATGTGGAGGACCAAACCAAATCATGTTTTTGATAATAAACATTGTTAAGCCAAATTTGTAGCTTTATCCAGCTTTATCCAGCCTGTAGCTTTATTTGTTTCTCCTGGCATTCCCAATACACATGACATACACTCATTTAAATCATTGCATCGGACACTTGAATAGCTCGGCTGCACGTTATTTTCGGATTCTGTGCCTTTGTCTTTTTCTATAGTGTTTTGTCTTATTCATATTTTTCCAGTGCTACATATCGAAGTCGCAGAATTAGAAGGTTGTATCTGCAGATTTGCAAATATTTAAACTTCTGAGATAATCGAGAAAAACTGTTTTAAACACATACTTCTTGAAATTTTGATTTGAACCTTTTCATGTCAGTAAAGTCATAACAAAGGAGTATTTTCATGCTATGTACCTTATTCATTGTCCATTTTAAGAGGCATTATTTATTTTTTAAAGTTTAATTTCGTTTTTATTCTGACACATGTCTCAAAGTTCCCTAAAACAGTGGTCGTAAGTGACACATACTGCCTTTTGATGCTTTGTATAAATGTACACTAAGGCTGTAAATGGCACTTACGGCCTTTCAAGTCTACCCTATACGCAGAGATACGTCCAGCTGTGTATTCCCGTTTGTACACCATATTGAGGGATGCTTGTGCAGGAGTTTTTATGATATAATTGCAAATAAATCTGTACTGTGTGTAGTTTTAAACATTGTTAAACGTATCTGATGAACGGGAGGAAAAGATTGCTGGGATTTTACAAGTCTAGGATGAAAAACAAATTCAAGGTTATCATTTGCATGAATCTTTACTCAACTGAGCAATATCAATCGGTAACATTACTTCAAAAAGAGCAGTGACAACTGGATATAAATGAATGACTACGAGAAGATTTCTCAGCAACATTATCCACAGGCAACAAATAACCTAAATGTTTTTCCTTCTGAAATATAACCAGCCATTTGCAAACTGATACTCAGTTGACAAAACTGACAAAACTAGACAATTCTAAACATGGCTATGGTTTCACACAGACCAATTAAACTTAGTTACCATACATGATTCTCTGAAATAACAGTAACGCTTTTGAAACATTAAGTATATTAAAGAACTGTCAAACCTATTTGTTAAACGAATGATTAAAGAACAACACTTTCATAAACATAATTATTTCTGAGAAACCATTTCAAAGGAAGTTTTCAGCAATATTTTTCAAATATCTGAATCAGAGCTCTCCTCTTCGTCTGGCTCGGGGAGTCTGTCTTTGTTGTGGTCACCATGAGCCAGTGATGTATAGAAATACCTGCAGTTTTCTGGAATAAGGCCTTTGGAACACAAGTTTAACAAATCTCTGTATTTGGCATCGCTTATAGGTATGGCTGCAGAATACAAAGGTCTAACTTCAACACCTTTGAGGGATTTAGCACGTTGTCCAGCTGCATGTCTGATATTTGCCCTGTTGATTGAGAATGAGCTGTATTCATCTCCAAAATCATATCTGAAGAACACGTTCTGAGGTTCCTCCTTTCTGTACTGAAATGAGTGAATCTTTGTCCACTCAACTTTGGTTCCATCAGTAGCTCTGTTTCTGTTTGTCACCAGAGTATCAACAATAGATTTGAAGTTGTAGACACTCCTGCGGTCAACCTCAATCACTTTGTAGTGAGGAGGTTTTTGCTTTGCATTTCTGACAGCAGCCATCCACTCCATTGGAGTGTACAATTCTGCATACTTGGTGTACCTCTCTATTGTTGCATGTACAGAGTCCCCTTCCATTTGTGAATGTCCTCTTTCAAAGTAATTGTGTGTTATTGTCTTGATGGGAAGATTTGTGACTGAAAGCAAACACATTGTCGAAAACTGAATGTTTCTTTGTTGACCGGTGCAACTGTCTGAGTAGTAGATAAGTTCGTCGACAGGTCCCAAGGCTTTGTTATATTCAAACAGACAAGAAGCAATCTCACAACTTCCCCTTCTGGCTTTAGTTTCATCCCACATGTAGCAGTTAACATTGTGTGTTGCCATGTCATACACAGATAAGTTATATGTAGCAAGTTTCCTGCTGTAGTAAAAGTCGGAAACTGAAGATTTGGGAGTAATGAGAACTTTCTGCAAATCAAAATTTACAACTTTTATTGCACTGTTGGATTTTGCCCTTGTCTTGTCAGCTTCCTTCATGGTGCGTGCTTCCATTTTACGACGTGTGTGATCCTCCATTTTGGGTTTGTTGATCACTTTGTCCTCTTGAGACATGTTTTGGTATGAAAAACAGAACGCACAGTTATCCTTTTTGGGCACATGGAAACCCAAGTTGAATTCAGTTCTAAATATTGAGCTGTATATGTGTTGTTTGACGGGAATGTGATTGTTTCTTTTGCATTCTTCTCTGTACAGTCTGTACATATTTGAAATTGAGAGATCCTTTGAAAGATATTGTCTTTGAGAAGATAGCCTGCAATAGTGAGAGTCTACTTTCGGAAAAGACATTATGTGATCCCGAACTCGAGTGCGTTCTACCTGTGGGATTTTGGTCTTTGGACTCTTCTTCCCTCTTTGGTCAACAGAGTGAATGTCATTTCTTTTCATAATCGTGTAATACACGGTCTTTTCACCTATGCCTAATGTTGACAGGAAAAATGCTTTGCACACCTGTAGCATATTTGTGTCGGATGGGAGATGGTACTCATACGTCTGACTACGTCTTGAAGCTGACTCTTTTTTCGTACGTCTGCTTTTCTCAGTTGCCTTTACGTGACGTTTCAGAAAATCACGCTGTCTTTCATACGATAATTTCCAATAGGATGAGAAAACATGGTACCTGTCTTCATCTTTGAATGCTCTGCAGAAATATTTGCATTTGCATGGACATTGTTTACATTCTCTCATTGGGACTCTTTTTCCTCGAGTATTTGTGTACTCCTCTCCATTGTTTCTTTTTCTTTTCCGTTCATTTGATTTCCATTTTTCAGGATTGCGAGTACGACTTCTTGACAACCGAGGCTGCTGCTTATCATCATTTGTGTCAGCTGTGTTTGGTCCTTTATCAGCTAACTGTGCTCCTTCTTTATCTCCATTAGTATCAAAGATTTTTTCTGTGTTTTCAGAAGACACTTGTGGAAAAACTTGAAATGTTCTAGTTAGGGAAGACATCTGGCGTTTACGCTTCAATATTTCTTTCAGATTTATGCCACTGTCATCTGTAGAGTCAGATAAAGAATCTGGTGGTCTGTACTCATCACCAGATGATTCACATTCGTCCTGTGAATATGAGTCACTGATATTCTGGAGTGGTTTCATTTTACAAATGCTGGTTGTATCCCCTTCTGCTGTGTCATCAAACGACGATAGCAAAGTGAGTTCGCTAGATGCAGATGTTTTATCATAAGAACTAGATTCAAGAAGGTCTGAATTGAAACTTATGTCTTCAGGAGTTGATGAACCACTACATAACTCCATGGAAGTTACAGGATACCCACTACTGTTGGATGTAAATAGCGCATTAGACAGCAAATGGCTCAGGGGTATGTCATCATCTGAGTCAAATTGGATGTCATCATTACTTGAGGTTTCCTTCATCAGTGTACACTGCCTGTTAGAAGCGTCATCTCTATCATTGAATGACCAAAGATTTACTTCATTTGAGGAAACTTCTATGACATCTGAAACTGGAATCTTATTGATGTCAACTGTATACGGTTTGTTTTTGATTAAGTCAGATGTCTGACTATGGCTTGAGAAAGTGCAGTAATTATTACTTGGAGGATTGTCAAATGGTAGAGAGTGCTGATCTTCTCTGCTTTGCTCAGTAAAGCTTGGTATGTTATCAACATGGGTTTGAAGCACTGGAAACTGATTCAGATCGGGACGCTCTGCATGCTCACATGTACTATCTTGGATACAATATTCACTGAATGTCGTATTCGTGGAGGTAAGAGTCTTCTCTGCTCTAGTGCCATCCTTCTGCTGCTCCTCACAGGTAAAAATGTTCTCTGCTCTACTGCCATCCATCTGCTGCTCACAGGTAAGATTATTTTCTGCTCCAGTCTCATCCATCAGATGGTCCTTACGGGTGAGAATCGTCTGTGCTCTGTCATCCACTTGCTGTCCATCACTTATATAAATCTTCTCTTCACCTCTCTCATCCATCTGGCGGTCCTTACGTAGAGGTATTTTCCCCTCTCCAGTCTCATTCACCTGCTGCTCCTCGCCGGAAAGCATCGTCTCTGCTCGCTTACCATTCACCTGCTGCTCCTCACAGGTAAGCATCATCTCCACTCTGTTACCATTCACCCGCTGCTCCTCGCAGGTAGGCATCATCTCTGCTCGCTTACCATTCACCTGCTGCTCCTCACAGGTAAGTATCATCTCCGCTCTGTTACCATCCACCGACTGCTCCTCGCAGGTAGGCATCATCTCGGCTCTGTTACCATCCACCGACTGCTCCTCGCAGGTAGGCATCATCTCCGCTCTGTTACCATCCACCGACTGCTCCTCGCAGGTAGGTATCATCTCCGCTCTGTTGCCATCCACCGACTGCTCCTCGCAGGTAGGCATCATCTCCGCTCTGTTACCATCCACCGACTGCTCCTCGCAGGAAGGCATCATCTCTGCTCTACTGCCATCCACCGACTGCTCCTCGCAGGTAGGCATCATCTCTGCTCTACTGCCATCCACCAACTGCTCCTCACAGGTAAGAATCTTCTCTGCTCTACAGCCACCCATCTGCTGCTCCTCAAATGCGAGAATATTCTCTTCGCTACTCTCATCCATCTGATGGTCCTTACGGGTAAGAATCTTTCGTGCCCCACTGTCATCAAAGGCAAGAAACTTCTCTGCCCCATTGTCGCCATACACTTTCGGGGCAAGAGCCTTTGAAATACTGTTTTCAATTTCCTCAAAACTTGTGACAAGTGCTTCAACAAAACTATCATCTGACATCTCATCTTCATTGATGTTACTTGTAGCAACAGTACCATTCTGTTGTGGAAGACTGGTTGATAGAGAGTCACTAATGGTGACGTCAATATTTTCATTCAAGCAGATACTAGCTTCATCCAAACTGTCATCAGACATGTCAGTAGC
Organism: Haliotis asinina; assembly: GCF_037392515.1. NCBI lineage: Eukaryota > Metazoa > Mollusca > Gastropoda > Lepetellida > Haliotidae > Haliotis > Haliotis asinina. The sequence continues at coordinate 27,395,472 of NC_090292.1, forward strand.
ACCGATATAGGTCGCAGTAATATTCAGTGAAATATAATCTTCACCTATCTCACTAGTTTCAACCTTCTTCACACGTGACTGTTTTCCCCTTCGTTGCTGACCCACTGGTTTGATCTGTTAATTAGCACATATTATGGATTTGCAGTCAATAAGTCCAAAAAGACAAGGACGGCAAACGTACAACCTTTTTACTGCACATTAATGTAACAACTTGTATGCCTACTTTAAAGTCTTCCAGATCTGTTCAACACAAAAAGCAGGAGTTCCCAGTTAACAATTCCTACAATGTCAGTTTGGGGACGTGTTAAATTCGTCCCAAAGACCAGTGTTTTACAATTTCCTAGTTTTCATTAGCATTAACCTGCAACAAAAGATGAAATTATTAGTGTATATGTATCTGTTTGAAAAACTGTGATATGACTTCCAAATCAGGTGACAAAATGTCGCAAGTGTCAGTTACGACCCTGAAGTAATATACCAGAATCAGCAGAATATTTTCAGTTACGACTTTATTATCTGTCAAACTTTCCTCACAAAATTGACAATGATATAAACATATATTCCACATGTGTCTGTAAATATGCAATAGCAAACATACACGCAAGATTATATTTCAATTATTTAAGTCTCTGCATTGCTTGTAGACCGTACTTACCGAATTTCTGTCACAGTTCACACAGTGCGTGTTTCCTAGACTCGATGGTCACCTGATTTTGTAGATTCATCGCTGTGGTATTGCAAATCCACCAAAATCAAAACCTGGATACTTTGGTCCATGAAATGTAATATTTTATCTATACCATTTAAACTGTTCTTTCGTAGAACTTCAAATTTGACATAATTTGCACATGTTTAATTGCAGTGCATCTAGTTAGTCGGAAGTACCACTTACAACTCTTTGTTTTTCCACCTCATCCTAAACTTAACACCAGAGGGTCGTAAGTGATGTGAGAGTGTCACTTACGTCTTTTTAATTCTACGTTCAACAGTGCATGAGTACTTACGACCTTTGATAAATTCAATATATCAGAAAAATGACTTGAGATAATTTCACGATTTTTATTTAGAATATGCACAAGACTAATACAAGTAAAAAGAGAACAAAAAAGTTTTTTGGGCGTAAGTGTCAGATACGACTATTTAATTCTGCGACGTCGATATGTTGTCTTATTCTTGGATTGAATATGTTTTGTCCATAGTTTTTGTAAATTATAAAATGAGAAGATACCTTGAGAATAAGAGGAGCCGTGCAACCCATGTCAAGAGAGCAGCGCTACACAAACTGAAGTAGTGTTACACGTTTTAGGATATTTTTAGTGAAACTAAATCAGTCTGTTAAAGATCTTTGATTAGACGTGTGGACTTAAATAAATGAGTTAAGACAAATGTATATTGCATATCACATTGCAAGGTCACTTACTGACGATCAAGCTTCAAGGTCACTTACTGACGGTCAAGCTTCAAGGTCACTTACTGACGGTCAAGCTTCAAGGTCACTTACTGACGGTCAAGCTTTAAGGTCACTTACTGACAGTCAAGCTTCAAGGTCACTTACTGACAGTCAAGCTTCAGGGTCACTTACTGACGGTCAAGCTTCAAGGTCACTTACTGACGGTCAAGCTTCAAGGTCACTTACTGACGGTCAAGCTTCAGGCATGATAATGGCACGTTCAGGCTGCACATTGGAGAAGTGCGGCATAAGAATTGGTCGTTCTTGTAAGTGCTTATAGGTGTTTTTTGTACAGTTAATGTGCGATCAGATGCACATGCAATGATACGATCATGTGACCATTAGCCGTGAAAAACCCGTTTTAGCACTATTGACGGGTACACGATGTTTGGATTGACTTCAATATGCTGTGGTGACATTTGGCTTGGGTCGATATTTGGAGATTAATATTGTGATACCAGAAAACTGTCTGCTATAGCAACTGATATTTTTTTTATACATCTAAACTGTGAAGTTTCTATTTTGACCATATATAATGAAATAAACAGAAAGAAACACAAAAACATGTTTCTGGTCATGCGTGTGCACTTTCTCACATTCTCTCTCCGTTACGGTGGAGCGGTGGGTATCCTAGTCGTTATGCGTTCGATCACAAAGAAGAATCGGGTTTAATTCCCAACATGAGGGCAATGTGAGAAGCGCACTTCTGGTTCCAACTGAGCTGATGTTGCTAAGATATTGCTAAAAGTGGCTTAAAACTAAACGTAGCCACTCACTCACTCAGTCATTAGTGATCAGACTCTCTCACTCTTTCCGCTTTTAATGAATTATGCAGTTGCGCCCCATCAGTGCAAGCTGATGAAGAAGCCTTTATAAAACGCCTTAGTTAGTAGCCTCTACGAAACCCCACTAAACTGCACTAGTAATACCTAGTTTATGTGAGCTGTCTCATCCGTATGGCATCAGAATCCTTCCACACTTGTGATATGGCCGCTGCTAAGACTGATGTCCGTATTGACTTATTCATATACCGATCATGTTTTTCTCAGTCACTTAAATGCCGGTTAGAGATCATCTAGTAATTTCACCGACCTTCAAGAATACCTAAGACCTCGGTGTGTGAGTGAGTGAGTCAGTGAGAGGGGGATGTGAAATGGACTTCACACCTTGCATCCATATGTGGAATCGAACCAGGGCGTGACGAGCCAACGTTGTAACCACTAGGCTACCCCAACGCCCCTTGTATCACGTGAGTGTGTGCTGAAAATGTGTTCTTGTCATTCATATCTTGTATGAGATTTTCTTTTACTTCCAACCTCTCTGTCTGTTATAAATTGCAGCTGTACATGGTTTACCAAATAATGCTACCTATTTCCGCTGCCTACTCGTGATCGCATCACTCAATACAAAATCCAATACAGATCGGGTTGAAAACAGTTTATTAAAGTAAACAATAACCAGATAACAACAAGACTGCCAAACAACAACAAGGTGCAAACTACATACAAGCCAAACAAGCGTAAATATCAACACACATCTCCGGCTTTTCAAATCTCTCTTCAACATCGCAATGTCTTCAGTAAAAATGCTACCTCTATCTTCAGTATCAATGCTATCTCTGTCTTCACTATCAAGGTTATCTCCATCTTCAGTATCATTGTTACCTCTATCTTAAATATCAATGTTATCTCTATCTTAAATATCAATGCTGTCTCTGTCTTCAGTGTCAATGTTACCTCTACCTTAAATATCGATGTTACCTCTATCTTAAATATCAGTGTTACCTCTATCTTAAATATCAGTGTTACGTCTGTCTTAAATATCATTGTTACCTCTATCTTAAATATCAGTGTTACCTCTATCTTAGATATTAGTGTTACCTCTATCTTAAATATCAAAGTTACCTCTATCTCTAATATAAACGTCACATCTATGTTCAATATGAATATTACCTCTGTCTTAAATGTCAGTGTGGTCTGTATCAATGTCAGTGCTACCTCTATCCTCTGTATCAGCGTTACCTCAACATCATCATGTCTAACTTCAACATCATCATGTCTAACTTCAACATCATCATGCCTAACTTCAACATCATCATGTCTAACTTCAACATCATCATGCCTAACTTCAACATCATCATGCCTAACTTCAACATCATCATGTCTAACTTCAACATCATCATGTCTAACTTCAACATCATCATGCCTAACTTCAACATCATCATGTCTAACTTCAACATCATGTCTAACTTCAACATCATCATGCCTAACTTTAACATCAATGCTACCTTTGTCTCAAATATTAATGCTATCTCTGTCTTCATTATCAGTGTGATCTTTACATTCAGTATCAAAGTTACCTTTGTCTTCAATATCAATGTTACCCCAATCATCATCATCAATGACGTTTGTGTTCAAATTAGTGTTTCTTCTATATTCAACATCAATGTTACCTTTGTCGTCAGTATCAACTTTGTCTCCAGATTCAACATCAATGCTGTCCCTATATTAAACATCAATGTTGTCTCTAGATTCGACATCAATGTTGTCCATATATTCACCATCAGTATTGTCTCTAGATTCAATATCAATGTTGTCTCTATATTCACTGTCGATGTTGTCCCTATATTCAAAATCAATATTGTCTCTAGATTCAAAATCGGTGTTGCCTCTATATTCAGTATCAATGTAATCAATTTATTTCAACAACCACTCAATAACATTCTCAAGTGTAATGTAGCATTTTGCCTCGAATTTTCACATGATAAAAGCTCATGGGTTTATCAAATATGTCATCGTTAAGACCAATCAGATGCAAATATCAACATCTTGCATTGGAATATTCGCTTAAAGTATTTGGTAAAAATCTATTAAGCCAGGATTCGACCAATCTAGAAATAGACTGAACAAAGCTGAGGAAGCATGGAAATACAAAACGAAACCCTAGGAATCCGGAACCTGTTCAATCTGGACAGACATTGTTTCAAATGTGAAATACTATGCTTTATATGATTTTTCATAGCAATGAATAGTTCACCTTGAACCGTATTAAAATTGACGATGTGGAAAATGTTTAGTCCGGATTACAAGGATTCCGATATAACATGTGACACATAAACATTAATTAAGATAGTTTTTGATGTGTATAGCTTTGCAACCCAAGAAAATAATATGAACTTAAGCATTTTCTTCAAACTCTTACTAAATCCATGAAGTATGTAATCTCTCATCACCTATTCCAGGGTGAATACCAACGATGAACACGTTAATAAATGTCAAACCATTTGCGATTTCTTGATAATGATAATAATTTGACATTTGTGTAATCTTACCCACTTTAAGGGAATTTGTTTGATTCAGCAGTTTCATAATTTGAATACACTGCATACTTTTTGAAAATTTGGGGGGCGCAGTTGAGGGGTCGTCAGTAACGTCTATAATACATGTATATAATATAGTAAAATATAATATAATATATATTTAATTCATACTAGTATATCATTGCAGTGTAATGTAGATAAGCATTCTTTGCCTTACTTTTCTAGCAGTTTTGCACCTCCCTAATACGAAAGCATCTAATGTGCGGTACTACTGTCACTACAGTCTTAAGAAATGCAAGGAAAAAATATTTCTTACAACAAGAAGTAACAAAAGGATTGTATAAAACGGGTGCTACGTGTGCTATAGTCATGAGAATAAAACATATAAAAGTTACGAAGTAGGCCAGGCCAATAGAATGCGCTTAACTCTCGTGCAGTTATGCGGGATTTGTCGCTTTCCAATCGACCTTACATAATCTGGATTTATTCCACCTGTGCTCCAACGTTGGCCGCAACCTAAGCCAAACAGGGCCAAACGGTATCCCCGTTTTCGAATGTATCCGTCTTCCTGCTCATGCGCATGCACGAAAACATAACATCCGCTTCCGGAACTACATTCAAAATGGTGGACGACCGAACAGGTAATTTCCCCTGGCACTAATGTCGTCAGATACGAAGTACTCTCGCCATAAGTTCTCGAAATCCTCCCTGGAAATTCTTCCATCCGTTCCCTGCAAATCAAAAGTAAAACAGCTGATAAAATGTGTATTCACCAGCGCAAAGCAAAAAAGATCTGATTCCCGAATGTTTTAGTTTGGGTGTTGTTGTTCTGCTTAACTCCACACTCAGCAATCTTGCGTCTATATGGTGGTGGTCAGAGAAAATACAGCCTGCATTTGATAACGCTGATCAGCAACATGAATATCAGTCTACGCAACTGGGATATGATCACGCGTGTCACCAAAGTCAGCGAGCCTGACCTCAAAATCCCGTTTAGCATGGGCTACTGAAAACAAAAACTACCCTGTATCTACACGACTGTACCCTGTATCTACACTGTTTAATTTCCGACGGCCATTTTTTGTGTTTTTATTGTTGTTCTTGTTTAGTTTTCTTTTCATTTCCATGATTACACAGTTACAAACACATTATCGCACAAGAGGAAAAATAGAGGTAAAATAATTCGATACATATAACAGACTTCTGTGGGATTGCTGAACATCGTCAGAGATTTAGATAAGGGATGAAAGGAAGCACGTTTTCCCAACATTTTCTTTATCATTTCTTTCAAAAAAAAATGTTTTCTGAAGGAAAGATGAATTTTATGGGTTTCAGATAGTTGGTACGTAGAAGTACATGACACTTTTTAATGGATATCCACTTCTTATTCTCTTGACGACGTGTCAGAGCCAATGTTTCGCTCCTTCAAGTAACGAATGAAAAAATGTTGTTATTTACAAAAACGCGGCATGTATTTACCTGAACTCTGAGTTTGCTTGCTTTTACGGTTGTACGATTACAATACGAAGAAGAAAAAAAGGATTGATTTTTAAGTTACAATGTGCAAATCCACCTAAAAGTTATTTGTCAATCGCGACAATATTACTTCCCTTTTGGAGGATTAGTGATCTCTGGGATTATATTTACTGTTCCACCGTTGAATATATAATTAACTGTATGATTAAGTATCTGCTTAACAATATTATCAATATTACATCACCTTGTCGTCCTCCATCCTTGGAGATTGCTTAATTAAGCCCTCTCTCACTTAAGAAATGTCACATTTATACCTTAATATTATTTATACCTAATTAACAGATCGAAGTGTCGTCGATATTCGTTCTCAGTTGATGAGGACGCGCTTTAACCACTAGCTATAGGTTATCCCGCGGCCGTAGACACCACATGGTGGAAGAATAGCCACGTTGCCCAATGTGACCATCGCAACATAGGTGGGATATTGCTCAGTGCGGCGCAAAACTAAACTCACTCACTCCCAACTCGGCCAACTGTACGACAACTCTTCCCCGCCTGTAACCATGACTCTAAACTCTTAGTGTACTCTATTATTAGTTTCAGCATATTCTAACAAACGCAAACCGTACTTAATATTCCGGAGCAATATCTGTTTCCTCATCTCACCAAGGAGTAATCAATATTCCAACAAAAAACAGCTATCGAGAAAAAAAAACCTAGCAATAATTGAACAAATTTGGTTGATTTTGTCCTATACAAAGAAAAAACGATTTTTGATCTTCTTCAACTGTTTGATCGCAAAAAAACATGAATAGAAAATAAAGAGAGACAATAAAATATTTCTTAATCTATTACAGTCCTATAATCATCCCCACGGAAGAGTGGGGCCATTAAGCGATGTTAGTCTGTGTCTTACGTCGGCTAGATGATCAAAGGCAGACTCGCACTCGTCTTTGTCGATTCCGAAGGACGTATAGATGGTGGTGTACTCAGTCTTGTCGATGTAGTTGTCGCCTGTAGGGAAGAAAGACCAATGGTCAAAAAGGCATAAGTGTAAGCCAGCAGGATAAAATCAAACTATTCGGATAGCAGATAATTTGATTCTCCTGACCCTGCAATAAGAAATCATATCGTTTTAAAAAAATAATCTATTGAAATAACTGGCCCAGGTCCTCGTGGAAATGCATGACTAGATGAAATGATTGTTACATAGGTTTTCCCGAATATATCATTGTCGCAAATACAAACACGTGTGAAAGAAAGTATTTGCTGGTTAAGTTTCGTTTCGTGCGTGTAGGTTAAAGAATTTGCAGGTTCAGTTTTGTTTAATGAGCGTAGATTAAGGAATTTGCAAGTTCAGATGCGTTTCCTGAGTGTAGGTTGCAGCAATTTTAAACCCCGAAAAGGTTGTTACGCGTAAAAACATTGTTTTTAATCCGGACTGGGCAAGAAGTCGGTTTGTTATATTGTTTCTCATCCTCATGTTCACAAAATCGATCACTAGTTTCTTTGATCCAGATTCGGTATACCTACTGACCGCGAATAACCGGGTTCGAATTGATAGCCAGTAGCCCATGCATGTCGTAAGAGGCGACTAACTGGATCACATATCTTCAACTGCGTCAATCAATGCTCATGATGTCGATCACTGGATTGTTTGGCCCAGACTCGTTTATTTACAGACCAGAGTCGTACGACTGGAATATTACAGAGTGTAGGGTTAACAAATTATAAAACAAATAAATAATTCGAAGACATATTGCTCCGTGCTGCGTTAAAACAACCGCTTCCATTCTTATCGCAGGTCTGATGATAATGGATTGAAAATCGCTTTGAAGCATGTTTGTTGCAAATGCTTTCTTTTAGGCGTGTATATGCCGATTTATTATCGATCGACTTGTCACAGGGGAAGCTTTGTTGACAGCACAGAGAAATTATCTGACGGTGCATCTGTAAATAGAATTACTCCTCTACACGCGAACCAGGGGCGTGAAAGGTTTTTCGCATCTTCGGTTCAGAGAATAGGCCATTATGCTCTCTGCATTGCAAAAAGGTGGCAAAAGAGACATTAAGTCTGACTGCAGTTTGGGGTCACTGTCAGAGCGTAATGAGGCTATCTCTCAAAAAGACTTGTCCATAATCGTGGAACAACTTCCGAGGTCGGTGTAAGCATCCAGTCGATCAGAGAGGCGGTTGTTGAAGTGTCATTGAGTGAGAGAGAGTGAATCTAGACAAAAGCATGGGCATCGACATACGCAAAAAAAATCGAGGGCCTAGCACGGGTCACAAGACAATTACACGAGATTACACTTTCTTAGTAAAGCACGGATTCTGGCACTTTTGATTGGTAGAGTCACGTACCAATATAAACGTACATTCTGGTTGTATTAAACAGACAAGCCGCCAATCAGAACATTGAATTATAACAGATGTTTGGTGAGAATGTTTGAAACAAAATCACTTCCAGTAGTGAGGTTTAGTTTTACGCCACTTTTAGCAATATTCCAGACATCATCACGGCTGAGAACACCAGAAATGGGCTTCACATTCTATGCTCAAGTGGGTAATCGAACCCGGATCTTAGGCTTGACGGTGAAAGGTTTAACCACTTGCCCAACCCACCTCCACTTGCACTATGGTGGGAGAGTAGACACGTTCCGCAAATGACACCCACCCGTCTTCTGCAGCGCGGGCTTTCTTCGTGACGGCGAACGCTATATCCACTAGGCTACCCGCAACTTTCCAAGAAAAAATCTTTTGTTTTCATACCGTGGTTCACGTTCCCGCAATTATGTTTCAATGCCATGCCTGACAAGACAACGTTCTTTCTCACCGTTACCATTTACATCGTGGTCAGTTGAAGTTAACGCTGACGTCAGTAGCTTGGACTGACAGGTTTGTTTCAGGACCTACAGCATTTGATAAATGGTTTTGATCGATAGATACAAAGCTAATGTCGTAAAAGCCTCTTACAGCTCTTGCTAGAGTCCTTGCCTGTCACAAGCGCTAATGAGAAAATGAGCTCATCAGACAGAAGCTCAGAATATATCGGAAGTATAATGTAGTTCACCCTATTGTGACAATCTTTTTTACGTTTTCTCTCCAGATTTTGTCATCATCAAAATCGGCGTGGAAATTAACAAGACTGGAGATTCTTTATGCCATCGTTGCAATTATTTTGTTGGTAATTGCATCTATTTTATTTGTATCATGACAATTCAAAAAAGACGATTTTATTCTAAATATTAGGTTCATTAGTTATAAGATTTATACATTTAAACTATTCAAACCGGGGCGAAAATAGTAAAACAGCCATATTAACACATGGAGAATATATAAGAAGAAACTTCATTTAAACGTTATTTTTAAAACGGAATACAGGTCGCCAGCAGTCACAGTGAGCCCTCCGTGTCATGTACCGCATGGGCTTTATACCTGCAGCATCAACACCGTACCATCAGATATTGGCGACCGTTAGCCAGTTGTGTCATCAATTAACATTATAAGTTGTTCAGTGGCCACGAGGTGACCGTGGGTTCATGTACCCTCGATGTTAATTTATGTTCCCTGAACATCGAGGGTACATGAACCCATGGGCCCCGACGCACCAGTGAACAACGTTTTTATCTTACTGAACACTTCAATGTCAATTTTGAACTGTTTCAAGCACGGGTATCTGATCATACACTTCAGCGAACCTGAGTAAATAAAACGATTCGAATCTTGAATCTGTTTTCCCTGCAGGTGTTGACTTACTAAAGTCGCCACGGTGTAATTTCTCTTCACAGTATTCACACGGACTAAATTTGAACGTTTGGTCAAAATGTATTTATTGGAATGCGAGGCAAATCTTTTTTTGTAGCCATCGCTAGATTTTGCAGACAACACAAGAGAAAAAAAGATTTAGAGTTATCTCCCTCCCTTCTATCGATTTGAATTACCAAAACATTGGTAATTTCCGTACATCATACCTGAGTCAATGTTATTCGAGATAAAGAAGTACGCCACGAGGTATATTTGTTTAAGCAGTTTGAAAGTCGAAGGAATGGAGGTGTGTTCTGCAATAAGATAGTCCACATTAGTAACTGTGTGCTAGGGGATTGTTTGTTCTTTACGCCACTGTATGGTGGTTGTTACAGTATGTATTATTATTATCTTTTTTTTACTGCGTCTCACAAGCCTAAAGAGGCCGGACAATGTACTAGGGTGTGACACAACGTAATAAATATTTTCTTCTTCTTCTTTTTGTTTATTTGTTACTTAGCGCCACACTCAACAATATTCCTGCTATATGGCGAGGTCTGTGTATAATCAAGTCTGCAAAGATAATCCAGTGACCAACAGCATGAGTATCGATCTACGTAATTGGGGTAGGGGGTAGTTAGTTTGGTTTTTCCTGAAGACCAGTTTTACGATCATCTCCCTGGGATAAAATGACATCCGCCAGCAAAGTCAGAGAGCTTGACAGCTCCAGAGGAACTTATGATTGTTGTGTTAGAATCATACACCAATGCAAAAATTAGGAGATATTCCATTTTGCGAGCATACCACTAGCAAATGCATATGAGGAAAAGCAATACCTTTCCATACAGATGAAAGTTTTCCAAAGGACTGGAACAAATTGTCAGAATTTTCCCTTCATTTCTATTCATCATCTGTTTCCTAGTTTTCTTCATCATTAGCATTTTATCAACACTGTTAATCCAAAATCCCCTACATTGTATTAACGGTATATTTGATGTGAGCCTGTGGCTTCAGTTACGGTTCGTAGGGATAGATAAAGATGACCTTGCACACCATCCTGATCTGTAGCTCACCTGATCTGTAGCTCACCTGACGTGTCATTGACTCTGAACATGAAATCCATGTATTTCTTCTGCCAGTGAGGAAAGCCTTCCCCCGAGCTGACGTCTCGAACACACGATGACCACATCTGAACCCACTCGTCCTTCGTCACCATGTCGTCCTGCAACGAGAACATATTATATTGGTTTGCTTTGTTTAAAAAGAGAAACATTTCATTTGTCTGATGACAAATGGAAAGTTACATTACATGTAAGCTCTCTGACGTCACGGACACAATATTCCAGCAATATGGTCAACAGGATTACGCGTTTGCACGTCACGACAACTCCCGCATCAGATTCCCGACATGGATATAGGTACCACTACAGGTCAAGAGGGGGACATGGATTGACGGAACCTAAACAAACTTCGAGGGTACACTATAACCCTCGAGGGACCAGTGAACGCCGTATTTATCTTACCGAACACTTCAATGTTAAGTTTGAATTGTTTAAAGCCACCGATACAAATCTTTTCGTAGCCATGGCTAGACCTTGCAGTCGAGAAAGCAGATTTCGGGTTACCTCCCTTCCATCCAATTGCATTCGGAAAACATCGATAATTACCGCACATCATATGTGAGTCAATGTTATTCGAGATAGAGTTCCAAATGAGTTCGACATTCCCAGCGGGGGACATAGAAATGTTACTCACATGTAAGCGGGGTACATTGAAAATAATAGAAGAACGCTCAGTCAATCAGAAGGCAGCATTAATGTGTTTGGGAAGATGAATATACGCATCATATCTACAGCCTCAGAGGTGTAGTAGCTACATAGAGAAGGTCGGAAGAGCGGAACGTCGCGAGTTGTTGATCCCAGCCTGGAGCTCAGCATTAACAGGTACAACAAGGGCAGGTCAGTGCAGAGTCAGTATAATGTGTCTGAGTAAGGTATTCGTGTTTAACTGTGCCATGTTATCTCAGTGAGGCTACAGCACCAGCTCAAGTCTGGGCTAGTACACACAGATACATAGAAGGAGAGAGAGAGAGACAGAGAGAGACAGAGAAAGAGAGAGAGAGAGAGACAGCACGTCACTTTATCATATCTCGTACGTGTGCATTTACCTGCAACACGCGTCGAGTTTCACCGTTTGAACACTAAGTTTTATGACGTAATAAATGCAGTTAAAGGTTTGAGACAAACACGGACGCCATTGCACAAAATGACCTTAATGCTAAGGCTGGCACGAGAGTTACGATCCCCTTTAGCAATAATGTCGCTTTGTACAACCTTGTCTGTCAGTTTCCTACTGTGGGTTTCACTTTTCACAACGCTGACCCAAAACGACTTAGCTTAGAGAGGTTCGAAATCGACTTCATCAACACAACATTCTCAACCATTCATACTAATTCCTATCTGAACCAATACGATCCACTTGTTCATACCTAGATGCGACTGGTTAATGATACAGATTAATGACAACGTAGTAAGTAGGTTCAGAGTCATCATCCTAGATCATTATGTTCTCTGGAGAACATGAGACACACTGATACAATACGTTCCTTTGACACTCATGCCTTATCAATAAACCAACGCTTTACAAATCGAACCTGGTGCTTAACACTATCAGGAAGCTCTACGGGGACTTAATGTCAGAGTGCATTGGTTTCTGTTCGTCACCTCCCATTTGGCCATCATCTGAATTATTTAACAAAGAGCTATAACAGTACTATGCTCTGTTCTTTGTGCCTATTTTCCGAAATCGATGTCAGATGATATGTTCTTATCGGAAACGTTTCTCCATTTGACATTTAGTCCTTTGAAGGTTGGATGGGCATCATTGAAAATCTCCCATCATGATGGAGTAAGATGGTCTGTTGCCTTTAAAAATACTTGTGGTGTATTTTTGCCAACGTTCGTAAGATAATCTCTGTGGACAACAGAGGGTTTCTTCAGAGGGTTTACCATCAGAGGACTTTAAAGTAGAGAAAACGACCCTGGCTTGAAAATGGGGCCACTTATATGCTGAACTGTATGCAACATAATAGGAATTATTTAATTATCGACTGTGCAGGACGCATAGGCGGTAAGGCATTAACAGCCAAAATGACCTTAGGGAGCTAGAAGGTTAAAGTTACACAATTTAACTTGTTCTGATTGATTAAAAAGGACACTTTTAAACAAACAAGCTTGTCATGTGTTTTATGTGGTCTATTGTGGGGCAGGACAGAAACGCCTAAACTGTTTTGTGAACTGCATAATTCATAATTCATAGGGCTACACATAACCACACCATTGTAATATCTTTTTCATATATTCCGAACAACGTTTATTTGACATGGTATGTTTTTGCAGGTCTCTTGTGAGCTGACTCATGATACCATACTTTGTAACCATTGATCTGTAATATAAATAAATTGTGTTAAAATAGTTTCTTGTTTTGGGTCTGAAGGCTCGCTTTATAAATTGTTATTTGTGCTGTCACAGGTTGTGTTTTCAAAGACATATACTCTTAAAAAAAGTAGGGGATCATCATTTTTTTGTTTGTTTAAGATTAAAAATAATTACTTTATTTATCGGAGTCAATGAATGTTGATATGATATAAATGAATGTTTTGAGAGTGCATCACCATTTGCACTTCCTTACAACCGTAGTTATTTGGAATGTAGTCGCTTTTGAAAGATGAATGTTTTGTGTCATTTAATTTGCATGTATACGATTTTCATTTTAAAACAAACGAGTGGAAACAAACCTAACAAATATGTGATGCAAGATGAGTGTCAAAATTATTATTCTAAGTGATTTCTCGACCTTCTTGAAAAAACCCGGCAGTCAAGAATGACACCCCATGCAAATGTATAGGGCTACATTATTGTGCACGTGCATATGATGCGTTGTGTTTAGGGGCGGTAATCGAGGGAAATGGTGGTGCGTTCATAAGATGTCTGTCCTTGAAACGTTTGTGAACGTTTACACTTCCTATCGAAACTGAAAGTTCATTATCCCCTACTTTTTTAAAGAGTATATAATATTGTAATGTGCATGTATATATATACATGTATAAAGTATATTCTCAATGTGAGTTTTTGCGACCTTGGGCTCGTCGTTATGTGGCTACGAGTAAGCCGAGGCAGCGTTTAGTGTTAGGGTCCATTTGAACAACACACTGTCGACAAAACTAAACTCCGACTACAAAATACACGTGTGACGTATTTCCAGTTTCTCTCAACATGATTTAGTCTATTGTTAAAGCAGAATCAGAACCCAGCTTCAAATTGATTTTCTCTCATATCAGTAAGTTTATAGACTACATGAGCCTGGAAACGGATTCTGTAATCTAAACATTTTGCGTTAAAGACATTAAAATGTTAATAACGTGATATTAAAACTCATCAAAATTGCAAGACTAATTAAAACTGCGTTAATGATTTTGTTATCAGCGAGTAAACATCATTTTAGTCGTTAGGGGAAAACGTTCAATATTTTATAACACAAAAAGCAAGAACGTCATGAAATGATGAACTTAAGGCTGTATAAAAAAAATAAAAACACATTTTTGTTAAAAGTAACTAGAGCGGCGGGACTTTTGATTTTTTTATAGAAAAAGTTGATGCGGGGGGAACACATGATTTTTTTCTCTCTCAGAAATACAGCTTGGGAAGTTTAGCACGTGCTAATGAGTTGTACATTTAGCCAATCTCGTTCTTACAGACACTCATTCTTATAGTGGACAAATAGATGATTGGGACGCAGCCAAGTCAAAATTATTTTTTTGATTGCAATAAAATATTGTTACGCTCACAAAAACAAAAGTGACGCCCCGATGTCCTAGAAACATTTCACTTCTGTTTATTTAGCCTTAACACCTCAAATAAATTACGCTCCAAAATTACGGTAACCAGACTCAAAAGAAACCAGTTGGAAATGAACAGTAGGAGGTATTTAACATTAATATCATCCTAGTATATACTCAAATATACCATCATGCTCCAAATTCAAACAGAGACCTGCGAAACACAAGTCACGTAAATAAAATAAAGTTTTTCGAATACAGTTTACAGACATCCTGGACCCAAGGCATTGTTATATCAATCAGTTCGGTATAAGCGTGTTCACCATCAACATATTTACCATATACCATAAACAATAATTGCATCTTTATTCTAGGTATAAGAGTTATATATTTGCTATGCAGATCAACCACTAATTTGAACTAAAGTTTGAACTTTTCGATACATCTTCATCTTCATACATGGTGCATGTCGAGTGCTTCTCGGGAATGTCTAAATTTTGCACACCCGGTTAAAGGAAAGCTTATATCTAGGACCTTTGAGGAAACATTTCAAGTGGAATTCGCGGTGGCTGAGCGGGTTAGACTGCTGGTTTTGTGTGCGATTAGGTGCTTAAACCTGAGTGTCTTCGTGCGAATCCCTGATGGGATTCACCCAAGCAAAAAGTACAAGAGTCTATACTTTACTAAGAAACTGTAATCCGAAATTATAACATATGTTACATTTGACCACTTTATAGTTCGTATTGTGGAATCTTTGACAAATATTGCTGTCACCTGGTTTTTATCAGCGATTCCTTTGAGTCCTTCCCATATCATGCTGAGCGTTTGCTGAGCCTCTTGGTACTTTTCGCCTCCTTTGGGCCAACCGTGGATGTGACAGATTTTCTGGAAGACAAGTCACAGGTTAGTAAGTGTGTAGGTTTTGTCCCTTTTATGTCCCTGGAACATGTGATCATGACTTTGAGTACATTCATACTGGACAGTCTAACTGGGTGGATGAATGTTCTTCGGTTTCACCAATGAAGTATCTGCAACAAACATAATGGCGCTACATCGGACACAAGAGAGCTTAACTGCACGGAGGGGCGGTGGTGTGGTCTAGTGGGAAAAGCGTTCGCTCGTCACGCCGTAAATACGCGTTCGATTCCTCTGGTGTTCTAGGGTATGATATTCCTGGAATATTGCTACAACTAAAACTAAACTCACTCGTCACTTTCACAGAGCAATCTATCTTAGCCGACTACAACCATTCTAGTATTGTAGTTGCTGACGATCTATTGACGTTGTTTATACTGTATTGTCTTGCATCTTAGACTTTAGTTTAGTTTTTAGTTACAAGCTAATTTTATATCTCTGTCTGTGATGTACAAGTACTTCACTGTTGATTGCCAACTTTTTTTTAGTTTCCAGTTTTATTGATCTTTAATGTGATAATTAATTGTTTTCGCCCTCTCATGGTTGAAATATTGCCGATGTGGCGGTTATCACTCACTCACTCACTCACCCACTCACTCACGCTCTCACTCACGCACTCACTCACTCACTCACGCTCTCACTCACTCACTCACTCACGCACTCACGCTCTCACTCACTCACTCACTCACTCACGCACTCACTCTCTCACTCACGCTCTCACTCACGCACTCACGCACTCACCCACTCTCACGCACTCACGATCTCACTCACTCACGCTCTCACGCTCTCACTCACTCACTCCCTCACGCTCTCACTCACTCACTCACGCACGCACTCACGCTCTCACTCACTCACCCACTCACTCAATCACGCTCTCACTCACTCACTCACGCACTCACGCTCTCACTCACTCACTCATGCTCTCACTCACTCACTCACTCACTCAATCACGCTCTCACTCACTCACTCACTCACTCACGCACTCACGCTCTCACTCACTCACTCATGCTCTCACTCACTCACTCACTCACTCACTCAATCACGCTCTCACTCACTCATTCACTCACGCTCTCACTCACTCACTCACTCACTCACTCACCCACTCACTCACTCACTCACTCACTCACTCACTCACTCACTCACGCACTCACTCACTCACTCACTCACTCACTCACTCACATACATGCCCGATACGTAACCATTAATTCCCATCAATGCCCCTTGCTCGGGTGTACAACAGCTCCAAATTTTCGCAAGGAAAGTTTTACAGCATATATTTTTTTCTGCACTGTGCTATCGTTATTCTGGAGCTGCGAATTGGATTTCTCAAGATATGCACCTATTTATTTACCGGTGTATAACCGGTATACCGATCGCGATGTATCAAAATACGCTTTAAAAAAAAATACTTGGTGCATTATTTGTATTTTATTATTATTTAGATTTATTTACATAAATACTGACATAACCATTTTGAAAATTGAAATATCCAAAACAAACACAAACAATTTTTGGCAATTTATGGTCTGCAATAATTTGGTTGTCGTTATGTCATTGTTCGACAAATGTTACCAAATGTCCCAAATGTTTCGATAATCGTTAATAATGATCTTGGCCGACATTTCAGTTGGAGCAAGTTGATGGCGCTTGTAGCCCAAGCTTGAGATAATAATAATGATAGTAATGATGATATCGTGAGTGTTACATTTCTTCAACAATGAATGAATGAGTGAATGAATGAATGAATGAATGAACGAATGAATGAATGGACATGTTTGAATGTTTCACCAATGAAATATTTTCGGGACTTCCTTCCCAGTTCACAAATACACACAGAATGAGAGACATATCTTGAGTGTCACACTTCGTCAGTAATATATGGCAATGAATGAATGAATGAATGAATGAATGAATGAATGAATGAATGAATGAATGAATGAAAATCATTCTGTGTTTCACCAATGTATCATTTCCGGGATCCCCTTCTTCATTATTCAACCGGACACAAGTTGAGAGACGGATCTTGAGTGTTACATTTCGTCAGTAATGTGGTCAGAAGTTCATCCCCGGTTTTCCCACTTGTCCAACGTCCGATGGCCGGTATCAGCACCGACCGCCCGACAGAAAGCTATTGTAAGTGCATTTATTAAGACGAAAGCCCATTTCCCATCACAGGACCAACGAACTGCTAAGCTGTGCTACATGTAACGTCAGAATCCCGCATTAGTTAATTCATACTTCCATCACCTCCACTTAGTGTGATACTCGCTCGAGACTGAATTACTAATAAATTGTCATGGGCATGAAGAGTATTTGGTTGAGGGCTCTGGATAGGAGGACGGGATGATTGGTTTCCTGTGGAATCTATTGTGAAGAATAAAGTCGTTCTGGTTCAGCAAACATTCCTGTTCCGTTTCCCATTTGGCTTGTGATGGGCAGTTCGAAGAGTGGACTCCACCACTTCATCACTTCATCACTTCATCACATTGTCAGTCCTGTTACTATGGCTTGGGGTAATATGATTCAGTTGTCTGAGGTTTTTGTATTATAGATATACTGACAGGAATTCATGGCGTGTGGTATTCACATCGCTAACTGCCTGCCCAGCCCGAGACCGGAAGCCAAATTTAGGTTCATATCCATTGGGGGATATACAGAGGTACTTAATGTCTGTGGCAAGGCTTTCTAAAACACTAATAATAACGGCGGTGACAATGATGGCGGAGAGGAAGAGGTATTTCGTGTTAGCGGTGTGGCATGGCTACTAAACATATAGACTTCACGACGACGGCGATTGAAATGCTGCTGCTGCTGATGATGATGGTGATGATGATGATGATGATGATGATGATGATGATGACGGTGTCGACAAAAAATCACGAAAGAAATGCAATGATGCATTAATCCTCGCAATTTTGTCTTTAAGACTGTTAATGCGACGTAAAGCAGTATTCACTCAGAATGACTGTTATGAACCCCGTGCGAGTACGAGACCGAGTGCTTTCATATTCTTATGAATTCACTTCAACACACTCGGTTGATACTATTCGTAATTGATTTAAACACATTTTATTCGAAGAAAAGGATTTGGCACAAGTTATCCAACTTATTGACGCCCTCTCTCAATATTTACAACAAATATATTTACATGAGAAACAGAGTAGATATACATGAGAGGTCTTGTGGTTGAGAAATATAACTGATTAGGATGAACAGAGAAATAGCTTAGTTTGATTGATGTAAAGATGCACATGTTTGAAGATACTCAGTTTTTCTTCTTCTTGGATTGCCACGTAAAATAAGACATATATATATAATTTAGACCACTTAATTTATCACTTATCACTTATATTGAAGTTTCTCTTTGTCTCTTTCATCATTTACAGAGGATGATCAGATAAGTTATTAAGTGGCCTCATTAAATGTGTGCTGATTGGATCATTCACACTGTGTTTACCCCTGGCCCCGATTTCTCGAAACAACTTAAGTCTGAGTTTTGACTTAAGTTCAAGTTTTTGCTCAAATTTGAGAAAACGCAGGCACATGCATTTTTCCGCAATGAACGGAAATCGGTATCAAACTAAAACGTAGTAGACAATCTGGGTTTGGTGGACAGATTTCTTTATTGCTTTGAACTCTTTTATTTAAAAAAATGCAGTTGAGTTAAAACTTCAGCTGTTTCAAATTGTCAAACTCAGATTGAGATTTGAGTGAAAACCTAAGTTTATTTCGAAAACTTGGGGCCTGTTATGCACGTCGAACGTTTTGCTTTTGAAGACTGTAATACAGACTTGCTATTTTCTGCCTTTCATATTTTGTATGTTTTTTATTCAGTAAAACATTTCAATTAAGTGCTTGATTTAATCATAGACTTGGCAAGCACCTCTTCTAAGACGCAAGCTGGTGGAATAAGCTTCTGGAGAGGAACACTTTTTAAGAATAGACTTCTTTATTGCCGTGGATGGAGCGTTTTGGACTAGCTTCGTACACCGTCATCAAGCAAAATGATGACCATTTGATGACGAAATGATGACCATTTGACGACGAAATGATGACCATTTGCTTCATTTCTACATCCATAGCAATAAAAAAGTTGTCTATCTTTAAAAATTATTCCTCTTTATCATACCAGCGTCTAAAATGCTACATAAGGAGTGAGTGAGTTGAGTTTTACGCCGCATTCAACAATATTCCAGCAATATGGCGGTGGTCTGTAAATATTCGAGTCTGGACCAGACAATCCAGTGATCAATAGCGTGGGCATCGATCTGCGCTATTGGGAACCGATGACTTGTGTCAACCAAGTCAGCTAGTGACCACCCGTTAGTCGCCTCTTACAACAAGCATGGTCGCACTACATAAGGAAGACTAAAAACATTAAAGAACAAAATACAGAGAGTGAGTTTTGTTTTACGACCGCCTTTAGATCCAGCAAGATCACATCGGGGGACGAGAGAATTCGGCTATGGAGGGACTACACATATGAGAATCGAACCCGTGACGAGAGAACGCTTTAACCAGTAGGCTACCGCCCGATGAAAATGTAGAATCCTCACAGAAGCAAATAAATATTTGTATTGGAACTTAGCTCCAATGATATTGCCGATTCGGAACGGCATATTTTTATTCATATAGGGATTTGTATTACAGATTCATCTGGGAAGAAAAGAAAAGTAATACGCTTCAGGGATTGCGAGGCAAAGTGTGTTATGTTGTGTTTATATCTAAATATAAATATAAAAAAAAAGAAAATATTTGCTTAAGTAAATTGCAACATGATGTCAGAAAGGGATTAGGATTTGGGAATTCGAATCCAACCCCCAATCTTTTACTTAGAGTAAACAATTTCTATGCGAGACAATACTCACGTTTATGGCCTCTTCAAAGTCTGATTTCTCGATTACTCCATCTTTGTTAGTATCTGAAAGACGACACAAGACATCATTACTTGTGCATATCGGCGTATATCTACGCCATATTCTGCGTAATCAGCAGTGGAATATACTATATAACAAAAGAAAGAATACCAAAGATGACTGGATTTGACAAAAGGAAAACACAAAACGAAAAACGCCGACATAACCTGACTGAAAATAGAAAATAGTCACCTAAATGCTAAAACATGGTCCAGAAAACAAATGTGAGTGAGGGAGTTTAGTTTTGCACCGCCTTTAAAGTAATATCGCGGCGGGTGACACCAGAAAGGGGCTTCACACGTTGCATCCATGTGTGGAAACGAACCCGGATTTACCACGTGACCGGCGTGATGTTGAATAACGCTAAACTCACTCATACTACAAACTCAAAATTTGGAGATCAGGGCCCCTTTTCACCAAGTTTTCTCGTAGCCATCGTGCCTCCTATACTGTAACACAGGAGCTACAGATGCTACGAGATCTTAGGCTTACGAGAGCTTTGTGAAACGGGGCCCTGATTGGGATGAAAACCTAAATCATCCTGGTGCTACGAATAACAACAAATATTAAACATTCCCCAGATAGTCACCGAGTCTAACACCGCTACTGACAGTAAGGGATAATGAACTTTCAATTTAGATAGGAAGTGTAAACGTTAACAAACGTTTCAAGGACATACATCTTATGAACGCACCAGTATTTCCCTCTATTACTACCCCAAAACACGCATGATATGCACGTGCACAACGCACTAGCCCTATACACGTGCATATGAGCCCATGGTTGATTTTGACGCTTTTCAAGAAGTTCGAGAAATCACTTAGAATATTAATTATGACACTTATCTTGCATTACACATTTGTTAGTGTTTGTTTCTCGTCGTTTGTTTTGAAATGAAAATCGTACACATGCAAATTACATGCCATTCACCAATCATCTTTCAAAAGCGACATACAAAACAACTACGGTTGCACGGAACTGCAAATGGTGATGCACTCTCAAAACATTCATTGACTCCGAAAAATCTTCTTAATATTTTCAATCGTAAATAAAAATATGAAGTTCAAATACTTGTTTTGGAAGAGTATAATTGAAATGACAATACGTTTGCATGAGATTGCCTGTACAATGTAGCTATGTACCCGTTTCTTCAAACTGTTCTTCAAACAATTTCGAGCCAAGCAAAATTGTAGCCATGTACCGGTACTGTTGTCAGTCGCCAGCGTGTTTCATTCATTCAGAATACTCTGTCTTGTTTGTAAAGATCGGCAACAAAACAACGATCGGACTATATAATTCATTTCTTGTCGTGAACATAGGTTATTTCTCTTGGATTCATTTCGGAAATGAAAAACAAACAGAATCCAGAACCGTAACCTAAATTCGCGGATAACCTTGATTCGTGGATCGCTATAATTATCATGTTATCTCGTATGACGTCACGAAGAGGTACCTCTGGTGTACACACAATGCTACGCCTCGCAGACAAAGTGTTCCAAATCTCTGTATTAAATGTGAAGACACTTAATCTAAATTGTCCGGCACTGGGATAAATAGCCCCAAATCACGAATGCTACGAATATCAAATTTTATTTTTACAAAATGTCAAGCAAAACAAAGCCCTTAGCTCCAACCTTCTCACTTCTCGTCGTCAAGTGTCCAACTCTTACTGGTGTGAGCTGTTGTATATAGTGATATAAAGTAGCCAAGTACGTAATCCACGAAACAAGGTGACGTCACATTTTGTGTGCACCCGAATGGTTGATGATTGGCTTCGGTAGGCATTCTTTTCATGAGTTCAATATTACACATTTTCAGTTTGTTGAATTAATAATAGTCAGTGAGTATAAGGTCATGCATTTAAAATTTGATGTTAACCGCGCTTCCTTTTTATCAGGAATTAAGGTTAAGCGAATGTACATGTTTCATATCATTTCTTGTTCAAGACAGGTAATGGAATACATAAACAAAGTTTTACATTGTGAACATTTGATTTTCGTGTGAAGTTCAGTTGTAATGTAAACGAACAAAATATCTAACAGTGTTTTCTTTTTATATATATATTTTTAAAGATTAGTAATGATGTACACTAATAATCAGGAAATGTTATTCATTTCTTGTTGTGGATATTTGTTATTCCTGTCGGTGCGTACATCTAAACAAACATAATATCTCGTGATAAAAATCAGAAAGGAAATCCACTCGGAAATATCAAAGCAGAAAACGGATAATATTGGTTATTTCTTGTTGAAGATGTGTACGAAAATGAATAACAAAAATGTCTATTTACAAAAATGTGTCATTTCTTGTTGGTGATCAGGACGAAATTCCATCAGTCTAAATAAACTTAGTCTCAGTATTTACCGTTACACGCCCAAACTGGGTCTGAGAAACCCTAGAACGAGGTCAGGTGAGGCAACCTGTGACATTGACCAATCAGAACACAGGTAACTAAATCGAAAAAGTTGACATCGCACATACATTTTTAACTTTAAACTCGAAAGGTTTGTACCCGAACGGTTCCGAATGCTATTTTCTACACGGTCCCTCCCAGGTGATGCACATGGCGTACCGCAACAGTCACTGAGAATAGCGTTTCGTCAATATTCCAGGACGTCAGCTTGCGGAAATATTAGCTTCACACACTGTGCCCATGTTTGGAATCGAACCCGGGTCATCGGCGAGACGAGTGAACGCTTTAACCTCTTCGCTACCCCACCGTTCCGCAAGAAAACAAGGGCAGCTGAGATCTTAGGGACTTAAATGTGTACATGCGAGTCTGTGTGAGCCATACTTTCTGTTTCACAGTTATTTATACCTGTATACGATTAGGAATTTGAATAGTGTCAAGGGCATCACGAGTGCTACTCTCCAAGCAGACCTGTTTCTCAATGCACATGAATCAGAATGTCTGGTCGGGTTGGCTGACTGGTTGATTGTTTCACTCTGCATGTGTTTCATATTCACATCTATGTATAAAGGTCCATAGTAACAAGAATCTCTGCACAAGCTTTCCATTTCCCAACAGTCAAATGCGTTTTCATGTCGATCAATATTGCCACAGTTCCAGTCTCTAGTAATGCGAAGATCGTACCGTGACTCGTGCCTAGTAGTTTTAGATCAAGGTTACAGCATCTAGGTCTCAGTAAAGCTGTGTAACAGTTTTACGGAAGACCTGTCGATGACATTTAAATGTACAAGGCATCAGTGGCGAAAATGGTGTGTCAAGTGCAATTCCATATTTTCACTTGTACCATGCGTTCCTGACCTTTTTCAACTCCTTTCACGTGCATATGAATTGTATTACAAATGGGTCATGACGAGCACGCCTTTCCGCGAATACCTGACGTAATCACTGATAATAATCCATAAACACATGCTCTCTGGCAGTATCTCCTGACGTCAATCACTAAACTGTTCCAGCTTCGAATATGTAGTCCGTTCATACCTATAGATATATACTCCAAAAGACGAGAATGTACTTTCAGTGGCCCATGCTCTTCGTAAGAGGCGACTAACGGGTGGAGAGGCTCGCTGACTCATCTCATCGGTTATTGATCACTGGATTGTCTGTTCCAGACTCGATTATTTACAGACTGCCCCTCCATATAGCTGGAGGAGTGACCGGTACCTATGACCCGACGCCTTTTGATTGAAAAATATCAACCTTGTCTGTACATAAAGTGTGGTCTTGAAAACACATCCAAATAACAAAGAAGTAAATCACATCTTACTACTTGCTAAAAGATTAACCTATATTTCAAGCCTTAAACAACAGAAAAATTGAAGAAAAAAATTTAAAAGTTTGCAATTACGAATATCATAATCGCTTTCTTATGTTCCAACACAAGGCCGAAGGTAACACTTGGTCTTTGTAGTGTTGATATTGAATACAAGTAAATAAACAGGGCAACGCTTCTCCACTATACAACTCTTGTTCTGATCGAATATGGCTGTTGGCTGTTAACAAGGCACTCTGGGACACTAAAGGATCCACATAATGCAAGCTAATGGCTCGTCCCTTCAACACGCCCATTTAATGTATATCATTTTCGGGCATTCTTCTCTTATGTCAGGTTATATAAAAGAGACGCTTTATCCTTTCAAAACAGTCATTATCTTCGATCGTGCACGTCCCCAGACAACATTGCCCGCAAGCGTTTCCGTAGGTTTGAATGTCTCCAATCACATGTCAATTATCGCTAGTTATCTCAAGTATAACCCCAGGCTGGAACAGAAGACTGGAAAAGTATGGTGAGTTGATGGAGCCATAATCACGCGGATCGAACGACAGTTTAGAAAGTTGCTATAATGACAGACATGATTGCTGGTTCTGTTGGTCCTTGTACCACCTGTGTTATGTTAGTTTGTTGAGAATAAGATTGTACACCAGCTAAAAACAAATAGTATTTTTCACCGTTTTCGTTTCCTTTCTCGTACTCTTGATTTTCAGATCATGAGCAGAATTGCTTTTTGTATGAATTGTATTAAGAATGGTACTATTTTCAAGAAAAAAATACACGTACATAGAATAGCGAGTGAGTTTACCTTTACGTCGCACTCAGCAATATTTCAGTTTCTGTACATAATCGAGTTTGGAGCAGACAATCCAGTGACTACCAGAATGGGCATCAATTGAGAACCGATGCCACATGTCAACCAAGTCAGCGAGCATGACCACCTGATCCCGTTAGTAATTCAAAACACGTCATGTGTATATTTGTCAAACCACACTTTTTAAGCAACGCTAAAGCTAACTAGATTTTTTCTTCTTTATGTCAAAACATACATTCTGTGCGTTGTTTTCAAGCCATACCATCTTACAAGTGATTACAGAAAACCTAACCTTGAGATAAACGAGCAATTAGCTAATTTAAGAAGGGAAAGTGAGTTGTGATTGGTTCGTTCAACTTCCCATGCGTAGACACCTGATTGGATAAAAAGCCAGCTAAGGGAGGTAATAAATTCATCGGAACTTATACCCTGGAGGTACCGAGGATCATGAGGTCGTGGACAGTTAGCAACCACTTAACTATCTCATCTTGCCACGTGTTTAGATGCATATTTCGAACACACCTGCCCATGGAGACAAGAGTGTTTCATGTACCCACTTGCAGTGTAGGTCAAGCCGGAAACCTGAGAGGCACTCGGGATTGAAGCGGCAGCGACTCCCCACGACCAGCGTCACTTAATCCTTCGTGTGACCTGACTGCTTTATGTGCAGGGTAATAAGCATCGGTTTTGTTTTCAAAATGTTCGTTTTCAACATAAAAATTTCGGAGGTGATTCTTAAGTACTCTTCTTACTTAGGTCAGTGTCTCAGTTTCACATATATTATTTACATGGGGAGCAAAGCAGATACTAGGAGCTACGGTTTTATGTTCCTCAAAGGACACCAGTGAGAAAACGCCCATGTGTTAAGAAGGTAATTTACCTTCTTACTAACAAACAAACAAAATGTTATTTACAAGGAGACGCAGTAGGTACTACCAACTGCGGTTTTATGTTCCTCATAATATAATTGGTAATGAGTGATAAAACGTCCTTGTTTTGAGAAGGTAAGTCTCCGACTTATAAGCAAACCAGCATGATTCTAACGCCTCTGGGTCCTGTTTCTCGCCGAATTTCTAACGCCTGTAACCAAAACAAAAGTTTTCCAAACGTCAAACACGTGGCCCATTTTACAGCAAAACACAACATGTAAAATTACAGTTCAAGTGTTCTGCATTTATATTACTTATATTTATTTACAAAAGGAATTTTTAAACAAAAAAACCCAAACTTACAAACGGTGTAAAACCTTTCCACATCCAAACTCTGCAGAGAAAGATTGTTCGAATGCGAATAAACTAGGGGCGTGTATTCATGAATGTCTATTGATAGTTGAGACAATACAATATTTTTTTGTGAAAAGGTGATTCCAATATTAGTGTTGCTCACTGCATACATCAATTTTAATAAATGCACGTTATCAACTGTAGTTTAAAAGCCACAATAAAAAAAACAAAAAACAAAACAAACCCATTTAAATAAAACTTTGGAGGGATTTTCTTAAAAATCGAAATGACGTCTGTTTGGAATATGTTGTGGAATATCACTACTTACTGATTTATTAGAAGTAAATGTATGAGTTTAATTATACTTCACATCTTTCATGCTGTTTCCTTTCAATATTTTCTTAAGTACAAGCAGGGCCGGGGGAATGACTAATCCTGTAAGTCCGTTTCCTCTGTAGATTTGAGGAAAGACTCGGAGACAAGCTATTATTCAATGCCTAGACATCGTAAACACTCACGGTGAAGCTAATTGCTGAACGTCCCACCGTCGTCCCAGCCCAAATAATATATCACTGAGATAAGAACCGACAGACAGCTAAGCGTATTCCCTCATCAAACTGAAAATATCCTGATTTAATCTGGCCATTTGTGAAATATTCTTCCTCGTATTATATATGGATCTGACAATAGATGAACGTGGTCGTATGAAGATCGCCGCCCGACTCTCCTCGTCTTTCAGGCAACTGTTCTATTTTGTCATACTTTAAATGGACAAGGAATGAGATAAGGTTTCAATCATCCGACAAATGAAACGATGTCCATTCAGCGGACATTGCCAATCTGTGTAATCTTGGACGATGTACGTTGTCTGTATTAGTATGTAATGAGACTTCGGAAAGAAGGTATTTTAGTCTTGAAATCTGTAAATACAAGGTTGTTTGGTGTCGTATACATGTAACCAATGAAATAAGAACAGACTTAACTACCCCCAATGCATTTTCATTATTCAAAACAAAACAATCTGATTTGAAATGGCGTGTTACAATGTTATGAAAGATGTATCGCATTATTGAGGTTTCGAACGTTATTGAAAGTACGCTCAGGACGTTATTGTAGAATTATTTGGCGAGTTTGATAAGTTAAATATGGATCCTGGGTGACTTCGGCATCAAGTGATGACCGTAAAATGACGATTACTCTGAGAAGATCCGGGGTAGAATAGACCTTCAGCAACCCATGCTTGCCACAAAAAGGTGACTAACGGGATTGGGTGTGGTCACGTTCGCTGACATGGTTGATGCATACCATCTTCTCCCAATAGCGCAGATCGATGTTCATGTTGTTGGTCACTGGATTGTCTGATCCAGATTCGATTATTTACAGACCGCCCCGCCATATAGCTGAATATTGCTGGGTGCGGTGTAAAAGTAAACTCGCTCACATCTCATGGTCGGACACAAATTTTCATTGTGAATGTGGCAAGTAAGCGATACAGGGATGAAATCGTTAGGCCTCATGTGCAGCCGTTCAGTCAAGGACAGAGATGTACGTTCAGGCTTCAGCTTCAGAAGACAGCACAACATTCCCATTGCCAGCTGTTTCTACGGACCTGTCCTGTATCGAGCACGCCTGAGATGACATGGAGGAACAGCTGGCGGGGCCGTAAGTAGCCCAAAGGGACAGGGGGCAGCTGTAACTCTAAACTCACTCACTCACACTGAGCGGTAACAATGTAGTTGACGGTGTATGTTGCATGTTTTACAGTCTGTCAAATCGAAAAATTCGTGAAATGTCTATACATTACAGTCATATCGTGAAATGACTGAGAGGGTCAGTCATTTCGCGGAATGACTAAATTTTCCAGTCATTTCATCAAATGATTGAGGTTTACATATCTAGATATTTCACGAAATTACGAAAGTCAGTACATAATCCAATCAGATTAGAGTTAACTAGACACATTTGAAGCCAGTCCCAATTCAACCAGATTAGATTTGAGTAAACAAGATTGAAACCAATCAGGTAAAAAAACAAGAGGTCATGTAAGAAGTCTTGTAACGAGCAACAATCAGACTAAACAGCTTAGACATTTTGTGTAACAAC
This sequence comes from Haliotis asinina, assembly GCF_037392515.1. Lineage (NCBI taxonomy): Eukaryota > Metazoa > Mollusca > Gastropoda > Lepetellida > Haliotidae > Haliotis > Haliotis asinina. The sequence goes on from NC_090292.1 coordinate 27,424,009, forward strand.
ATTCTAAATGCTTCAAGACTTGACTGATTCTTTCGTCATTTCACGAAATGACTGATTTCACAATCTGATTGCATCATACAAGGAAGATTTCAAGGTAGTCATACCTCTCTTGCTGAAACGGTACATTATCAGAATGAATATGTGAGCTTCACACATTGTGCACTTTACGGATCAGAGATACAACATTTAGAGCCTCAGTTCCAAAGACAAATTGTTTTTTTCTGTTATGCTTGCGACCAAGAGAACACTGGAGCAGCATACACCCACCTTTCCACAAACACAATCCTTTCAAAGAGACTTATTGAGCCATGTAATGAAAATAGTGTGTCCATTTATACAGCGCCAAACTGCACAACAGGTATGCTCATAGCGCTAACAGCCAAGAGCACTGCACCTTAATAATGTTATAGTGCCCACTTCAGGACAGCCATGTCCAAATATTTCTAAACACCAAAAGTATGTAATAAGGCCATATAAAATCTAATTATTATTATTCAACCTGCATTCTTAATCTTTACCACTACCGCAGAGTACATCGTCTTGTAAGCTACCCTGTTCCTCTTTGTCACCTACCATTAATTACCGTATATGACATTTATGGCCTTTATTGGTCATCTCCCTTGGCTGTGTCTGTCATCACATCAACTGCTGAAGGAAGTGCTATTGTTTCTCTGTCTGTAAAATTGTTGAATCTTTACCTGTTCATTGTTGTTAAAAACTATATATGTGTGTATGCTCACATCTATACTGGAGGTGAGTGTGGAGTCCGGCATTCCGACTGTCTATGTAGGGACGACCGCGAGCAGGATTATGCCGCTCGCAGGAAAGGCCCAGGGGTTGAGCTGGAAGTCCGCTCACCTCATTCATGTATATACTTGTTTGTCATGCCTTGTGAAACGAACTAAAGAAGTTCGAATGCTTTCGTCTTCATCAACGCAGCATTCATGTATAATTCTCTGGTAAATCCGTCGACCCCCGCAATCTACTAGGCGTTAGGGGCTAGGAGGTTATTGTCACATGACTTTTCTTCTGGGTGCCCAGTTCCTGCTGGGTGAGGAGAGACGATTTTGAACAAGCTGACTTGGCTAAGGTGACACCACATGCAGTACATGTGCCTCGTTGTGGGGCAGGGGTGGCGTAATAGAAACTCCCATGAGTCAAAGCGCACCCACCCATCCAATGACTCATCGGGCTCGACGTTGCTTACCTTCAACTCATTTTTGACCAGAGCATTGCTCACAGAACCACACACCACACGGGCCACAGTTCTTATATAGTCGTTGTCGCATATTGACTATGCATTTTGATGACATTTCGTATCATTTTTATATTTGTCTTGTCACTTCTAGTGCAATCGCTGGTTGTCCAGGGAGCTGTCGATTATGTACAGCCTCACAGGTATTGATTATATATTGCGTGACATGCCGTTAGTTGAGATCGTCTACAGTCATTCAAAACGTGCTCCAGGGGGTTAACGAGTTCATTTTCTGTGTGACAGTGATGATAGTCAAATCTCGTAACAATATAAACACTGCGTGATTACTAGATAGTAGCAGATTCACTTTCTTTAATATTCTGTCAAAGGCAACCTGAAATCTCTGAAACAATCCTACGCAGATAACAAGTGTCACTTGTGTATTTACCTTGCTGATTTAGTAGTAATTAACTACTGCCTTTCCTTATTTCCTACAATATGCTTCTACATTTAGATAATAACAGCAAAGAAAGGAACCTTCCCATATAAGGAACCTTTTTGTTCCAAGGTTTTGGTATTGTCTGGTTAAACCAACCCGTAGGTAATGTCAGTGTTTTCCTGAACCGGTTTAGAGATCGCTGTATATGTATTTTTCAGCATGACTTGCACTCGAGGTTAGAAGAAAGCTGTCGTCGTGATTGTTACAGACTGTGTAAATCCCTTTAGAACCAGAAAGATACTTATCCCTTGTGACTACAAAGAATCTGAGACTACTTGTAAAGTTTAGATTGGGGCTATTGGATCTAAAACTAGATGTAGGATGAAGACTATCCATTGACAGAAATTATAGATGTTGTCCATTTTGTAAACAATTCATTGAAGATGAATTACATTTTCTTCTTGAATGTCCAATCTATGACAAAATCCGTTCTGATTATCTCTGTAATTTTATTACAAACAGAAGTAATAATGCAGCATTTTACAAAATTGTTTCCTCAGGCAATGGCTTCATTTTAAAAAAGATTATCACTGTATAGTCATCATGCTATTATGTTAAGAAAACAATTGTTATCCTCTTGAATGTAAACCTTCTTTGTAACCGTTGTACATTGTACATGGGTCGGTGGCCTCACATACAAATAAACACATATTTTGACTTTTTTGGCTTCCCTTGTTATATTTTCAATATTATTGTTCCACATGTACTTGTCTGTTTCCTAGTCTTTCATTCACACGATGAAACCCCCTTTGGGGTGCCGTGGTTAGAGCGTCCAACAGGATAGCTGAAGGTTGCGGGTTCGATCTTAGGTGTCGTTGTATCAAAAGACTTTAAAATATGGTACATGTTGTTCCCAGATTGGCGCTTGACATTAATTGGTACAACAAGGACTCCTCGGCTCGAAGTCAGAAAATGTTTCTGAGTTGGGTATTCATCATTAACTGCAGCATGGTATCTCATAGAGCGGGCACCTTGAAACATGTCAGGGCTGGTACATGCAAACACACACAAACAAACGCGTGCGCGTCGTCATATGAGAGAAATACTCTTAAGTAAGACTTTAAATCCCTTTTCATCTCACCTCACCTGATGAGGGAGTAAGAATATACTCTAAAATGGCGTGTTCGGAAGTAATTCTTGCCGTCGCGTTTTTGTGTGTGTCACTCTTATTTGCAATTGCAAATAAAACCGATCCATTCTACAAACCACTCTTGGCATTCATTGTTTATTGCACATCGCTGCTGAAAAGACGCTGTTGAGTATCGAGTTGGGAGCAATAAAAGTCAAGATGATGATGATGATGATGATGATGATACATATTTTGTCCACACATTCTGATGATGGTGACGATGATGATAGTGATGGTGGTGGTGATAATGATGGTGGTGGTGATAATGATGGTGGTGGTGATGATGATGATGGTGGTGGTGGTGGTGGTGGTGGTGCTGATGATGATGGTGGTGGTGATGATGGTGATGATGGTGATGATGGTGGTGGTGATAATGGTGGTGGTGGTGATGATGATGGTGGTGATGATGATGATGGTGGTGGTGATAATGATGGTGGTGGTGATAATGATGGTGGTGATGATGATGATGATGGTGGTGGTGGTGGTGGTGGTGGTGGTGCTGATGATGATGGTGGTGGTGATGATGATGATGATGGTGATAATGACGGTGGTGGTGGTGGCGATGATGATGATGATGATATAGATGTAGAGGAGGAAGATCAGGTGCTGAAAAACCTGGACACAAGGCTGAAGACTAACAGGAATTCAGACGCTGAGAACAGGTTTCTGATATGCATTAGTGATGCGTCAAAGGGAACTCCATCACTCCATCACTTCCCGACCCAAGCATGTCCCACATCTGCTCATCAGTCGGAACCTAATACGCGTATCGCATGTCTGAAACAATTCCACTGTAGACCTAAATGGAACTGGAATTCGCTTACACCAATAGGTGTCCTCTTCGCACGAGCAATAACTGTTTCAATACAATTCCATGATATTCCAGACTCTGGTGCCAAAGTTTACATTTAGTGAGCGAGTGAGTTAAAAACTGAGGGTCCTATCGGCAGAATTTCAGCCATATTAAGACTAGATCAAGTTGTAAATTCACCCTCATTCAACGTTAACCATTTCAAGACGTGCCTACAATTGTCATTAAAACGAAATTGACAATTCTCTCCTTCAGTTAGAAATTTTAATACAAATAAGGTATGTCTGATAAAAACAGCGTTCATTGGATGGTTACGAATGAGTGAGCATGCAGGTGGGAGGGGCGTGGGGTGTGAAGTTTTTGCAATAGTGCATGAGCCATATGAATGGAAATATGAACTTATATGTATGGTCCCATATCAACCTGTCAATGTAGTCTAACATGGCTGCAAGAAAAAACAAAAACAAAACAACCCCCCCCCCCCCCCCAACCCAAAACAAACTAACAAACAACAACAACAACAAAACCAAACAATCGACAGTGTATCATGAATGGAACGCACATTTGTGCTCAAGGATTTCTACTTCAGGTCATGGTTGACGATGATCATAGTTGAGTGGTTACTACGTAGTGGATGGCGTTGGTTGTCGCTTAACGCCAACAGCACTTCAGAGGAGTCATGCGTTACAACGTTGTGTGACTGGGAATGCAACATTCAGGACCTCAATAATGAATGAACGTTTTGTAACGTTTTGAGTAGGGAACCGTAGAAAAAAAACACGTGCTAATGCACGTTGTAGAAGTTACTGCAATGACCTGACTTACGTCCACCTCGTTATGTTGGGAAAGTCACATTAACTCGTGATTGACATCCAGTGATCGTGGGTAAAAACAATGCTGCCGAGCTGGATATCTTCGCTATACAAAATGTAGTTAGTATAAAGTTTGTTTGTAAACACGACTTAAGCATAATGAAATTAGCAAAATGGTTGTGTGTGTTATTGACAGCTTTGATTGGGAATACTGAACATGGTGACTACAAGGCTTTGGTCCTGAAGAGAAGCTCGATGACGGAATCATTTGTAGTGGATATTCTTCTAGACAATGTGAAATATCATACGAGGACCTATCGCTGCGTTTTGTTATATTTATAACACAGATATAGTTTATACAGTTTCATTGGTGAAAATTGATTCTTGTGAATAATGTCAACGAGAAACTTTGATTATTGAGTGGATATAGAACTGAATGAGTCGTGATGAGAAATCAGTCGCCAATGATAAACGGATCTTTGAACGCTAAGGGGAGCAACGTTGTAAAATGTATTTAGTGATAATGAAACTGTGCCATCTCAAATATATCTAATACCCTTCGTTTGCAGCGGTTATATTTTAATAACCTTTCCGATTTCATCTTTCCAGAACATTTCAAGTCCATCATTTACTAATAACTTCTTAGACTTAAACTGCTGAGAATTCTAAGAAGTCTTCAGCGGACAACTCACGGTCGTTCCAAACAACATGTCAACCGACTCGGTTGTTGTTAAGAGCCGAAAATCGTAAAATTCGATTTGACAAGAAAATTTCGTTTAACATAATAGCTATAGCAGATAAGAGACGAAAACGCCTCATGATGGCTCATTGAATCTTGGACGTTATTTACATGTTGAAATGCCGATCAGATGACACAATGAAATAGATACCACTGTTTCATGCTGTTTTCAAGCGTCTAGACCTCCTTGAGATAAAGCAGGCGCCTGCTTACGTTTCTCTTTACTACTAGGATGCAGATGAAACCCAACCCATGTTATTAAGATCTGAAGTTCTAATAAGACAAAATTGCTTCTGCGCTCCGTCGGCTGCCAAAGATTGGTCGTATCCTATTAATGATATGGTTTGACATAATTATCAGCATGTGAAAGATTCAAACGAGCGGGTTATTAATTTCCTCCTTGGATTTTTTTATGTTTTTTTATTTTGTCATAATGTGATTGATGTTTGTGTAAGGCGCATGGCAAATATCACTTAATAAAGCAAAGGGGACCTTGAAATCCATTCTAGTTTGAGATTATGTCCCTATAATTATGAACGCATTTGATGTGCTGTGACTTTGGCAACAGCTATGTTTGCCTGAATTTATTAACTATGGTACTTGGTCAGCTCCAAGCATCCGTTTTTGTGTCCACGTGAAATTAGGAATTACATGATTCATTTGGCTTGTCTCTTGGGACAAATACCAAAGGTTCATAAGGGAATATGTGATGACGTCATATGACAATAAAGCAATATATTATGCACTTTAATAATTCAAAGTCAGGATTAGTCTTCTTGTTTTAGAAAACTGTCAGGAAAAGCATATCAATGTTTGATGAGTTGGGCTCCCATGATGGCAAAATTGCGTCTCTCTCTTTCTCTCTCTCTCTCTCTCTCTCTCTCTCTCTCTGCCAGGATGTTTATGGGAAATATTAAAATTATGGGCTGGTTTAAAGTTACGCTCAAGATCGTTCGCTCATTTCGCAACGTGCATGCATGCATGTATGTACGTACGTGTGTGTGCGTGTGTGCACTAGTATGTATGTATATCTGCACGCATGCACGTGTGAGATAATGTATGTGTGTCTTTATGTGTACATGTTAAGTATGCGTGCGTGCGTGTTTGTCTTTGCTTGCAGAAAATCTCTTTGTTATCCAAAGGACAAAATTAGACGGCGTCAGCCATTGTCAAAATTCAAACCGTCAAATAAAATGTGACAGTGACATAAATACACGCCACTATAATTCTGAAATATATGACAGCACTGAATTTGCATGCGGTAGCCTTCAATATTTGAGGAAAACATAAACATCAACGCAGAAATATAAACTGAGTCATTTGCGATTTCAAGGAGCGCACAATGAAAAATAGATTTGAAAAATACACATATCAGTAATACAAAATTAGTGATGACACCAGGTGTTCGTGAAAAAGGTACACATGCGCTGGCCAACTGGTAATTCCCAGAGTCATTACTTATATCAGGTGTTGTGGTCTTTAATTAATATCCGCGAAATGTCTTTTCCTTTATTGGAAACGGGCACACATGTATTCTGTCACTCAGAATAAAGTAAACTCTGTGTGAAAATGAAAATCGATAGCGGACCAGTCTTCCTTTCACTCACGTCAGGAGTGGGACACAGATGGGCTGGTGTTAATGCCACCAGCGCTTGTTACCTGTGCCCTGGTAAGTACTTATTTCTGCGCAAAGTTGATGTCACAGTGATCCAAAGACAAGACCTGTAAAGGCCAAACATATCTCCTCACGAAAATACCAGACATCTCATGTGTGATGCACATGTTACATATCCAAAATTATCTTGATTTAACAACACGTTGTTAGACGTTGTTATTTGGCAGACGCTGCTCATGCATAACTTCTTTGAGAGGCATGTCTAGAAGTTGGTGAATCAGATAAGGACAGCACTTTATGGATGAGCACTTCTTTAAACAGGTGGAGCGACGTTTTCGATACAGCTTCTTGTATCGTTGTCAAGCAAGTAAACAATTATGCATTCTTAGTATTTTGAAACACTATTTTATGCATCGAAAGGGTGGAACTTTAATTAAAGGGGATATCCTCCACATTCGCCGTATAGTTTGGTGATATAATGTAAGCAGTGAGGATCTTCTTTCATGACGTTTACAAGTTGACTAATCAGTTTACTATGATTACACGATGCCATTTAGAAAGTGGTCAAATCCAACATATGTCATATTTGGGATAGCGCTTTCTTAGTAAAGTACAAATTCTAGTACTGTTTTGGTTGAGTCCCATGCGGGATTCAAACGCTCACCCTCAGAGTCAGGCACCTAATCGCCAGCACACAAAGTCAGCCGCCTAGCCCGCTCAGCCACCGCGACTTCCACAAATGAAAGTCGGACAGCTGGTAGTGTAGACTGAGTACTTTGTGTACCCCTCTGAAAAGTCGATAAGTAGTGGAAGTCGCGGTGGCTGAGCGGGCTAGGCGGCTGACTTTGTGTGCTGGCGATTAGGTGTCTGACTTTGAGGGTAAGGGTTCGAATCCTGGATGGGACTCAACCCAAAAAAGTACTAGAATTTGTACTTTACTAAGAAAGTGTTATCCCAAATATGACATATGTTGGATGTCTTCTTACATGCTAATAAATCGGTTTCAATCGGTTCAAGAGTCTTATATAACAACTTTATGCCGCAGGACAAAGGAATACGAATGAACTTTCGCGTTTTAAGTACCACATAGACATGGGGTGCGATAATCCTTTCTTTCTCTCTCTGTATCCAATAATGATGTGTTCTATAGCACTAAGTGAACACACCAGTTACACACACCTAGTGCATGCTCAAAGAGTATACAAATTAAAGTTTCATAGTTCATTAGTTTCCTGGGTAACCCAAGCTGCCTGCGAGGTGCAACAAAGGTTATTGTCACATGGCATCCCACCGGGTACCCATTTTCTGCTGGGTGAATAGAGGCACTTTTGAACAAATTCGCTTGCCTCAGGTGAGACAACGTGTGTCACATGTGCTTCGTTGTAATACAGAGCTGAAGTCCTAGAAACTCCCAGGAGTCAAGCTGCCAAACACGCTCACCCATCCATTGACTTTCGAAATCCTGCTCGAAAATACAATCGGTTTGATTTTATGAACTAAAGATAGAAACCCTCTTTGGCTTCGATCAATACTGTAAGCATACCCAGCACAAAATCAAGTAAATTAATACACGTGGGGTTGCCTTGACGCTGCAGCATCAGTTTTACAGATAGTCACAGAGGAGTAAGTGGATATTGTTTTACGGTATTCACGGAGGAATTAATGTAATATGATTATGATGAGCATGAAGAGTGCATAATATTCAAACAAACAGCTTAGTGTCACGGTGGAGAGACCTACATAAAGAGATCGAGTTATAGGAGCTTCGACACACTCGATAACGAATATGCATAACGCAATGATCACGTTTCTCCTTTGTGAGTTCCACGTTCGACATCAAACTTCGACAAAACAGTTCTTAACTGCATATTACCGTCCATGAACAAACATCCTATCCTGACTGATGCCGTGATCTGGCAATAGGACGGACTACATTTGAAAAAATTGACTATTTTTCTCCAAGGTCTACAGCTCCCTATAATGCAACCATTTACCTGTTGTAAGCACAAGCTCAATGTTCCTTGCTGGTGTAAAAAACCTTGCCATATACGTTTAAAACCGATAAAACAGACTTATAACGAACTGATTCTTGTCTCGAAATCCTGATGTATATGATAGTTCGCATGAGCAAAACAAACCCCGGTTCTGAGGAACAAAAATTAGTCGTCCGTTTGAGGTCTTTATAGCCGCTGATTCGAAACGAAAATGGATCCGTACTGCAAACATAAATGCATGCTTCCATACAGACCTTGCAACTTTGAAAGGGACAGCCCTAGTATCGATACACACCTATCACAATTGCAGAGTGGGAAAATGGGAGCCAATCCTTATGCAACGTGGAACTTTTGTCAGTGGAAGGTTTCCACAACATCTGTAATTGCAGAGTAAACACCATCCTTTTCCAACCATTGTTTGTATTTTGCAGTATATTGTCTTAACACATCGACAGCGCAAAGCTTGTGTTCATATCTCCTTTGTTTCAGAAGAAGATATTAGATTCCTCTTAAAGTCCGTTCTACTGTCTGTTATGCTTCAGCATAGAATTGTGCTAATGCCACTTGTTCCGTTTTCTTGTCATATTTGAAATGGGAGACGACAAGGATGCTTATTTGATCAAGGCTTTTTCTTGCTTTTATTCAGGATTGAGTGACAGTTTGTCTGTTGTAGAGAGCGAAAGTGCTTTTAGAATTCTTTCATTCCTGAAAAATAGATTTTTCTCCCCTTTGTTCCTTCCCAGACTGATCGTTTACAGAACAATGAATTTATCGGTATTTTTTTTAAAATATGTTACTCTGTTGTATAGTTGCGTTGATAAGGATCGCTTTCAAGTTTCATATGTGATAACGGTGATGGGATGGACAAGACAATAGCGTATGTACTGCACTGTTTCTGTGTGTAAGAAATGCAAGGCTATTTTCTGACGCGTCTAACACACATCTTCACCGAAAGCATCTAATTACATCACATCTCACGTCACGACATAAAAAATGTGACGTCAAATGACACCACACCGCACATGATCTTACCTTGCCACGCAACGGTCTTGTATAGGCCCGACGCTCTAGTACCATCCACTTTCACACCACGCCACACCACACCTCACCACACCACACCACACCACACCACACCACACCACACCACACCACACCACACCACACCACACCACACCACACCACACCACACCACACCACATCAACACACGAGAACAGCGCACAGCACCAAGTAACTCCACCACATCACAGGCAACCACATTACATCCAGCACATCACATTAGAACAAATAATAAAATCACACCACGTATCACGTCACACCTAACCACACCACACCGCACCGCACCGCACCGCACCGCACCGCACCGCACCGCACCGCACCGCACCGCACAGATACCATACAGCCCCACGCAACACCATCACATCCCATCACATCAGACCACCGCTCAAACACACCACATATCACATGGAGCACCATATCACATCACCACTCAACAGTAAAAGACAACATAGCCGAGTTTCCAATGTCACGATACATGATCCGTGTTCACAAGCACAACTTGTGCTTCATTTTGATGACGACAACACTAATTAGATTAGCAACGTCCGCCTGTCCCCGAGATAATGAAGGCCACCACGAAACTCCAATGCGGAGCAACACGTTCATTATCCTTTGGCATTGGCCTTGTCAAGGACAGTCGACTGCCGCATTAGTTGACACTCAAAAAATCAAACTGCAGCCAAAGTAGATTTTACCCAAACCCAGGCCCTTAACAGAAGGATACAATGCGTCGAGAAATATCGACAGTATCTTGTCGCCTGAGCTTGTTTTAGTGCTCTTTGTTGCGTTTTTTTTTGGGGGGGGGGTTGTTTAATTTTAGTTTTAGTCTTATTTTATTTTGTTTTTCATGTTTAACGCTGTACTCAGCAATTTTCAAGCTTTATGGCGACGGCCTGTAAATACTCGAGTCTGAGTCAGACAATCCAAGATTCTGTCACAGGTTCTTGTGGCGCTCAAGCAACGTAAAACGTACATCGAAATGCATCTGGGATAACAATGGACACACCTTTCACGTTTTCATATTGTTGTCTTTACATCTTGCGACACCATACATATCAGATTCACAAGCTCGAGCTAATCACATAAACACGGGATATTCTGAACCAGCATCACGTGCACTTTGTCAATTCGCTTGCTTGATGAACACCTTTAGGCAACGAAGCCAACCTCATCAACATCTAGGTTGCGTGTTAGAATTTTCTAGCGCAGCATCAAAGCAATGTTTCTTATGTTATTTCAGCATTGCGTGCGTTAATTGCTTGCAAAATAACACATTTAGCTCATTTGCTATAGTAATGCAGCCCCTATCCTTTATCACACTTTAGTAATTACCAAACTATTTTTGCGTTGTTGTTTTGTTTCCTCGGTTGTATCGGGATGATGTAGAGTAAGAGTACAGACATGCAGCTGCAATCAAGCATTAGAGCGCCACTTTGGTGCTTTGCGAACTTCAGCGTGAGAAAATAGAATGCGGATGTGTTAAATTACTTTTTATTTACATACAGCTATATCTTTATGATGTCACCGAACACAAATATATCCATGAAAACGTCGTTGTGGTATCTCAAGAACTTCAAAACAGGGTCTGACAGCTCAGATACTTAGTGTGCTTCGCGTCTCATTCGCGTCTCATTCGCGTCTCGTTCGTGTCTCATTCGCGCGCAGTGATGATATTTGCACTTGGCTTTATTTATTTATTTATTTATTCATTTATTCATTCATTTATTTATTTATTTATTTATTTATTTATTTATTTATTTATTTATTTATTTATTTATTTATTTATTTATTTTCTACCAAGCCTTCAGTATGTTTATCGTACATATAAAAAATACCATAGAATAAACATTTCTTGCTTACTCCTATCACACGGGTATTCTTTCTTCTGCTCGGCTGTAAATAATAAAATAAATAGAAAACAATTGCTGAAACAGTAAGAAGAAAAAGGGGGAAGAGACCGAACGAGAGTGAGTGAGTTTAGTTTTCCGCCGCTTTTAGCAATATTTAAGCTATGTAATGGCGGGGAATACCAGAAACTGGGCTTCACACATTATACTCATATGGGGAATCGAACCCGGGTCTTTGGCGTTTTTCACTCTTGTTTTCACTCTTACACCGAATTTCTGTCCTTACACACGAATTTATGCCAAATTATTCGTATTTACTATTCAAAACAAGTATTTCTTGTTACAATAAACCAATCATTCGTTCGACCCCTGAATTTATATCGACATTGAAGTCGTAAGATTATGTTTCGTGTTTCGCGTAATGTCCGAATGAAGGTTCTCCCCATATTTTCATTACAGATGCATGATATCCCACGAGACTGAGAGCATCAGACTGGGAGACGTGCTATCTTACACTGGACTTGTAACTGTGTCGCGGAAACGGGGTAACTCGGTAACTAGGTTCCGGAAATTTAGAAGTGTCAATCTGGCGGTATGCTGAGCATCTGTCTCAGCATGGACGTTCCACGGTAGCAGAGACACAGTTCCTCCGGAAGTCGGAGTTTTGAGAGTTTTACTTAATTTCCGGTTGTGTTTGAGCTGGTGAGATAATTTCGAAAAGCCCGTCTGTTTGACTCTACTGATGTATGAATTTCTATGATACGTGTCTCGGATAGTCGCATGAGGATTAAGTAAGTGCTCTGAGCTCATCTTCACTGTTTACATTAATTTAAATCGAGCAAGTTTCCCAGTTTGACGAGTGTTGGTTTGTCTCTGCTTTTACCAATATCACGTCGGGGACTCAGAAAAGGGTTTCAAGCATCAAGTTAAGAATGCAACCTTTTGTACAAAGTGTGTAATGGCAAGGGTGTGCAAGGGACACGTGGAAGCTCACACCCGAACTACGAAACGGAATATGGAAAGATATGCTACATAAATGTAGACGTCAACCGAACGTCAGCTTAGACTCGTTGTGAAAAATAAGTACACGTTACATCTCACGGCTTGTTTCTAGTTAAACAAGTATGAAGGAAGACCCCCTTATCTCGTTAATCGTCTCTTTCAAAAATTAATTTAAAAAAAGAAGTAAAAAATCTGCTGAAGACGGGATCGTTGCCTCCAAACATCTGACGTCAAGTAAGCATTAAACGATTAATAAAACATTGGTGTCATAACCAGCTTGGATGTTTTTATGTGAGGTGTGTGGTTTTGCTTCGACCTAAGACGACGAAGATCTCTTTCTTTGACTGAAGACGCAGAACAGGAGAGCCTCAAAGGTTTAAACGATCAATGGCAATTCCTTTACTTGCCCCGTTAAGCATTTCCGTGGAAACGGAACATGAACCGAACTAAATCAATGTACTCAAAGGGACACTATCTTTTAATAAGGGATAATTAGAAGCCATTGGTATCTAGTATTTGACCATTACTCCCTCTGATGGTTTGGTTAATTGAAAGAAGATGATTTCCCTAGTAGCTGGGCAGGACTTATCAACAACGACAAGGTTTATGGTAATGTACCGTAACTGAATACGGCATGAAGTACACAGATACGGTTGTTGTTGATGGCTGGAGGGAGGGTGTACATCGTTAGCAGTAAACACTAGATAATTAGACTTGGGTCAAACTTCACAAACTCAATCAAATGTTAATTATAGTGGAAACAGCAGCTTTGAATTAAGGACCAAACAAGACGATGAAGCCTGTGTTGAATACCTACTAAGCACACAACAATGTCTTTCTTGTTTCATGTTTTTAGGCTCCACTAATCACTGGTGTACCATGTCGATTGGTAGAAGGTTAGGGTGATGTGGCAAGGACGACAATGCCTGTGTCGAGTACATAGCCAGCATACAGCAATGTTTTCCTTATTTCATAATGTTAGGTTTCATTAATCATTAGTGTATAATTTCGATTGGTGGGCGGTATTGTAACAGGTTTTCTACACTCTTATACTCACATTTTGAGGTTATTAGTTAGGAGATAAACATCAAGCATGTGAATATTTCGTTTGAAACCTCCAGCTGATGCCGTCGGTTCCAAATGCGCTCCCCTGCTTCAAATACTCAATAACACCCGCAAATTGGCCAACACATGATGTTTATCGACATTGTAAACAAAAAAGTAAACCAAAGGGTTTTACTGTCTGCACTGGTTTACATCGAGCAAAACAGTGCGGTGTCATCAGCTGACGGTTTCTGCTGGTTCCCATGGCAGCATCTGGAGTTGCTCATTCGTGATGTCATTCTAACTTTACGTCACAATATGACTTGAATGACGTCACTACTGTTGGTGACACAAGAAAACATTTGTTTACGATGTTCCTAACAGTCAAATAGTCTTGCAGTTTCCGGGAATCAAATGCCATTTGGTGAGTTTTTTTCAGATTGCAAAACACAGTGACATTTGGTTTATTTGACGGGGGTGTCTTTCATACGACACCCCTAGCTATTGTTGCTAGTTGGAGGTAGTCTACACTTTTATACATACAGTGTACCCTGGTTGTAATTCCACCGTTTGTCCAGGAGAAAATAGAGCATAAGATCCAGGATGGAATTATAACCATATGGAATAGTAAGAGGCCCTATGCAATCAACAAGGTGTTTGAGCTGATGTCGCCTGTAATGAATTTCAATGGTTGGATGATTCGAGTATCTAGGGGTTGTCGGTGACATATGTTGTCAGTGGCAGGAAGTCTTTTGTCACACGTGCTATTTCACGAAGGATTACAAGTCTACATAAAGCATTAATGTGTTTGCTCAGTTAATTTGACTCATGTCAGTTAACCAATGAAAGTTTGTATTTTCCATGCAGCTTGTGCAAGTCGCATGGTACCAAGGGTAAAATGACTTTGAAAATGACTTGTTTTCCAAAACATTTCGCAAATGGCATTATATTCAGTTTGGCTTTATAACCAGGATATTATATAGGCAGGAAATCCGTTCTGGCAAAACGCATGGCGTTATATCCAGGGTGGCATTATAACCAGGAGCAATACAACCAGGGTGTACTTTACACATACTACCTATCAAAAGATTAGACTCACTTAATGTACTGGCAATATGTCATGGAGACGAACTGCTCCTCTAAAATAGTGTGCAAACCTTAGGCATATGAATTGCTCCTCTAAAATAGTGTGCAAACCTTAGGCATATGAATTGCATGAGAATCATGATCAAATTGCTGAAAAGCATGTGTAAATATCATGCATGTGAACAGCTCCGTTTTGGTGTAATGTTCTGTAAAGAATTCGCCAAATTTCACTATTTATTAAACTCATCACAATAATCACCGTTACAATACGCCAGTTCTTGTGTTGATAGCTCACGTTGATGGTTTGATTAGGATTTTCACTGTTAAACAGAAATAGCTGATGAAGATATTTTGTGAAGTCTAGTCTCATACAGATATAGTTACGGTTCATGTTTTAGGGTATTCTAAGTTGTTAGACAGACATAGCCGGTGTCGATGGTGTGGGGATAGCGTTCGAAGTAATCGCCGGCCCGAAAGGCTCGGCGTCTGCTCTTAACTATGTCGGGCCGGCAGTTTGAAATATGGGAAGGTCCTTGTTGCCGTCAGTAACATATCTGTCTTGATTCACAACGGTGATCGTTCGCTTGCTGCTTTTTTTCCTTTATGATCCGTGATCCAACATGTTACGGTGACTTAGTTTTACTGCCTGTTATTTGAGCGTTTGGAGCCTGGGAATGTCTTTAAACGGCATTTAACAAATAGTGAGTGAGTTTCGTTTTACACCGAACTCAGCAATACTCCAGCCATATGGCGACCTGGACCAGACAATCTACTGATCAACAGCAATGAACCGATGACATGTATCATCCAAGTCAGCGAGCCTGACCACCCGATCCCGTTGATTGCCTCTTACGACAAGCATAGTCGCCTTTTATGGCAAGCATGGGTTGTTGAAGGCCTATTGTACCCCCGGGGCCTTCACGGGTCATTTACCAAATTAATACATCTCTGTGAGT
Organism: Haliotis asinina; assembly: GCF_037392515.1. Taxonomy (NCBI): domain Eukaryota; kingdom Metazoa; phylum Mollusca; class Gastropoda; order Lepetellida; family Haliotidae; genus Haliotis; species Haliotis asinina. The sequence goes on from NC_090292.1 coordinate 27,439,795, forward strand.
TTGTGGGAACAGTGTGAAACTGTGTAAAACATAGCCTATTTCGCTTTTATTCGGTTGACAAAATCGGTTTGCAGATTTCATTCAGGACCTGTAGACTTTCAAGCCTGCAGGCGGCCCTGATGGCCAACTGGCAAATTAAAATATTGCAAACAGCACTTGGGGAAGTCTTGTCTCAAGCAGCTATGTTTGATGTTGGTGGTAAGAGGTCGTACATTGTTCTACAGATACAGTTCATAGTAGTCCACATTTTTCAGAAACCCGCATTGATAGTTCACGTTGTTAATTAGATACAGAGTTTTCATTGTTAAACAGATACGGGAGAGGGCGTTCCTAAGTTTGATAATCCATTTCATTTTTTAGTAAACTATGTTCAGAGCAAATAAGCAAACAAACAGATATAGCTGTTGGTTTGGGTAAGGCTACTCTGACACAGCCAGTGTTGATGTTGGTGGATGGAGGAAATATTACATAGATATAGCTGACTTTGATGAGTGGGGGAAATCAATTCCCATTGTGATATATTTGTGTTGATCTTGGAGTCAGTTACCTGGGTATATACTCCCCTTAAATCTGAAATGTATCTGAAGGTCAATGTAACACTTTGCCGTATCATGCCTGTATGTAATGCGATACAAATGAACTTACCATTTTCCGCAATATTCACAGGAGACTAGGCTTAGTTTCACGCGGCTCATAGACACATATTACGACAACCCCTCTAAATTCTATAAGCCAAAGGACCAGGTGTCAGGCATTACAATGCTACAATGGAGGCAATCGCTTTCATCTTCTTACGAAGAAAAAGCTGCAACACAGCGATAAAGCGGTAAAAATGAAAGACAACGTGACAGTTATCGCGATCGTCATGACTGTCCTTAATGCGACATACGCTTATGGACACCGTACTTTTGACCTTCGATACAAGGCGTCTCTTACGGACATCTACTGTATCAGTGCTACCAGTCAGACTGGTTACTATTGAAAGATGTAGGTCATTGTTACTGTTCAAATCGATCTACTGGCAATGAAACACTATTCATACAACTATGGATTTATTTCGAAGATGATCTCGGGTTTAACTGAAAAAGTGTTTTTGAGGCAGACAAACTTATTTTGACTTTTCACCATAACAGACTTCCGAAGCATGTATTGGAAATTAAAAGCTTAAACTTTTACTTTTAATTATATATTATCGTTATATCCGATATTGGTTTCGTTTTAGCTCATGTGACTTATTGATGAAAAGAATTTTGAGTTTTGGTACATCTACCTGAAATTCAATGTATTTAGACGATTAAAATGACCATATGGACACCGAAGTCAAATTTATCTATTCTGCTAAATTAAAGGAATATAGTACGAGTTTTCACCCAACAGATTTCCGATTCATGCAAAGGAAATTTTGCACAAATTTAAACGATTTAGTATAACGTATTAATAAGAAAAAAGAAACATATTTTGAGTTATCACTAACGCAGAGTCCAACAGACGTTGGATCTAAATGTGGTGTGTCTATAAAAATCACCTTCTTGAAGATCAGGGTTAAAATTGATCTTCAGTAGCCCTCCTTGTCGGGATTAGGTGTTCCCGGCTCGCTCACTTGGCAGATACGTCATGGTATCTCAATTACTGTGAAACAAATTCGCATGCTGCTGATCACTGGATCGTCTAGTCCAGACTCGATGATTTACACACCGTCGCAACGTAACAATAATATTACTGAGTGAGGCGTAAAACTGAACTCACTCATCAAGCGGCAACTGCCTAGATATACTACATAATGGAGATGCTGATCATGATATTAAACAGAAACACGTTGCCAAGGACGACTATTTGCCATCAGTCATATTTTTCACGAAATTTCGGTGTACTTTTGTGTTTCATTACGTCACATTCAAGCATGATGATGGACGAGAATGATGTAAACGATAAATGTGATAAAATAGGCAACGAGGTATTTACAGAACATTTTCATACTTTGTATGTTGCATAGCTTTAATGCAATTTAGCCACCTCAGCACATGTTGTAATATGACTCAGTATGACATGAAACGCGAACGAATGTTAGAAAGGTAAAAATATGATATTTGATGTATATCCTCCTGGGATCCAGCTATGATATCTTTCCTTGTTGTATTGTCAAATATCGATCAGTTATGAAGGTGATAGATCCAGTTTGAATCAATCGATATCCCTCGTGCAAATTTAAGGGGTCACGGGGTCCAAACTTGCCCAAAATATTTCCAGGGTCCATGCACGTGGACAACGTAAGAATGCCATGTTCAAAGACATGCGGTATAAAACAAGATAGCATATTAAAAAAAACGACTGTCATGGCAACCAGTTTGTAAGTGAATCAACAAGTGTTCTTTATTTGGAAACTAAATCACTTAATCACAGGATGCGAAAAAACAACAACAACAACAACAAAAATAATAAAAAAAACTGTGGTCTTCGGAGATATTCTGATTCTGAATCTGATTCATGTTCTGACAGCGCAAACGTAGGATCACCATCAGAATCCTCACAACTCTCGGCTTCTGAATAGTCATCAGACAAACTCAAGTCAGAATCATTCAACATGTGCAGGTCATTGTCTGTACTGAGTCAGTTTGAAAGTCTCTTTGGCCTACCTTAAACAGGAAACAGGAGATTAAAGGATGAAAGAAGATAATGTCTGAAGAAACCATCTGCTGCCCCCTGTCTTTCCTTATTCCCCTCCCCCCTTCTAGATATAGATAATATTGTATCCAGATATTCAAGCTGGTATTGTTTACTTTATATTGGGAGCTGACACTTGTGTGACCATTCAGTATTTAACTTAAACCCTGGGCATCATGTATAAATCGTGAAGACATTAGAATCAGTTATGTCCTTATCATAAAGTCATCTGGAAGGGGCCGGGTAGTGTCTCCAACACAAGATCTTCCGTGAAGCTGTTACATAGAAGAGTAGTTTGCTTGGGGTTGGCATATATTATGTTAGAAAATAAAACACACAAAACAGCTGCATTTATATCATTGCCTTGGTGAGGCTCGGTACCTTTTTATTATTATCCCCTCATACACCAGACTGCATCCATGAGCCCAGACAAAAGGTGGTCGCAGATCACGGAGTCAGCTCTTTATCAGAGCTACGTTTAACCTATACACGCAACTGGGAGTGAAATATTCACAGTCAGTAGTCTACAATGAAACATCAAACGTGGGAGAGAATGGAATAGACAGAATGAATTACATGGTATTCTTTCTCAACAAGATTGCAGACATTGATTTTCTTTGAGCGCGTAATTCATGCATGTTTTAATAACCATTAATATCTAACTCTGTGTCATTTGTGTACCATACAGAAGTATTCGATCAGAAGCTCAAGATCCAAGTTCCCACAACAAGGAAGATCTAGAACATACAAAAGGTCGAACCTGAACTCTCTTTCTTTTTTGATCATGAACAGTGTAAACTGAGCACTTACAAATCACTGCCAAAATCAGTTAGTTCTGATTGGGCGTGTTTATGAATATCACAAAGAACGCTACAAAACGTCGAACTATATTTGTCTCTATGCTTCTGCCTGCATCAAACACACCTCTCCTAAATGGTCTGGCAATCTAACTCTGGAAAACCAAACATTGTATTCACCCTCTGAACCCGAGAGGGATTCAAATCCGGTTCTTCGACATGCCACGAAAATGTTCGAACCACCAAACGCACAGGGGCAAAAGTTTCACACGGTCATTATGAACAGTTAAAAATATGCAATAAGGAAGTTCACAAAATATGCTATAATTATAACAGAAGACGTGAAATTCCATTTTGCTGCAAAAAATCGCATTGATTTTTTTGCGTCGAACGCGCTTTAATTACACACTCCTCGTAACTGTGTGTATAGCGCTAAATTGAATTACATATTTTCTGTTATCATTCGTTTTTATTTCTAACCCCGTCTAGCACCGTAGCGATGAAAAGGGTCACTGCAAAATTATATCATCAATCATCTTCAAGGGTGAATATACGCCACTCAAACAAAATGGCTTACATACCAAGTCTCGGTGTTATTAGATTTAGAACGGTGAGTTTATTGGATTACAACCAACGTTTCTGTTATAGACAACCTCACTGTCAGGCGACCACGAATATCAGATCAAATTACTGTTAATAACAAATCATTTGTGGAATTATAAGAAGAAACGGGGTTATATCGAGGACAACGACTTTCTAATTATACGTATCCTCATCCCGGGCCAAATACGAGAGGCAAGGTAACCCGGAATCAGAATAATTATTTGATTACCGTGCAAACCAGTTGTTCAGTGAAAGGTGTCGATTTTCTATAATACAATTTCCTCTCAATACAAAGTAAACAATGTCGGAGTTTAATTTCATCTACGTTGATCTAGTTTGATGCAATAATAGCGTTATTCAATAGCGACGTATATTTTCTTGAGAGTTGAGATATTTTTGGTTGAGTAATGAGGGAAAACTAGATATTGGCGATTTGAGTTTCAAGGAAAATAGACTATATGAACTGGAAATAACAGATAGGTTTTAGCCATCATATCCCAGCAATGCAAGAGGAGACAGTTTGCACCCAAATAATGAAGGACGTTTACTGACCACTGAAATTACAAAATCGAAGGAATTAGGTAACAGCTTACTCTAAGAATTTGAAGCAAAATATTACAACAATTTGCTTATATTTGAGGCCTGCCAATGTGAAAACGATATTTATTCATTGCATATGCCCTCATGCTTAGTTCATAATAAAACAAGATTCCGCAATGTTCTCACTGAACAAAGATTAAGGAGAACCCATTATAACATTATGAATAAATAATGTTGCCAAGATGACGTTTCGGTAAGTGAGTTCAATTCGTTGGAACCATGCATCATTGCTGGTTTAGCTGGACAGAGTTCCTTCCGTAACCCCTCCACCACCAGCCCTCCCCTCCACCCCCCTCCTCTTCCACCCCCCCACCCCACCCCACCCTCCCATGGCTGACATGAATATAGATTAGGGTACCATGTCATGTATCAACTGTGTCAGCAAACCAGACTACAATATCCCAATATTCATTTCTTGCAGGAAGCACGGGTCATTGAGGACCAATTCTAACACGGAATTTCACAGGTACAGACAGACTGAATGTGTCTAAAGTAGACATACGTTTCTAGTGTTTCCTGAATACAGATGTGATCATCTCTTCCCTGCCATCAACAGTCCTGGTTCGGTGTAAAAATCAATGACGTTATGGACCGTACAAGTAAGGGAATGTGATTCCACTTCATATTCAGACGGCGACTGAAAGACAGATTCATCAGAAATGTGATCAAACGATGTCAGACTGGAACGTATCATTGTGATATATCTTAGACAATCTTCAGACATCTTTCTGTAAGAGTGCTGAAAATATATCCATTGCAAGGATTTGAACCGTTGGTTCCCAAACGATAGTGGACAATGAGTCGGTTATACCACAAGGTAAGGTGGTCGAGATGGGGAGATCGGTTTGTGTTTATTATGTAGGCAGGATGTGAAGTGGGTGGGATAAAGATGAGAGCGGGCGTGGAATAAGGATGAGAGTGGGCAGGGAATAAGGATGAGGGTGGGCAGGTAATAAGGATGAGAGTGGTATGGAATAAGGATTGGGGAAGGGGGGCAGGGAATAAGGACGGGGATGGTTATGGAATAGGAATAAGAGTGGGCATGGAATTAGGATGAGAGTTGGTATGGAATAAGGATGAGGGTGGGCAGGGAATAAGGTTGGGAGTGGACATGGAATGAGGATGAAAGTGACCGCGGGATAAGGGTGAGGGAATGGGATAAGGATGAGGGTGGGCATATGATAAGAATGAAGGTGGATATTGGGGCGGGATAAGGATCAGACGGCATAAGGATGAGGGTGGATATGGGGTGGGATAAGGATGGGCATAGATGAGAATGAGACTGGGCATAGTGATGAGAAAATGATTAGGGTGGGGATTTGGTAAGAATGGGGGTGAGCATATTGATGGGAAATTATGAGCGCGGGGATGGGGTAAGAATGGGGACAGGAATGGGGACAGACACCATCAACCCACCTGTCTGGTGGAACTAAGGACACTTCTAGGCGTAGTTAAACCCCGATGTTCATGCTATCAACCACTTGTGCGATTCCTTAAATCACTATCTGTTAGTCGTACATACATGGATAGCGTCAACACCACTTGCTCGAGTATGTATAATCGATGACACAGCTGCATGTGATGCATATTCCCCTCACCTCGTACCGTAATCCAGTAGACATAACCTTGGCATTTGTCAAAACATTGAAGAGCCTAAAACATGACAAAATAAATTCTTCACATGAATATTTGTCGTATTTCGAATTTTTATCACTTTAAGATGTAATGCCAAGTATAAAGAGAGCTTTGCTGCCTCGACATTTGAGATCATTAGATCTGGATCTTTATCTATTGGATGGAGACGTCCGTGTTTTCTGGGCGATGCGTCTGGGTATTTAATTCGCGTTCTTGTTGCTTGGCGATAACTACACACGGACCGAGACGTTTCATTAGATTGCCTCCACTGGTGTGATCCATCTTACACAATTTGCTGATTAAAACACTTCTTCTTGGATTGGAGAGTAATAAAGAAATATATCCTGAAATAAATCAGTATGGGTCTCTTTGTTGACGCATTGGCGTTACTGTGTGAGTGAAGTCATCCCCAAGTTATGTTTTTTCCTACATCAGCATTTTCTCCGATGCAAAATAAACGCTTGTTATGCACAAAGGTTTTACTGACAGCGACAAAGGTGGTGTGGGGTGTATTTTCTGTGACAGTTATATAGTGGTGATGTAGGCTGATTTCTTGGTAGCTGTCAAAATGTTGACATGGTCAGTTAATTCATTGGTGGCAGCGACAGTGCTAGCTGTTGTTGGTAGCTGTTATTGTGCTAGTTGATTTCGGGGTAGCTGGTAGCTGAGAAAGTGTGAGGTGGCATGTTGGTGGTAGCGGCAGTGTTTCCTGACTTCGTGGATTCATTGACAGTGTAAGTTGGTTGACTTTGTGGTGGCAGTGACAGTATTAGGTGACTTCATGGTGGCAGTGACAGTGTCCGTTGACTGTGTGGTGGTAGTGACAGTGTCCGTTGACTTTGTGGTGGCAGTGACAGTGTACGTTGACTGTGAGTGTTAGCAGACTTGTTTGTGGCACCTGCAGTGTTCGAAAAGTTAACGTTTATAAGTTCTCAAAAATGCTTTGATCTTCAGCAATCCATGCTTACCGTAAGAGGTGACTAACGAGATCGGGTGGTCATGCCTGCTGGTGTCTAGCCACGTGTCATCGTATCCCAGTTGCCTAGATCAACGCTCATGTTGTTGATCACTAGATTGTCAGATCCAGCCTCGATTATTTACAGAACCCCCGAATCACAGCCGTAATATTGCTGAGTGTGACGTAAAACTAATTCCATTCACACACTCAACCCTGAGTGCCATCCAGCCAATAGTTAGCTCCTAGGTGTGTCCAAATGCCGTGCTTATCCCACTAGTTGCACCAATGTCCTAGTTCCTGTGCCCGTATGGTGGTGTTGGTACCCAACAAATAGATCAATGGTGCGTTGTAGCGCTGTGTATTTTGCACTCTTGCTGGTGTTTGTCGCAGCAGGAGTGAAATTGCTCAGATTGGCGAGTTATTGAACTAGTGTGTTAATGGATTTGCACAACCGGTTCCTAAAAACGCAATTGAGTGCAGGCCGTGTCAATACAGATTCCATCAAACGCCACGTGTTAGTTTTCCCAGTGTCTGTGGGTGTAAGGTGTATTTACGAAAAGGTTTAGCCTTGGCGTCATATCGAAATTCGCATGTCGCGTTCAAGACTACTGGAGATGTACAACTCATTGTGTCTTTTTGTCTTTCTCAGCGTGCATGTGTGTGCGTGTCCGCGCGTGTGCGTGTGCGTGTGCGTGTGCGTGTGCGTGTGTGCTCGTACTTGCCCTGACTAGTGTTGGCTTTGGAGTGACAGTTTCTGTTAACGTCTTCTATGTCATGTTCAGATTTATGATAGTGTTTCCACACGTAATGAAACAATGGTAATACTGATAACGCGACGTTGCGAAGGCTCCGAAACATACAACCGTAATTCGGTATTTGATATGCATTTATGCTCTTATAATTTTGTTCATTTGCTTTTCCTCAATCAACAATATATTTTGTGTTTCATGAATAAGCGATAACTGTGTTTAAATTGTTTTTTGTTGATGTGACCTTTAAATATGTGTTGATGACTTCAAGAATACTTGGCGAAAATGTGTTTTCAACATTAAACAAGATGATGACTTTCTCTCGTCTCATCTTCCCTAATCAGACTTCAGAACCATGGTCATCTTTCACAAGATGAAACTCGGAAGCAAAATCCTGATAGAGTAGTAATTAACAATGCACAGGACGTTAATGCGGAACACCAACATTCTTTCCCAGAACGCAATATCAACAGTTCAAAAACCAGTGGTCGCGTTAATACAAAAATCTGCATGTTTCACGCTAATATATCAATATTTCCCTAACGATGTGTTCTATCTGTGTGTTCTGCAGGCAACACATTTTGTGTTCTTGCAACAAATAAAAGAAAAAGGTTTAAAGAAAGTATCAGGAAATAACGTCTACATTTAAAAATTGCACCGTGTCGCTCTCTGGCTCAGACATGCACGTGTGGTGCATGATTCTTTGGAGGATATGAGTTTTAGAAACGCAATTTTTTTTCCTAACGCGGGGACTGGAAAACGTCTTTGAGATTGTTCTCGGAGATATTTATTTAATGTGCCCACACGAGACCAGGTTTCAAACGTTACATCACTAGAAACTTAGCATTAAAAATAAAATATAAACCTCCCTGGTCGTTTTTTTTTATTCATGTGAATCAGTATTCCTATTCGGTTTGGCCCAAAACAAATATAAATAACTTTTTGGAGAAAAAAGAAAACAAAACGAGATGGGGCTTCACACATGCTAACCATGTGTGGAATCGAACCCAGGTCTAGTGAGTGAGGAGTGAACGCTTTAACCACTAGGCTATCCTACCGCCCCGAATAAAAAGAGACAAACTAGACCGCCTCATATGTTTCGAAATCAGATAAACGCATAACCAACCCGGTGTACAACATTCTGATAGCTCCAGCTTTCGGTACTATATTTCACTACTTGCTCAACAAGCATGCTCTTTTATCGATATGTGAAAAATCGTCATACACGACCTCCTCAGAAATCGGTCGATCCAGGGTCCATCCAAAGCCAGAGTACATCCAAGGCCAGGGTACATCCAAAGCCAGAGTACATCCAAGGCCAGGGTACATCCAAAGCCAGAGTACACCCAAGGCCAGGGTACATCCAAAGCCAGAGTACACCCAAGGCCAGGGTACATCCAAAGCCAGAGTACACCCAAGGCCAGGGTACATCCAAAGCCAGAGTACATCCAAGGCCAGGGTACATCCAAAGCCAGAGTACATCCAAGGCTAGGGTACATCCAAAGCCAGATTACATCCTAGGCCAGGGTACATCCAAAGTCATAGTACATCCAAGGCCAGGGTACATCCAAAGCCAGAGTACACCCAAGGCCAGGGTACATCCAAAACCTCGGTCAAGCATTCTAACATGTGTATTTCATGCATGTGGAGGGAGCTTTACAATGGACGTGCAAGTGATAAAGGTCATGCTCAGTGCAATACCATAATCTGATAATCAGCTTCAGGCCTAGGGTTGTGACGCTTTTGATCTACCCTAACTTGGTACTCTATCTTATGCACACACAAATGTACCATGGTAATATATTTACGTTCTACTCTTCACAATATGTGTAATTGTATATGTCGTGCTAAAGATAGACAGGCTACTTATAAGCTGATTATGCGCGTGAGAATCGTTGACATGTATCAGAGATATGTCACTAGTCACAAATGAGACAAGCTAAGCAGATCGTGAGTCGTTCATTTGCCTTTCCAAACAGACAAGATAGGCAAGCGAGGGTAATTGGCCGACAACGGGAAGAGCGAAGACAGACCATCACGAAGGCACGGCTGGAACAAGGATGAATGGACACTGACCAACCAGGCCATCCATTTGCCGCCCATGCCAAGAGTCAGCCTCACCTCATCACAACAGTACTGTGTACAGTGGAAGCTGTAAAAACCGGCATCTGTCCAAACCGGCAAATTGTCAACATCGGTATAAAGTCTCAGCCCCATCCATGGCTTGCACATTTACCATCAGCTCTACACCCAGCACCTTGTCTAAACCGGATTATTCCTTCAGTCCCAATGAGTGCCGGTTTAGACAGCTTCCACTGTATTTGTAATTGATATTAATACACGGTAAAACCTTGCACAAAACCATTTCCTATCTATCATGGAAATATCACTACTGAATTATCCTTGTCGTAATGTCGTTCCTTTATTCAAATGCTTGATCCTCAATCGAAAACATTTTTCTTAATCACAGGATGTGTTTTAGTGTGTTTTAGGCGCTAAGTGTTTCTTCCCGAAAATCGATTTCAATCTGTCAGGATTTGTTTACACAGGTGACTCAAGGAGGTGGCAAATACCCTTCCATGCGAAACGGCAAATTTGTGTCTTGCGATCTTGTCAAATAATCTTGTAATTAAAGTCAAATACTTCTCATCCACCTGCTGAAGACGTTTGCTTCCGTATCTCGGTGATGCTTAATGAATAATGCATTAAAAGGCTTATTTACTCACACTAGACAACTCGAAGTGCTTCGGCAACACCCGGAACAATCACAATCACAACTCTATTGTTATATGGGATGTGCTGCACAAACTAAAATGTGGATATTACACATTCAAAGAGTTAGATCAAGACGGGATAATTGTCAATAAAACGCTGCTATTCAACCTGATTGCTTCTGGTGTAGTGTGGGCGCCAATACGCCGATTAATGCCGACTAATGTAGGGCTGGTGCTACCGATCGTGTGATGCATTTTAGACATAAATGTGGTGATGCATTAGTCTCATCATTTTACTTACTGGGTGTACAGTTACCATGGTTACTGGACATATAATGGACGTGCAGGATATCTCGTTAACATGAAGGATACATTTAACATATGAAAGTATCAGACCCATTGTATATATCGGATATATATGCTATTATGTATGGGCAATACCCCATCATAACATTTCCTCACACCTGTTTCGGAACCAGTAGGGCAGTTTTTTCACATCCATCACACAATCAACGAAGCAACAGAGGCTGAGGTTGTGTGTCTGTGTTGTTTGCACATATATATAGTAATTAAGTTATATGTATAAATACACTGGCCAAAACAAGAAACGCATAACCAAAATATCAGTGTACCTTGACGTGTTTTATATAGTCGGATTACACAATAAATAACAAATGAAAAACTACCACATTTTACAGAGGATTAGGCACATGCTTCCTCCACTACATACAGTCATTTACTTCTCTTAGGGACATCTGTGTCTGTGACGGCATTGTGATAAGGTCAGTACTTGGTGTTACCACCACGAGCATCGATCACTGCTCGGCACCGTCTGGGCATGGACTGAATGAGTCGTTGAATATGGCGTTGTGGCGTTGTTGTCCTAGTCCTGCAATGCATATCTCAGCTGTTTTAACGTCTGTTGTTGAGGCTGTCGGTGTCGCACACGACTGTCTAGCAGATCCCATAAATGTTCAATGGGGCTGAGATCCGGGGATTTGGGTGGTCATTGCAGCGCATTCACATTGTTGTTGGCGAGACAGTTCATGGTAACACGTGCAGTATGAGGTCTGGCGTTACCTTGCTGGAAAATCTCTCTTCTGACGACAATGGCGGTAATAAGGTGACGTTGGAGTATTTCATCACGGTAGCATACAGCCCTTAAAATTCCTACCATTCAAAGATATCCTTGCCAACAATTGTCACTTTCTTCGCCATACCCGTCAAGGTTGAGTGTAACGTTCATGTCTCCGTCGGTAGACACACATCGTACCATCGTAACGATACAGCAAGGACCGCGACTCATCACTAAACCAGATCCTCCACCAGTGCACTAGGGCCCATGGTCGAACGTTTCTTCACCATTGCAGACGTGCACGACAATGATGATGCCGCAGAACCGGTGTTGCATTGGTCGCATCCCATGCTGTCGTAGGCAGTTTCTGATAGTTTGCGCTGATACTCTTCGAAGTCCAGGAACATTGTTGGCTGTGTATGTTGCACGGATGAAACGGTCCTGCGGCGGAGTTGTGACCCTTGGCCTACCAGTACTTGGTCGATCTCTAGTAGAGGTGTGGAGTCTGTACCTCTGCCACAGATGGGAGATTGTACCCGACCTCACGTTGAAGTGCCTGGCTGGCTACTGACTGACTGCCTCGAGCTCCCAGACGTCCAGTGACTCTGTTTCTAGACTCTTCATTCAGGTTTGACAGCTTAGAGTGATTCGCAATGGGACTGCCACATTTCGGTATGAAATTTTACTACCCGTATTTGCACGTGCAACATGCTTACATGCTAAATTCACACTTGGCAATGGCATTTATGTTGATTTTAACCATTTTAATTAAAACATTCTAATTTTAATTTAAACATATTTCAGCTATGCTTTTCGTTTCTGTTAATGTATATATATATATATATATATATATATATATATAAAAGAAAGGCATAGCTAAAACGTTAATCTTTTTCAAGTTTTCACAAGTTTTCACAGTAATGTGGCCTGTGCTGACAGTCACTGCTATGCCAACTTTTACTGCATCTTGAGTCCCATCTTGAAAACCACAGCAAATCATACAAAATCTTTCTAATGATCATACACCTTACATACCCCTAACGTACAGATTAATTAATCCCATCGCATATATTATACAGTAATTACACTTTTATGATGAGTAGAGAATTTTCATACGGGGCTACAGAACGGGCAAGTGGAATGTCAAGATGGGGGGAATATCCAATGGGGAATTGTCCTAATGAAGAATTGTCCTCATGGATTAGTTTCCTATACTAAAATGTCATATAGGTAACACAGTTATGGCATATATTGGACGGTGATACCAAATAAAATCAAATGAAACAAGTCATGGAAACATCAGAAGAAAAAAAATCCATGGGAAAAAAGTCTTGGGGGAAAATCAGTTTAACATTACATACTGTTTTTTAGTTACTATTTTTGTTTATACTGTATTTTAAAATACTAGTTCAATTTCATGTCAGATAATAAAAACATCCTCTTCTCCATTTTTTTCGGGTGGGGGTGGGAAGGGGAGAGGGAGGGGGAGGGGGGTGGGTGTAGTTGTATGTTTGTTGTATTTTTTCTTACCAAACAACTAATCTCGCAACAGCTGTTATAAACACGTCTTGTTCTCCAGTTATATAACAGTTCATTTTAAGCTGCCATGTGCTATACTGGAATGGATACGTTAGTTTTATAAGATAGACTGAAATGTGGCTCAGATAAATTGATGTAGTGCCATTGATGATAATGACTTGTTGAACTATCAATGCTGACGTCATTCTTTCTTAGGTTTCAGTAAGTAAATAAAGGAACAATTTGTACTTTCCCGCTTTTTTAAAAACAAAATGGCAAATCTATATTTCAAAACAAGGAATATTTGAAAAGTTGGGGATTAATGGGTGAAGGGAAGCATACATTCTGTGCAAAATATCAGCCTTGATTCGTATTGATTCATGTTAATCTCTGTTGAAGTGTAAAAACATTTCAGTAGTTAGCATTATTTCTCTACCTCTGCGTAAGAATTTGTGTGAGTGAGTGAGGGTGTTTAGTTTTACGCCGGCGGTCTGTAAATAATCGAGTCTGGACCAGACAATCCAGTGACCAACAACATAAGCATCGCAACATATGTCATATTTGGGATTTCACTTTCTCAGTAAAGTACACATTCTAGTACTTTTGGTTGCGTCCCATCCGGGATTCGAACCCGCATCCTCAGAGTCAGGCACCTAAACGCCAGCACACAAAGTCAGCAGCCTAACCCGCTCAGCCACCGCGGCTTGTATCGAGAAAGTGAAATCCCAAATATGACATATGTCGCATTTGGTCACTTTCTAAATGGCGTCGTGTACACATAAGCATCGATCTGCGCAACTGTGTCAGCCAAGTCAGCGAGCGTGACCACCCGATCCCGTTAGTCGCCTCTTACGACAAGCATAGTCACCTTTTATGGCAAGCATGGGTTGCTGAAGGCCTATTCTGCCTCGGGACCTTCACGGGTCTAAGGATCTGTGTAGTTTCCTGACGTCACCTCGTAAACTACTTTTGCACTTCAACTTTGTTGCAACATAATGTATTGTATACATCTGTGATATACTCACTGCCATTACTCTTTGTATTCTTGTTTTGTGTGGGGGCTGGAGCCTTGTACGAAAACACATCTTGGATTCTGATTTCGGATTGGAAAGGTCATAAGGAAGAACCCATTATTTGTTTGATTGCGTTCAATAAAGAGGAAACTGGACAGTTGTCGTCGCTTGTTTGATAAAGCCATGGTAGTTTTGACTTCATACAGTTATCAACGGTTTGATGTCTTTTATGACTCATTCTTAAGAAATTATTACACTGATCGATAACTGATGCGCAATCTTGATTTGCAGGAAGGATAGGACAATGTTACCAAGGAAACGTTAGATCACAAGGGAGATAATTGTGAGTAGTGTCATGCTGGCCGTCATTAACCGCGTAAGTCGTTTATGGAACACTGAGTTATGCTAGGATAAATCCAGTTGAACTTTTTAAGGAAAGAATGTTAGAAATCACTAATCAGTTTCAATGTTTTGATGTAGAGCAATGAACATTGACATAATGACGTTGTAAAAAGTGAAATCGCGATCTGCAATACCGTAGGCAAACACGTCACCAACGCGACAGGTATCCAACAAAGATGCTCTTGATGTCTTAAGCCGATTATTTTAAAACGCATTTCTGAAAGCGTATTGATCTTTCCACAAAGTTATTAATTGCAGCTTTGTCACATATAATACAATATTCATGTTAAATGTATTGCGAACAGAAGTTGGAACGTGTATAGTGTCAGGTGCTTAGACATTAATGCTAAATGTCAGAGGTCGTTGACAGGCTGGATTACGAAAATACCATGGCCAAAGAGAAGAAACTGGATGACAAAGGACAAAAGAATGTGTTAGGCCACATTGTAAATGTTTCACAAGACAGCTATATTTTATTTTTTAATGTTCATGTATCTGTCAGTGTTCGCGTTAACGCCGAAAAGAATATAACCCAAAGAATATAAAAATAACTGCACGTAATCGCCAGCACACAAAGTCAGCCACCTAACCCGCTCAGCCACCGCGACTTCCACGATTAGGTGCCTGACTCTGAGGGTGCGGGTTCGAATCCCGGATGTGACTCAACCAAAAAAAGTACTAGAATGTGTACTTTTCAGAGGAAGTGAAATCCCAAATATGACATATGTAATCATATGTATGTATGTATGTATGTATGTATGTATGTATGTATGTATGTATGTATGTATGTATGTATGTATGTATGTATGTATGTATGTATGTATGTATGTATGTTGTATGTATGTATGTGTGTGTGTGTGCGCATGCGTGCGTATGTGCTTGTGTGACGTTAATAAATGGTGACGACATTGCAAAATATATTAAAAATGCATTTGGATGAGGTAACCATCAACTTTGAGATCATTATAAAACATCACAGGATTATAGCCTGAATTTTCTGCGGAAACCGATTGTATATACGCATGCATGTGAATGCGTCTGTGTGCATGAGGAAGCAGGCATACTCGCATGCATGTAAACCATATATCGTTTACGTTTCACTTTACTGATTACCAATGGACAATATATACACGGTTAACAGCTGCTGTTAAATACAACTCCAACGCGTGGGTTTTATAAGTGCCATTGTAAAAATGCTATTAAAACCTGTTGACGTTTAAAAGTCTCTGTCAATACCCACTCCAATCCCACCGGTAAATGCTCGAGATAGTGTAACAGAGTGTATTTCGCAATACCTGGAGTATGGATGTACGTGGGTGTTGAAGCGGGAATGTCATTCCTGCAATGGCTGTCGTGTAGGCGTGCTGTTGGCATTTGTGCGGACAGCGTGGATGGTGCTGTAGGCAACTAATTCTGCCATCAAACCTGGTGACTAAATACGCCCACCGTCAGCTGGGGGAGAGGGAGGGGGTATTTGGTGATTGCCTGATTTGACCTTAGACGGCAGCCCTTTACCATTTACCGTTATGTTTATATATTTTTCGGCATGAGTATAGGTGTGAAGTGATATTTTGAGCTGAGTCAGCAACACTTTACAATTTAACGTTTCGACAATTTTTTGCATGAACATTGGTATGAAACCTTCATATTAAGCCCATTTTCCGTCAGCAGAGCATTCCTTCCTCATAATATTTTTGACAGTTTTTGATCCAAGGGCACAGCAGCGAAAAAGCAAATTGTATGAGAGACAGTTTTAAGGGTAGGGCACTGCACCATTTTCGCAAACACCCGTTGTCACTTGTTTTAGTGGTCCATTTATAATGTTGTCCTTTTTTCACGCCAAATGGAATCTGTCTCTACAGACAATCGAGATGGATTCTGCTCAAGCGTTGACTGTGCACATTATATACTGCAAACAAAAAGTATGGGAACACCCTAAAATTTGATAGTCATATATAAACTTAATAGTGATGACGTCATTTCTTCTGTAAGGTAAATGCAAATCTTTGTGTTCTTTATGGACACTTGAAACGACATGTCGGAACTTGCAGTGAAGCATCTGCGTTCACCTCAGTATATCTGTAAACAGCAACTTAGTGTCCCCTTTTGAAAAGAGGTTTGATTGTCAAATGTTTTGATATGTAGTCTCTGTCCTATTCTAATTAAACCAACAAAGCAGGATCTGATGGTGATCGTAAAGCCTCTGGATCCCCTAATCTCCTTGATTTCGATCCAGAACCAAAAGCGTCCTTGAGCTTTCTCAGTAATAAACACCTCCGACAGCCAGTTGATAATCCGCTCAAACTCTAGTCTAAAATAAAATACTACACATTGCTCAAAGATGGGTCTAGAGAAAGGTGAAAAACTTCGTCAAGGTTGTAATATAGGTCATCTCATCTTCACTCGCAAATACATGACGAACGAATGGTCTTTTCCTGCAAAGCTGGGGCATAATCAAAGTAGGCGACTCTGATTATAATTAGCAATAAAGCCTTTAATGTCTGAATGATCACTATGAGCTTGGTTTTAGCTCAGTTGGTTTTAATGACACACGCGGCATCATCCATTGTGTAGTAAGCTGTACTTTCGTTGTACGGCTGAAAACAGGCATGTTTGAAGTCGTCCAGAGCCGTCTTTGACGAGGGGGACAGTCATTACTTTCAATGCCATCATCAGTTCAATCACCACCATCGTCATTAACATCATCAAAACCACCATTAATAATTGAATCATTAAAACCACCGTTACTAATCATCATCATCATCATCATCATCATCATCATCATCATCGTCACGACCCGTGAAGGTCCTCGATTGTTTACAGACCTCCGAAAATATAGCTGGTACATTGCTGAGTGCGGTCTAAAATTAAACTCATCATCATCACCATCATCATCATCATCATCGTCATCATGTATATGAAAAGGAAATCTGAATCTCCCAGGTTCTAACACCAGACGTTATTAATATGTACATAAGAGTTTCACTAAAAAGATATAAGTGGATGTGGGTTAAAGCCTCTTCATGCAGTCCAAGCATGCTGGTGGGGAAGCCGTGAACTTCTAACAGTGCCTTAGCATTATCCTCTTTCGCAATAGTCAGTAGGGGGCGGAATGAGTTCTGTATGGAGTTAAGCGTGGGACGTTATCAGGTAACAATGGTTGATATTTGCGTTTTATGTTTCGATGAGAGGATTTAATAACCTATGTCTAATTCTGTTCTATTTGCCACGAACAAATGGAGATTTTCTTGACAACATAATCTTTACACGACACTGTGAACTTTCTGAATCATTCAGTATTCTGTTTCAAGTGAGTGGAAAGAATGGTAATTGCAGTCTTGGTGTCTGATTGATACCACCAAAGCTGCTTGTAGGCGTAAAAAGGCTCAGCAGTTCCATTTCATACTACCGGGTATCCGTTCCCAGCCAGATGAACAAGACCGTTTTTAGACCAACCTCACTTGGTCAAAGAGATAACAAAACTGTTCTATTTTAAACAAAATAGATTTAATCAAAGGAAAGCCTTCTTCCCTCCGCTATGATTGTTGTTTTACGCCGTGTGTTAGGTACCCTCTTGGCCATACCCAGTAAAAAAGACGATTGTTACCTCAAGGACATACTTAAGATACACAATGATGGCCAATGTCGCATTGAGTTGTGAAAAACTGGTGTCACAACGGACTTTGAAGATCCATTCATTAGATCTTCAAAGGGGGTGTCCGTGTGAATTTTGTCTACGCAGTTTCTGGCAAATGCGCACTGGAAGATGTGAATCAGATCCGAAGTGCTAGGAGCAGAACATATGGGTCATCCGTGTGAATATGTTTATTCCAGCCAGTGCTTCTCTTATCTCACATGACGAGCTGACCCCTCGCGGACAAAACCTGCTCTCATTTGGGTCGCAAGTAGGAACGATTACCGTCATGTACCGTATTTCTTGATGACGCGTCCACAGACTCGAACCTCTAATCTTATTACTCTCTTCGCAGACGCAGGCACGAAACTCCTGACAGTGACATAATCTATCTAGTCATGTGACGAGTCTTCGACGGTGGCAAAGGAGAAGGTATCGATAACGGGTAGGCCATACGGGTAGGCCATACGGTTAGGCCATACGGGTAGGCCATCTATATTGCCAGTACAACGTCAGACTGGGAGCCCAACGTCAAATTCTGGCAGCATTACATCTGCATCAGAGACTGAGACTTAGATGGCGGTGACGACTGCACGATTGGCAATGTGTCTGCGTGGAGCAGATGAAACAGTGCAGCATCCATCCTAGTGTGTTGTATCTCGATACGTCAACAGTTCGAGTTTCTGGAATGGTGTGGATGGTCCACTCCTTGTCTGAGCTGCAGATTGTGATTAATGACTTCGGTCCATGTGTGCTTGTGACCACGACATTCAGTGTTGTTGCTATACCCATGAGAAAGTACTGATACATTTATATGTTTTCTTAAAGAGAAAGAAAATGCACTTCACTGCCCATATGCTTGACCAAGGTCCTGATCAATTTCAGTAAGCATTTCCGGGACCCTTTCGTACAATTTATATCATTTAGAAGAGACACACTGCCGATATCTGCAAAATCTTGAAGTAAATAATGTTTTAAACTTTGGCAGACCTTCTTGTGATATATTCTTTTCCACGAAGAGAATGGTTTGTTTTGGACAAATGTTTGTTTCAGCCAAGTAATGTCATTAATAATATACCCTCGCAAGTACATGCCTTGCGTTGTTATACAAACATGCATGACATATTGTGCATACGCATACAGAATACAACACAGTAAAAATAGCCGAAAGAAGGATAGATTTTAGTCCAAACATGTGCTCACTGAGCAAAAAGATTATTTCCTGATTCTTGCGACCATCCATGTGAATACACCGGTCTAACGTCGTAGACTGTATATAGTGGTAACCTATATTTACTCAAAGTAGATAAATTCCAATTAATCAATGACGAACAAACGAATGAAAATTGTGTTCGTGATCGCGATATGTGATAGTGTTTGGTGACTGATTGAGGGGTGTCTGATGATCGCAATAATGTTAATCATGGTGGTCATGGTGCACGAACAAATAAACGGCTTAACGTATCACGAAAGTCTCTTCTCTTTCTCTCTCCTCCTCCTCCTCTCGCTCTCCTCCATAAAGCTGGAATATTGCTGAGCGCGCGTAAAACTAAACTCCCTCCTTCCATCTCTATTTCCTTCTCTCTCCCTCCCCCACTCCCTCTCTTTCTCTCTACCTCTCTCTTCCTCTCTATCTCTTATCTCATTCTCTCTCTCCCTGTTTCTCTCTGTGTGTGTTTCATTATGTGTACGGGTGTAGATCAACAACCTCGTCAAGAATTTGCAGATTTGAAAACGTTTGAAATGCGGCTTTCTTTTCAAACGCAAAGTTCTTCAATATTTGGCGACTCGGGACCAAAGCAATCAAAACAATTGCTTTGTTGGCAATGTTGGCAACACTCAATGTTGGCAACCCCTATTTCACAGCAGCATGACGGGACACATAACAAGGAAGGCAATATTACCCAGGATGCACAATCGCCATCCGGGTAGTTCTGCTGGTCGCTGATAGGTTCACGTGTAATTATATTCGAATGAATATTCAGTTGCATCCGATGAAAGTTTATAGCATCGACTACAACCGCTATTCGAATAAACTAGGCGTAACACTGCTTTTGCGTTAAGAAGAAGAAACGAAAATGCTGAAGATGATATGAAACAAACACAAAATATGGAACAATATAAAACCGTATACTTTGGATACATGTCTAAATGTTTGAAGAGAAGTTAATAATTCATCGCGACCTTACACAGTCAAATGCTAAAAGAAAAGGTAGAATCGGTTGAGAGCCCAACAAGGTGCTTTTCAAGCAAAATGAAATGTCCTTTTCCGATGTGCGAATACAACTGATCTTTAATGGGCTATTAATTGTATGTTTAATAAACGGACAATCTTTTAAATCAGTTGTATAATTTGTATAGAAACTTCGAACAGTAGTGAAACTTACCATACAGGGTGTTGAAGACACTAATTATTTTCCTCTTCTGAAAGTCCGAAAGCTCCAAACTTGCCATGGCTAACAATTAAACAGAATCCCAAATGTGACACAGATCACAGAAGGACTTCTAAATCTCTGGGCTGTTTTCTCTGACGTCCGCGTAGAAGGTAGTCTCCTCGCTTTGTCCGTTGCCTTCTTCCCTGACGTCCGCGCAAGCCCACCAGCTAATCACTGTTACTACTCCGCTAGATTCCCAACTACGTTCTAATCAAGTATACACTACCCTGACACAGATAACCAATCGATATTGGTGTGATCACGTGACATCACATGACCCTATCGCTTCCCTCAAAGCTCAAAGACCAAAGTTGAAGTGTCATTTTTCCATTAAATGATTACCTGGACAGCTGAAACGCTCTTGCAAGATGAGGCTTATTGCATTTGTAGTAGGGATTTCTTTTCATGTTTTTATTACAATGTTTTCGTCATGGAAACGCTGCGAGTGGCCTTTACGTTCACGGGTCCATTCATTAGAGCCGGCCATAAAAGAATGAAGAAACAAAGATTTCCCAGTCTTTCTTTTCAGAAAAAAGAACTATTACCGTAATTAACTCCACACGATAGCTCTGTATTTTTTGATTGCCATCGAAACAAAAGTAGGTAATAAATTGATTAAAACGAAAAAGCCTCTGTAGAATACTGTTTCTACCGAATTTCTTTGTAAGTCCGTTTCCAATTTGTTAAACAGCCCAACTGCCGAAGTGTGAAAATGTTAGTTGATCTTGTTCAGCTCGCAACAATTGCACTTCCTCTTGTAGGATAATGTAGATATTGTCAGCAGTAACAAAAACATTTATTGATTTTTTCGCCTTAAGCCTCTTAAAACGGTGTTCCCGCAGAGTACAATAAGGAAGAATTCGTGCAAATACCGTGAGTAAACGTTGTATGCGTCTAATGTTAAATCAAACGTAAATGTACAAACATACATGCAGAAGAAATAAGACAAAAGATCTGGAACAACCGAACAATCAGCAATAAAGATGTCCCTAGAAACGTGATGTAAACAAATGTGTTTAAGTGAGTGACTGAGTGAGGCTTTAACCCGAATTCTCACATTTCGTTTTCAGTGAGATTCAGATTTCTTTGTCATACATGATGATGATGATGATGAGCTAATTTTACGCCGCACTCACCAATATTACAGCTATGTGGTGGAAGTCTGTAAATAATCGATCCTGGACCAGACAATCCAGTGATCAACAACATGAGCTTAGACCTGCACAACTGGGAACCGATGCCATGTGTCAACCAAGTCAGCGAGTCTAACCACCCGATTCCGTTTGTCGCCTCTCACGACAAGCGCAGTCGCCTTTTATGACAATAATGGGTTGCTGAAGAGCTATTCTACCCCGGGACCTTCACGGGTCGGTTGACCTAAGAAAAAAAGTCTAGAAAATACTGAAAAAATGATAATAAACACAATAAATGAGACAGAAATATTTGATGACACACAGGACATGATCGAAGCAGGTTTTATTTGGTGAAAGAGGTTAAAATGTATTAGAAATTTGCAAGTGAAGACCAATGACTTATCGACTGGATCTGTTGATCAAACAATGCACACAAACCAGAAAATCAAGAGATGGACAGGAAATGGAACCACCCGATGTATTTAACGATTCCGTTTACGCTTGGTGTCAAATTACGTCTGGAAATTAGAACACGCATTCCGAAACATATGATGCAAATAGGAAAACTGGAACCATAGTGAGTGAGTGAGTGAGTGAGTGAGCTTTACACCACACTAAGTATTCCACCTATATGGTGGAGGTCTGTAAATAATCGAGTCTGGACCAGAAAGTCCATTAAGCAACAGCATGAGCATTCTACGGCACAACTGGGAACCGATGACATGTGTCAACCAAATCAGCAAGCCTGACCACCCGATCCCGTTAGTCGCCTCTTACGGCAAGCATGGGTTACTGAAGGCCAATGTTCTAACCCGGACGTTCACGGGTCTGATAGTCTGAAATGATACAACCTAAACGTACGGGTTTCAATCAAAATTCATGTGACGCTAAATACTCACTCACTCACTCACTCACTCACTCACTCACTCACTCACTCACTCACTCACTCACTCAACCACCCACCCACCCACCCACCCACCCACTCACTCATTCACCCACCCACCCACCCACCCACCCACTCACTGTTCATAACCGATGTGGAAACTCAGATGGCCTGCTGTTTAAAGTTCAGAATCGCCAGTCGGGTGGGTTTGGTTCTGAAAAAGATAAGATATTTGGGGTCAATGAATTTGATTTTAAATCATGCACAGACGCGACCTGTGCAATCACTCTCTGGGTGCGACCTTTGACACCGCGTGTGAATCAACTCACATACAAGAAGTGACGGAATCGTGCCCACCTGCGACAGGGCACATAAACCTTAGTGTCAACTTCGTGGATTCGTTCAGTGGTGACTCTTTTTGTGTACAGTATACAACCCTGTCCATGTGATAGAACCCACGAATCCATTGGCAAATGACCAGAAAGTGAACACAGGAATACGTGCAGTACAGCAAACTTGGACAAAGTCCTGTGATTACATCTCCCAGTCCACCCAGCTGTGGATGGGTACCTGGTAAGGATAGAGAGACACATTAACTCGGTGCGCCTAGTGTCTGCAAGAGTTGTATGTTCCCCAAGGAGTTGAGATTGATATCCAATGATTGAGGTAAAAACAACTTGTAGAGTGATCTAGAAGTACTATTGCGCTATAGAAATATGACATTTAATAACACGAGAGCAATTTGTTCCATCGCTGCAACCAGATTCGTGATTTCTTTTATTACCAGACCCAGGACGCGGTCTAGTAATATAGCATACATATCGATTAAATACTTTTGCACTTTCCAACGATATAGATTTTCGTAATCTTACCGTGACTAATTACGAACAAGGCATCTGTATGCTTTGAGGCTTGTACGTCGCAGTTCGCGAGCAGTCAGTTTAAAAACATGAAAACGGTCCTGGAATATATTTACGCTACCCATGAATCGGGATACGAGAACGCGTTAATGGGTGAGAAAGTATGTGAGCGTGAGCGAGTATGGTTTTGCGCCGCTTTTTGCAATATTCCAACAATATCACGGCGAGGAACACCAGAAATGGGCTGTACACATTGTACATATCCAAGCGGGGAAGGGGTGAAAGAGATATCACCGCTGATAGGGCCACCTAGAAATGTGAGATAATATTTAATATTCACCGATTCACTCTCTCAATCATTCACTCACCCAAACTTAGCCAATCACTCACTCGCCGACCAGCAAGCCCATTCACTCAGGAGTAAACTTCTTTGATGACTTAAAGCTATGCATGCCGAACTGACATGACATTTCCTGTGAATGCAGATGATAATTTGACTTGCCCTATATCGTTCAATACAGAATTAAAAAAACCACAACAATCACAAGAAATTTGTTATTAATTACCATATGGCATTATGTTGTCATTCTGAAGTGCATGTGCCATTTCTGAAAATACACGGAAGCACTTATCATACATCAAGCGAATACTTTTTTGACTTTTTTTAACAGATGTGATATTTACATAGAGGTATAGAATGGTAGATAGAACTCCTCAAGACATATATACCAGTGTAACTTACTCGTGTTTCACGTTTGCATATATTTCCAACCGGTGTTTTTTTTGTTTTTTTTGCGTTGCGTTATTTTAACCATGAAGTTCTCATTAAATGATCAAACGAGTTAGCGAGATTGTGGTTTGGTGAGTTATTGGTTGACTACTACTACTACTGCTGCTGCTGCTGCTGTTACTACTACTACTACTACAAAAGTACCACAACTACTACTATTACTGCTACTGCTGCTGCTGTCGCCGCCGCCGCCGACGCTGCTGCTGCTGCTGCTACTACTACTACTACTGCTGCTGCTACTACTGCTGCTACTACTGCTACTGCTGCTGCTACTACTACTACTACAAAAGTACAACTGATACTGAAACTACTACTACTACTACAAAAGTACAACTGATACTGAAACTACTACTGCTAATACTACTGCCACTATGACTACTACTACTACTGCTACTATATCTACTATTACTATCACCACTACCACCACTACTAAATGCGCCGTAAAACTAAACTTATTCTCTCACAAAGCACACTAACATGAAAAGGTTTGAATATTGCTGTTCGCGGCGTTATCAACAAAGAACCTTAAGCAGAGGGCCTACTGAGACAAACGCCCTGTGATGCTTTCAGCTCCTCGTCTAGGAATCACGGTATATCGATCCTATATGAAGAAGGATTTAATACTTCTCTTAACAGAATCTCATGATTATTGCAACGCGCTGAAATGGATTAATTTCACACTTAACCGACGCGAAATTGTCGCATGGAATATAGATGAAAACTAAACAAGGGACACTCCAACAGTTTAAAATCGCATAGCAGACTGAGTGAATTATCACGGGCGTGGACAATGCGGCTAAATTGTCGGGAGATTTTCGTCTAGAAGGAGCCATTCACTTTTGATAAAGCCACGTGCAATTGTGTGATGCTTATCTACCAATTTAGCTAAACATCCTGGTCACATGACGCAAATTTAGTTCGCAAATGAACTCTGTGGTGCTTGTGCTTCAAAACATCATGTCCAAACACATCCCGCATATTATATGATTTTCAAGAGACGCATATAATTGACAAAACGTAAAGTGCACGTGCATTGCACGTGAAACTTGGGGATCGTTGATAAGTATAAAAGATCGATTACTGTATTTGGTTCATTGGTTAGCCCGCTGGATTTTGGAGTTTTTGCCACGATTATGCCAGCTGGCATATTAGGTACGTAGCTTCCATTGCTGCTGCTGCTGATACTAATACTACTACTGCTGCTGCTGCCACTACTACTACTACTACTTCTACCATTACTAGAGCTACTTCTACTACTGCTCCTCCTGCTACTACTACTATCACTACTACTACTACTGCTACTACTACTACTGCTACTGCTGCTGCTACTACTACTACTGCTACTGCTACTGCTGCTGCTACTACTACTACTACTGCTACTGCTGCTGCTCCTGCTACTACTACTGCTACTGCTGCTGCTACTGCTACTACTGCTACTGCTGCTGCTGCTACTACTACTACTGCTACTGCTGCTGCTGCTACTACTAATACTACTGCTGCTGCTGCTACTACTAATACTACTGCTGCTGCTGCTACTACTACTACTACTACTGCTACTGCTGCTGCTGCTACTACTACTACTACGGCTGCTGCTGCTGCTCCAGCTGTTACTACCACTACAACTACCATTACTACGACTACCACTACTTGTACATGAATACTTATGTAGACACAACTATTGATACTACTGATGATACTACTAGTGCCAAGACTGTTAATACTTCTGTACTTGTGCTGCCACCACTGCTATTGCTAGTGCTACTGACATCACTACTGCTGGTACTACAATACTGATGTTGATTCCCCACATGGGTACTATGTGTGAAACCCATTTCCTAGTGTCCCCCGTCGTGATATTGCTGGAATATTGCTAAAAAGTAAAAAACTAAAACTAAAACTAAATCACTCAATTCTACTACTACTGCTGCTGCTACTGTTGCTGCTGCTGCTACTACTACTACTACTACTACTACTACTACTACTACCACCACCACTACTGCTACTACGGCAAGTACTACCACTGTATGTTGGTGTTGCTGCTGCTACTACCACTACTACGGCAAGTATTACCACTGTATGTTGGTGTTGCTGCTGCTACTACCACTACTACGGCAAGTATTAACACTGTATGGTGGTGTTGCTGCTGCTACTACCACTACTACGGCAAGTATTACCACTGTATGGTGGTGTTGCTGCTGCTATTACCACTACTACGGCAAGTATTACCACTGTATGGTGGTGTTGCTGCTGCTACAACCACTACTACGGCAAGTATTACCACTGTATGGTGGTATGGCTGCTGCTACTACCACTACTACGGCAAGTATTACCACTGTATGTTGGTGTTGCTGCTGCTACTACCACTACTACGGCAAGTATTAACACTGTATGGTGGTGTTGCTGCTGCTACTACCACTACTACGGCAAGTATTACCACTGTATGGTGGTGTTGCTGCTGCTACTACCACTACTACGGCAAGTATTACAACTGTATGGTGGTGTTGCTGCTGCTACTACCACTACTACGGCAAGTATTACCACTGTATGGTGGTGTTGCTGCTGCTACCACCACTACTACGGCAAGTATTACCACTGTTTGGTGGTGTTGCTGCTGCTACCAACACTACTACGGCAAGTATTACCACTGTATGTTAGTGTTGCTGCTGCTACTACCACTACTACGGCAAGTATTACCACTGTATGTTGGTGTTGCTGCTGCTACTACCACTACTACGGCAAGTATTACCACTGTATGGTGGTGTTGCTGCTGCTACTACCACTACTACGGCAAGTATTACCACTGTATGTTAGTGTTGCTGCTGCTACTACCACTACTACGGCAAGTATTACCACTGTATGGTGGTGTTGCTGCTGCTACCACCACTACTACGGCAAGTATTACCACTGTATGTTAGTGTTGCTGCTGCTACTACCACTACTACGGCAAGTATTACCACTGTATGTTGGTGTTGCTGCTGCTACTACCACTACTACGGCAAGTATTACCACTGTATGGTGGTGTTGCTGCTGCTACTACCACTACTACGGCAAGTATTACCACTGTATGTTGGTGTTGCTGCTGCTACTACCACTACTACGGCAAGTATTACCACTGTATGGTGGTGTTGCTGCTGCTACTACCACTACTACGGCAAGTATTACCACTGTATGTTAGTGTTGCTGCTGCTACTACCACTACTACGGCAAGTATTACCACTGTATGGTGGTGTTGCTGCTGCTACTACCACTACTACGGCAAGTATTACCACTGCATGGTGGTGTTGCTGCTGCTACCACCACTACTACGGCAAGTATTACCACTGTATGTTAGTGTTGCTGCTGCTACTACCACTACTACGGCAAGTATTACCACTGTATGTTAGTGTTGCTGCTGCTACTACCACTACTACGGCAAGTATTACCACTGTATCTTGGTGTTGCTGCTGCTACCACCACTACTACGGCAAGTATTACCACTGTATGGTGGTGTTGCTGCTGCTACCACCACTACTACGGCAAGTGTTACCACTGTATGGTGGTGTTGCTGCTGCTACCACCACTACTACGGCAAGTATTACCACTGTATGGTGGTGTTGCTGCTGCTACCACCACTACTACGGCAAGTATTACCACTGTATGTTGGTGTTGCTGCTGCTACTACCACTACTACGGCAAGTATTACCACTGTATGTTAGTGTTGCTGCTTCTACTACCACTACTACGGCAAGTGTTACCACTGTATGTTGGTGTTGCTGCTGCTACTACCACTACTACGGCAAGTATTACCACTGTATGTTGGTGTTGCTGCTGCTACTACCACTACTACGGCAAGTATTACCACTGTATGGTGGTGTTGCTGCTGCTACCACCACTACTACGGCAAGTGTTACCACTGTATGGTGGTGTTGCTGCTGCTACTACCACTACTACGGCAAGTATTAACAATGTATGTTGGTGTTGCTGCTGCTACCACCACTACTACGGCAAGTTTTACCACTTGCTGCTACTACCACTACTACGGCAAGTGTTACCACTGTATGGTGGTGTTGCTGCTGCTACTACCACTACTACGGCAAGTATTACCACTGTATGTTGGTGTTGCTGCTGCTACTACCACTACTACGGCAAGTATTACCACTGTATGGTGGTGTTGCTGCTGCTACCACCACTACTACGGCAAGTATTACCACTGTATGGTGGTGTTGCTGCTGCTACTACCACTACTACGGCAAGTATTAACAATGTATGTTGGTGTTGCTGCTGCTACTACCACTACTACGGCAAGTGTTACCACTGTATGGTGGTGTTGCTGCTGCTACTACCACTACTACGGCAAGTATTAACAATGTATGTTGGTGTTGCTGCTGCTACTACCACTACTACGGCAAGTATTACCACTGTATGGTGGTGTTGCTGCTGCTACTACCACTACTACGGCAAGTATTACCACTGTATGGTGGTGTTGCTGCTGCTACTACCACTACTACGGGAAGTATTAACAATGTATGTTGGTGTTGCTGCTGCTACTACCACTACTACGGCAAGTATTAACAATGTATGTTGGTGTTGCTGCTGCTACTATTACTACTGCTGCTTAACTAATGCTACTTCTGTTACTAATGCTACTACTATTACTGCTGCCAATACTACTGAACAACCGAAATACCATATACAACATAGTGACAATAATATTGATAAAACAGCAACGGAGAATACAAACATACGAAGACAACACGGATTCGTTTTCATTTGATTAAGCTCAATCTTTATCACACATCAACACAACGAATATTGTTCGTGATGAATTCGACGCACAATAGTTCTACTTCCAGCAGGGCCATTAGCTGGTGCCTCGGATCTCCGATTCAGCTTGGCATTAATAATTCACCGCTAACCTATAAATGGAAGGCAAATAAGAGTTTTCCAAGCGACTTTGTCACCTTGGAGACTTTCCGCACTTCACATCAACTGAATTTAATTTATCCAAGCATTGAAACCATTACCATCATTTCTGACAGATCTGGTTTCATCTGGGGAGAACCACAATGGCGTTTAGACAGGTTGTGTTTCAGGTAGAAAATGAAAATTAATAAACACATCTATCTAATCTGGTGATGTCGGGGTGGCTGTATAATGTTTCATTTGTAAATTCATATTTCAGCGCAGGATTTGTGATCTTCGATGCCAGTACTGTGCTATAATATGGTCATGATGGCATGTTCAGTGCTGTTGGTTTGGCGTTTGACGCTGCTACCAATATTTCAGATGTGTGGCGGAGATCTGGACAGCATGTCGAGATCAGCGTAGCGGGATGGCAATTCAATTCTTCAGAGAGCAGAAAGCTATATCAGCGATCTTCGTTGACTTTGTTCACTTAATCGCAAGATCGGGTTCAATTTCTTATATGGGTGGAATGAGTAAAACCTATTTCGAGTATTCCTTGCTATGATATTGGTGGAATATTGCTGAAACATTGATGAAATCCTTGCTGGAATATTGCTGAAACATTGATGAAATCCTTGCTGGAATATTGCTGAAACACTGATGAAATCCTTGCTGGAATATTGCTGAAACATTGATGAAA
This sequence comes from Haliotis asinina, assembly GCF_037392515.1. Classification (NCBI taxonomy): domain Eukaryota; kingdom Metazoa; phylum Mollusca; class Gastropoda; order Lepetellida; family Haliotidae; genus Haliotis; species Haliotis asinina. Next base: position 27,469,839 of record NC_090292.1, read on the forward strand.
TCCTTGCTGGAATATTGCTGAAAGCGGACTGACTCACTCTGATAGGTTACTGCGTTTTTAGCTACGGAACAAAACAATATTCAAATCATCCACTTTAAAATGTTTTCTTTCAGTAAATAAATTATTTATGATATTTTGGCTTGTGCCAAAAGAGTTACCCTGAAATCACTGATTAATTGTTCACAAACAGACGGTCAAATAATATATTTATCGACCAGTTATATACACGAATATCTGACGTCGCCAGCTTGTCAAAACACGATTTAGAGAGCAGTTAGGAACAAGTATGCCAACCCAGAAACCTAGATTATGGCAACCTAGACTGGACATCGCCGCATGAACAAAACTCCGAGACAAAACTGACCAAATACACCTAGGTTCAACTATCGTGTTTAATAATACTTTCACTTTTACCAAAAGGTTTGTTTCTGAACAACATGTCTCTATGAAATCCTTTTCGTATCGACCGTATTATTTCAACGCCTGAACGCAAAGAGCTTTGGACGCTTGTTGCTGTTCGTGTTTACTGATGTTCCCCAGCCTCTTTATAAGGCGATGATAGCCCTTGTCAGCGGTGATGTTAGATGTCAGCGTCTACTTTACCAAACAGCGGGGATCCCCACTGATAAATCTATGAAATTGGACAATAACACAGTTCCTGCTAGATTCGCTGATTTCTATTTAATGATGTTCCCGTGGGGCACATTTAACACGCTATGAATACTCCAGAGACAGTGAGGATCATAGTACAGGGTAGCACAAAAGTAAGGGGCGATGGGGGTGAGGTGTAAAGGTGGCAATTGATCTTTCAGTGCAGGAGCCATTGAAACCAGTAACGAGGCTTACGTTGTCGCTAGTTTCTCGTCACTATTCTCTGTCTGGATTGTTCTGTCTTGTTGCTACTCGTCAAGATAGGGGCTAGACCTGATTTCAAGAACCCGTGCGTGTCGTAAGAGGCTACGAGCGGTGCACAGCCTTGATGATTTGGTTGACACATGTCATCGTATCCGTTTTGGCGTCTCGGGACGGTCGGGTAGCCCAGTGGTTAAAACGTTGACGCCGAAGACTGGGGTTCAGTTCCCCATATGGGTGCAACAGGTGAAGCCCGTTTCTGTTGCCCCCCGTCGTGATTTTGCTGGAATTGCTCGTATTGCTGAAACCAGCGTAAAACAACCCACCAATTCGAATCATTTTGGCCTTTCAGTTTCGCGTCAATGACTCTTTTGTCTTCCACAAACATTTACGCCTTACCACTATACCTGCCTTTCACCATCACAACCGCTCCCGGGCCATGGGGTCCAAACCATTACATAACTACGTGAAGAGTGCGTGAGTATGGATTAACGCCGGTTTAACAATATCCCAGCAACATCAAGTGGGCTTCACACATTATACCCTGATCTTCATCGTGACGAGTCAATGCATAACGCACGAGGCTACCCAACCACCCACCTATGTGAAGAAAAAAAAATACCCTAATGAGATCTCATAAGAGGCAACAATGGAAACTGATTAAGGATTTGTGTCCTGTCCAAGATACCAAAAGATTTCTACATGGTATCCAACAACCCCTACACAGCCTTAGCAAAGACTTTCACAAAGGTCCAATCGTCCTCTTCATCATGGTCCATCCTTTTACACCATGGTCCAAATTTAGGTCACGTCCGGCAAATAATGCCCAAGTCCTTAGTATAACCAGCAGGCATCGGGGCATTACATCCAATCAAGCCTCAATCCATTGGGGGTACTTGCACAGTGTCACTCAACGACTTCATATTACATATAAAGTGCTGCCCAAACCATTTAACCATTCATCGCTGGTAGTCTTTGTTCCATCAGCTATCTATTCTACGTGGCCCAAGGGTAATCGTTCCACGCGCTCCATACACGGACAGCATCTCTCCAGATTGACGGTCATCATTAAGCATACCAATAAAAGTAATGATTAGGAACATATCATCAATATATAGAATTGCTTTATTGCAGATAGCAGAAGCGTTAACCGCACCGATACAAATGGTTGCAAATGTGACGGGAATGGACGTGTGAATGTTGTTTTATGTCGATATTGTTGTAGGAATGTACATATATCACGCTTGGTAAGCAGCACCAATGGTTTCCGAGTAGTAGAGTCTGTCAGGGTGACATGGAGACCACTTGATGCCATCGCATGGAGTCCTGGTAATCTGGTCTGAGAACCACACGCGGATTGCGTATGCCTACTACTACTACTACTACTACTGCTGCTGTTCCTGCTGCTGCTGCTGCTGCTGCTACTACTACCACTACTACTACTACCACTACTACTGCTACTACCTCTACTACTACTACAACTACTACAGCTGTTGCTGCTACTATTACTATTACTATTGCTATTGCTGCTACTGGTGCTGCTACTACTACTACTACTCCTGCTGCTACTACTACTACTACTACTGCTACTACTACAGCTGCTGCTGCTACTATTACTATTGCTATTACTATTGCTATTGCTATTGCTGCTACTACTGCTATTACTACTACTACAACTACTACTGCTGTTGCTGCTGCTACTACTGGTACTGCTGCTGCTGCTACTGCTACTACTACTACTACCACTACTACTGCTGCTGCTGCTGCTACTACTACTACTACTACTACTACTACAGCTGCTGCTGCTACTATTACTATTGCTATTACTATTGCTATTGTTATTGCTGCTACTGGTGCTGCTACTACCACTACTATTACTACTACTCCTGCTGCTGCTACTACTATTATTACTACTACTACTGCTGCTGCTACTGCTACTACTACAGCTGCAGCTGCTACTATTACTATTGCTGTTGCTATTGCTGCTACTGGTACTACTACTATTACCATAATTTTCTACTCATACTACTCTTACTACCACAATTACTGCTGCTACTTCTGTTGCTACTACTACGGATACTAGTATTATTATTACTACTACTACTTACACTACAACTACAATTATTACTACTGCTACTGCTACCAATATTATCATTACTACTATTTATATTACTAGTAATACAACTACAAGTACAATTACTACTACTGCTGCTGCTACTACTACTACTGCTGCTGCTACTACTACTACTACTGCTGCTGCTACTACTACTACTACTGCTGCTGCTACTACTACTACTACTACTACTGCTGCTGCTACTACTACGTCATCTACGACTACAATTATAACTACTGCTACATTTACTATTAGTAGTGCTACAACAACTACTAGTACTACTACTACTAATAATAACAATAATACTAATACTACCACTACTGCTGCTATCAATACTGCCGCTGCTCCTACTGTTGCTGTCTCCGCTACCAACACGACTGTTTTTTTTCATAAATCATTTGAATGTATCAGATGTTTCCAACGACCATAAAAGCGTCAGGATACATTCGGTTTGAATGGTCAACTCCCTTGGTGTATGCAAAGAAAGCCGTATGCTGTTCTGCTATTTCTTTCGTTGGAATCTCTACACAGCTGATTTGGCCTCACATGAGGAAGCGTACACAAAAACATTGTTTCAGGACAAGCTTGTGGACTAAACAATTCCATTTCGAAATCCATGTGATCCCAATCCTGATCCGAAGCGTGACAAGCTATTGCTTTTAAGAGAACCAAAGACCAAAGTGAACTCGTGAGATACTTTATCAGGGAATTATTTTCTCATTCCATATGAACCAAACAAAGTAATAAAGTTGCGCTCGGCTTTTAAACGAACACAGCGCTCGCTCATTACGTCGAAGATCTGGGTTCGATTCCCCACATGGTGTGGTGTTAGCGGACGACTTGTCTTCGTTAAGTGAAATACTCAGGTGGACTTTGTTGGATGTTGTACATAAGTATGCTCACACATGGCACTTACGTTTTAATACATCAAAGAGTTTATTTCTTTCATTTGGAAATACGGAAAGACATGTCCATCCTAAAATATACACTACGTTCCAGTAAACATGTGAAATTAGCTGGTCTGCAAATCCATTCATCTGGTAGCACTAAAGTACGAACGCCGTCTGTATGTGAAAGGCTTAGGATACTCTTTGATGCCAATAAGAACTATGAACACTTTGTTGTGTCTTTTGGGGGAAATACTTTTTCTACCATGCGGTATTAATGTAATGCATGGACTCGCTTATCCGAAAAGGAACGTGCTGTTCTGGAAACTGTTCAAAACTAGTTTTGTAAGAGTTTCCAAGGCCTTTCAAAATGTGGATCATCCACAACAGTCAGTGACAGCCTCGCCCTGGTCAAACTACAAAGATCTTATCTCACCTCACACATGAATGCCGCTTTCTGATTGGCTAAGCGCTGTTGTATTATTTTCAATGTACCCCGCTTACAGGCGATGTATTATTTTCAATGTACATCGCTGGGAATTCCGAACTCTTCTGGTGCTTCATGGTAGTGCTTTTTTTACCTCGAATAACATTGAATCACGCATTAAGCACGGAAGTTACCGATGTTTTTGCGATTGAAAATCGACGGAAAGGAGATAACTCTAAATCTGTTTACCTTGTATCGTCTGCAAAATGGCGATTCGCCTCGCATTCAACAGAAGTGCTTCAAACAGCTCGAAATTAAAACTTGGTGTTCAGTAAGAAAAATACGTTGTTCACTGGACCCTCGGGGTCCGTGGGCTCGCCCTGCGGCTCGGGGAACATAAACAAACCTCGAGGGTACATGAGCCCATGGACCCCTGGTGACCGGTGAACAACTTATAACATGCACAGCCTCGCCCTGGTCACACTACAAAGATATGTATGCACCAGAGATCCTTGCTATTTCTTGGTAAAGTATGTAATAGCGATATTGAATTTGTCTTCAAGAAAGTGCAGGTGCATAGGCTTTGTCTGTACAGACAAATGTCATCACTGTCGAAAGAGCGATTTGACCAAGTCATCACCAATCTTCCACATGCTTAATCTAGTAGCAATGTATGACATAGATATACATTTGCACAAATATGAAAACCAACGTTCATTCTCAACGAAGGCTGAGTGGTCTGTACTGGTTAAAGAAAGATAACTTGGAGTCATATGTTCCTTATGTGACGAAGTCAAGACTTAATCTTGAACTATATCTGACTGCAAGATGTCCTAAAGATGTTCACAGACTGAGGTCTGCATGTTATAAAATGCCGGAATGTTTGTGTATTATTGCTACACGTCTACGTATCAGCAAACTTAGCATTCAGTCTCTTGAGTGTTCATGTGGCATAGTTGCCTATGGTATTGTGAAACATGTGTTTCTACACTGCTCTCTCATAAAGTAGTAAAACTGGTTTGACGGAGTCACTAGTTGACATTCTAGATGTTGACACTTTTGTCAGTTTATGGAATGACGAAGACCTTGTCTCATATATGCTCGGCCTCGGAACTCTTTAGTTAAGCACCACCGGACATATCTCACGACTGGGTGAGCCCTTTGGACCATATCTGGGACATAAGTGGTCGCCGTGTGCAACAAAAGATCTTCCTGCACAGAACCTGGCTCAAATTGTGTGGACTTCTCCACCTATATGACGGCGGTCTTGAAATAATCAAGTCTGGACCAGACAATCCACTTATCAACAACATGAGCATCGATCTGAGCACTGGGAACCGATGACATGTGTCAACCAAGTCAGCAAGTCTGACCGCACAGTCCCATTCGTAGGACAAGCAGAGTCGCCTTTTGCGGCAAGCATGGGTTGCTGAGGACTGATTCTACCCCGGATCTTCACGGTTATATCTTAGTGAAAATATGTAGGCATTAATATTGTAGCATTCAAGCGTTGTTATGATAAACATAGCGACCGTTTTGTTTAGATTCAGTCATAAAATCGTTGCTGGGCACGCCTATCTCACGGCCTATATTACTAATGTTATGCGAACGACGTATACACGCACACTGCTTTACATCAAACGGTTCCACGGGATTGTAGAAACTGCTTTGTTGATTTTTGCGTTTTCAATTAAAGAGTGTAATATCGGCCCAATGGTTTAATTATGTTTGCTTGTGTTTGTAGTAGCGTTTGGCAAATTGCTCTACAGATAATTGAACCTTTGACAGAGTGTTTTCCGGTTTTTTTGGTAAAGGACGACGTCATTGATGCATTGTGCAATGTCGACCGGTGATTGGTGTCGTGTTTTCATCCGTCTTTTTATTTGCCAATATATGTATTGATGCAGACGGAACCAAGTTTCTTGTAGATATTTCCTCCTTGTCCAAAGATCTGAATAGTCTGATGGAGACTATATATATTGATCGATACATTTGTGTTTGCTGGATTGAGGAGAGAGGCATTTTACTGACAGATGCTTATTACATGTAAACGTACATGTGTCATGGCTATAAGAATCTGTCCTTGGCTGTGGCCAATTTGGTACACAGCATGCGGAGTAAAGCTACACCGTTGCGGCGGGCAAAAGGGATTTTGTTTGATTAAATCTATTTTGTTTAAACTGAAAAAAAGACAACTGGTTTTGTTGTCTCTTTGATCAAGTGGCGTTGGTCGAAAATACTGCCTTGCTAACCTAGCCGCAAAACGGGTACCCGGTAGTATGATAAGGAAATGTGACTGTTAAGTTTCTTACCCCTACTGTCGCATTCTTTCCATCAGAGACCAAGACTCCAAATACCATTCCACTCATTCGAAACAGAATATTGTTTGATCCATGATATTGTTTGATTTGCGACTGAAATGAGGGAGAGTCATTATCCGTGCGGAGTCAGGTGGTCATGCAAAACGACCGAAATCCAGACCGGAATGAACATAATCACACTGACACACCTGCATTGAAGATATAATGAACCGATCTGCTTTGAAGATATAATGAACCGATCTTCAAAGTCCTTGGTGACACCTGGTGCTCACAGCACAACTGGGTATCTGTGTCAAGGGTCTCTTCCAGAAGCCTATGCACATTATGACAAGACAAGTGCATTAACTTGATGGAGAAGTGCAACACGTTTGTCCACGAATGAACCGTTTATCACTTCAGGTCTGTGAAAGTATGCTCTCGTCCATGAAAATTTACAAAATAAAAGAAAACAAACAGAAGCAGCACTAGGGATCCATCGTCTCCGATGACAGTGCGGTAGGGTAGCCAAGTGCTTGAACTGTCCGCTCATCATGACAAAGACCTGGTTCGATTCTCCAAATGATTACAATGTGTAAAGCCTATTTCTGGTGTCCCCGTCGTCATATTGCTGAAATTACGTAAGTATTACCACTGTATGTTGGTGTTGCTGCTGCTGCTACTACTACTACGGCAAGTATTAACACAATGTTGGTGTTGCTTGTGCTACTATTACTACTCCTGCTTGTGCTACTCATGCTACTTCTGTTACTAATGCTACTACTATTACTGCTGCCATTACTACAAACTGAACAACCGAAATACCATGTACAACATAGTGAAAATAATATTGATAAAACAACAACGGAGAATACAAACATACGAAGACAACACGGATTCGTTTTCATTGCTCAATCTTTATCACACATCAACGCAACGACGATTGTTCGTGATGAATTCGACGCACAGTAGTTCTACTTGCAGCAGGGCCATTAGCTGGTGCCTACATGTTCGTGTTGATGCTGCTACTACTATTACTACTGATGCTTGTGCGGCGTACAACTATACTCAATCATTCACTGTTAATAATCGAGTCTGGACCAGACAACCCCGTGATCAAGATAATGAGTATTGATCTAAGCAACTGGAATATGACAACATGTTTAACCTTAACAAAGTACATAACTCTGCATGCATAGCTGCATCGCCTCAATTCGAGAGATGTATTTCATGTACGACGCAGCTTATTCAGAGTTGTAACTTATGCCTTACCCAGCAATAAGAACGATAAAACGGAATAGGTTATTGATTTTAACCTGATATCCTTTTAAAACTCCAAGCCGGAATACTCAAGAATGACTTATTAATGAGTTTTATGATTTACAGCAACCTAGATCTAACAAACGGCACTAAAAGCTATTTTTGAAGGTACAGTCTTCTGACACTGACTGTCCAGAAACGTGACTACTTTAAAAATAAATTACAGATATTTAAGAACACAGTTTTAAACTGTAATCAACACAAAACACTGTTGTTTTTGAAATGCATTTAGGAGTTAGACAACACACGTGCTATGGATGACAACGATTCATACAAAGTTGTTACCCATAAACTGAGCCATGTATTATGGCAACACATACATGTGCGGAAGGGTTGGTATGGGTAGCCTAATGGTTAACCCCCTGAATGCCGAGTTTTTTTTCAGGCGCACATTTTCGTAAGGTTTGAAAAGTGACAGAATTACGCTCGCGTGGTCCTGGATCTGCGTACAGCTATAAAATTACACAGAAATGTAGAATATTTAATTTCCTATCCGTTGGTATAAATATAACTGCGAGTACCTCAGGGGGTTGAGAAATGGACACTGCTAAATGTCCAATTTTTTCTACGCTTTAAAAAACAGTCAGTTTCTCCGTTTTTTATTGTGCGCCGATAAAAGCACTCTGCTATGATTTCTTTTCATCTTTACGGAAAGTGTGAGCGAAAACAATACAGTTTGACACCTGAGCGACATATGAGTACATGAAATGGATTTATGTTCTAAAGAATAACGACATACGCACAAAAAATGACCCGCACTAAATGTCAAAAATCGATTTTCTTCTGTGACGTCAAACGTCGACTGAGAGGCCATGCACGTATAACGATAAGGGGGCATAACTCCGACATGCTTCACATTTGGCCAATTTTAACTCGGATCACATGGGGTGAATTCTGGTGGACACATACACTATATTTTCGTTATATTGTGTTCATGGTGAACCAAACTATTCCAGAACAAAGTTCCCCAATGTGATTGGATACGTTTCGGTAGTTTCACAATTTATAAGAAAAGATGCCAATGTACTACATGAGAAAGCAGGTTATAGAGATTTGGATTGCCTTATCCGATATGAAAATGAGTTCTTACATTCCCATATTCTCCTGTTTGTGTATATGCATTTTGATTAATTTTGCATTATTATTAACGGAGTAACAGTCACATCTCCAAATGTAATGAAAATTTCTAAAAATAATGCAACATTGTAATTGACGTCATGGCATGTTTTGGGCATTTTTTTACGTCGGACAGAGACAATACTGGTTTACTGATTAGCACATATCGCACCTAATGTCTCGTCTGTTATAACGGAATTCAACATTCTTTCAGCAAAACATGGTTTTACCACAGCAATTAGATGGTTTTACTACGTATCTTATTGTGAGCAAGACGCGCACCTGTTTGGCGTCAATTTAACGTAAATGAAAAATAATATTTCACAGCACGTGACCATTCATTGAATGTAATACATAATTCTTTTCTTCTTATGATTATTATTATTTCTCTTCACAAGTATGCAATGAAACGTACAAAAAGATCGTGTTTTAGTATGGAACTATTGGACGTAAGGTGTGCCCAACATAGACGTGACCTGGTTTATATATTTTCAGATAATTTTCGTCTAAAAAGTATTGTTTGAGTTAGATATCTTGCCATCACAATATGTTTCAATCGCATTTGAATTGATTGTATTATTGGAAACACTGATAATGAATCATAAAACATTTCTGTCAAACTCGCACCTGGTGATTCAATAATCCTAATTGTTTTGTCTATAAAACGACATAAACTAATTCATACAACAAGAAAATTCGTTTAAAATGTGTGCCTATACATTTCATGAAATGTATGAATCTTTTCATTTATGTTATCAGTTTTCCTTAAAAGATTGAATTAATCGCTTTTATTAACCTGTTTATATGAGAGTGCAATATTATAGTCCCAGCGAATTGAATATTGTATAGGAAGTAAAGCTCATGTTAACGTTGCAGTAATGGCTATGTGTGATCTCCTAACACATTTGTAAAGGACAAAAGGTATCCTGCAATAGATGTGTCAGTTTCCTATGTAAATATTATTCAAACAACCAGAACCTTGCAACATGTCATATTTGGGATGTCACTTTCTTAGTAAAGTACAAATTCTAGTACTTTTTTCAGTTGAGTCCCATCGGCGATTTGGACCCTCACCCTCAGACTCAGGCACCTAATCGGTAGGACACAATGTCAGGAGAAAGAAGTAGTGGTAAAATCCTTTCTAAATTTACAAAAAAACCACACAAGTTTGTAAACATCACTTTTACAATTGTTGTAAATATGATATTTACGTTTTGTATTTTTTTGTAAATCACCCACTTTTTTCTTGTGTAACCTGAGTATTGTCATAAGTTTTTATCGTTTTCATTGTATGTAAGAGGGGAAGCCAGAAATGAGCGTTGTTCTGCGTGATTTTTCGTCAATGATCTCGTTACGCTGCATGGATACTTTGACAGTTTTCATTTGCTATTTTTTGCTATATATATGGTACTTGTCCCCTATATATTTTAAACGTATTGTAAGCAATGTTTAGACGGCTGGATGCCGGAAAATTTCCGAAACTGCTACGTAGTGTAAAATTGGAATTATTCTTTATTTACATTTCAAACAATCGCGGTCTTTCGAACACAGCGTTCGTTTTCACACCGAATATCTTTCGTCCGCTTCATCTACACAGTTGGCATTGGTGACAAAAAACATTTGTAATGATGCATTTGTCGCCGCTGAATATGAAAAATACGTGATCTAACTACAGTCTCAATAACGGTCTTCCTGGAACGTGATTTTGTAAACACTATTAATATGGCGAAAAACGCACTGGGTTCAACGGTCATGTTTCAGAGTTATCATTATTGGTTACATAAAAACCTGATATCAGTGATGATTAATATGCTATGTTTGAAATTCAATACTCCCAGGAATTATCCGATTTTCACACTTCAAAACATAGGGCAAATAACGCTGTGAATCACAATTTTGTACTGCGTGAACAATGGCGACTTTTACGATGAAGCCAATTTTTAGAGGTTACTTTAAGCACTTGAACTTTATCAAATCTCTCTCCATAACCACATCAATAGTGTATCATGCGCTTGCTTCCTTGAGATGCGCCGACTTGGTTTCATAGACCATATCTCACGGAAGACGCAACAGCCAGTCTTGTAAGTTGCTTTATCACTTAAAGGTTGGACTACAGCAATTCGGTTTCCTTTGGTCTCCCTCTTGATGTGATCGCTCGACTCAAGCGAGTACAGCACAGTGGAGCTCGTCTTGTGATGAATCGACGGAAGCATAATCATGTAACTCCCATGCTGCAGCATCTGCATTGGCTGACTATCGCATTTGGATGCAAATACAAAGTTGCATCACTAGTGTTTCGCCATTTTGATGGTTCACTACCTCCATATCTGTCCACAGAACTTTCTACATACAAAGCTCCACGAACTCTCCGCTCTCCCAGTGAGAAACTGTTAAAAGTCCCAAAATACAACTTAAAGTCAGCAGGACAGCGCTCTTTCAAACACAGTGCGCCCTCAGCTTGCAATGCTCTCCCAAATGAACTCCGCAATTCCCCTTCTCTAAGTTCATTCAAGACTGGTTTAAAAACATTCTTTTCTAAACAGGCTTTTCCTTAATGTGTCCTTTTCCATCCAAATTTTGTGAGAGAAATGCGCAAAGAGTCCTTTCGGAGATTAGCGCTATATAAATGCTATCCATTATTATTAATTTTTTACAGATTAAAAATTGAAATGCAGCAGAGAGGATTCGGGTGATCCTGGCACAGTCAGGCTGGTCAAGCTCATCATCAGCTCAGGGCCCTCGCCCCTCTACACGCAGCCCAGGAAACACTGCCTAGTCGAACCCACCAAGAACTTTTCGGAGAATATGAAGGCTCCCCAACACTGCAGCCTTCCGCATTACCCAGATTGTCAGAAGGGCTGTGCTCCCGATGGAGAACCCGGGCACTCTCCTGATCTGCGCCAAGAGATCAGGAGGTACCAAACCAAGGGCACCGAGAACAATGGGGAGCCTGACGACAGTGTACTTGGGATTCAAGCGAGACATTTCAAAGGCGAGGTCCGCATATTTATCATGCTTTTCCTGAATCTTGCCAATCACATTGCTGTCAAAAGGGACAGAAAATTCAATGATATAAATAATTTCATTGGCTTTATCAAAAAGGACAAGATCAGGTTTGTTGGCTGGAATTCGTCTCAGGCTGTATATTGGCCTATTCCAGAGAAGTTTGTAGTTGGCATTTTCCAGGACGCCCTGGACATGTTCAGGGTCGTACCATGGATGGACCTCGGAGTCAAAGCCACAGGCATGGCGGAGACGATAATAAAAGCTGCGAGCCATGCCATCATGTCTTTTAAGATATGCTGTTTGTGCCAAGGAAGGGCATCCACTGACAAGGTGTTGGACAGTCTCTGTAAATTGATTGCAAAGCCGACATTTCATATTGATATTTTCTTTAAGAATAACATTCTGGCGATTGCGAGTGGCAAGTGACTGGTCCTGAGCAGCAAAAAGGAAGCCCTCAGTTTCACATTTGAGACCAGCCGACTTCATCCAGGCGATGGAGTCGCTTGGATTGCTGTTCTGTTCCACACACTGCATGTACACTCGATGCAATGGTTTCTCAGACAGCTTCTCCACAAAGGACCGACTCTGGGCAGACTTGGTGAAGGACTTCACCTGGTTTACTCCCATCACTGTACCGTCCAGCAGTACATCGCCATCAACAAAATCAATTTCAAATTTCAGATTGTGTCCAACAACCCTGACACGCTTAAAATAGCTGTGGAATTCCTTGCTTTCATCATGAGTCTTGACGTGCATCACTAGAGGATCACGCGATAAATAAATATGTGCAAAAGTACACAATAAAATTCTGTCATGAAGAGCTTCCACATTAATCAAACCCCGACCTCCAGAATTGATTGGCATATATAAACGATTAAGAGACGAACGAGGGTGGTGTGCTCTGTTATCTGACATGATCCTTCTGGTCAGGCGGTCAAGACCCTGGATGTCTTGTTTTGTCCAATCAACTACTCCAAAGGAGTAGGAGAGGACTGGTACATCAAAAGTATTGGTGGCTTTGACTTTGTTTCGAGCATTTAGCTCGGAGCTCCAGATTTTCTTTAAACGACATTTACACTCGGCCCGAAGTTTATCTTGAATCTGGGCATTCTGGAGCTTGTCTCGAACTTGCATTCCAAGATAGGTGTAGGCCTGATCTTCCACAAGATGCTCAATAACTCCTCCCCCTTGTAACTTGACCGATCCATCATTAGTTACCTTGCCACGTTTCAAATGAAGAGTATTACATTTGTCGAGTCCAAATGTCATGCCAATATCATTAGAAAAGGAGTCGACAAGGAGAACCTGTTCTTTCAAATTGGTATCTCCTTTGGCAAGGAGCTCGATGTCATCCATGTAGAGAAGATGAGTAAGAGGTGTTGGAGATCTGTGCTGAGGAGGTCCGGGATGGTACCCTTCCTCCCTATTGAGCAGAAAACTCAAAGGATTTAGAGACAGACAAAAAAGCAAAGGACTGAAGGAGTCCCCCTGAAATATTCCCCTTCTGATTGGAATAGATTCCGAAGTCTGCACCTCTCCTTGCGAGTACATCTCAAGTTGAGTCGACCAGCAACTCATTAAAGACTTGAGTAAATCAAGTAGTCGCTCAGGGAGGTCAATACACTGAAGAGACTTCAGAATCCATTCGTGAGGGACAGAGTCATATGCCTTTTTGTAGTCTATCCAGCACATGGAGAGGTTGCGGTGGTATGTTTTAGCCTCTTCCAAAATCATTTTCTGTACAAGAAGTTGATCCTTGCACCCCCAACATCCCTTTCTCGCCCCCTTCTGCTCTCTGTAAATTATCTCATTGGAAGAGCAGTAAGATGGCACGAGGTTTGACAAACACCCTGTGAATAATTTGTATTGAGTATTTAGACATGTGATAGGGCGGAAGTTTTTGGGATCAGTCAAGTCTCCTTTTTTGGGAAGGAGTATTGTGCGACCTTTGCAGAACCACGGAGGAACATAACCTGTATCCACAAGAGAATTGAAACAGTGAAGGAGTGGTGCTTGGACACAGGGAAACAGTTTCCAATACCGGTTTCGATGCCATCAGGCCCTGGAGCTGTATTAGATTTGGACTTCTTTATAACAGTCTTCAGGCAATCTGGTGAGATGTAACAGACAAACGACCTAGTTACTTTCTCATGTATTGCATGGTCATAATCACTGACCCATGGTGCCTCCAGGTTACAGTTGCCGGGTACAGACCACAACCGTTTCCAGAACCTTTCATTGGCAGCCATGGGAGGCCGTTTATCATGCTCATCAACACCACTTGTCTTGAGTTGCCTGTAAAATTGCTTTTAATTATTTCTAAATAGTTGATTTTGTTTGATAAATTTGTTCCTCTTTTCCCATTTTTTTTCTTTCAGTCCAAATTTTTATTTTTGCCTTAAGGGAATCGACAATATGGAGAAGTACCTTTTCTTTTGTTGTCTTGTACTGTAATTTTAATTTTCTCCAAATTGCCTTTTGTCGTTTAGACATGGGATTCCCTGATGATCTGAATTTCAGGCACACCTCTATCCAGGAAATATATTTCCTAGTTTCTGTTAATTTTACTTGAAACCGGTTTTTCCTTGTTTTGTTGTTCTTAGTAGTAGAAGATTTTTCTTTGGAAACTGTGTGAAGTTCCTCCAAAGTTCGCGCGGCAGCATAGACGCAGGAATTTATTTCATGTAATGAACAGTCCGCAGAAAGTTTTAGAGAGATAATTTCATTTAGTAAATCAATTTCATTTTTGGGAAAAGACACGTTTAGTTGTTTAATTGGCCTCCGTTTCTCTAAAGGTAAATCACAAATTTCCTCATAAATAGAAGTAAACAAAATGTACACAGGATTTTCGGTAAGGTCTGCAACTGAAGAAGAGGAAGAGTGAGGGTCCAAAATTTCGGGGCCAATTGGCTCTTTCTCGGAAGAGTTTCCACCAGCAAGAGGAAAGAGGTTGACGCGGACGTCCATAAGGTTGCGGTGGTATGTTTTAGCCTCTTCCAAAATCATTTTCTGTACAAGAAGTTGATCCTTGCACCCCCAACATCCCTTTCTCGCCCCCTTCTGCTCTCTGTAAATTATCTCATTGGAAGAGCAGTAAGATGACACGAGGTTTGACAAACACCCTGTGAATAATTTATATTGAGTATTTAGACATGTGATAGGGCGGAAGTTTTTGGGATCCGTCAAGTCTCCTTTTTTGGGAAGGAGTATTGTGCGACCTTTGCAGAACCATGGAGGAACATCACCTGTATCCACAAGAGAATTGAAACAGTGAAGGAGTGGTGCTTGGACACAGGGAAACAGTTTCCAATACCGGTTTCGAATGCCATCAGGCCCTGGAGCTGTATTAGATTTGGACTTTTTAATGACACTTTTCAGGCAATCTGGTGAGATGTAACAGACAAACGACCTAGTTACTTTCTCATGTATTGCATGGTCATAATCACTGACCCATGGTGCCTCCAGGTTACAGTTGCCGGGTACAGACCACAACTGTTTCCAGAACCTTTCATTGGCAGCCATGGGAGGCCGTTTATCATGCTCACCATCACCACTTGTTTTAAGTTGCCTATAGAATTGCCTTTCATTATTTTTGAAAAGTTTATTTTGTTTGATAAATTTGTTTCTCTTTTCCCATTTTTTCTTTCTTTCAGTCCAAATTTTAATTTTGCCTTAAGGGAATCGACAATTTGGAGAAGTACCTTTTCTTTTGTTGTTTTGTACTGTAATTTTAATTTTCTCCAAATTGCCTTTTGTCGTTTAGACATGGGATTCCCCGATGATCTTAATTTCAGGCACATCTGTATCCAGGAAATATATTTTCTAGTTTCTGTTAATTTCACTTGAAACCGGTTTTTTCTTGGTTTATTGTTAGTAGTATTAGAAGACTTTTCTTTGGAAACTGTGTGAAGTTCCTCCAAGGTTCGAGCGGCAGCATAGATACAACAATTTACTTCATGTAATGAACAGTCCACAGGAAGTTTTAAAGAGATAATTTCATTAAGTAAATCAATTTCATTTTTGGGAAAAGACATGTTAAGTTGTTTAATTGGCCTCCGTTTCTCTAAAGGTAAATCACAAATTTCCTCATAAATAGAAGTAAACAAAATATACACAGGATGTTCGGTAAGGTCTGCAACTGAAGAAGAGGAAGAGTGAGGGTCCAAAATTTCGGGGCCAACTGGCTCTTTCTCGGAAGAGTTTCCACCAGGAAGAGGAAAGAGGTTGACGCGGACGTCCATAAGAAGTTTTGGGTCTGCTGCCACTTGAGCATTTTGCTCTTGCAAAGGTTCCTGACGGGCACCAGTTGTGGGTTGAACTGGCTCACGGGGCATAAGATGTTTTAGCCGCCGGAGTTGATCTCGGAGATTTTGCTCCGTCAGGTAAGCATACATGGGCATGGCATTGTCCCAATGCAGCTTAAGCGACTTGCCGTTAATTCGTGGATTTTCAGGCCATCCAGTCGCTTTCGCACACTCTAGTAGTGTGGATTTTAGATGTTGTTACCAAGATATTCTTGGTCGGGTTCTGTGCCTTCCCCTGGGGCAAGTCCCATCTCCAGTGTGGTTGGTGTCACTACCGGAGGAAGGCTGACTGGGCTGCGGAGTTGTAAGATGTTTTTCTCCTTGTTTGTCTGTAACCCAGTAAAAACCAGCTTCGGGGGGTCAGCCCTAACTGGGTGATGTACGTTCAGTTCAGGGAATAAAATTCCCCTACCTAGGCCCACCACGGAGAGGCGTACATCATCAGGCCCTTATTATTATTATTATTATTATTATTATTATTAAATCTGAGATAATAGTGGATGTGATCAAGAAACATGGCATTCGCGAGGAATCAAAACTATGAATTGTATTTGTGTGCGGGATATATTATTATTATTATTATTATTATTATTATTATTATTATTAAATCTGAGATAATAGTGGATGTGATCAAGAAACATGGCATTCGCGAGGAATCAAAACTATGAATTGTATTTGTGTGCGGGATATATTTGGAATTTTATTTGATTTAAACGTGAGGAATGAATAGGAAGGACATATATTTCCCCGTGGCATCCAGGACGCGTTTACGTTCCAAAGTGTCATCTTGCATAAAATGCAGGTGCATATCTGAAAATGCGTCACGAGGGACATTGCTGATCATCTGTTGTAGGCATTGCATGAGGAATGGGTCAGACTTGCACAAGATCTTTTTAGTCCAAGTCCAGACTTTGTGCAGACGTTTATCGGCTTATGGTGGACACAAAAGATACTGAAGAGAACGCTCTTCACATATTGACCTGACTTGACATGCAAAATCTTTTTAGTCCAAGTCCAGACTTTGTGCAGACGTTTATCGGCTTATGGTGGACACAAAAGATACTGAAGAGAACGCTCTTCACATATTGACCTGATTTGACATGCAAATTCACAGACATTTAGTCTGCAAAATCGTGAATATGACTGCAATTGAACACGAATTGAAGGTAATACCTCTTTTTAAACTCAAATTTATTTCGTGAAAGTACACCAGTGCGTTTCTTTTCAGGGAAGGTATAGATGCCATATTGTGTCTAGTGTGTAGCACAACGTTCAGCTCTCCGTAGAACACGTTCAGGTGTTTTGTGATGAGACACACAGCGAGCAGCCTCAAGCAGTGCTGTCCTTCACCCAGAGTAACAGCAAGAATTGATTTGTCAGCGTATTTGATCTCAGTTCAGGTCCAGCATTTGTGCAACTGTCTGAAAGTGAATTACTCAAGGATTGTGAAAAGACCTAATGCCCGTTTCTACGATCTTAATCGCCTTATGTTTTCATGTTTTGGCGCAATACACAACCTGTTTCAACGAAAGAGAGGCGCCGTCGTTGTTGGTTTGTTGTTTTAAAATCTAGTCGGTAATATTGAAAATATAATACATTTTCGAGACTGGATCAACCAGGCCAGGAGGTGGCATCGTTTGGGCAACAAAAGCATACATGTAGTCAGCCATGCCGAATATCATGCCTCAACAGCATGGTAAGTGAGTGAGTGAGTTAACATTTAAAGTCACATCGGCAATATTTCAGCCATACCGTGACTGTAAATCCACCAGAAATACATGTAAATTATAAAAATCTGTTAACCAATTAGCATACCACAGTAAGTAAAACTAGCCTCTATCTCTAAAACTTGAGTTTACATGCGGACAAGACAGTATAAAAATGGGCTATAGATTGCCAACAACTGAAGGCAGATCACCATACTAGGGACCATGGGGACTTACAGTACCTTCGCTTCCTGCATGGACCCTAGCTGGATTTACACCATCCCTTCAGATGTTAGCAATTTGGACACATCTAGCCAAAAATTGCAAATACACATATACTACGATTTAAAACAGTGGAAAGTTTAAATGTACTTGGAATGTTTGGGGATAGCGTGGTAAGAGCTTCACAATATTAACCACGGGATTGTCTGGTTCAGACTAAATAATTACAGGCACAGTCGGAATTATACACGGACCACGTGTGATAAACACGCCGCTAAACACAAAAACATTAGCTACATATAAAACAAATAAACCACAAATCAACCAACCATCCATGCACTACCACATAATACTTACACGTTAAAATCGTTACACAAAAGCAATAAAAAATGTATTAAATATGAGTGGGTGAGTTTAGTTTTACGCCGCTCTTAACCACATCCCAGCGATATCATAGATTTTGAACACCAGAAATGGGCTTCAAACTGTACCCATGTGAGAAATTAAACCGGCGTGACAAGGGAATGCTTCAAAAGCAAGGCTACACCACCACCCTTAATAAATATGAGAAATATACCAGCACCTTATATTTTTGTCACGTTATCTTTACATAAATCTGTCAATCGAGAGTCCTTCGTCCACGACAGTGTTTAAAGAGACACACTCTGGGATCAGATTCAGTCATTAATTACTTCGCTTTGATTTTCGTGATGTTGATATCTATTTAATCTTCATCATTGCCGGTCACCGACCACGAACACTACTTTCCATATAACTGGACATGGGGAGGGTTCACAGTGAAGGCGAACGTCAATCAAATCGTACACGTGATGCTGGCAATCAGAGCATCGTGTATGTGACCCTGACCGAGGTTAGAAAGGCGATTCAGTGGACATTCAGCGATGTAAGCAGTATGGAAGGACTGAGGATATTTGTACGTACACAGAGAGGACTGGGGGTAATCAGAGCCGGGATCAGAGAGGGTTGAGGACATTCAAAGCTGAGGTCAGAGAGGATTGAGGACATTCAGAGCGGGGGTCAGAGAGGGTTGAGGACATTCAGAGTCGTGGTCAGAGTGGGTTAAGTCACTCAGAGCCTTGATCAGAGAGGGCTGAGGACATTCAGGGCAGGGGTCAGAGAGGACTGAGGACATTCAGACCCGTTCGCACACTGAGAGGGCCGAAAACACACATTGCTGTGCGAGGTCAAAGAGGACCGAGGACATTCAGTGTGGTTCGCAGTCAGAGAGGACTGAGCACATTCAGAGCACCATGCAGTCAGAGAGGATCAGTGAAAGGTCAAACTGAAAGGACATTCAGATTCGTTCACACAGGTCAGAGAGGACCGAGGACATACGGCGAGAGGACCAGGGACACACGTTGCCGTACGACGTCACAGAGGAGTGAGGCCATTCAGAGCCACATGCAGTCAGAGAGGACCCAGAACATACATTGTCGTATGATGTCACAGGCTGTCATAGTTTTTACAAGAGTGAGTTAGTGTGTGAGTTTAGTTTTACGCCGCACTCAGCAATATTCTAGTTATATAGTGGCGGTCTGTAAATAATCGAGTCTGGGCCAGACAATCCAGTGATCAACAACATGAGCATCGATCTGCGCAAATGGGAACCGATGACATGTGTCAATCAAGTCAGCGAGCCTGACCACCCGATCCCTCTTGTCGCCTCTTACGACAAGCAGAGTCGCCTTGTATGACAAGCTTGTGTTGCTGAAGGCCTATTCTACCCCGGGACCTTCACGAGTCAGTTCTTGCAAAGAAGACTGAGGACATCCAGTGTAGCATGCCTTTCTATACCTGAAATTCCAACATGTACAACGTCGCAAAAATGCATAATAACCCGGTTACACGTAAAAGATCGCACGCTTCTTAAAAAACGTAAATCGTTATTCAGTACACGCCTAAGCAACATATGGTAAATGAAAGCTGCACTGTTGCGCTTTGGTTAATTTAACAGAATGTAATTTCCAGGATTCCATACGAACGAAAAAAGTTTCTAATTACTTTTTAAAAGTAAACCAGTCCCGTTCCTGTCCAGAATACTTATATTGTTCCTCTACACTCAGTACAATCGGTATATTGCACTAACAGAGACAGAATAGAGGGGGCATGGTTGCGTCTTCGACAATGACACACAGAACCAAATGTCATGGTGGCCTTGGACACCACATCTCTTCAAGGGCGTGGCACTATGCCCAATGTCAAATTATAGAGATGTCGATATTATCCTGTCAACAGTTAAACAGTGATTAAGGAATCAAAACAAATCATGTTAGATTTCACCACTAAAAAGGAATAACAGCAAAAAATGCATACTTGCATTATTCCAGTATTATCTTTCAACGAATAAATCATTTACTCGTTTACATCAGCAAAGGTTCAATACTAATTATTTTGCTTGTACGTGTGGCAACAGCCTTTGAGAATACTGTCTGTAGGGTTAAAATGATTTAAAAACATAAGCACACCTGAATTTCGGACATCGATCATTCATAAATCAGTTTTGTCATTGAAGGAAACAGTGTTAAATCCAGTTATGTCTTTTAAATTAATCGCCTGTAATGTGATAAGCTGATGTGTTCAGTGTACGCTGTACTTGTCAGTGGCCCTATGTCGCCACCCGTATATTGCATTAGAAACATTGCGCTTTGAGCATACCTTCATGGCATGAAGATAGCGCAATATAGATGTCAATATTAAAATGTACAAAATGCATTTTAACGATTTTTTTATTCTTACTTTAAATCAGGAAAAGGTGGGGTAGCCTAGTGGTTAAAGCGCTCGCTGGTCATGCCGAAAACCTTGGTTTTGTTCCCATCAGTACAAAGTGTTACGTCCATTTCTGGTGTCCCCCGCCGTTGTAATGCAAAAAGTTATACTCACTCACTCTTTACTACGCGCGGACGACTGCACTATTACTGAAACCGCTTGGCTTGAAAATGGCCTTCGACACTTACGGATTTCCTGTAATGTCAAATCACCAACGTGTGTAATTCATTTAGGAAGGTGCTTTGATTTATCGTGGACCTTGATGGGTGGTCTCCACCTCCGTGATGTGAACCCGCCGCAATATTTTTTCCCCAACCTGCCAACGTATTTAACCAATTATCTCACGTCCCCGTGAGACAATGAAACATTATTCTATGCTCGTCGGAAAAACGGTCAGTGATGATCAATCTGCGAGGCTGTTGAAGCGGAAGTAGTGGCACGTGCGAGGTCAGCAAGTGCCCGGATGAGATCAGCGGAGTTAATCAAAATCCCGGATATAGCATTATAAGCTTGAACACCTCTTGACGTCATCAGCTAAATAATGAATCTGATATTTATTTCACGTGATATATGCTTCACGTGATATGTACACTGAGCTCAGAGGAATTCTCAAGCCGACCACTGTTATATAGGTATACCGAAAGGGTACTACAGATTATCGGGTACGCATGTGAAGCCATTTTTCTTCGTTATGTTAGGGTTAGGGTTTCCTCTTTCGGGGTAATGTGGGGTAACAACAGCATGAACATCGATCTGCGCAATTGGGAACCGATGGCATTTGTCAACCAAGTCAGGTTGAGATTGAGAATTCAATTAAATCTCTGATTATTTACAGACCGTAATATGGCTGGAATATTGCAGAGTGCGGCGTAAAACTAAACTCACGCACTCATTTGGACTAGTTCGATTGTTTTCGTCACGATATGCCCGAAATACTGCCGAAATGACAACAAATTTGGAGTCGGTCCTTCCTTCTTTCGATAAATCCTGGTGAAATGTGCCTTCTTTTTGAGATACCGCTTTGTCTCATGGGCACCCCATTCAGAAAAGTGAGTCTCTGAGTCGAACAGTTTAATCTCTGGGTGCGGATAGACATTAAGTGTGCAACTGCTTACTGTTTTTCGTACGACTCTCCCATGGATCAAGTCGCTAGAACGTTAGAAAACATACAGGAGAGTTTTTTGCATGTTATTTGCAGCCGTGGATGTAGACACGCACGCACGCACACACACACACACATGCAAGCACAAACAATTATGATTATATAAATTACGAAATGGTTTAAAATGCGCACGCAACCGCTTCTTTAAACTATGGAGGTAAGACCCGTTTAGGTCTTAGGGGTAGAATACGTCTCCAGCAACCCATGCTGGCCGTAAAAGGCGACTGTGCTTGTCATAAGAGGCGACTAACGGCATCGGGAGGTCAGGGTCGTTGACTTGGTTCACACATGTCATCGATTCCCAGTTGCGCAGATCGATGCTCATGTTCTTGATCACTGGATTGTCTGATCCCGACTCGATTATTTACAGACTGCTGTCATATAGCTAGAATATTGCTGAGTCACTCATTCAGTTCAAGTGTACACCTACACAAAATTCGCATCATTGCTGAGGAAATGAAAGTACAACTTCATTCATTTTGCTAAAACAATGTGCATACCAAAGTACTGAGGGAATGCAGGGCTCGATTTTTGGTTTAAGCAGCGTATGGAGTTGGCGATCGATGTATTCCTTCAATGTAACAGAAATAACTGCAAAGAAACAAACGACAAGAACATCTGGTGAGAAATCTCTAGCTTCGCTAATCACTTTGTACTGGGAAGATAAGTAAGCCATGCACACATAATACCCGCTGATGAGCCTAAATCAATATGGACAGGAGTCTCGAGTCTCCACGGATTCAAGCTCAGGGACAGCGAGTGCAGCGCAAGAGACAGTGTAGGACTTCAATAAAGGATTGCTCTGTGTCAGTAGGATGGGTCATTTCGTCCAAGAGTCTCGTAACCTACAAGAACAGGACAGTGGAAGAAGGCGTGCATTTCTTGATGACAATTTGTTTGCGAGAAAATTGATTGTTTTGATTGTGTGCTGACGAAATAGAAAGTCTGAAACATGCTGAGAAAAACAAGTAAATAAACACAGGACTATTTGAATGTTCCGCTAATATTTTCCAGTCATCATCATAAATTTGAATCGCTGTGTGGGACGAAATAAAAAAAGGATAAAATAAAGGATAAAACAGAGGAACACTTATATGAAGTGGTGTTCCCTTATTTGTCTGCTTCAGTCTATTTCACGTTTCACTTCAGAAGTCATCGGATATTGCTGTGACATACATCGTCTTTTACAGCATGTATTGTCGTCAATAAAACCTATGTCCTATATCAGTTAACCGTATGCTATATTTGAAATTACCGCAATCACCTCAAACTGAACCTAGCCGTTTGAAGTACATGAGTGATTCAATTGGGTGCGGTGATAATCTATTTTGGTGCGAACCACGAATATTATGTATTTTTTCCGTGATGGTTGGGACCCGTGGTGATCCAGGATATAATTGATCTTCAGGAACTCATGCTTGTCGTAAGAGGCGACTTACGTGATCTAGTAGTCAGGCTCCTTGACTTGGCTGATACATGTAATCGGTTCCCAATTGCGCAGATCGATGCTCACGGCGTTGATCGCTATTGAGCATGTTCCCACAGTGCGATGACATGTCGTGATATAAAATTTACACCGCACTCCGCAATAATCCATTTAAATGGCAATGGTTCGCATATAATCGAGTCTGGAACTGGTTCTCCACTGATGCTTCGATGTACGCAGATGGGTTACGATGACAAGTGCAAACCAAGTCACCGATCACTCGACGCCGTTAGTCGCCTTTTAGGACAAGCATGAGTTACTGAAGATCAGTTCTAACACGGATCTTCACAGGTCCAAAATCCAGTTCCTGAAACTCCAGCGCATACGATCGTCTTACCGATATACATCCGATGTATTCATTAAACCACCACTCGCTCATAACTTGTTAATGACAAAAGCAGAATCCTTAAAAGTGAACAGATTATTTCAACATACGGTATTTTAAGAAGCTGAGTTTCCACTTACTCGTTTTTTTTAGCTGGGAACAAAAAGAACAGATAGGTTTCCAAATCACGATATCATGTCACTGTTGAGTCATTTTCTGCATGAATGTTTTCGATATAATTAATTAAATCCTTGAAACCTTTTTAACTTCACACAATAAGCTCACGCTCTTTAACTTCATTCCATTGGAAACTGACATGTCTCCTGGTAAAATTTGACATTTCAAGAACTGCACAAGTTACACAACTTTTCTGGGAATTGTGTAGAAGGATGTGGGAGATGTCCATGTCACTGGAATATTTGGTTCAAATCCGGGACATGATGCTGATCATTGGATTGTCTTCCACAGACATGTGTTTATCATGTCTGTATATTCTGCTATAGATGCTGACCCACCAACCCGTGCCTAGTAAAACTCCAGTCGGGCTAGTAAATATCCACAGTCACTGGCCCGGCTGGTGTGTGAATTCATGGGGTCATCTTTTAAGTATATGACTCTATATGACTTTATAAGTTATAATACACATTTAAATCATGTAAGATCAGGGCCTGATAAAAATGTTCTTCATGTTAGCAGCTTAATAAGCTTAATAAAACTCGTGTAATACCTTTTTATGTAATCTCTTGGCTCAGATCCTACATTGAAATGTCGGACAAGTGAATTATTTGGTGGCTAGTAGCTTTGAGGCATAGATAGTCCGACTGGTTAGGAAAATTTGAAAAACTATTTTGCTCACTCCATGTACCAGGAATATTGCTGAGTGCGGCATTAAACAACATTAAGGAAACCAGGGACTTATGATGTCCAGTTGAGTCAATGCTCAACACAAAGTTAAGAAAAAACGTGTTACGAAAATAATTCAATATCACTTGTGTTAAACGTAAGTATTTTCAACGTCATTGACGTATAAACATAACTGCAGGCCCTGTGTTGTACAATCATATGCATCATTTTATTATTTTGTTTTCTAATTCAAATAGCGTGTTGTGCATTTTCATCCTTGTAAAATACAGATGTTCATAAGGTCGCCATTAGGATTGAAACTGGAATATTTATTAGCTCGGTGGCTTTTTGTCTATTTAAGGAGGACTAAACTGATACCAAAGATTAATATTTGAAACAATAACGATGAAGTACCAAATTTTATTTGGAGTCGAATGCCTGTTAAGCTCAGTTTCTTTTTTTATATTTTAAAATTTTTTTAAAAGACGCTCTATTGCACAATTTCACAAGGCTCCGTGTGCCAGAAATATGATGTCATAAGCAAAACACACACACACACACACACACACACACACACACACACACACACACACACACACATATAGAAACGTGTATGAGTTCGAGGATACTGTTTCCACATGTATTGATGTGAGTTTAGTTTTACGCCGCACTCAGCAATATTCCAGCTACGAAAAAAAACCGACCCCCCCACCCCCGAAAAAACCCCCAGAAAAAACATGCTTAAAAAATAAAATAATATAAGTAACGATGATCTAATTGTATGAAATGTAAAGCGATTGTTGAGTATCATATCCGTAGCTCCTTTAGTTTAGCATGGGCGTGTGACAGTCTTAGCATTACGTCTCGGACCCACGTATGACTATATCAGGCAAATTATTATGTGCGATGGGTGGTTGGTTCTTTGTGGAGAGCAAAGGTCACAAACACAAGACAAGCAATGTGGTGGACTCTGCACGAATGAATAATGTATATCTTGATGCAAACAATAGCGACAGAAATCCAACTCTGTCACATACACTAATGGAGGGATTAATTTTTAAAAGCTGATATTAATAATGATGGCCATTTATAGCTCGCCTTTTCTACACACTCGTTCATTACATTAATAGCTGTCTGTGAGGTGCTAGAAGATTATAGTCACATGGCTTATCCAACCGGGTGCCCATTGACGCGTCAACAAAAGCAAACTTTGAACAAACTCAGTTGTGAGACAACATATCATCTGTACTTCGCTGTGGGGCAGGACTGAAGTCCTAGAAAGTCTCTAGAGTTTTGCTACTGGTCATCCATCAGAGCACTGCCTGCGACCATCGTTGCTAAACTTCTCCTGATTGTAACCTGAACTCAGTGCACAGGGCCACACGCCACCACCAACTACTGGCAAATATAACTGCCATTTATACTTCCCAGGAAGCTAAAAAGTGAAAAGGAATCCACAAATGTTGTCCATATTTGAGCATATTTGATTATGTATCAAGTGGAAAGGTGAAGCGGTGGGCGAGCTAAGGCGCCAGGCTAGTGATCAAGTGAGGTTGAGGTTTCAGCATCGAGCCCACCTGTGACCAGGTGTAAAAGCCTTGGAGTCAACATTGTGTGCAGACTTTTCCCATTATGTCACAACACCAGATGTGCAGTACACAACCCTGTGCACTTAAAAGAACCCACGAATCCGTTGGTATATGACCAGATGGTGGCCACATGAATACGTGCATACACCTATTTGCGGGTACAGCAACGTTCAGTGAACAAAGTACTGTGACAATGTGTCCCAGTCCTGCCAGCTGTGAATGGGTACCTCGTTAGGATGAGAGAGCCTCAATAAACTCGGTGCGCCAAGTGGCAGCAAGAGTTGTATACTGTCCAGGGAGTTGAGATTGAAATACGATGTGCTGTTGAGATTGACATCACGTGATCGAGGGAAAAATACCAGCGCCTTGAGCACGCACCAGTGCTTGGATATGTGCGCTTTATAAATATCCTATATCATCATATCATCATATCATCATATCAGGATGTCTATAGAAATGCATAAGGTGAGTGAGTTGAGTTTTATGCCGCAGTCTATACGGCAGCAAATGCAGATTAAGGGAAACAGGAAAAAAGTTTCGGGCGTCTTTAATGTGTGGAGGTCCTGAGGTCCTGAAGTCGTATCCAAGGACCGGATCTAACCTACAGAGGGAACGTAAAGGTTGATAACTTTGGAAAGGTTGATGAACATTGGTTCATTTTGGGATCAGTTTGGGCAGAAAAGTTCAGACTGGTTATTATCTGAATTTGTGAATTTCAATGAATGTTTGCCAAGTTCAACTGGATGGTTTTCTATTATGAAAGAAAACGTGACAGAACTGGTCTTTAACAACCTATGCTGATGGAGAGAGGCCACAAACGGGATCAGGTAGTCAGACTCGCTGACTTGGTTGACAAATAGTTAACATACTGCTGACTGCGGCATAAAACAACCAACTAATGCAACCAACCGGTAGTATTCCCAGAAATTATTGCGAACCTTGTTTCGGCAAATATCCCATACATGTATATAAACTACAGGGGTGGGTGTTGCAGAGAATTTTTATGTTGGGATGTATAGTGATTCGAAAACATATATTGCGATATGTGTTGCAATGTATTGTAAGAATATTTGTTCACAAAAATTTTAAAACTACTTATAATCGAGTTAATGCTTGATTTATGAAACAAAACGCAAGAAATGACTATGCTTGATTAAGCTTACAAAACAACACAAAGCTAACAAAAAGAACACAAATTCAAACCGAACTTAACTTGATTTCCAGTGTGAAAAACGGAAATGTGCGAAGATTTCCGAGTGTTGAGAAGTTTTCCGAACGCATATCGGAGACAAGTTAATCAGGTTATCACTATGCGTATCGATTTCATGTCTGAACCGGTAAATACCAGTAAACTGCTTTTGCTGCAGTGCCCTAATAAACTATAGAGGTCTTTCTCAAATTTAAATGTTGATACATGGTTTCTTACAGTATAAGTGTGTTTTCAGTACTTTGCCCTCAAACACACGACCGAATGCGCCTTGGTACACTACCGATCAAAGTATAGAATACCGTGTGACGTTGTATTCCAGTATTCCACCATTCCGTTCGCCATATCCTCAATATTTGTAACTGCACACTCTGTCCTTTATAAGTCCCCACACATTCTCAACAGGGTTATGATCTGGGCTGTAGCTGGTAAGTCTAAAACTTGAACGTTTTCGTTAGACAACCACTGTTTTGTGTAACCCGCAGTCTGTTTTTGGACGTTATAGTGGTTGAAATCCAACTGTCTTAATGTAAAGTTCAGACCGTTGGATGAAAGTGAAGATTTAGTCGTTCCTTCGTAAAAGATATACAACGGCGTCACCCCATGTGATGATATCCCACCCCCACGTAAAATTTGTGGTATGTTTTGGTCGTTGGGAGATAGTTTTATGGTATCTTTTGTGCAAAAAAATATCACACAGTTCGGACAAATGCAGACAGAACCTTCATCAGAAAAAAACAATATTATCCCAATGTTGATTTTATGAACCGTACACCTATTTAAACGTCTTTGTGTGGACTTTTTCATCAATGGTAAGGCATTCCACGCTTTTTTTATCCAGTCATGTCTTTGCTATTCCTGGTTTCGTTACATACTCGAGGACATCCCACTGTAATCATTTCGTGTCTAATATTCTCACTCGATCTCCTGGCTGAATATTCTTCAAACTTCTGCATAATTTACACAGGAGAATGTCCTGTCCACCAAAATGCCCTTTTGCATTTCTCCCATCGCTTTGAAATATCACGAAGAACCTGCTTTCATTTCTTTTCTGCTGTCACGTCTGCCGTGATAACAAAGGAAGCGGTCTGTTAAACAAGGGGAGATAACTCTTGAGGTAGTAAAATGAACTCTTAAGCCTACAAGAGTTGCCTCTCATATTAAACACCTCACCTCATACTGCATTACCAGTATTAGGAGCAAAGAATTTCTCAATAATGTCTTTCAAAACTGCATAATATGAACTGAAGGATGTAATTGCATTATCAACCAAAACACAATAATAACCCCCCAAACCTGCTGTGTCCAGTGTTTCCTATAATGAGTGAGTGAGAGACTTTAGTTTTATGCCGCATTCATCAATATTGCAGTTATATAACGACAGTCTGAAAACAATGGAGTCTGGTCCAGACAGTCCCGTGATGAGCTGAAGGAGGATGGATAAAACGAACAATTCTCCATCCCATCGGTATACTTTTGCACACAATCAACCAAAATACCAGGGCGGACGACCCCATTGAGGCACCAATAAACATGGAATGCTTGTGTCCATGCCATTATATTTCGAACTATACACCTTCTCACGCGAAGTCGGACGAATTGTCCACACGGCCAAAGATGTTAATCCCAGCTGACAAGGTAAGGATGTCATCTGTGGCACGCCCTGCAACGCCCTGCTACACTGGGGTTTAATTGTATCACGAAATCTCCAGGGGGGATATCAATCGAATTACTTCTCCTAACGTATATTAGAAAAGTAAATGAATGTGGTATAAGCTTACGAAGGCAAAATACAACAAAGATATTAAACAATAGTGAGTGAGTGAGTGAGTGAGTTTAGTTTTACGCAGCACACAGCAATATTAAAGCTATATGGCGGCGGTCTGTAAATAATCGAGTCTGGACCAGATAATCCAGTGAGCAACAACATGAGCATCGATCTGCGCAATTGGGAACTGATGACATGTGTCAACCAAGTCAGTGAGCCTGACCACCCGATACCGTTAGTCGCCTCTTACGACAAGCATAGTCGCTTTTTATGGCAAGCATGGGTTGCTGAAAGCCTTTTCTACCCCGGGACCAGTAGTGAGGGAGTTCAAGTTTATATCGCTTGTAGCAATGCCCTTGCAGTCCACTTGAAATCAAAGCACATCTCTTAATCACTGAATCCTCTGATAATTACAGAATCCATACACTACATTTTATTGTCATATGTTTATGAATCACTGTCAATAATATTTAGATTCCTGTGTTAACAAAAAATGAGAGCATCCTGCCCAACAGGTATCAGAAGCAGATACCACAAGCAAAGGCTACTCAATGTTTTTCACCGTAATGTGATACCTTGTATGTGGCAACCCGTCTAGACTTTCGAAGCTCTCTTAGCTCCAAGATAGTCTTACGTAAATGTTAATGTAGGTCACCCACGACTCTCTTAAGCTAAGAGAGCTTCGAAAATCTAAGGCAAGTAAGCCACGCTTGTCCTAAGAGGAGACTAACGCGATCGTGTGGTCAGACTCGCTGACTTGATTCCATCACAGTTGTGTAGATCGATGCTCATGCTGTTGATCACTGGATTATCTGGTTCAGACTCAATTATTTAGATACCATCGCCATATACCTGGAATATACCTTAGTGTGGCGTTCAACAAGAAACCAGCTGACCGACCAACTTTGTATTCTGCACTCGACACATACACAACGCTCATAGGCCCGGTGTAGAACAAGCCTTCAGCAGCCCATGCTTGCCGTAAAATGCGACTATGCTTGTCGTTAGAGGCGACTAACGGGAACAGGTGGTGAGGCTTGCTGACGCATCGGTTCCCAATAGGGCAGATCGATGCTCATGTTGTTGATCACTGGATTGTCTGGACCAGACTCGATTATTTAGAGACCGCCGGCATATAGCTGGAATATTGCTGAGTACGCCGTAAAGCTAAACTCACATACTCACACCGCTCATACACACCCATCCCCCTGCATCTCCACAAAACGTTCTTTTCATCACTTTAAACCGTACGTCATAAAAGTGGCTGTTATCCACTTACATGAGCGAACAATCTATTCATGTTTGCTTTTGAAAGCAGAATGCCTTCAAAGGCAGGTCTCGAGTTCTCCGGTCTTTTCAATACTGAAATAACATGATGTTTTGATTTAGACGAAAGATGGATGCTTTCATGTTGTGAAAAAGTCGGAAACGTCTTCTTCAGTGACAGTGTACACTTAATGGATCCCGGATCCCGTTCTCATAGGGTGATTTATCTTTTTACCCATGTCACTGGCAAAGCAGTCGCTGTCGATCAATATCCGAGAACATTAAAGTTCAAGGAAAGGAAACTACCTTATTATGGCGATCCGCGGTTCAGTAAAAACAACGAATGTGGCAGATTTTTCATACATAAGAGGGCGGTGAGGTAGCCTTATGGTTAAAGCGTCTTTGTTCGTCACGCCGGAGAGCCAGTTCGATTCCCCATGGTTTCAATGTGTGGAGCTCATTTCTAATGTCCCCCGCATTGTAGCTAAAATCACCGTAAACCAAACTCACACGTTCACTCATACATAATGAACGCTGGAGCAACGCCATAGCGGTGCAACAATGAGAATCTTAATAAAATATATACTGCTTTATATTTTGATTTGGGGGCGGTGGGGTAGCCTAGTGGTTAAAGCGTTCGTTCGTCACGCCGAAGACACGGGTTCGATTCCCCACATGGGTACAATGTGTGAGGCCCATTTTCTGGTGTGCCCGGCCGTGATATCGCTGGAATATTGCTAAAAGCGACGTAAAACCGAACTCACTCACTCACTAACTCACCCACTCACTATTTTGATTTGCCTTTGCATGTGTTCTTGACAAGTGTTGTGTACAGTCATCTTTTCACGAACAGATGGTATCGTCACTATCTGATAGTGATTCCCAAAGGCTTATTTATTATGATAGTGGGGATTGTATATTGGACTGTAACGACATTTGTTTATACTTACACTATTATTTAATACATTGCACGGACGTTGAGAATCGAACGCGGATCTTCAGTGCATCAGGTACTTAGATATTCAGCATTGATGTTCAACTCGGTGCACATTTAATGCTGCAGGAGTTTGTATGATCCCTAGGGAGTTGAGATTGACATCCAATGCTCAAGGGAAAAACAAGGCGCCTTCGAACTGTTGAAGTGGATATCGTCGTTATGCAAACGCACGTACTCCGGTGCTATGATGGGCGTTTTGAACAGCTGTGCTACTGAGTACAAGGTTCACCTGAATGTTTTGACGATCGATTGTCTTGGTATGAAAGAGAAACCTGTGTGCTTCTACAACCCAAGCTTGCTCAGTTTCGCCCTAGCCATTTACATTATGCTCGGATATATTGATGTGCATTGAAATAGTGTCACTATGTTATGGGATAATTAAAAACAAGTTATAATCTTCAGAACATTCATTTGGTTCATGTCGGCATCATTTTCACACAACCTAGTGTAAACGTTGTTAACGTGAGTGAGTGAGTTTTACGCCAACGTCACTTTAGCAATACATCCGGCAGCTCCATTTCCTTGTTGATCATATGTCTGACGTTTATTGTAGGATATTTATATAGCGCATATATCCATGCAACTATTGCTTGCTCAAGGCGCTGGTATTTGTTTCCCTCGGTCACTGGAAGTTCGTCTCAGCGTAACATCGTATTATCAATCTCAACTCCTTTGGGAGTATTTAACTCTTGCTGCCACTAGGTGCACCGAGTTTATTGTGGCTGCCTCATCCTAATGAGGTACCCAGTTCACAGCTGGGTGGACTGGGACACATAGTCACCGTATTTTGTTCAAGTTAACTGAACGTTGCTGTACCCGCAAATAGGTGTATGCGCGTATTCATGTGGCCACCATCTGGTCATATACCAACGGATTCGTGGGTTCTTTTAAGTGCGCAGTGTTGTGTACTGAACACTAGAGTTTGTGACAACACGGAAAGAGTCTGCGCACAAAGTTTACTCCAAGTTTTTTTCACACCCGGTCACAAGTGGGCTCGATCCTGACACCTCAACCTCACTCAAACCCTAGTCTGGCGCTTTAGCCCGCTCGCCCGCCGCGTATGACCTGCCATACTATAACAGTTAAACAGCCGAATTATGGTTTGTCTTGTCCCCGTTGTCGTTGCGCCGACGTCAATCTTGGCCTTTTGTCTGGAGACGTATCAAGGGGTTGATCAGTATTCATGACAAACAGGTTTTATACCCTCTGTACAACAAAAGTGCTCGAACATGGCACGATAATCACAAGTCTGCGTTTTATGCAATGAGTGACTACGTTTAGTTTTACGCCGCACTCGCCAATATTCCTGCTATGAGACGGCGG
The DNA here is from genome assembly GCF_037392515.1 of Haliotis asinina. Lineage (NCBI taxonomy): Eukaryota > Metazoa > Mollusca > Gastropoda > Lepetellida > Haliotidae > Haliotis > Haliotis asinina. The sequence continues at coordinate 27,502,842 of NC_090292.1, forward strand.
TCTGTAAATAATCGAGTCTGGATACCAGAGTATCCAGTGATCAACAACATGAGCATCGATCTGCACAATTGGGAACCGATGACATGTGTCAACCAAGTCAGTGAGTCTGACCACCCGATCGTTTCTTACGACAGTCGCCTTTCATTGCAAGCATGGGTCGCTGAAGGCCTATTCTACCCCTGGATGTATGCAATGAGAGTTCACACAGATGGACTAAAAGACGAAAAGGAAGACACTCCACAGAAAAAAAACAACAACACAAGTCCGTAGGTTCTGAGTGTTCCATATGACTTGAAATCTGGAGCTTAAAGGGCCATCTAGATTGCACCTAGAACACAACGCATTTCTGGACGTCAGTGAGCATAAATAGAAAGAGAAACGCTCTCTTTTGTATGTTTTCAGAGGTAATCTCAAGCTTGAGTTATGGTCAGGTACAATTGCTTTTACTACATGTTAAAGGCATTTGCACTTATGTAGCCTGCTAGCAGGCTGACATAGGACGACAACAAAAACAACAGATCGCTCACTAGTTGCCATGAAGAACGGCAGTAGCAGGAGGTCACCGACCTGACGGTTGGAGGAACAAACAATGTCACAGAATTCTTGTAGATTGGACGATTGACAGTTGAAGGGAGAGCAGAACAGTGTATCTCCGTGTTGACAGAGGAGCCAGGCCATTAACAGTAGACCTCCAGCAGACTAAGAGATTGACAGTTAAGGGAGAGCGACTCTTGTAAGCAACCATACTGACAGAGAAGTCAGAGCATCAAGAGCAGATCTCCAGCAGACTAAGAGATTGACAGTTAAAGGTAGAGCAATTGTTGTAGGCGATCATACTGACAGAGAAGTCAGAGCATCAAGAGCAGATCTCCAGCAGACTAAGAGGGTGACAGGTAAAGCGAGAGCAGCACAGTCTATCTCCAACAGACAACCATGCCGACAGAGGAGCCAGGCCATTAACAGTAGATCTCCAGCAGACTAAGAGATTGACAGTTAAAGCGAGAGCAACTCTTGTAGGCAACCATACTGACAGAGAAGTGAGAACATCAACAGTAGACCTCCAGCAGACTATGAGACTGACAGTTAATGGCACAAACAGTGAATCTGTTGTAGGCAACCGTACATACTGACAGAGAACCAGACTAGACAATAATTACTAATATCCTCCAGCCAAAAATGGTAACAGTCAGATGGATGACTACAACAGGGCTACCGACTTGGTTGAACAAGATCCTAAACAAATCCCGTATTGTTACGGTTAAGAATTCACCGTGACAAACAGTGTAAGAAATCCTCTGAGAACCAGCAAAACTGAACAAAGACAAGTTTATAACATTCAGATATTATATTATTTAGCAACGAGAGAGCAAGTTATATAAAGTCACAAGTCGATTTCACAATATCGATTGCAAATACAATACAAGTGACAAAATCTAAGTCACAAAATATATAGTAAACAGTCATGCAGAATGCAACACAGTGAGCAGTCTGACAGCAGTAGATCAGGCGTTGACGGATAAAGCGTAGGCAGCGATTTGATGATGATATACTCCAGTGAATGAATGTGAAAGTGTCAATCTGTGTTGCTCACAACGGCAACTAGCCTTCATACACACTTTCAGTCGTTTCCCGAAAGTACGAGCACCTACGGCCATCGCCAACACCGTTGAATCCCCCAGGATAATCTCCCAGAAGTAAACACATGGGACATTAAGGGCAAACAAAGTCCGGACAACCTGCTGCCAGAATCCTAAAAATTCGGACCATCTATTATACGAAACGCGACCCATTATAATTTTTATTCAACATTGAGACCCAATAATAAGTATTACTTAATAACAAAATATACAGAAAATACACACTCGTAACACTTTCCCCCTTGAGGAAAAAAAAATTTTGCAGAAACTTTCTGTTACAATCATAGCAATAATAACATAATAACATGACATGTAATAATATGAGTAATATGAGAAACTTCTTGCAGAATTACTAAGACAAAACGCAGATATACACATACAGCATCATCAAGCCATCATACATTTACACCCTGGAAAGTGCATCAGCATAAACGTTGTCTTTGCCTTTAATGTGTTTGATCACAAGATTGAACCCTTGCAAGGTCAAACTCCACCTGATAACTCTCTGATTCTTGTTCTTTATTTTGTGGAGAAAAGTCAAGGGATTGTGATCAATAAAAAATTCAACTGGCAAAGTGGTGGTACCAAGGTACACTTCAAAATGCTGTAAAGCTAACAAAAAACCTAATGTCTCTTTCTCAATGGTTGAATAAGTTCTTTGGTGCTCGTCAGATTTCTTTGAAAAATAACAAACTGGATTCTCAATTCCTGACTCATCCTCTTAATAAGGACAGCACCTGCACCAACATCACTGGCATCAATTTGCAACTTAAATGCTTTCTCAAAATTTGGTGCCTGCAATACTGGAGAATTAATAAGTATGACTTTGACTTTTTCAAATGCAGTAAGACAACTGCTATCCCACTTGAATTTTACCTTTCTCCCCAAAAGGTTGGTAACTTGTGATACAGCATCTGAGAAGTTTTGACAAAACTTTCTGTAATAGCCAGCCATACCCTAGAACCTCATGAGTTCTCGCTTAGATTGAGGTATTGGAAAATGTACAATTGCTTCAACTTTAGCATGACCTGGTTGTACCTGGATGCGCCCTACAACATGCCCTAAAAATTCAACTTGTGCCTTCCCGAATTAACACTTCGCTAGATTCACAGTCAACTTTGCCCTTTGTCTTTCAAAGATGGTCATTCCATTCCATGTCGTAATCGATGACATCATCCATGTAAGCCTCGACAAAATCAAGGCCTGATGTGACATTGTTGATGAGTCTCTGGAACGTCGCTGGAGCATTCTTCAGACCAAACGGCATCACTGATACAGTCCATCTGGCGTAGCAAATGCCGATATTTTCTTTGCACGGTCTGTGAGTGGAATCTGCCAGAAACACTTCAGGAAGTCAAACTTACTTCTGTACTTAGCTTGACCAATGCGATCAATGCAATCGTTTACTCTCGGAATAGGATACGAGTCAGTTCGTGAGAGCGCATTGACTGCTTTCATGTCAGCACAGCAGTGCCAACTACCACAATTTTTCGTCACAAGAACACATGGTGAACTCCACGGACTGTCACTGGGTCCAATAATGTCATTGTCCAGCATGCATTTCACCTCTTTCAGCAGAATTTCACGCTTCAGTGGATTCATCCGATATGGGTGTTGTTTTACAGGCACATCATCACCTACATATATATCTTGGCTAACTACATCAGTTGGACCAGGCACACCAGGAAATAAGTGAGAGAACTCATGAATCAAATCTGACATTTGAACTTTCTTTTCAGGGGATAAATGTGATAGTTTCTCATTAAGGTGAGCTAGCACATCAGAATTTCTCAACTTTGGTGAAACATTATCACTAAGATATCAAACTTCACATTGCTAACACAATCATCAACATTTTCACAATTGCTTTAGTACAATCAGTAACTGGGGAGAGTGTGGCAATACAATTGACATGTTTGGTTTCTAACCTGTCATGATAAATTTTGATCATGTTTACATGACACAATCTCTTTTCTTTACGATGACCAGTCACTAGGACAACATAGGACACTGAATATGTGTCGCTAACCTTTTTGTAAACAACATATGGACCTTGATATCTTGCTCTCAGTGGCTGACCAGGAATGGGAAGCAAAACTAACACTTTCTCACCACAAGTAACATTTCTCTCTTTCGACTTTCTGTCATAGTTTAGCTTCATTTTTTATTGTGAATCGTTAAAGTTTCTTCTAGCCAACTCACTTGCTTTTGATAGTCTGTCCCTAAATGTCCCTAAGAGACTGATCTCAGGTCTGTCATTGAGCCATTGTTCTTTTAAATGTTTAAGTACCCACGCACACTGTGATCAAATACAAGTTCAAAGGGGCTAAATCCTAAACTTTCCTGAACTGACTCTCTGACAGCAAACAACAATAAATGCACACCCTCATCCCAATCTTTTTTCTGTCTCAAAGCAGTAAGTCTTGATCATATTTTTCAAAGTTTGATGAAACCTCTCTAAAGCTCCCTGTGACTCTGGATGCTAAGCACTAGACTTAACTTGCTTAATACCTAACTGGTACATAGCTGGTTGAAACACCTTAGACATAAAATTTGAGCCCTGATCAGACTGAACAACATCTGGCAAACCAAATAAGGTGAAAAACTTGATCAATGCCTTAACAATCACATAACCAACAATCCTACGAAGTGGGATTGCTTCAGGAAACCTGGTAGAAGCACATAGTGAGTAAATACTGATTACCAGACTTAGTCTTAGGTAGTGGACCAAACATTCAATAATAACTCTACTGAAAGGTTCCTCAAAAGCCGGTATAGGTTTCAAGGGAGCGGAAGGAATCTTCTGATTTGGTTTTCCAACATTTGGCATGCATGACAGGTCTTGCAAAATTCAGTCACATCTTGTCTCAAACTGGGCCAAAAGAAATGTGCCATCTTCCGCAGGAACATCCAGCGACCTATATTTCCTCATCAGAACACCATCCTTGTAGTAATAACAAACTGGAACCTTGTTAACCTCCTCAAAAGAAACAGCCTTACTAGCCAACTTCTGCACTTCAACATCCTCACCCTGTGTACTATTAAGCTGCTCTCTGGAAAGAATGTGTTCACCACCTGACAAACTATCTGACTCATCAAGAAGTCCTGAAGAGCTACTACTCTTAGAACATAAGTCATCCATCTCCTTCTCACTCAAAGAATGATCAATGAATGTACCTGACAAATCATAAATGGTATCATTTTGCAAAGAAGTCTTGAAAGAAATGCCTTTTGACATTGAACGAGTCACTGCCCAAGAAGGAAAAATACCCGGAAATTCCCCCTCCAACTTTACTGAACTCTCTGGCGAAACAGTGACAATCGGATCAGCGCCAACTTTAGCCCCCATAAGATCATTACCGATCAGTAAATCGACAACCGGAACTGAGAGAGAGTCAAGAACACTACCTTTCACCTCACCTGAAATCAGATCTGAAGTCAAATTCACAAAATGGAGAGGAGCAGAAGAATTGCCACTTATACCCTGAAGCAAAACATCTGAGTTAGCTGAAGACTCATCAGAAAAAGGCAAAATATCCTTCAAAATCAGAGACTGAAGAGCTCCAGTATCCGCCAAGATAATAACGCGCCGTGGGGTAGAATTATCTCCCATAAGTGGCACAGAACCCTTACAAACAAAGGGCAAAAACGAACTACAGAATCTGGAGACTTACTCTCACAGACAAAACTCTCCTCAGAACCACCTGGAGAGAAAGGCTTAGGTGCGATGGACACAAAAGCATGTGGGGATCATGTAGCCTGATTTCTAAACTGGAGTTTGTAACATGCAGAAATCAAATGACCTGGCTTCTTACAATATGCACAAACAGGATCAGAATCACTGGTAGTCTTAGGCTTAGACTGAAAAGTATGTGACTGCTTGCCACTAGAATTTGAACCTGTTCTAACACCATTGTAACCTGCCTGCCCTGAAGTCTTAACCGGGAAAAATTCCTTTTGGCCAGAAAACTTTGTATTACCAGGAGACCTTAAAGAACTCTTGTGAGTCAAACAATAATCATCTGCCAACATTGCTACCTTGTGTAAGTCATCAAACTTTTGCTTTACAATCTTCTTCCCAGAAACCGTATTGTGTGACACTTTAACTTTAGTATTTTCACTTTTATGAATTGTGAAACTGGATAACGTTGAGAAAATGTCACGCTTGACACAAGATGACAATAATCAGATACTTGGTGTGGTTTCTTCAGATGTGATGCTTGCCAGGCACTGTAATGTGCATCCGTCCACTGTTGGTCAACTCAGACAACGTTTTCGGACCATCGGAAGTGTTGCATTTGCCAGCGACCGGGCGCACGACCCTTGACAACAGCTCATTGTAAAACCTGTCAACGAAGGACAGTAACACTAACTAGAATATCACCGGGAAGAGTGTAAAACTAGTGATAAGACCTAAAACAATGTGTCTTTAGAGGACAATGCAATATACAAAAGGGCAAAAACTGAAGGTAGATCACCAGACCATGGGGACTTACAGTACACTTGCTTCCTGCATGGACCCTAGCTGGATCATCCCTTCAGCTGTTAACAATTCAGACAAATCTAGCCATACAGTAAAAGAAGACTTATTCTATGATTAAAAACCTGGAAAACTTACATCAAATCATCATTTACATCAAATGTTTTGGGACTTAAGTACCCTCTCAGGAGGACAATTATTTTACAGTACTTTAACCCCCTTTTGTGGGTGCAGCCACAAACGATTTGAGTTACTAATTCAATCTTCCAATTATAAAATATATATCTAATTCCTTTAAAAATGCAATCATTAAACGAAGTCTAATACTGGTAAAAAGATCGTTCATAGTTCGATGGGATATGTGTGACTGTGATTCTTTCATCGCATGGGATACAAAACGGAGGATCCTCACCTTTCAGTATATATTCGTGCGTGTATTTTGTGTGGCCAATGCGACATCGTCGCATGATGACCTCTTCAAATCTGGACTGACAACCCAAATAGGTACAACCAATATAAGGTTTTATCGCATGTAACATATTTATTCCTACTTGAGAGTCCCCCTTTTTTGCATCAGATCACGAATATAAGATCTAATGTGGGTTTATAATCAGTGCAAGGAATAAGAAGTGGTGTCACAGATTTGTTGAGTGCTGCCTCAGCTTTTTGTCAGGAGATTCCAACATGGCTGGGTATCCAACAGAAGACGATGTCTTTTTGGACAATAGCAAGGTCATTACACAATTCAATAATTTCTATTTAAAGTGGATGTTTGCAAGAAATATTTTAATAACCGGAAGGCAGGAAAGAGAGCTTGAATAGATTATATACTGTTTATGTTTAGGGTGTCTTTGAATATATTTAAAAGCCATTAATATGGCGTTTGTTTCAGCTGTGAAAATAGAACTGTTATCTGGTAATCTAGAAGAAATTATTTTGGATCCAATGACAGTGGCACAAGCCATTTATCGAAATAAAAGGGAGATGACAGAAATAGCAAAGAATCTCGAATTTAAACAGATGAGTTTGCACATAAGGTGATCATTTTAGGAAACATGGCCATCAGGCCATTGTGATTAGAAATGGCTTTTAGACAGATGGACGATTAGACCCGCGTGAGGTCAGCATGGTTAATGATGTTTCAGTTGTACCTAAAATAGACATGTTGGGTAAAGAAATGTATTGTCCGTTTGATGAGCCCGCAGACACGTCCGACTGATGGTGATTGCACAGATTAAACTGAATGCTTATTGATGAACTGGTAAAGCATTCCAGTCTTGAGGAGCAATCAGTAACCCACTGTGGTGTTAGTGGTCATCACATTTTTATATGGACTGGTGAATCGTTATATGACAACACTGTTTTGTTGCCGTATCAAATGAATTCATTGGTTTGAAATCATTAATTTGTAGCAATCTACGTACAGCTAAGTTAGTCCTTAGTAACCCTTGCCTGTAACTAGCAAGCTCAGGTGGTCAAACCTGCTGTTTCGGTTTGAATATGTCATCAGAACCAACCTGATCGACCCTCGTACTATTGATGACTGGAGTGTTTTGTCCACATTCCATTTTCTTCAGATCGGTGCCATGAAGTTGGAATGTTGTTGACTTCAGCGTTGACTTCAGATTTTTATTTCCATTATACAACACTTACGGATACGTGTGGAATACTGTGAGGGACATTCTCGCTACATATGGTTCTCGGTTAACGTGTAATTGCCAGCTGCTGCCCTTTACTCACTTTTGGCTAATGTCACGAATGGCGCACCGTACACTGTTCATTAAACCGACCAACTGAACAGGGAGGTTAACTGACGGCTTATGCAAACATACTTCAAACAGTAGATACACGACTGAATTCGATTTCGATTTAAATCCATTCCAGGTTTCAATCTAACTATCTCCAAAGCCTCCCGTCTTGGTGAACTACTTTTTTTGAAAGAGGCTTCTTGTATTTGTACAGATAGGCCAAGGAAATGCTTTGAGGGTTTCTAGTGACGATGCTGCCATTCACCTGTTTGATGACAATGCCATTCTAATGGAAGAGTGATGGAACAGATTGCATTTCACGGAATAAATTCTAAAATCAATAATGCCTTGTATCTGCCCCAGGGATTCTCCATATTGTTGACAAGAGTGATGAGTCCGCAACCTTGTGTCTTCAGGTTTCTATCGATGTGTCCTTCATTGGAGCTACTTCCATCCCACCTATCAACTGCCAACTCCACCGTTTGTGGCCTGGTACTCCTCTAGGTACTGAAATACCTGCAATAACAAACAGTTCATGTAATATGCTATTTCAAAAACCAAATTTCGTTTTGTATATCTCTTCTGTATCAGGAGTTGTGGGGTTGCTTTGTGGGTGATGCGTTTGATCGTCATGCTGAATACCTCGGTTCAACTCTACAGATAATGTGTGAATCCATTTGTTGATGGCATAATACTGCTGAAACCTCACTCACTCACTCACTTCTGTATCAACACAACGGTCGATCTATCTGAGAAAATTTTGCACCATTAAATCCTGAACTCCAGGCAAACGTACGGTTGCAGGTGCCTTACATTTACCACGTCACATGGCAGTGTTCCAGTTACATAAGCGTGATGTGTATACGATCGAAGCTTAAACAGATGAACTTTTGATCAATCAATACATTCGGAAATCATACATTAATCAGTGAAGTCACAGAATTGCATTTGCAGTAGGTATTTGTTACTGGGCCTTAGTTTCAACCAATCAGAAGATTTATGCCATGAGATATGATTTTACTGGAATTAGTATTTTTTACTAAATTAGAATCAAAGCACTACTTTCTTTTTGACACCTTTCGCCTCAGCGACTTACACGGGTGAGATAGAGTGGTTTTGCGCTGTTTTTTTACGAATATTCCAGCCAAAACACAGACGAAGACACCAGAAATGGGTTTCACAATTTGTGGAAACGGATCCGTGTCTTCTATTAGTCATTTGTAAACAATTACGTGAACAATACATTTGTTATTAACAATGTCCACACGTGTCCATACAAGTGCGTCACTGCATGGCATCGTCATCATGATGGAAACTCGTAGAACATGGCATTTCCACAAACGGAATAATCTATTCATCTGTACGTTTCCAAGCACTATTTCTTTAGATGTCGGCTGAATTTTCTTTCTTTGAAATATGGTGTTTTAATTCAGGAGAGAGATGGATGTTTCAGTAGTGTGAAAAATATGTCCTGCTCTAAAACACTTTTTAAGCTTTCACCGTGGCTATGGATGCAGTGCCTTGATCATACAGCTTTCAAGCAAGAATTGAACATAATGCTGTCTGAAGTCTCCGATTGTTCTCTGTTGCTGTTGAATGTAGGCATGAAAGGCTGGAGATGCTTGAATACAGTAGAAGCGGTCAAAACCGGCCTCTGGCATAAAATCTCAGGCCCCCCATACATGACTTGTACATTTCCCATCAGCTCTACAAACCAGCACTTTGCCTAAACCGGATTATTTCTCCAGTACCAGTGAGTGACGGTTTAGACAGCCTCCGCTGTATTGCCTTGGAAAGATGACCAGGCGTTGTCACATAGTCCTATGGATGTCGTTTGTCACAATGTTCATGCGTACCTTCAAATATGAAACTAGAGATGAATCGGTTTCACTGGTCTCATACGTCAGATGGTACATCTTTGGAAGAGAATTTGCAATTTGACCATTATGAGCACTCATTATTCGTACCATAACAGAAGGAATGACCTGGGACGATGTCCAGGTGTTGGAGGCATGCAACCTGTATGGTCCTATGCATATTGTTTGTCACTCTGAATGGGCATGCGTAACTCAGAATCTGGAGCTGTAGATGCAGTGATTTCACTGGTCTTCTTCATCTCAAGTCTACATCAGACGGGTTTATCAGCGGATGAGAATGTCCAGTCTAACCATTACTAGTCTACTTCTCAAGTGCACCGTCAACAGCATCCCAAAGGATGATTAAATTGTATCCTTTGATGGAATCAAGTGTGTCGGTAGCCACTATATCGACTTGTTCATGACATTGATGTGTCTGTTCCTCATATCCAACTTCTCAATATTGTCTACCGCATGCTGCCTTATGCCCAGCTGCATTTAAGGACTGGGCGTGTTTGAGTGAAACTATACATTTCGAAGCCAACGGTAGCTTCAACGTACAAATGCAACAAAAGGAACTATACCTGTAGTTATTTTGTATGATAATCTTTACATACTACAAAAACGTATTTTCAAAATGTTTATGATCCCAAACTTCTTGTATTATCGGTAAATAGAACTGACTACGATACAGGTCTTGGTCCATTATGAATAGTGTTGACGAACACACATCACGATCAAATAGCGTATTTGTAAAGTCAGTTCTGTGAGTCTACGGGAACCTCATTACTACTTAATGCTCTCCCTGTCATCTATATTTTATCACAGCTTAATGTCAACGTCAATAATCAGTGAATATTGGTTAATAATGGTTCTGGCTTTTAAAATTATATTTTTTTTAAAAGCAATGTTTCTGATAGGAAAATGTCAATAGACCAAGTGAGCGGTCGTGAAATTCCAAATGTTGATGATACGATTAATCCTTTGGAAATAATTATTAATGATTGGTCGATAAATGGCGACCGGTCCCTGGGGAACATTTGAGTGAAATTATCGCATCATTATTATATTTCATCATCAGTCTGGAGCATCACAAATCCAGAGTCGTGAGGTCAGTAGGTGAATATAAAGGAATGTAAAACCTTTGTGTGAGAGAGATAGGATTGGTTGGTCGGTGTTTTATGTCAGTCTCAGAAACATTCCATCAATATGGCGGCAATCTGAAAAGACTCGAGTCTGGACCAGACAATCCAGTGATCAACATCATGGACATCGATCAACACAATTGGGATACGATGACATGTGTCACCCAAGTCAGCAAGCATGACCACCCAGTCCCTCTTACAAGCATTAGTTACCGAAGATATAACCTGGATCTTCATGGGTTGAGGGAGACAGAGGACGAGCACCACAGAGTATCTGTAGGCTCTCCCAGTCTTGGCGTCGCTGTTTAAATGAGTTGGTTGTCGGCCATATTATCATAAAGGTAGCTGACAACATCTTCACCAAGTATAAACCAACGATATGCTGTTGACATGGCCTGTCTTCCATGCTCGTCATTAGGGACTACAGTATCAATGTGCTTTAGAACTGTGAAGGTCCGAAGTGGAATAGGCCTTCAGCAACCCATGCTTGCTATAACATGCGACTATGCTTGTCGTAAGAGGCGACCATCGGGATCGGGTGGTCAGACTCGCTGACTTGGTTGATACGTACGTCATCGGTTTCCATTTGCGCAGATCGATGCTTATGCTGTTGATCACTGGAATGTCTGGTCCAGTCTCGATTATTTACAGACGGCCGCCATAGAGCTGTAATATTGCTGAGTGCGGCGTAAAACTAAACTCACCCACTCACTCAATGTGCTTTAAATGGAAATTACCTTATCAGAGAAAACTGGTATTTTGTATCTAATCTGAGTGCAAATGTGATTAACTTCTGCATTCAGTGCCATTGTTATTATAAAGGCTGCAAACAGGTTGACAATGGAAGTGAAGACAGCTGGCAAAGGGACTACGAGTTAAAGTTGAGAACCAGAACTATGGTATCAATTAACGTGTCGTCTTCCCAAAAAAGGTATTGTGTGACATTCATTTTGACAGGAACAACTTCATGATTGTTGGATTGACCAGCAGCTCTGACAAGATGAAAATTAACCCATACAATGATTGTCTGTCTAATGAACAGGGAAAAAGAGGACCATACGACCACTCTCTCTGTGGACAGAGCGCGCGTCTTCTGAGGTCAGTTAACTCTTTCAATGTCAAATTTGCCTTTTTCGACCAGTCAACACGGTCGTTTTCGAGCTGGCTACAGCGCCAGACGGTGTCCCGAGTGAGACCACCTGTAACCGGGTGTTAAAACCTTGGATTAAACTTTATGTGCAGACTCTTTCAGTGTTTTCACAACCCCTAGTGTACAGTACACAACCTTGTGCACTTAAAAGAACCCACGAATCCGTTGGCATATGACCAGATGGCGGCCGCATGAACACTTGCATACACCTAGTTGCGGGTACAGCAACGTGCAGTAAACTGGGATAAAGTACTGAGACCCAGTCCACCCAACTGTAAATGGGTACCTCGATAGGATGAAAGATCCATGATAAACTCGGTGCCCCTAATGGAAACAAGAGTTGTATACTCCCCAGGGAGCTGAGATTGATATGATGTCACGCTGACATTGACATCCAATGATCGAGTGAAGCAAATACCAGTCATACGAGCCATGGTATTTGTGATATGTCGTCACAGATTAACATTGGCAGAAACGACAGATTACATCATAGCAGAAACGCATACCATTGCATACCATATAACATTGCCATAACATCTCTAACATAGCTAGCTCGCATCACAATCCATTGTCAACAAAATTCCATTATCCAGCCCACAATGCCGTCACACTACTACAGCATATTCTAATATGCCTTTCCGAAATGTTCTTTTCCGATTAAGAGTCTTTTGGTAAACCTAACAGCTTGGGGGTTTAGTTCCTATTCAGCCTGACCTCATTCAATTCAAGTTATACTCCATAATCAATCTTTCATCGTTTTAACAAAAACTCAACGCTGGACACTGTTTCATGTCACCCCACTGAGTGCGGTAACTGCCAACCCTAACACTCGGAGAATAATCAATGAACGTTAATGATAAACACAATATTGTGAAAGGACATTGTATTGATGCAACAGCTGACGCATTCAAATAATGGTAACTAACCCAATTTTGGTAACTTTTGGCCAGACATAGGGATTACCTTCAGATATCACAAAGTTGTACCAAGCAAAACATCCGATTTAACGAAGTGAGGTTACGTGCTTCAATGTCGAGTCGAAATTCCTTGCTGTATTTTCTTCATCCCAGAATGCAAATTGCCAGGAAACGACGTGGAATGAAGCATGCCATTTTAGATCTGTTTAGGTCATGTTCGTATGTAGGACTGTGGTTCGCCAATGCAATTTCATTAACCGCATTTAACCGCCTTAAGAAGCGCCTACCCCTGTCTTCTCAATGTCAAATTCACTCATTTGCAGAACAATTGGAAAACGTTTTAAAACAATATTAACGCAAAAGCGCGTATAATTTAAGGCACCATAATCAAATGGCAAACACTGTCTAGCATTGTGTTGACGACATATACATTACTGAATGAGTGCTTAAAGACATCACGTCACACCGGCAGTAGTTCAGCCGTATAGTGACGAGAACAAACTTAGCATATATTGTAAATATCTGTCACGAAGGACAGTGAATTATTAATTATTATTTATTATTATTTATTTACATATTTCAGTTCTAAAAAGTAATCATTTCCAGTTCTAAAGATGCCACTCAATATGACATTATTAACATCAAAATACGGGGCTATCGACTAAAGTTAAGCCACCCTCTGGGGTTCATGGGGACTGACAGTAGTTCAGAATCCTACATGAATCCCCAGCAGGATTTAAACTGTCACTTACGCCAATAGTGGTTGTATACAATGCTATTAATACAATTAAAACAATACAATTGAAGCAATAACATTCCGGTTGTCTGCAATGCATTACAATACCATCAGGCAATCATCAGGGGACAATGACGACAATCTTACCTCACGCATAAATGTTGCTGTCTGATTGGCTGCGCGCTCTTATATTATTTTCAATGCACCCCGTGTACAAGCGAGATGCATTGCAGTACATCCAGCTGCCCAAAACCCTCATTCAGCACTTCGTAATAGTTACTTGTTTTTAATCTCGAATAGCACTAAATGACGTATAATGCACGGAAATTACCGATGTTTTGCAAATGGAAATCGATGGAAGGGAGATAACTACTTCTGTCGTCCGCAAAATCCAGAGATTCGAAAACATCTGACTCTCTTTCCAATAAATAAATTTTGACAAAACGTTCAAATGCAGTCCCTGTTAATATTAAGAAGGACAATTACGTCGTGGCGTGTTTACTAAGACAATATACACGGGGAAAAAACATGAGAAAAAAGAAAAAAGAAAGAAAGAAAAACAAAAGATTCAAGATTCGAATTGTTTGATTCATACAGGTTGGATGAACTATGCGATCCGATACCCATGCCTCAAACAGTTCAAAATGAACATTGGTGTGTTCGGTAAGACAAATAGGTTGTTCACTGGTGCCTCGGAGCCCATGGGTTCATGTACCCTCGATGTTTGTTCATGTACCCCTCGCCGTTCTAGCTGAGGGAACATAAACAATCATCGAGGGTACATCAACCTATGGTCCCAGTGAACAACTTATAACATGTATAATTAAAGTAACCAACGGTCCTGTGCTGTATTACTCTGATGGTTATGACATCGACACGGGTGTATATATAGTGCAGGAATCACTGATAGTGTATAGATATTCTCAAGGTTATGAATGAAATACCTATCATCAATGGACAACACCGGAGTATCCCATATCGGAATACAAAGCTAACACGTAAAAGGACAACGTTGTAATCAAAGAAGACAGTACAATATATAACACGTGCTGTAAATCACCAACAACTGAAGGCTGATCGCCCTACTGGGGTCCATGGGGACTAAAAGTACTTTAGCTACCTGCATGGGCCTCCAAGCTGGATTTATACCATCCCTTCAGCCACAGGCACACTTATTCTGCCAGTAAAATCGTGGTACGGATAAACTGACTTAAACTATTTCGGGATTTACATATCTTCTCAGAACGACAATAGTTTTACAGAACGTAACATCCTTTGAGAGTACTGCCAGTCACTAATCTAAACTACTAAATTATCTAGAGTACATACTAGTCAAAATTCCTCAACAAAAATCAGTTTCGTTTAAAAAACAATACTAATTTAAACTACAAATATTATAATAATATATATCGATACACAAACATATCAGTCAAATTTTATTAATTAATTCTATTTGTTTACAGTTTCAATAATAAATCGATGATGAATAGTATCAGTCATTGGCTGATAACATGGTTATATCTGGTTACTTAGGGGACAGGCATATATGGGGGTGAGTGAGTTTAGTTTTACGCCACATTTAGCAATATTTCAACAGTTCCACGGCAAGGAACACCAGAATTGCGCTTCACACATTCGATACATTCTGGCAGGATATAAAGTGGCTTGTCTTTTCTATTCTCCCTTTAATACGTTCAGAATTCTTACATTGCAATTAGAATACAATAAGAATATTTGGAAAGCAAACACGAAAAATACCCCTGCTGAAAGCTGTGGCTATTTTTTAAAATATAAATGCACATTCGCATAACATTAAATTACCAGTAATACCATGACTGCGCTCAAGCTGACTAGTTTAGGACGAGTTTGATGCGTCTTTTCGTCTAGTAGGACAGTGTTGTCACAAATTACTGCAGTGCACCTCCTTCACGTGTTTTTAGGTGTGAGGGTGTATGTGCAATATCATGCAAATTTTAAACCAAAAGCACATTACAACTAGGGTAAACTTCAGGATAACATTAGTAATTATCAAACTGTAGGCATGTGAGTAAATTTCACATGGACATGCTCTCATCCTCGGTAACTAGGCAACTCAAGACACCGATCGGCATTCCTTAAGGTAAGAAATAAATTTATGTGGTTCTTAGGTTAATGAATCAATATGCCAAACATAGAAATGCCAACGCAAGATCTTGGCCAACCTTAAACTGCAGACCTCGTTTCGATTCCCTTCCTCGGGACCTGGTAACCGAAATTCTAGGATGAAACAAGACGCGCCTATCATATTTCTTGTAAATGTGACGTTTTGTCAGTTACAACCTTGTGGTACCTCAGGCTAATCATCAGGTGGTCCCTGGTATGGTGATCTACCATCAGTTGTTGGCGATATATAGCCCGTTTTCTGTTGCATCGTATAGTAGTTAAGCTGTTTCAGATTTAATAAATTATTAATTAGTATTAAATATCCATCTGTGTAATAGTAATCTGGTTTACTGTCCTTCATTGACAGATGTTTCTACTTAATGTTTAATCTTAATGAATCTGTAGCGTATTTTAATCACAAAATGGCTGAAATATACACATAACGCACTCACTCACTCACTCAAGCTAATAGCCATGGAACCCGTGAAGGTCCCGGGGTAGATTAGGCCTTCAACAACCCATGCTTGCCATAACAGGCCACTATGCTTGTTGTAAAAGGCGACTAACGGGATTGGGTGGTCAGGCTTGCTGACTTGGTTGGCATATGTCATCGGTTCCCAATTGCGCAGATCTATGCTCATGTTGTTGATCACTGGATTGTCTGGTCCAGACTCGATTATTTACAGACCGCCGCCATATAACTGTAATATTGCTGAGTGAGGCGTAAAACTAAACTCACTCGCTCACTAATAGCCATGGTTGACCAAACATCGGGTGTTGCAGCACAGACAGTCTTCCGCTCGTTATGCTCATCGCTGAAGGGTGGTGATGGACGTGATTTTAACCATATTCCATTCCACTTGTTTGCTTCCAAGTACACGTTGTCAATAGCTATTGTATGGTTCCTAGGAAAAATATTGCTAATGTAAGCACCATTCTTTTCATACATCAGCCGTTGCATTAGTACAATGCCATTCCACAATATTATTATGTTTATAAATAGCGTTGTCTAAAACATTCTTGAGACTAGCACTTACAGTAGCTCCTTGTTGCTGGAACCGTGGCTAAAAGCCTTGTGGGTGTGATAAAACGATTACTGTTTACTGCTTTGAGAAATCCCTGTCAGATTTAAAGCATTATTGATTAGAAATGTATTCCACGACTCTATCATTACGTAATCTGTTTCTACAAGTAGCTGAATGGCACTTTTGTCTCTTAAAACCTTAAAATTCTTCCATTTGCCCTTTTGACCAAACACGAAACTTTTTTTCTCACGGCGTATACTTTCCATTGAAGAGTGGCAGATTCGGAGATGCACGTGTGATTGAAACCAGAATTGACACAAAACCAGATTCAGCAGTGTTTGGTTCTTTTGAAAACCTTCTTACAAAAGCCATCGCTCGTCAGTACGTGACCCCACACAACAGATCCCGTACATGTCTAGTGCACCGAGTACAAGGCAGGAGTTGACCTCTGTAGCTGTTAGGGGTGAGTCAAAAGACGTTTGAAAAAGCAAAAATATTTCTGAAAAGAATTTTAGTTTTTATTATGGTAGTGTAACGGTTTGATGTGCCGAAAGGTGTTGTAAAGGGTTTTGTAGTGCGAACCAATAATATTAGTCATGTAATGTAATGAGCGATAGATGGAGTTAGAATAAAAAGCGACTTTGAAATATCAGTAATAGATGGGCCTCGTATTCTACAACTGTTCCTGTTGGAACATTTTCAACGCATGCTAGAAGCATACGTTCAAGTACCTGTACGTGTCGGCTTCCCGTAATGTGGCCTGGTTTGTTGTTTAATGCCGCCCTCAGCAATATTCCAATATGTGACGACATAAGCGAAGACCATGGCTCACTGACTGGTCAACGACTGTGGTTGTACCTTAGGTCATCAGAGTCCACATGATAACTGCTCATGGGACAATTGTGTAGGGCAAACAATACGTCTCACCACCTACCATGTCTGCTTCATGTATGAATGGTATATCACTAAACAAGCCTTCTGGTCGATGACATCTCATTCGTCTCTCGTTATCCTGTCTACACAACTCACACCTTACTTATAATTATACATTAACACATTAGGCAAAACATTGCTTCCTGATAGGTTGTTATTACTGACAATATGCTGTTACTTAGCATTCATTATAATCTTTGCATTAAGTGCTATTGGGAGTTAAGGCAAAGGAAATGTATAATCATATCGACAGTATTCCATCCATACCGTGACTACAGTAATTATTCATCCAGGGTACACGAACTTACAAAAACAAAATAAAACAAAAACAAAGAAACAAACCAAAATAAAACAAAACAGACAGACAAACATCTAGAACACTACAGTAATCACCACGCCGAGGACCAAGGGACTTTATTTAGAAAACTGTATTTATCTAACAATTCAAAATATAATTTGGGTTCATCAAGTACATTTAACTTTCAACAATGTCTGCTTGAAAATGGCTGACACAACCATAACACAGGCTTTCCCTCAATGCGACCCTTTTTCGGCAGTGATCTCCATGTGTGTATGATATTTGGAGTCACAGCAGATTGATTTCTTCTTTCAACGACCCGTGAAGGTCCCGGGGTAGAATAAGCCTTCAGCAACCCATGCTTGCCATAAAAGGCGAATGTGCTTGTTGCAAGAGGCGACTAAGGGGATCGGGTTTTCAGGCTTGCTGACTTGGTGACACATGTCATCGGTTCCCACTTACGCAGATCGATGCTCATACTGTTGGTCATAGGAGTATCTGGTCCAGGCTCGATTATTCACATATGGCTGGAATACTTCTGACTGAGGCGTAAAACAAAACTCACTCACCCACTCTTCTTTAAATCGAACACCTTATATATTTGTACTTGACCTGAGAGTACATTTTAATTCAGTAATCCAGCTACACATCAACGGGTTCAATAATAGCTAACAAACGTAAGTAAGAAAATGTCGATTTTTATATTACATATTCGTTATAATCACCTTTGTTCTCGTCCCGATACGGCTGGGATGTTGCCGATGTGAGACTAAATACATGTAGTAATTAAACCACTCACAGTGATTGTCCTTCTATTTTTCAAACCCACCCCCATCCCCCACCATCTGTCAACCAGAGTGAATCTTGTATAAAGATAGAAATAATTATGTTAGAGTTAAAAAGAGTTTGCTTATGGTAGTGCGACAAACAAGTGAATTATTTGAATAGTCCCACAGACTCAAAGAACTATACACACATTGACACATGTTTATATGACTTGATCTTCATCCGAAACTCTGTCTTCTTTCCCGGCTTCTTTCATGATAAGCAAATGTAATTCCTTATTCCCCCTTTACTCTTCTGTGGGAGATGGGGGTGCGATGGAACACAATATAAGACGTTTAAATGATTCAAGTATCGGCCCTTTTGTGGGCAATCCCAGGTCTGTGATGGAATACAATAGAAAATGTATAAATGATTCATCATAACTGTTCATCAGAGCCAAGTCACCATCTATGAAACGACCATTTAAAATCACCCGGAAGGGAATAATCTTATCATTGTCATTTGCAATTTCACGATCAGTTAGTCTACTGATATGTTCGTATCACAAACATTACAATTGAATGAAATATGATTTTAAAAGCTATAACCCATTATCAAACAACATTCACTGATTATAGAAGTTCTAATGGAATATTAATGACAGAGGCAGCATTAACCCAAAACTGTGTTCATCGTATTGTCGATACTGGCTATATCAACATAATGTAAAGCGTGATATCAGTAAAACAGAACTGCTCAAAAGGGGAAATGAACCAAGGTCAGCATTATATAAGACAAAAAAGACATTTTGGTAGTCAAGACTGTGGACTTTAGGTTATAAATATCCCTATAAATAATTACAGTCTGCTATTATGATGATTAACAGTAGTTACGTACATTGATATAGCTGAATATATATCAGGAATAAAGTTACCGTTGGTTTCTAACTTGTTTCAGCGGCATTTTAGAAGTTGAGGTGTACACATAGGACAGATTGTTATGGATAACAACTTCTTTATTGCGTCATTGCGACGTTGTCAAGCAGAAATGATCATCATTATCATAAAGAAGTTGTTATCCATAACAATTTGTCCTATTAGTACCGTTGGTTTCAAACCGCATTTTCTCACTGAGAGTCCAACCCCGTAAAAGCAGTTGGAGGTAAGACAGCATACCGACTATATCATTACTCTCACGTCTGACATGACGCAGAGAAAGGCTTCCGACACACTTGATACCATCAAAGGATACAATTTCTTCATTCAATGGCATCTTCAAATACTCGCAGGTGATTCCTGCTGTCGATGGTACACTTGAGAAGTAGACTAGTAATGGTCCAATTGGAAATTCCGATCCTCTGATATATCACTCTGATGTGGAGATGAAGAAGATCAGTGAAATCATTGCATCTACAGCTCCAGATTCTGAGTTTCGCATACCAATTCAGAGTGACAAACAATATGCATGGGACTATACAGGTTGCATGCCTCCAACACCTGGACATCGTCCCAGGCCATTCCTTATGTTATGGTACGCATAAGAGGAGGCCTTATAATGGTCCAATTGCAAATTCTCTTCCAGTGATAGACCATCAGATCTAGGGACGTATGAGACCAGTGAAACCGATTCATCTGCAGTTTCATGTTTGGACATGTCCATGGCCGCTTATTTCCATAGGACTAAAGGCTAACGCCTGGTAGCTTCCAAAGGCAATATTTCAGCAGGACCAGCCTTCGATGTCTGCATTTAACAATAATAGAAATCTTTAAATCAGAGACTTTAGATCTCCTCGTAAGACTCTTGGTGGAAGGTTCTTTCATCAAGGTTACTTTAGACGGAGTCAGAATTTCAAAATGTGTTAGACCAGGAAAGGTTTCCAAGTTTTTCACAATATTTATTCCTCCATCTCTATTCGTTTTCAAAACACCATTTTAGTTTTTCTTGGAAAAGAATAACTTTTTCCCAACATTTGGAGTTATGCCGATTTTGAAAGCATGGTAGTTCGTTTGCGTAAGTGTATATAGGCTTTGCAATTGAATAGGTAATGTATCGTTCCATACAGTTTCCAAAGGATTACTGGTAAACTTGAAATGTTCATTCTTGCTTTGCAACGCCTAAGCGATTGTCGGGTTATAGACGGTTGAGTTAGCACATTATACTAGACACTGGTACTGGTCCACGCTGGTGGACCCATTGTCAGAGACCTTGAGGATACAGGTCTGGAGACTCATCACTCTTGACAATACCACGGAGAAAGCCAGACGCAGACATAGAACGTTTTGATGTTAGAATTAATTCCGTGCACAGTCTGTTCCATCTCTTTTCAGTTACAATGCTATTGTCGCCAAACAGCTGAATGAGAGCATCGTCACTTAAATCCCTAAACACTACTTATGTAAACACGGAGAGTTTCTCTTTCAAATTTTATTTTACCAGGAAAAGTGGAAGCTTCGGAGTACATGAGACTGAAACCTGGAATGGAATTAACAAGAGTCAAAGTCAGTTGGGTGTATACTATTTGAAATACTTTCATATAAGCTGCTAGTGGTCAGACAGCGCCCCAGCTTAACAGTTCAGCGCCAGTCGTGACATGAATCAAAAGGACTAAAGGGCTTCAATTGTCAGTTACAAGGAATCACGTTTAGTAAATTAAAATGATCTCTTTCCAAAATTCTCAAATGATTTTTTTCTGGTGGTATTGCATGATGATCAAATTGCACTGACTCGTTCCATTTCATTCAAAGTATGTGTAGCACTGTCGAATGTTTTAAAGTGTAGAATCTGTGCTATTTTGAGGTTGGTTTACTTTGCTGATAATCACCAGTGACTGGAGGGGCATTATCTTGTTGAGGCCTGAAGTTACGTTTCTGTCTTCAAATGAACACCTTCACATGATGCCCTATGATCTCAGACTGCCACTGCCAATGTCAAGTTTTAAGCGACCATGATATGTGGTGTTCCCCCATGCCACCACGCCACCGCTATCAACGTTTTGATGCTAAACAACGCACATGTCAGCATACCGTTTACTGTACACACTTGCCCTGACATCTGAGCTATCCAGATGAAATATCCACTCAGCAGCGATCAAAACACAATCCCATTCTTGTCTCCTCTATCGCAGTTACTGTCTGAACCAGGCAAGACGTACCCTTTGGGAGTCATATTGGATGAATTGCAGGCCAGATTGTGTGCTCCCTCAACTTTAACAGAACCTCCTTTAATTACAGAATCTGAGATCAACTGAAGACGGTATGTGTGGCTGACCTCACCGCAAGTTGCATACTGTGAGGTCAAAAGGGTCTCAAATTAATTTGCGCAGCGAAATGCCAGGAGTAATTCATTCAGGTAATCAATAGCGACGGTGTTTGTCTTGACCAAACCTCTCTGCAAATAACTCTTAAGTAATTCCGTATCAGTGGACTAGAAACATTAGCGGGAAAGAGAAGGGGAGTGGCGAGCGGAGGAGGGGGTGGGGAGGTGCTAAGTCGACACTTCTCTGTAGCTCTGTGTATTTCAGAATCAACGGTTCAAATTTGTTTGCAGCTTTGGATACTTACTGGGGGTCAGTGGCCTTGATACCGGAATACAATGCCTGTCTGTCGAACAATCACTCATATTGCTATCTCTCATTTTCTTTGACATCTGCTTTCTGACTAGTCCCAGAGTTTTAGAGATGAGAGGCTGTTAAGCTTATTGTTCCTCGTATATCATGCAAGTAAGTGATCACTCACGTCCTTGACCTTCCTTCAAGATTGCCCGTATCAAACGGTGTCCTACATATATACTTAAAGAGAAACTGTCAGAACAAAATATAGAATAGAAGAGACAACAAGGGACATTGCAGAGCGGGTTAAAACTTAACGTCACAATAATTCAGCCATATCGTGACAAAACCAATTTACATAAGAAAAATGAAAACGTTTTGAAGAATGAAATCTGTCAAGATGGACAGTAAAATACTAGGGTATCACATATATGGGTATAAAACTAGCATGGAAAAGTTAAAAATTCTAGCAATTAAAGCAACATGGGCTCTAGATCGCCAACAACTGAAGGTAGATCACCATACTTGGGACCATCAGGACTTACGGTACCTTTGCTACCAGCATTAACCCTAGTTGGATTTACATCTTCCTTTCAGCTGTTAGCAATTTAGACACATCTAGCCAAAAATAAAAATACACACATGCTACGATTAAGAACAGTGGAACGTTTAAATTAATTTACTGTGAATGTTTTTGGACCAAAATTATAATAACAACAATACTACACTTAAAAACTCGGTAGACTTAAATTTACATTGAATGTTTTCTGACTTACGTACCCTCTCAGGAGGTCATTGCAAAGTGATTCGTTAAACAAAAAGCAAACAAACAAAATGATACACAATATTGAGAAACACCCGTTTAAGAATTATAACCATCTGAGAGTGAATGCAAAGGTTAAAGGGATTACAATAAGTTTATCCCTGATTATTATCATTAATCGTTAATTATTATTAACGAACAATTGCCACATTACAATTGCGTAGGTCCCTTAACAGCTGCCTTTTATCAAATAAATGCATTCCAATAAATAATATCAATTTATCAAATTCCATGGGCCATCGCTAAACTGAAACGATGAACAATCCATGTTATAACATACATAACCAAGTTTCAGATGCTAACTGTATATATTTTTTGTAATGCACACATATATATATATATATATATATATATATATATATATATATATATATATATATATATATATATATATATATATATATATGTGTGTGTGTGTGTGTGTGTGTGTGTGTGTGTGTGTGTGTATGTATATGTATATGTGTGTGTGTGTGTGTGTGTGTGTGTGTGTGTGTGTGTGTGTGTGTGTGTGTGTGTGTGTGTGTATATATATATATATAATACAATGGAACATTTGGGGCTTACTCTCACCACCAACATCAACGTTTCAACTGAGAAAGACATATTTGCGAAAATGTTCACAGTATAGTCATAACAAAGTAATTTGTGAGCCTGCTAGTTGACCTCAGTAAAGTCTATCAGATATTTATTGGTGTTCTAAATTTAACGAAGCTAACCTTTGCGCAGACTTATTCCCAGTTAACGACCGCCGTAATTTGAGTCGTGCAATTTACTGTGTAGTTGACATTAGCAACTCTACTCCCCTGTTCTAAAATAGTCCCTGTCTACGTTGGGAAATTCTGCCAGCCAGGAATAGCCGTGTAATTTCCAGTTCCAGAAAGATAATGGTTGGTGATTTGTCTGCAAATGGGTAAGGTGATGTAAACCAGGGTGTCTTCAGATTAGAGACTGGTACCACAAAATGCATCCTGACATTACTTTCCAGCAAATGTCTCCTAATGACTAAACCAACCACTGCATGTAGAACGACATATCATGACATCAGTAATTATCTGTGCAAAGTCACCCCAACCCGACATCTGCTCGACCCCCAACGACGATTATATGCATTGTGCAGGTGCATATCATGTCCCTAGAAGCATATGTATTTTCAAACATGTAACACCAGTATCATATCTTTTATAATATTATGGCAACAGGTAAATATTGTCTTGTCTATGATACTGTTCGGTTCTTGTTTAAGGGGTATAAACAGGGAATTGTCTTTACACGTGAAATGAGTGTGTGATATGTGTACATGCCACATGTAAATATACATGCATGACAACTTTTGCATGGAATAAATCGTGGCCAGTGCCTTGTACATTTATGCTCGTATTGTGAAAGTTAATCCAAGATTGTATTTGGGACCCGTAGCCTTGATATTGGAATAAAATGTCTGTCTGTCTGTACTGTTACGTGTGTTTCACAGATTTCGACAACAAAGGCATCAACAAATCTTCAGATACAGGATTATCATTTTGTCCTATCGTGGATATGGATTATCCTTGGGTTGTCAGCCACGAATGTCAGTCCCAGTCCTACGGTTTGAAAGTCAGCACTCAAACTGGTAAACAAACCTGGCAAGTGACGTTTCATGTTTTTGCATGTGGACAAATAACATGGTTTCGGCTGTTCGTGAAATTTATTCAAAGGAAATGCATTACATGAAATACATGATAAAATCGGTGATAACGGAAATTTGACTCTCTGGTACTAGATGCGATTTTCAAGGGCGTTCGGTCTCCCATGACCCCTTGAATGCCTAAAACAGTTCCAGAAAACTAATTGCAAAGTTGCTGACACCAAAACAGTTTGATCCTAATCCTCATTTATGCATTATTATGCAAGAATTCTATTGCAGTTAGTTCCTCTTCAAAGGAGCACTCATTTGTCATCAGTACGACAAGGATATTATCTTACCTCATACATGTACGACCCGTGAAGGTCCCGGGGTAGAATAGGCCTTCAGCAACCCATGCTTGCCATGCTTGTCGTAAGAGGCGACTAACGGGATCGAGTGGTCAGACTCGCTGACTTGGTTGACACATGTCATCGGTTCCCCATTGCGCAGATCGATGCTCATGTTGTTGATCACTGGATTGTCTGGTCCAGACTCGATTATTTACAGACCGTCGCCATATAGCTGGAATATTGCTAAGTGCGACGTAAAACTAAACTCACTCACTCACTCACTCATACATGTACAGTAGAAGTTGTCTAAACCGGCACTCACTGGGACCGGTTTTTACACCTTACTGTAAGTCGTTCTCTGATTGAAACACATTTGGTACTTTGTGGTAGTAATTCTTTATTTGGAATCATATTGAACCAGGTATGATGTTCTGTAAGATAAATATACGTTGTTCACTGGTCCTCCTGGGTCCATGGCTTGATGTACCCTTGATGTTAGTTTATGTTCCCCTCGGGAATTTAGACATTAAACTGGGCATTTCTTATGAGCGGTAAATTGTTGCGGTGTTCAGTCAATAACCGATTTATTTAACTTGCACTCACTGGGTTTAGTCTTATATATCTACCACGCCAGTGGACAATAATGAAAAACACATGCCAGCACAGATTTGTTTGCATCATAATATGATGAAGGTCATTTGAATTAACGTGTTTATTAACTGGATCACTTGTCATTATGAGAACTGAGAGATTATAGCTAGTTTTACGTATTACGTAGTATTACCTATAATACCTAACATTTTGTACTGTTTATATTCTCACACCTCATGACAAGTAATAACGGGATTTCGATTGAGGTATGACCTTTATGTCAACTTCTGCGGCTATCAATTAACTGAGGTTTGACCTTTATTTCAACTTCTGCGGCTATCAATTAACTGAGGTATGACCTTTATGTCAACTTCTGCGGCTATCAATTAACTGAGGTTTGACCTTTATGTCAACTTCTGCGGCTATCAATTAACTGAGGTATGACCTTTATGTCAACTTCTGCGGCTATCAATTAACTGAGGTTTGACCTTTATTTCAACTTCTGCGGCTATCAATTAACTGAGGTATGACCTTTATGTCAACTTCTGCGGCTATCAATTAACTGAGGTTTGACCTTTATGTCAACTTCTGCGGCTATCAATTAACTGAGGTATGACCTTTATGTCAACTTCTGCGGCTATCAATTAACTGAGGTTTGACCTTTATTTCAACTTCTGCGGCTATCAAAATACATATTGTTATATACCAATCCCATTACAAAGATTAATTATTTACATAACGTCAGCTTTATCATAATTAACTATTAACCTTCTTCATTTAGATAAGCAGTTTATTGCACAGTGTGTTTTAATCAATTGAAGATTATTACATACAATTCTACAGCCATCGTTGCTATGGATCCATAGAGGCAGTAAAGAGTTTGATTATGATGGTGGCTTTCCTGAGAAATCGCTACCACCCATCCAATAAAATGTTAAAACAACTCTTCAACAATACCATGGGGTAACGTGTTTTGGGGGTAATAATGAAGTTTCATAAATTTTTCATGTCTTGTCCCAAGCACGATCGCGAGCGCTAGAAGTGTACCATGAAATGCACCATGTTTTCGGGTTACTCGTTATTGCGCGGAGTAACGCCCTTGTATGGAAGCACAGTTAAGAAATCCACAGTATTCAGCAAACACAACGTATCATCATACGTAAAAGCCAAGCAAACTGGTATTTTTATCTTGATTGTTTTAACGGTTATTGTGAAATTTGTTAAAAATAAACATATTCACACGTAAGTTATTCAATCATTTGCACATTTATTCTTCTTGTCTGCATGGCCCACCATGGCAGGGACAATAACATGTGTCACGTCTGCGTCATCTAGAATAATCGCAGTAGTATTTTACATGATGACAGAGGTCACGTCCCTGGTACGAACATGCAGTACAAAAAATATATGTAAGAGATGACCAATTCGGTGTTGATTGTTTTTTTTTTCTACTTCAATTCGAGTCACGTGATGTTTATGTTTGCACTCGATTAGACGATGGTCCGCTTGACAAGTTGCGAGCGATATTTCTTTAAAGTTATGATCGCATGTACGAAGGTTCTCAAAGTGCATTACGTTCTAGGGTAGAATTTTAGTACTTTGATAGAAATTAGACCACAACTTCCCTGAAAGCTGAACATTTTAAAAAATTTGTGTTCCGATTGCAACGGAAGCTTCAGCATACGAGATGGTGTTCACAGGTGGCGATGTCATCTCACTGTACGCAAGACATTACGGGGAAAAGAAATACTCCGAAAACATGGTTACCCCGAATACATGGTTCGGCACGGTATTTGTCACAATAGAGTCCGAAAAATAAACAACAGAATGACCATGTGATTTCACAGTTGCCAACCGTCATTGAAGTATGTTATTGCCACTAACGCAGCTGTATCAGTACTTATACTCTCTAATGTTGTTAAATTAAGATAATTCTGGTAGTGAAATAAAACAATTCTGCCAGAAATTTCTGCAGGAAAACAATTCTGCCAGAAATTTCTGCAGGAAAAAACATTCTGCCAGAAATTTCTGTAGAAAAAAAATTCTGCCAGACATTTCTGCAGAAATGCATTTTCAGAGCCAATTTGTGAGCTTATTAACACGTGAACACACTGGCACATGAACTTTTCGTGTTCATCTCCTCGAGATCTTTACAATGATATAAAATATGTCTTTGTAGCTTGCTCCCTTCTGTGTGTCAAGTTACGACTCGCTGGCCATTCCTAAGTTGTCCCGCCCGTCCTTGAGGCATTTTAAAAGTTGCTGAGATAAAGGTGAAGGAACAAATTTTGTGGATGATCAACTTCTTTATTTTCACAATGGCGACGTTTCGGTATGGATTCTTATACCATTTCAAGCCATTATGAAAATAAAGAAGTTGATCATCCATTAAATTTGTTCCCTCACCTTTCTCCTCTGCCATGTCAACAAAAGACGCCATCTGCTACATCAGTTGAGATGACTCCTCTTATATAGTTTGCTTCATTTTAAGCCTACATGAGTTATCTCCAATATTTAGTACCTTAAAGTATGTAAATGACAGGAAGTCACTTTTCTTTATTTAGCGGTAGGTAGTTGAATGGCTTAGCTTTGTTCAAGGGCGGTAACTGCGGGTGGCGTGTATGAGGCAAGAAAAGCGTGCAGTGTAGCTGGAGGCGAAAAAGATGATGAACGGTTTGGTTGTTTGGGGTGCATTGATTCTGCCACGAAATTTGTAAGTAATATATTTATTGGCATATGCATGCGTGGTATATGTACTTAAGAAATATTATTTATAAAAGTACACTTAATAGCCAAAATCTTGATAGCTACCACCATAATGATGTGACACGTGCATGTTTTTACCGCATCTTGAATGACATGTAATAATAAGGTAATAACTAAGTTAGTAAGTTAAAAAGGCATTATTTTGTACATACGGGTATCATCCAAATAAGCCTCTGTTTCGAATGGTTTCAGCTTGAAACTGCTACATGTGATTTACTGTACAACGCAAATCTACTAATGTGCACTCCGTAACTGTCACAGAATAAAGCAGTGTTTATGAGCCTGGCAGAATCGACTATTGTTGACTTTTGAAACTGACAAAGCAAAATATAACACCGATTGTAACTTCTACTATCAGTATTCGGAAGCAACAATTTTCTCAATTATTTCTGGGAAAACGGACTAAGCAGTATTACAAACAATGCCCGGGGCCTAGCTATTCAGCTCTGGATGGTGTGACGGCATGATGGTGCTTGATGACTGGGAGATCTCTAAAAGTGGTTTTCTGAGATGAAGGTACATAGAGGCATAAATCGAATGATGAATTGGTGGCACGACAATGATTTTTGAAAGATTGATTATTTGAAAGCATCAGTGGTCTAACTTTCAAACAATAATATATTCAATCATCCTCGATATCTCCAGGGTATACGTTCCGATGGATCAACACTATACCTTGGATGGGTCTACGGCCCGATAAATTTATTACCTCGGTGTCTACGGTGGGAAGTTGAGCGAACCAATCACAACACTCTTTCGCTTTTTAAATCGTCGAACCGATTAGACTTGGAAATACACGCTATGCAGAGATTCTCTGAAAGAGGGAGTTCTTGCATATATTTTTTTAAAGTTTCGCACCTATCAATTCGTTTGTATCATTTCCGCCAAATCCCACCGCAAACCTTCGCGGCTGCAACCGATATCTTTGTTGACACTGACAAACTTAGCGGTAATGGCGGGCCGACCGTGCTGATTGGCTACTGTGAGAATGCGGAGCCAGCAAAGGGAGGTAATCAAATCATTGCGTAGATGCGTCCAGGGTATAGTGGAGACTTATCAGAACGTACACCCTGGAGATATCGAGGATGATTTTCAATAGGTCAAGCAAATACTGCTCCGAAGAACCTGTTATTATGGACGTATATAATTATGAAGACCCTCAAATTTCAACACATCAAATTATTGTGTTTACCAATGCTCAATTGCGTTTGGTGTACTCTCTAAACGATGCTACAAATATTAATGGGACGAAAGACGAGATTAGTTTCAGGTGTGACAAACACGCTGGTTCAGTGACTAATTCATACGACTCAGGCTGTGTACTATTCACTAAGTATTTCGTACAGTCTCTGAAATCACGTTCCGTCAAGCATGCCTGAAGGCACATTAAATGGACAATGGATTTCACTACGTAACGTGCCTATTTCAAGAATGATTGACTCAGCACTAACCCTGCTGTCGATTCAAAAGGACAACATTGGTCACTGATCGCTCTTCTGCTTGTAAGCTCTTTCAGCAAACACTCATGTGATAACGAGTTTCCCCAAGCTAAACACTTTTTTTTCAGAAAGCATCTGTTCAAGCCCGTCGTACGCTTTCCGTTTCCTTGGGGAAAATAACCAATGTAAAATTGGAATTCACAGAGCTGTATTTCTAAGGCATACAGAGTATGGGTTGAGTGGATCGGTTCATAAGCGCACGGGGCCTGCAACCACAAAAGTGAAGCGAATCTAAATGAACCATGTGAGTGAGTTTAGTTTTACGCCGCACTCCAGTGATATTGTGGCGGTCTGTTATTAATCGAGTCTGGACCCAGTGATCAGCAGCATAAGCTTCGATCATCGCGACTGGGATACAATGACATTTCAACCAACTCAACGAGCCCGACCACCCGATCCAGTTAGTCACCTCTTCCGACAAGCAGAGTCGCCTTTTATGGCAAGAATGTGATGCTGAAGACCTATTCCACCCCGGAGCCTTCACGGGTCTATGAAAATGGGTTGCTGAAATCAGATAAAACCCTGACCTTCATGTCCGCCAGAGATAACGATAGTAATTGGATTCCATGTGCTAACAAGGTGACATGTAATGTTTTCAGTCACACCAACGGCGAAGTGTGTTTCTTACAGAATCACTATTCACTGTACAGATGTCTGCCCCTGTGGTCGATATTCCGAATGCTCAGTTCGCTCCTAGACTGTTTTGACGCTTTGCCATCTTATATCTTATCGAATGCCTGTATGATATGCGGATACAAATCTATTATATTTCATGAATATTTCAAGAATATATTTTTCGTCATGACTGAGCATGCAATATCATCCAACTAGCAACAGAAATAATCTGGATCACTAACACGCTTTGATATACCGATGGTTTGCTGTAAGTGAGTGAGTGAGTGAGATTAGTTTAAGGCCGCACTCAGCAATATTGCAGCTATATGGCGGTGCTCTGTAAATAATCGAGTCTGGACCAGACAGTCCAGTGACCAACAACATGGACATCGATCTGCGCAATTGGGAACCGATGCCATGTGTCAACGAAGTCAACAACCCTGACCACCCGATCCCGTTAGTCGCCTTTTACGACAAGCATACTCACCTTTTATAGCAAGCAAGGGTTTGCTGTAGAAATTCACACGTTGCAGCCTTGTAGATGGGATATTGCTACCTGTGCAGTTGCATTGATCAGCAGTTCAATTCCATTGGAGATGCAATTGGAGATAAAAGCATTGCACTGTGCGGACAATGGTGAGGTGTCGCAACATCAAAGCCATCATAAACTAGTCATTATGTTAGCACGCTTGACACACACGGCCGCGAATGTGTGCATCCAAATGTAATTTCCAAATAGCAAGTCCGCTCAGTCTGTGTTCACACTTGAAAGTTCGGTCCTTGACATAACCTGTTCCCTTCTTCTGATTTTCCCACTTTAAGATCAAATGGATATTACTGAAAAAGCTTCTTCTGAAACTTCATATTTCAGCTGTTTGCCATTGCAGTTATTTGATCGGCTAACCAGGAGGTTTCCTAAATATCCTGCAAAAAGACCTACTTCACGATGTAGAGCTTTCTTTGAATTGATTACAACCAAACTGAATGTAACTGAATGAAAACGCATGGCAACCCCGTGTATTTGAAAGAACCCACGAATCCGTTGGTGTGTTTACTGCACTGTGTGCCGATTTTATGCCGGTGTTGACAACTTGCCGGATTGGACAGATACTGGTTTTGACAGCTTCTACTGTAGCTTCAAA
The DNA here is from genome assembly GCF_037392515.1 of Haliotis asinina. NCBI lineage: Eukaryota > Metazoa > Mollusca > Gastropoda > Lepetellida > Haliotidae > Haliotis > Haliotis asinina. The sequence continues at coordinate 27,534,610 of NC_090292.1, forward strand.
TATCCAGTGCTAAATTTTCGTTTTATGACGTCCATAATCCAGGTTTTCATTTGATGAGGGCAACATTCCAGTCCACACAACGTTTCATGCAAATCTGTCACCCCCTCCTCAAGGACATGCAAGAGCTGCCTGTGGGTTAATACGTGAATGATCAGAGTCACAACATTGTTGTGATCTCTAGATCTACCCTATGGTGATCTACCTTCAGCCGCTGGCATTGTATAGCCCAGTTTCAAATTGTACCGTACACTGAGCAAAGGTGTCTTATGGTATCATGCTAGTGTTAAATGTAAATCTGTTATTTTTCTGTCCTTTGCAGACAGGTGAGTATATAAGTTCGTTTTTTGTCTATACATACAAATTTACTTTCATAGTATATACTGAAATAATCCCGAGGTGATTTTCACAGTTATTTCTTCAGAGTGGAAGACGTTTCTGACTTGTTCACGACCCTATCGCTTTCGTACTTCATTAGAACATTCTGAAATACCTTTCCATGATTCAAAAGTTGAAAGTTTGGAGAACCTCGAAACCCGTCTTCTTTGTAAAAACAAACAAACATGGGTTTGGTTTCCTAGATTGTTAAACGTAGTATTTTTGTGCTTTTGAATTATGGCTAAAATATCGCTACATTCACCAGCTGAAGGGATGGCGTACATACATCTAGGGTTGATATAGGTAGCAAAAGTACTGTATGGACCAGAACATGGACCATGGACCTTATCATGGTGATCTGCCTTCAGTTGTTGGCGGTTTATAGCACGTTTTTAATTGCATACTGTCTGTGGAGTTTTAGTATTAGTTTTAAATGTATGTCTTTGACACCCTAGAATGGTTACTGTCCTCTGATTTAAGGTCTTTGCTTTCTAAGGTTTTTGACATAAACCAAATTGTTCTCGTCTCGATATGGCTAAAATATTACCGACGTGGCGCTGTGTATTCACTCAACTTACTTGAAGGTGTAAATTGAGAAATGAAACTTTTATGAGTTAAGGTGTAATTATGACGTTATTTAATTAATGACGTATATGTACATTCCACAAGTGATTCCCTGATTGTACAAGTGGTAAGTCATGCAACCGTATACATGAGTGAGTGAGTGAGTGAGTGAGTATGTTAATATTTAACGTCACATCGGCAATATTTCGGCCACATCGTAACGAGAACATGTTTCATATTGAAATGATGTATGTATACATCATAAAAACATGTCGTGAAAGGACATTGAGTATCACAGTTAAAAATAAAACAAGAGTGGAAAGTTTAAAACTGTGGACAATACAAAATATAATACACACGGGCTATACATCACCAACAACTGAAGGTAGATCACCATGCTAGGGACCTACTGATCTCGAGGTTCTGCCAACGAAGGAACACATGATAACGATGAAGACTTTAATGGATACACAACTTCTTTCTTGCTATGAAGAAGTGGAAGAAAGAAAGAAGTTGTCTATCCATAAACGTCTTCATCCTCATCATACTAACTTCTAAAATGACACTTAAAGAAGACAGAGCACATGATAGCTTTTTATAGCCAGCATGGGTTGCTGACGGCCTGTTCTACCCCGGGACCTTCACGGGTCCCAGTGCATCAGAATACCATATGATCAAGAACCTCAAATTATGAAGAATTCCAACCACGTTTGAATCAAACCATTCACATAACACTTTTCAGTTAGCAAATGTAGCCGAAGAAAGAATAATTTTTTTTATTTTTTTTAACACGATCTGATAAAGTTTCCTTAAATTCCAGAAGTGCTTTTTTTATGAACGTTGGCATGTACGTGTTTCAGAGATGCCACTGTGTATTCACATTTGATACTTGCATGTACATCACCCGATCTTGTGAGGAGTCGGGAACACGACTCAAGACAGCTAGTGGCAATCTTTAATACAGGAAACAGACTATATAATTTTTCAAGGTTATTGAATTTGCTAAAGACAACAATGAAAGTAAATTGAAGGCTAGGCCATATACTGACGGCAAATGTTGAAGATCCACAATAAATACTGTAAAATAGTCATCGAAGGACTGTAAAATAACTAGAGTGTCACGCAAAAAGCAAAACCTATTTCAGACAACGCCATGTTAAAATATGATATTGACCACCAACAACTGAGGGTGGATCACCATACTAGGGTCCAGAGGGACTTAAAGTGCATCCGCAAGCCCATGACGAAAAGCTAGCAGTATGTGGTGGGAGACTCATCATTCTTGAAGGAAACGTGGACAAAACTCTAGGCATGTTTAAAACATTATTGATTTTTAGAGTTTATTCCGTGCAACGCATGTCTCTCTATCATTGATCATCATTGACTTCTAACAACTGAATGACAGTATTAACACTTAACACCGTAAAAGCCTTCACATGCAAAGCAGTATAAATACTGGAAGAATCCCTCACAAAGATGTTTTCAACCTGAACAGTGGCAGCAGCTTCAGAGTGTGATACGTGAGATTGAACCTAGGAATGGATTAAGCACGTACTTTGAATCATTCGTGTGTGTTTAAGTTGAGGCCTGTTTACACAAGACGTCACTTGTCAGGAGAAACAGCCACGAAACAGTTCCGATTATTAACTTGTCCAGACGTTTTATCTAACAAAATAAGGATCACAAAGCTGACATGTTGGTTATACACACAGTGATGTGTTTGCATACAAAAACAAACGTTCAGAAAAAGGGCTTTTATGTTATTTGCAAATCTTCAAGTGGCTGTTTGTGATGTGGTGGTCTGGCGCATGCCACTATCGTCAACAGTTGTGTCATCTTTGACATTTTAATTCCGAGAATTAGCAATACTCCTGCAATATCACCGCAGGTGACCAATGGGCTTCATAAGCTGAACTCACGTAGGGATTCGAACCCAGACCTTCCACAAGACAAGCGCACCCTTACCAGAGGGCTATTCCGCCTCCCTCGTCCTTTATAAACTTGCCACCGCTGCTCTGCTTCTTAATAGTGAATGGAACATGTTTTGCTTGTTTTTTTACCATTTTTTTCTGTGTTTTGTCCATAAAAATCTGAATTATCATTTGCTGTTTTTCATGGCAATATGTGATGATGGCACATGGAATAACTCTTGCTGGACAGGTTCAACGTGGTGAGATAGTGACATATATAGGGCTGGGACTAGAAGAGGGTGGATAGTACCTGAATTTATGAAGATACTAGCTAGGTGAGGCATCTTATGAAGGTGGGTGGTGACGACATCATCAACGTCCGCGGTGATAGAATGATTGAAGGTTTCGTTACGTAATTTTCTGAAGTACAGTAATTGATTACAAATGGTCAGTTTTTAGAAGAGTGAGTGAACGATTGAAAATCTAACATTTTTTCCGTCTTTTCTTTACACCACAATACCATCTACTTACGTATTAGAACACTACCTTTCAAGTATATTGCACAACGTTTCGTGGTCATGATCTCGAAAGGTTGCGTAGCATCAACTGTCAGTTCACCTGATGAAGGGGTCTGAAATGACCCGAAACGTTGCGTAGCATCAACTGTCAGTTCACCTGATGAAGGGGTCTGAAATGACCCAGAAACGTTGCGTGTCACAGAATAAAAATGAGATTGATCCATAAAAGATCTTGGTAATATATAACAACTTCTCCATGTCGGTAAAAGACAAACCACAGTATTGTTTAAAATTGTAAAAAAAATGTTTGCAAGTCTTAACAATCGAGACCACGGCTATACACCCACATCAGAATACAAGCAGCATTCCTCTGACGTTTAACTGTTCTTTAGGAGGCACATCACTCCCCGTTGAGTATCATCAAATGGCCTTGACTAAGTCACTGATGATGAGGTGTAATAAAAGGTCATGATTAAATAATGAAACATGACCAGTCAGCCGAACCCAGGTCGCCTCTCTGTGGACCGATTATTTATGATTATTGTACATTGACTGGTCGTATGAGGAGAGCTGAAATTTCACAAGCGCTCATTTATCGTGACCTACCTGTATTCATCACATTAGGAACATTGTGATGGAAAGATATGATAATTGTTATCGCTAAACAGCATTAGAAACCCGTGGACCGAAAGATACCCTGGAACATCAATGACAGATTCAGGACAGACTTAGTATATATATATACGCACGCACGCACGCACGCACGCACGCAATCATCAAAGGTATAATATCGACCCAGTCTGCATCACACAATTTGTAGTAGCACATACGTTCTCGAATAAGTTCTGATGGAACTGTGAGTGTGACTTCATCATATACTGTGTTGATGAAGACACATCCGTGGTGTTCGTCTATGAGAGTGTGAGTGAGTTGGGCTGTACGTCGCAGTTAGTAATTTTACAGAGATACCACGGCGGCTGACATCACAACATGGGCTTCACACATTGCACCCGTGTGTGGAATCGAACTCGGAGGCACCCCTGGCGAGCCACCTCCTCGTGGTTGGTGCTGGGTAACGCCAAGAGCTCGCCGACACCCCCGTTGTGGACCCGGGGGGATATTTGGTCCACCAACCCGTTTGCCGTGGGTTGCGGCCCTGTGTCGGCGGAGGAGGGGATCCTGGTGGTTGAGGGCAATGGGGACCTGTAACCGTGTTCCTCTTGCTCAATATACCACTTTGGCCCTGACTTCGCCTAGACGGGTGGTCGAATGGGCCCGGTTCGACCAATCGGCTGGTCATGCCAAGCCCTGTGCATGGACTGTGTATGTGTCATTGCACAAATATTATTTTGAATTGTTCGAATTTTCTTGGCACTACTATTGATCTCTAACGTTTTGGATTGTGAAATATGATAATATGAATTTTGCCTAGAGTCTTATGCCCGAAGGCGGTGGCTCATGGGCCAATCTGGTAGATCAATTATTTATAATTCTTCTGCTGGAGTATATCATCTGAGTATCCTTGGTGCTGCAAGTCGGAGGCCCACTTGTTTTTAGCATTGTCCTTGTGATACTCCGTGGTGGGTGGGGAGCTCAGATGATGAACCATATTAAAGTAACTATGGCTTACACAACCCCCATTAAAAGAAACAAGCGTCAACTTGACAATGATGATGATGAACTACGACCGTCTATTCCGTCCGTTGAATACTGGACACGATTTCTAGTGATCGAGACTCTTGACAAATCACCTTTCAAATTAAACCCATTTGCGGTATCTAAAGGTATACATGGCATAGCAGGTGAGGTACGAAATATCAGACGACTGCGTTCAGGTTCCCTACTTGTAGAATGTAGCAGGAAACAGCAATCAACCAACCTGTTGTCAACTGAGCTCTTTGTTGGAGTCCCGGTTTCAGTTACTCCACACAAGACTCTGAACACGAGCAAAGGCATTGTTAGAGACCGAGATCAATTGTTTGCAGATATGACTGAGTTTGACATCGTATCAGAAATGAAAGATCAAGGGGTGACTTTTGTTAAAAGATTTACAACTCGGATAAACTCAGAAACAAAACCTACTAACACATATCTCTTCCACTTCTCTTCTCCAAGTTTTCCAAAATCAGTAAGAGCAGGATATTGTAATATCAGTGTTGACACTTACATCCCCAACCCGCTTAGGTGTTTTAAGTGTCAGAAATATGGACACGGTGTAAATACTTGCACATTGTCTGTTGTGTGTGCTCACTGTGGTGAGAAAACACACACAACAGAAGATTGTGACAGTGACTATAAAAAATGCACCAACTGCTCAGGCGATCATTCGTCATTTTCTAAACAGTGTCCAATTTGGAAAGAGCAAATGGAGATAAATAGAATAAAGTTTACTCAAAATATCTCCTTTTCCGAGGCAAAAAAACTGGTAAAGAGATCTGATCTTCCAGAAAGTTATGCTACAGTAGCAAAAACATCATCTGAGTCAAGCTCAAAAAGAACAAAATCATCCACAGGCTGCCAAACTACCTTGACATGGGTGAATTGCGATTCTCCACAGCTTTTGTACCCTGCTATATCATCTCAGACTGAGGAATCACTTCCTAGTACCTCAAAGTCGTCTTCTGATCACAAACCATCATCATCTCAGTCACTCTCGAAGTCTAAATCGACAGCTGACAGTCAGCAAACTGTTAAAAGTAAATCTAAGCCTAAGTCTGATGCCTCAAAACAACAAAGTGCCAGAGCTCCTAAAGGGTCACAAAATAGAATTCAATTGTTCAACAAATATGGGTCTCTTGAAGACATGGACGTTTCTGAAAACGTCCATTCTAGGGCACATAGCTTGTCGCCCTCCAAAAGAGTGCGGGGTAGATCCCCAATAAATCCCCCCAAAAGATAGTTTATTCTAATAATATTGTACAGTGGAACTGCAGAGGACTGAGGACTAATCTACATGAATTACAGCTATTAGTCCAAGATTTCACACCTTCAGCCATATGTCTCCAAGAGACATATTTAAAACAAACAGATACATTTGACCTTCGTCATTTTAATGCATTCAATTCTTTTTCACCTCCGGGTGATAGAGCCACTGGTGGGTCATCCGTTCTAGTCAGACAAAACGTTATTCAAAGCCCTGTTTCACTAAATACTAATATGCAGGCTGCTGCTGTGAGAATTACTTTACATGTAGCGTTTACACTATGCTCGCTCTATATTTCGCCGTCTCGACGTTTGCCAAAACTGATTTGCAAGCTCTCTATGACCAACTCCCAAAACCCTGTATTATAATGGGAGATTTAAATGGGCACAACCCACTCTGGGGTAGTGTAAATATAAACACTAAAGGGAAATTGTTGGAGGACTTTTGTTCTGACAATGATTTATGTATTTATAATGATGGTTCCAGCACATATTTACATCTTGGTACAGGGACTTATTCTGCTCTCGACTTGTCATTGACAAATTGTGAACTACTAAATGAATTCGAATGGTCAGTCCACGATGACCTCTGTGGAAGTGACCATTTTCCTACTCTATTAAAAGCTGTAACTCCATCCGATGTTCCTCCATCATTAAGACGAAATTTTGAAAAGGCTAACTGGGCTTTATATGAAACACTGTGTGCTGAAAAACTTAAACCTGAAAGTTTTATTGACGTTCCTGATGCTATTAAATCTTTTTCTGATGAATTGAATTCCATAGCTGATGAGTGTATACCAAAGTCCTCTGTAGTTCTCCACATAAGAAAACCATGGTTCAACGATGAGTGCAAACAAGCTAGGAAGGCAAGGAAAAAGGCAGAACATTATTTCCGTCGCCATCCTATGGTGCATAATTTAAATAAATTTAAAATTTTAAATGCTAAAGCACGGCGTACTTTTAAACAGAACAAACGCCAATCTTGGCAAAATTATGTATCTAAAATAAATTCTCGGACACCCATGTCGAAGGTGTGGAACATGGTCCAGAAAATTAAAGGTAAAGGTACTAAATCTACAGTCCATCATCTTAAACATGGAGATCAATTGCTTACTGATAAATCAGATATTGCTAATAAACTGGGTGAAACCCTTGCTAAACATTCTTCCTCTTCAAATTATGTACCAAAATTCCAGCAATATCAAAAACAAGAAGAAAAGAAAACTATTAATTTCAATTCCGATAATGGGGAAGATTATAATGAAACGTTTTCTATTCATGAACTCCATACTGCACTTGATCAAGCTCATGATACTGCTACAGGAGCTGATAACATACATTATCAACTCCTGAAACATTTACCAGAATCCTGTCAGGAAACTCTCCTAAATATTTTTGATGGTATTTGGACATCGGGTAACTTTCCTCCTTCATGGCGTGACGCCATAGTAGTACCAATACCTAAACCTGGACGTGATCATACCGATCCATCCAATTATCGTCCGATTTCATTAACAAGCTGTGTTTGCAAGACCATGGAACGCCTGATAAATAATCGACTTGTTTGGTACTTGGAAACTAATAACCTTATAACTGATATACAGTGTGGTTTCCGGAAAAAAAGAAGTACTGTTGATCACTTAGTGCGTTTAGAATCATTTGTTAAAAATGCACTAATTAATAAACAACATGCTGTGTCTATCTTTTTTGATCTAGAAAAAGCATATGACACAACCTGGAAATATGGTATTTTAAGAGATTTACATGACTTTGGCTTGCGAGGTCGTTTACCTCAATTTATAGCCAACTTTTTAAATGATAGACAGTTTCAAGTTCGAGTGGGTTCTACCCTGTCTGATCATTACACTCAGGATCAGGGTGTTCCACAAGGCAGTATTCTGTCTGTCACACTTTTTAGCATAAAGATAAATAGTTTATCAAAAGTTTTAAACGATTCAATAGATGGATCGTTATTTGTGGATGATTTCAATATTTCTTGTCGTGGGAAAAACATGCATACTATTGAACGGCAACTGCAGTTGTGTTTAAACAAAATAAATAAATGGTGTCTTGAAAACGGCTTTACATTTTCTAAATCCAAAACTAATTGTATACATTTTTGCAGAAAATATAAGCCACATAAAGACCCTGAACTATCTCTAGATGGCACTCCCATCAAAGTTGTAAAAGAGGCCCAGTTCTTGGGCCTAATCTTTGACTCCCACTTAACATTTCTGCCTCATATTAAGTCCCTTAAAACTAAATGCCTGAAGGCTCTTGACTTGTTGAAAGTTGTTTCCAACTCAAAGTGGGGAGGGGATCAAGCAACCCTTTTACATCTATATCGATCACTCGTGCGTTCGAAACTTGATTATGGCTCCATCGTATATGGTGGAGCCTGCAAAAGCAATCTTAAACTTCTTGACTCCGTCCACCATCAAGGCTTAAGACTTTGTCTTGGGTCTTTCAGAACGTCACCTATTGATAGTCTCTACGTTGAGGCCGATGAACCATCTCTTACTCAACGTCGTATAAAACTGTCTTTACAATATATTACTAAATTATATTCTAATGAATCTAACCCTGCCTTTAACTGTGTGTTCAATCCCCTTTATGAGGATTTGTATAACAAAAAATGTTCTCTTGTTCCACCTCTTGGGCACAGAATTAAACCATATATTTCTTCTGCCGGTATTGAGCTGGAAGGCATATCACCTTCCCGTCTTCTTTCTTCTCCTCCTTGGCAATTGGTTAGGCCACAAGTTGACCTAACATTAACTACATTTAAAAAATCAGAAACTAATGACTTACAATATAAACAAGAATATCATCAATTAAAACATAAATATAGCAATTACAAACCCTTATTTACAGATGGATCCAAGGACGGTGGCGCAGTGGCTTGTGCCACTGTCATTGGATCCATAACAATATCTTCTAGATTACCAGAGAATAGTTCTATTTTTACAGCAGAAGCTAACGCCATATTAACAGCTCTTAAATATATTCAAAGACACCCTAAACGTAAACAATATATAATCTATTCCGATTCTCTTTCTTGCCATCAGGCTATTATTGAATTGTATAATACTCTTGCTACTGGCCAATACGACATCGTCTTCTGTTGGTTACCCAGCCACGTGGGCATTTCTGGTAACGCAATGGCCGATCTTGCTGCCAAGGCGGCACTCAACAAATCTGTGACACCACTTCTTATTCCATACACTGATTATAAAGCTAACATTAGATCTTATATCCGTGATCTGATGCAGAAGAAGTGGGACACCCAATTGGGTATAAATAAATTACATGAGATAAAACCTTACATTGGTTATACCCACTTGGGTTGTCAGTCCAGATTTGAAGAGGTTATTTTAAGACGATGTCGTATTGGCCACACTAGATATACCCATTCATACCTGTTGAAAAGTGAGGATCCTCCGTTTTGCATCCCTTGTGATGAGAGAACCACGGTCAAGCATATCCTGCTTGACTGTGTTGAATTCTCCATCACAAGGGATAAGTATTTTACAGTTAAAACAATGAAGGATCTTTTTACTAGCGTTAATTCATATTTAATTATTGGTTTTTTAAAAGAGATTGATTTTTTGGTTGAATTTTGAATGTTATGTTGTGTAAATAGATGTATTTTAATTACTGGAAGTTTGGATTAGTAACTTGAATTGTTGGTGGCTGTACCCTTGAAGGGGGTTGAAGTATTGTAAAATTATTGTCCTCCTGAGAGGGTACGTAAGTCCAAAAGCATTCACAGTAAATTTAAACTTTCCACTGTTCTTAATCGTAGTATATGTGTATTTTTAATTTTTGGCTAGATGTGACTAAATTGCTGACAGCTGAGGGGATGATGTAAATCCAACTAGGGTCCATGCAGGCAGCAAAGGTACTGTAAGTCCCCATGGCCCCTAGTATGGTGATCTACCTTCAGTTGTTGGCAATCTATAGCCTGATTGTATGTTGTATTGTCGGAATAGTGATATTAGTTTTAACATTCCACACTAGTTTTAATCCCAGTTGTGATATTCTAGTTGTTTTACTGTCCGTCGTTGACAGGTTTTTATAGTATCCATATATTTCATTTCAGTATTTAACGTTCTCGTCACGATATGGCTGAGATATTGCCGATGTGACGTTAAATATTAACTCACTCACTCACTCACTCACTCACTCGAACTCGGATTTTCGACGTAATAAGCGAACGCTCTACCTACTCAGCTACCCTCTGTGGGTCTGTGACTAAATAGTTCTTATTGCCAACACTGGTATGTACTTTTCTCCATGTGCTGATATGTCTTCATTTCACGAATTTCACGTGGCGTTTTCAAATGCAATATCAAATACAAACAGGCCATAGAGGTTACGCATCTGCTCAACACACTAGATAAGCTTAGTTTTCACCTGGTGAGGTGAAGACCAGCTGTGGCCTGACCCCATTTCAGGCACTATGGTAGACCTACCTTTAACAAAAGTTGAATTTTCAAGAGCACAGTTAATTGGCTTTTTCCGTACTACTTTCTGACCTTGTCACGTCTGCTGCTGATACCAAGCAATACATTGACGTTACCTGGCCCCGATTTCTCGAAACAAACTTAAGTTTGAGTTTTGACTTGAGTAAGAGGTTTCATTCAAATTAGAGAAAATGAATTAAGAAATATGAAATATTTATGTTGCTATTAATTTAAAAAAGACATTTGCGTCATAAAAAGGCGTTTCCTCGGATTGATTAGGTAACCTCCTGGTCCACCGGTTAAATAACTCGCTGTCTAGTCTTCACTCCTTGCTCGATTGGGAAAGTTCGAGGAAAGGTACTGGCAGTGTCACGTCACCACTGACAGAACCCCCATGTGTAACATTAACCGACGAAATGGTCTGTATCTATCTGGAAGTTCCATTCGGATGCATACAATTTCGGCCGTGCGTGTCAAACTTGCTACTATAATGAGTTGTTTATGGTGGCCCCACCACTGGCCGCACAGCTACATTTAAGGTGTGGAGGTAAATAACTAATCAATGCAATTTCACAGGTTGTTATCTCCAACCTATCTACAGATTCAAGAGGTGTATAAAAGCATGTTAGGAAAGCCGTTTTTGTAGCGTTTTTCAGTATATTGCATTGTCAGACATCGGGATAAAGTACTGTGTAGAGGTCTAGGGCCTCTTCTTATTTTGTTGGAACTGGATGTTACACGACTGTTTCTGGCCTACAAAATTCCCAGGGACTATTTTAGCACAGAGGAGTAAATTACGATGGTCGTTCACTGGCACTAAACCTGAGCGTAGGTTAGCTTCGTCAAATTTAGAGCACCAATAAAAGTACAACTCAGACTGACTTTCCATCAGTTAATAGGCTCGTATAAATGCTTTGTTTTCTAGGTACATATGCTTTTCTCAACTGAAACGTTGTTGCTGAATTCAGGAATACTGTAAAATGGATTGCTATTGTTTGTTGGTGTAAATTATTTTGATAAAACGGACAACCACTGCCAAATTGATATTCACATTTTATTTAAGAATGGACCCCATGGTGATACAAAAGTGAGTTCAAGTCATGATGGACGTCAATGTAAACTGGATAGCGACAAATATAGACAAATGAGTTCATATTAAATATTGATGTCAGAAGCAGAGGCAAGGCGAATATAGAGCCACAAAGCCGATAAGGGAACTTGATAGGTCGGCATGTCCATGCTTTCAATGGTTGGTTGATGAAGAGTAGTTTGGCCCCAATATATTCAAACAGGATGAAGCCTAGGCCAAACTGATTGTTATGACACAACACGTCAAGCATGGAAGAGTCAGGAATCACTTCCATCATTAAATATATCACCTCGACAGACCAAAATTTAATCTGCAAAGATAATATTCACGTGTATAAGATCATACCGTCTCTGCATAAATGACTTTTACTTCTTAGTAGGTTCAATACTGCTGTGTTAGATACTAACATTCACAGTCAAGCATATCTTACTTGACTGTGTTGAGTATTCCATCACAAGGGGCAACTATTTCAAAGCAAGAACAATGAAGGACCTTTTTAACAATACTAGTTCTCATTTAATTATAGGATTTAAAAGAATTAGATCTGTTAACTTATTTGTAAATAGATAGGTATTTTATGATTGGAAGTTTGAATTCGTAACTCAATGTTAGTGAATGTACCCTCAAAGGGGGTTAAAGTACTGTAAAATTATTTTTCTCCAGAGTGGGTACATAGGTACCGCAACACTTGGTGTAAATTTAAGTTTTCCAGTTTTTTTAATCGTAGTATTGTTGTCATTTTAAAGTATGGCTAATTCTCCGCATAAAAGGCAATGGCTGAAGGCATAGTGTAAATCCAACTATGGTCCATGTAGGTAGCAAATTATGTAAGTCCCCATGATCCCTAGTATGGTGATCTACCTTTAGTTGTTGGCGATCTACAGCCCATTTTAATACTGTATTGTCCTCCGTAGTTTTAGACCTAAGTACTAGTTTTACATTTTCTGTGATATTCTAGTTGGTTCTACTGTCCTTCGTTGACATTGATTAATGTGTAGTTTTGTAATTAATCGTTCTCGTCACGATATGGCTGGAATATTGCCGATGTGACGATAAATTTAAACTCACTCACTCACTCTTAGAGTATCATTGTGAAGATATTGTACCTGTTCGAAAGTAGATGAGTTTCTATCAACATATCCTGTTTTCAGGCATGTTGCCTCAGCATCTAAGCACCCAGAATTTTGTCTGGTCATTATACTAACAGATCAGTTGAAACGCGAAGGTCTTTGAGTGCTCAGGACATTTACTCTCATGATGTATGTGAAGCGTCGTCTTTCCGCTTATGTCTGATCATTTTGTGTCTGATCAGGTATCGAAAGTCATAGGTATTTCCACTAAAAGTCATTTCAATACCAGTACTTTCTCAGCATAGCTGGTCTGTTGCATCTGTGTTAGGTCCACTGCGATAGGAAATAAATTCTGATTGGCTGAAAGCACCTGAAGCAGTGCCTGTAATCGTCTGAGACCTGACCGAAGGTTAATCGGAATCGCGAGCGTGTCGTACATAATGCCAATGATGCCCTGATTCACTAGGGCAGTGTTTCCTGACGTTTGTACCTGGTCTGTGAACAGCAAATATTGGTCGTCTGTTCCCCAGAAAACAGGGGTTAAAACAGTGCTTCAAACAGCGGATATCCTCGCCTTGGTTGAAATGTTTTAGGGCTGAAAAAGCAGACTAACATACTTTCAAAACACTTTTGGACTTTGCCTAAAGAAACATCATTTGTTAAAAACACTTACACTGAATATCAGAAACAAACACAATATGGATTTACATTGATTATTCACTACTACTAGGTCTTGTCCACAATGTTTCAAGACACTCGCTAAATTAGCAAAGTAGCAGTATTATTGACAATGCTGCTCTCTCTACAAACACGACCATTAGAACGCTTAACTTACATCGATCATACATTCTAAATACAGTGGAACAATCTAAGAAACCTCAATTTGTCCCTTCAAATTACTGTGCATAAAACAAAACCGTCGAACAACTTACGACTTTTGGGTTTGCTGTTTCTCTACCAACATCAGTTCTTGGCATCCTTAAAGAAGACTCCATGCACGAGGCATAAGGACATGATTGCTCAGTCACAGCTAGGCGAGCAAAAGACGAACACGTTAACCCACAGTAGTGGTAATATCACCAATAGTTCAGATCGAGTCCTATAATATTCTAAATGAAGGAAAATCTTAGAAGACTAAATCTGTTCCTTCCTAAACACTGTGTTTTAAGCCAGAACCAGTTGCAATCTCTCTGGCAAACATTTATGGTTTTGTGTAGACTGTGCGTTTACTGAAATATCTCTTTCTGCATCCACCGGTGACATGTTTATGAGGATTCATGTTTTGTGAACTGAGAACCAAATTCCTAGTCATCTTGAAGCGAGCGAATGGAAGGGTACCACACTCCTCAAGTACTGAAATGGAAAATTCGCGGTCTTCTCTTCCCCGGGAATCAAGATGGTGTGTGTTTCAGTTTGACCCCTCTGTCCCGCGGCACCGAATCATGTCGTATCAAATTCCTCTGGAAGATTCCGACACAGAGAGAATTAGTTTGTGGTCAAATGACCGAACACATATTGACATGGTCTGACCAACAACTGTCCATTAAGAAATCAATAAAGAAATAATAGCCACGGCCCATCCAAATGGGCACAAGCAAGAGGAACACTATATGTTCAATATGTACTGATTAATCCGCGTGCGTAGGGCAGTGTAGATTGATGGCTGATAATTGATAATTTCGTTCTGTCTCTTTCCAGAGTTAATTTCGGGGTTGGAAGATTTTCGTACACATGTAAATCTTACATGAATGAATGACAGTATTTATACCTGACAATAATGGTTCTCTCAGTGTCATTCCAGTGATATCTCAATTGTTTGGTCAGAATTTATTGGAGTCACTACGATGGATGAAGTGATACGACCATGGATGAGGTGATAGATTTAAGTGGAGTCAAGGCTTTTTGATTGATCTTTTCGTACGAACATAGTTGTGCAAGGCGACCGCAGGGTTAAAGTGAGTTTATTAATTTTCCATCACAAGGGACAACTATTTCAAGTCACAAACTATGAAGGATCTTTTTAACAATACCAGTTCTCATTTAATTATTGCATTGAAAAAGAATTCGATCTGTTAACTGATTTGTAAATAGATACATATTGTAGAATTTGAAGTTTAAATTAGTAAATCAAACTGTTAGTGGCTGTATCCTCAAAGGGGGTTAAAGTACTGTAAAATCATTCTTCTCCAGAAACATTTGATGTAAATTAAAGTTTTCCAGGTTTTTACCATAGTGTATATGTTATTTTAATTTATGGCAAAATCTTTGTGTAAAAACCAATGACTGAGGGGATGGTATAAATCCAGCATGGGTCCAGGCAGGTAGCAAAAGTAATGTAAGTCCCTATGGTCCCTTCCGTGGTTATCTGCCTTTAGCTGCTGGCAATCTACAGCCCATATTTATGTTGTATTGTTCTCTATAGCTAAACTGTTTTAGTTTTAATTACTAGTGTCAAATAGGTATCTGTACATGTGATGCACTAGTTGGTTCACTGTTTCTCGTCAACTGGGTTTTAGTGTCTAGTGTTGTTTGATGCACAATGGCATTGTTACTCGTTCTCGTCACGATATGGCTGCAATATTGCCGATGACGATAAATATTAACTCGCTCACTCACTACTTGTTAATTATTCTACATTCCTACCAAAAGCCAAGTCTGACTGATGTATGCCGAAGTTCTAGCTGTGTAGTGTGGTGGTTGAGGCAGTGAACCAGCGAACGTGGAGGTGACAAAGTGCAAATATATTATGTCTAGACCTAAAGAGTGCTGTCACATCCCCTAGTGTACAAAACACAACATGATCACATGAGAGCCCACGAATCCGTAGATAAATCTTCAGGGTGGTCAAATGAATGCGTGCAAACATCTAGTTGTGGATACAGTCGTAAGTGTAAGAAAGCCACTTTACTTAAGATGGTGCTCCAAGAGTCTGCATGAGTTGTATGCTCCCTGTGCCACTGAGATTAACATCCAGTGATCGAGGAAAAAAATCATAACATTCATGTAGATGGGATATGCCATGACAGTAGATAAATACCCATATTGTAAGAATAAAAGACGTAAAACACTTTCATTATTTCACAATTTGGTATGACTAGTATTTCTCTAAATTTAACTCGCTTTGTCACGTACAAAGTCGGTGACCTGACCCCACTCGTTTTGTCACGTACAAAGTCGGTGACCTGACCCCACTCGCTTTGTCACGTACAAAGTCGGTGACCTGACCCCACTCGCTTTGTCACGTACAAAGTCGGTGACCTGACCCCACTCGCTTTTTCACGTACAAAGTCAGTGACCTGACCCCACCCCCTCCAAAAACGTGTACAGAACTGATGCTGTTGGCAGTCGCTCTCTCTTGGGCGTAAAAACGTTCAAGGTTAAACAATCTCAATATACAGGCTGTCCGGAAATTATCTGCCCTTGGTTTTCTTTTTGTTACTTCCGGGAGACTCCTGGATTTCTACAGTGTTGGCGATGGTCGTATGTTCCGACCTTTCGGGAAATGACTGAGTATATATATATAAATGCTAGTTGTCGTGTAGACAAGGGACACACACATTCACACTGGAGTATATACATCATCTCCAACAAATCCGTCAACGCCTGAAATTCCTGTCAGACCGCTCGCCGTGTTACATTCTGCATAACTCTCTCCCTCTCGCACTAAGACTTTGGTGAGTTTTCTATATTATATTTTGTGACCCATTGCCTTAGATTTTGTCTCACTTGTATTGTATTTGAAATCGGTATCTTAAAATTGACTTGTGACTTTGTATAATTTGCTCTCTTTGCCTTATAATACAATAATTTAATGTTTTAGACTTGACTTTGTTCTGTTTTGCTGTTTCACTGGGTTTTTTTTACATCGTTTATGACGGCAAAATTCAGAACTTAAGTACGGTCTAAAGCTGTATTCGTAATTTCTAAGCAAGTGTTTCGGATCTGAATGTTTTAAATATATATTCATTGCTGAACAAAGACCTCTGATATATCCTGACCACGTCAAACTGCTGTTCAAAATCTAAAAATCTTTCATGAGAGTGGAAAAACTTCAAAATAGTAACCACAGTGATGTAGTCAATTTGTTTCTTTTCCTTGTTTCACTTGTGGCAAATATTTAATTTTCCTTCACGGTTAAAAGTTTCTGTTAAATTTCAATCGCGCATAGATATTTTGTTGTGTTTTTGCATTAACTTTATTATAATTACTATCCCCCGCAACACAGGGGTATTAAAATGCACCCCGTCAGTCCGTGCACATTTATCTTTCCTTCACCAAACTTGGCACAGATACAGATCTGGTGGTGTGTTAGTGCCTTTTGGTAGTTTGGGTATTCTTAATAAAATAGTTTTCGCGTTATTTTTCGGTAACGAGTGACTTAGACGGAAATTGGAGATAATGCGGGGTATCTTGATGACTGTCATTTTTTGTTGGAAAAATCTTCTTGCAATATATCGCAATACATATCGCGATATATGTCATCGCATCGTAATGCATAGCGACATAAAAGTTCTCTGCAACACCTACCCCCAGTCTATTAATATTACATCTATGACTGGAATGATGTGCATTTTATACCCTTTCTGTCAAAGTATTTGATGGGCCATCTGTAGCCGAGCATTGTGATTTTTATAGTCTGGTTCATAATTATTGAGAATTTTTCTTCTTACTTTGAGCTATCCTAACACCTCAACTGATTCACTGATACTTAAAACTAAGTAATGGTATAAGGGAGGTAACTCATCTTGGCCTACTGAGTATAGTACAATTAGAGTTACCTCCCCTGAATTTGTAGCAGACGTCATTTTCCTCAGCACTGTCAACAATGTCTGCTGAAGATAAAAGAAGGTTGATTTTTGAGTTGTGTAATCAAGGAATTGATGATGTAAATACATTGGCAGAGAGAACAGGAACTCCTCTTTCTACTGTGTATAGGATTAGGAAGAATTTTAAAGAGGGAAAGGATTTTGGGCACCAGAAAGGAGCAGGGAGACCCAGAAAATTGGACTTCTCAGATCGCGTCCGGCTGGGAATTTTAGCGTCTAAAACGCAAAGGGCAAGCATCTCCAACATCAGGTATGAAATGATAGAAAGGGGATCAACAGTTGTATCAAAATCTACAGTTAGAAGAAATTTGATTGATCTTGGATGGGAGAAAAAGACTGGAATTCCTTCTCCTCTCATGAAACAAGAACATAAAGACAGGCGTGTTGAGTGGTGTTTGGCACATGAAAACTTTGACTGGGAAAATGTGATTTTTACTGATGAAAGCTCAATATGGGTATATCCCAATAATGTGAAAATATGGACAAAGTCTGCGTCAGCACCGTTGTATCGACGACCTAAATACAGCCCAAAGTTTCATGTATGGGGAGGGATATCCTTATTAGGAACGATCCCGCTGTGTGTGTTTGAGGGAAATCTGACAAGTCAATGCTACACTGACATATTAGATAATTTTCTCCTTCCAAGTGCACATGTGTTTTATGGAAATGACTGGATTTTGCAGCAAAATAATGATCCTAAACACACCGCAAAACATGCCAAGCAGTGGTTTCAGGAGAAAAATGTGACTGCATTACCATTTCCTGCATATAGTCCTGACTTAAATCCCATTGAGAACATTTGGGGGATGATGAAGGAATGTGTGAATCAAAAGGGGTTGACAAAAATTGAAGACATGAAGAGAGAAGTGGTCCGATACTGGGACAGCATAACTCACGAGACACTAACCTCTCTGATAGGAAGTATGCCTACCCGTCTTAGACTGTGCCGTGAAGCTCAAGGAGACTTGATAAAATATTAAATTGTTACCTACACAACATGAAAAGGTCAGTTCACTTTCACAATACATTCAATTTTATCTGATTTGTTCTCGTTTAATAATATGAAATGCTTTAGCTATTCTCAATAATTTTGAACCATACTGTATATGTGCACTAACTGAAACTCCAAGAATCATAAGTACATAAATAGTGAGAGAATGAGTTTAGTTTTAGGCCGCACTCAGCAATATTCCGGTTATATGATGGTGGTCTGAAAGTGATCGAGTCTGTTCCAGACAATCCAGTGATCAACAGCATGAGCATCTATATGCGCAATTGGGAACCGATGACATGAGTCAATGAAGTCAGCGAGCCAGACCACCCGATTGCGTTAGTCGCCTCTTATGACAAACATAGTCGCCTTTAATGCCTTTAATGGCAAGTATGGGTTGCTGAAGGCCTATTCTAACCCGGACCTTCACGGGTCTAGTACATAAATAAGATCTAAGACATAAGAGAATATTTAAAGGTCCTCATATAGCTCTTTATCACAAAGTCTAGTGTAATTTTGTTGGTGATGCTTGTTGATAAAATAATTTCTGCAGTGACGAGGGCGAGTAATTTTAGACACAAGGAGAAGGTAATAGCGAATACAATCATCTTGAGAATAAGATATATCTATTTTTTTCCCAATGAAATATTTACTTTTATATCATGTACATTATATCAAGAAATGTTGGAAATCATTAGTCGATGGATGTTACAAGCAATCGTAAAACTGACATCTGAGTCTAGAAATTTACAAAAAAGTTATCCTATCTATGTTTATGTGACAAAGATTAATTTAATTAGTCTGCAGTGGTGTCTTGTCTAGTCTTTATATTACCTAAGCCATGGCGAATTTAAATATTTCATATATAACTAATAGCAGTTGGATATTAATCGGGGGGGGGGGGGGGGGGGGGGGGGGAGGGGGAATCGGTTTTAATTGATTAGAACAGTTGCCGTAGAAACAATGAATTCTGAAACATTCAAAGAGACTACTCAACGAGTTGTCGCCAGATACAATTTATCTTACGAGTTGTTTCAAAGCGTAATTGACGAGCGAAAGCAGCTTAAAGAACGAATAAACTCACGTTTTCTTACTCTTTTAATCATTACATATGAGCGGAACACCATTAATAAATAAATAGCGATAAATAGTTGCCATAAAGCCGCCTTCTTCCCTCTCGCCCTGCAGTGACGTCATATGAGGAAGAATATCAGTTAGTTGTATATGTATGTGTGAAAAGCTCGTCATTTTCCGGATTTACCTACGTCAACAAAGACATGTCGAGTCCTTGTGTTGCCGTCAAATGCTCCAATGCTCCGGGTGATGGTGTCACCATGCACAGATTTCCAGCGGATCATTGAGTTCGTGCTAAATATATCGTTTGTGAGTGCGAAGCGAGCGTTGTGGGAGCCTGTCTAAAGTCGCGTGGTTGGACACCTACCTCGCTTCCAAGATGGATGCTATTTATGCTATCCATCGAGTTACAAAAGAGGGAAACAAAACTACTTACTAGTAAATGATTGATAACCAAAAAGATTTTGCATGTCACAACCTACAACATAAGGATTTCTTCCTCGGAAGCGATCGAGGTTTTAGTCGGAGTGGCAGTAATATTGCAAGTAGTATTATAGTGACACCCTCCTCGCTTCCAAGAGTGAAATTGTGATGTTATAAGCAATGTCATGCAAAAGAGATATTTTACAACCAGAAGATAGTAGTTTAGATTTTGTAACTGGGCGTAAACAGTCACAGCAGTATTTATTCTCAGACTGGTGAGAACGAGATATTCGCGACAGGGCTCCGCCATTTTTTTTTTAAATCCAGGCGTCACGGTCTAAAGTCAGTTTGAGAATCAGTTAGAATATGATATGATTTGTTTTCATCAAGTTAAAAGATCAAAGCTATTTACTACTAGTAGTTAAATATGTACTAGTATTTAAATCATGGCTAAAACGATTTTGCATGACACCGCTTGTAAGAGAACGATTTAAGTCCATTATAACAAGCGATTTTGATAAAATCGTCTATGAAAACAAGTTGTATCTCGGGAAATAAGCAAATCAGGTGACACAATTTAATGGCAGAAGATTGTGAAAACATACACCTTTCATATTTCAAAACAGTTGTGACGATTACAGGTTTAGGCAAACCCATCAATAACATAATCCTCCCCCTAAAGTGTAGATGAATACTACCGCGACCCACAGAGTTATACCTCACGGCCCCTCTGATTGGTTGAAATTTCGTTCGCTGCAGAGAATTGTGCACTGTTGTCAAAAGGTCGATTTAAGGTAATAAAATGTCGAAATGAGTAGTGTTAATCGCGTAGTTTCTTTTATAACGGCGCCAGTAAATGATTTATGTGTCTTTACCCCCCTAGAGTATATATGGTCTTTAATTACTTTTTGAAATAAGATTTGTAAGGTAAATAGTATCTGACAGACACGCGATTATAGATATTTATTTATTACACACCATAAAATCGCAACATTTATTGTGGAAAAGATTCAAATGTCATATTTTCTCATCGTAGCTGCGCAGCAATACAGAGCACAGTGTTTTCCATGACTTCCTAATCACTACTTATCCCCAAGGATACTCTCCACCAAAAAATGTGTGCCACATCTTCGCGTCATTGAAGCAATAGCGATGATGCAAAAAAGCTCACAAGAGAACTTAAACACTAAAAAACGATGACGTTTACCACGTAAACGTGGATGATGTTCATTCTTGCAAGCATAAAATATTTGAGCGTGTTACGTCATTGTTATTGCTTGGGTGTTGTCGTCAGCGGATGATTGTTTTGTGAGCTGTACGCGTGTACCAGCTTAAGTTGTACGTTGGTTTTTTATTTATTATTTATGACCCGTGAAGGTCCGGGGTAGATAGGCCTTCAGCAACCCATGCTTGCCATAAATGCTTGCCGATTATGCTTGTCGTAAGAGGCGACTAACGGGGTAGGGTGGTCAGACTCGCTTACTTGGTTGACACAATGTCATCGGTTCCCAACTGAACAGATCGATGCTAATGTTGTTGATCACTGGATTATCTGGTCCAGTTATTTACAGACCGCAGCCATACAGCTGGAATATTGCTGAGTGCGGAGTAAAAGTAAAATCACTCACTCACTGTTATCCCATCTACCAGAACCAGAACTATTGATAGTGTGATGAGGTGTAACCCATGTGCTTGAATGTGACATAAGCTGAGGATACGTGTGTGATGAGATGTAACCCATGTGCTTGAATGTGACATTAGCTGAGGATACGTGTGTGATGAGGTGTAACCCATGTGCTTGAATGTGACATAAGCTGAGGATACGTGTGTGATGAGGTGTAACCCATGTGCTTGAATGTGACATTAGCTGAGGATACGTGTGTGATGAGATGTAACCCATGTGCTTAAATGTGACATAAGCTGAGGATACGTGTGTAAAGTGATGTAACCCATGTGCTTGAATGTGACATAAACTGAGGATACGTGTGTGAAGAGATGTAACCCATGTGCATACGTTCACTATCAAAGGGGAACTACTCTTCCTCCACGTCGGAGCGCCCCCGTCTCTTTCTCCCTGAGTCAGTAACTGCCACTTGGAATGTTACGGAATTGTCAGTATGAAATGTGAGTTGGTTACATCCTGCATGTTTTGAGGACATGAACTTTGCAATACAATGTGTTGGAAGAAGGTTTTAAAGACAATGACCTATGTGTACATTAACCGTTTCTGTACGTTCAAAATAGAACAGTGAAAAGGACTTGTGCTGCCATTTGCACTCATGAACCCTTGCAAACGTTCCATGTTCTACATTCTTACGAGTGTGATCTGCTTATCATTGTCGTGAGTGAATTAGAGCACATTCGAATCAGCTCGGAGTTCAGAATAGCTCGCAGCGGGAAGTGGATCTTTATCGAGACATTCATCAGGTTTATCAGTGAAAAACATCATCTTCATCAAGTCATCAAAGAACATGGAGGCAAATCGATTTCCCAATGGACAGGCACTCACGTTATCCTGTCAGGTATTTTTGCAAGACGATACATCTGACACTTGTCGCATCTCTTCAGTAAAAGTACCAGTCGTTGTACATTTAAAGTATTCGAAGGGAATCCAATGCTTTGTCTCAAACGGCGATTGTCACGTAATTGTTCAACCAGGTATCACTGGTTGTTCCAGCTATTTAGGATTCATGATAAGAATCATGTGCTTAAATCACAGGATTTAGAAAATAACCAGATTCGTGTTATATTTATTCTACACGTGTTTCATTGTATAGAGACCTGCCTATGTTGCAATCGCGAAGAAAGGTTTGTTGAGCAGGAATTGTAGTTTCTCTTCGTTTGAAACAGTAACTTATCAATGACTTTTAATCAGAAAAGAAGTCTATCACAATTTGACCTTAGGTCATCACCATGGAGTAGCCTGTCACGGGATTAGATCACGTTTTCTTCTAATATTAGAAACATTTTGTCTCTCAGTTTAAAATATCATAAAAAGTTAATTCCCGATGCCAAATTTGGAACAAAATCCAACAAAATCCAACGAATCCAAACACCATTATCAAGGTTGAAAACTCCTGGACGATTGATGATTTGAAATCTCTAGATTGGACACATGTCGGAATGAGAGGCGTTAAATTTTATTACATGTTTTTGTTTGGGATTTAACAAGTCAATGAAGCGCTTAAATATCGTCAATATTCCCAAATGGCATTTTCGCATGTAACACGAAATAGATGTGCATACTGGAAGTATGAATACATCACAGAGCCAAATAAATCGGGATCCCCCTGCTACAATTACAAGGGGACCTTCTCTCTTGAGCTACTAGCCAAATTTGAAACTATCGATGTGTATTCATACGGAATGAACAAGGACTGAAATATTCACACTTAAAGTGCTTTATGGTTCAACTTCTTTATTATACAAGGTGACAACGTTTCGAGACTCACCTGAAGAAGAGACAAGAATCTGTCTCGAAACGTTGTCACCTTGTATAATAAAGAAGTTGAACCATAAAGCATTTTTAGTTTGATTCTTCCAACTTCTAAATGCCTTCGAAACAACTGAAATATTCATAGCTTCAAGGTTGGGCCAAGCACTGAGCAATGGCCGTCTCCCTCTGCTACCTGACCTTCTCCCAGCTAGTGGAGAGGCGCATGGGTCTGTGTCCTACCTGTTTGTTGCAGGGCTGCCACTCTTGAAGCATCTGATGAGGCCTTATGGTGACCGTGAGAGAGTTTTCAACTTCCGACTAAGGCAAGACGAATTGTGGAAAAGTACCTTTGGGATCTTGGCATCTCGGTGGAGACTATTCCACACAAAAATCCAAGCCTTACCTGACACAAATACAGGAAGCAAATGTACTGTACTTCCACATGGTCCCAACTATGGTGTCCTAACTACATTTGTTGGCAATTTTATGTTGTCTTGTCTGCTTTAACTAAAATGTTTTAGTTTTCCAAGCTTGCTTTTCTGTCCATGTCTGTGATACACTAGTATTTCTTACTGTCCATCGTTCACAGGGTTTATTCTTAAAAATGTTTTCGTTGTTATTGTGTAAATTGTTTTCGTTACGTTGCCGATTAAATTTTTAACTCATTCACTCTTACGTTAAGCATAGTGGCCTTCTGTGGCATGGGTTGCTTTGGGATACGAGAGATTGAGAGAAACGAGAAGGGTAACCTAATGTTTAAGTCGTAGACACCTTGACGAATCCCCGATTTGACAGCACAATAATACAAATAGTGAGTGTGCTTTGAATATAACACATCGATTACCCTACCGGCCCCAGTCATGATGATTTGAGTAAAAATTGGTCCTTAGCAGCCAATGCTTGTTGTAAAAAGTGATTAATGGGATCGGAAGGTCAGGCACACTGACTTGACTTACACATGTCATCATATCCCAATTACTTAGATTGATGCCCAGGCTGTTTATCACTGGTTTGTCAATATGTATACCCATTCGAGTGATCTGATGAGTGAGTATAGTTTTAGGCCGCAGTCGGATGTATTCCAGCTATATGGCGGCGGTCTGTAAATAATCGAGTCTGGACCAGACAATCCAGTGATCAGCAGCATAAGCATCGATCTGCGCAACTGATAACCGATGACATGTGTCAAGCAAGTCAGCGAGCCTGACCACCCGATCCAGTCAGTCGCCTCCTACGACAAGCACAGTCGCCTTTAATGGCATGCATGGATTGATGAAGGCCTATTCTACCCCGGGACCTTCACGGGTATTCTACCCTTGGCGCAGTGAGTTACCTGATGAGCGTTTAGATACTGATGTATTGAATGTATGACTCATACTCATTTTCTTGGTTGGATACCATCTAGAGTGATGTTCTTGATTCTACGTGGACCCTAACTTGATTTACACCATCCCGTCAGCAATCACACTCAGAATTAGAATTACTATCATTACAAATCTGGATGGCTGTAAAAGTGTGCATCACCAACGATAATGAAAGTATGGTCACCGTAGAATTACGTATCAACTACAGTTAGCGGTATCAAGATAATGGAGTAAGTATCTTATGAGATACAAAGTGTGATCAACGTAGGTGAAAGTATTGTCTGTGCAGATGTAAATATATGTTGTTTGTCGAGACAGAAGGAATATGCCATACGTAGAGGTATATTGTACCCTCTGTGTACGTGTATATGAGATCATAATGTTCACGTATTCATATTTGACACATATAGTAACAACTGTCAGTTGCTGGAATTTGTCACGGAATGGATTTGATGGGATGATCGTCAAGAACGAAATACCGCTATGAGCATTACCTATCTACTTATCTGCACACATTTTACTAATTTTGATTAATTAATTAATTTTATTACAAGATGTCAGCCACTTAAACTTATATCACATCTCTGTGAAATAAATATCATATATCACGATGTAGGCAGTATAGTCGAATACTATCAGATCAAATGGTTTCAGTGAGTGAGTGAGTTTAGTTTTACGTCGCACTTAGCAATATTCCAGCTATATGGCGACGGTCTGTAAATAATCGAGTCTGGACCAGACAATCCAGTGATCAACAACATGAGCATCGATCTGCGCAATGAGGAACCGATGACATGTGTCAACCAAGTCAGCGAGGCTGACCACCCGATCCCGTTAGTCGCCTCTTACGACAAGCATAGTCGCCTTTTATGGCACGCCTGGGTTGCTGAAGGCCTATTCTACCCCGGGACCTTCACGGGTCTCAAATGGTTTCAACTTCATTTGTGCAGCCCAGAGTCCCGAGTAAATTTATTCAGGTAACCAGTAGCGATGGGTTTTATCTTGACCAAATGTTCTAGGAAACAAATCATAGGTACTTCTGTATTTTTGGACTCTAGATATTAGTGGGGTGGGTGAGAGGGTTTGCTTCGTGGGATAATGTGTTCGGCTCACGGAATCAAATTTTCAATGTTGTTTGGGGTTTGTAGCTGCACTGCCTTTCCTTTGACATCATACAAGTACGCGATCACTCATGGTCTTAACCTTTTCTCTAAATTGTTCTTGTCAAACGTGGAGCTGGATTTATAATTTAAGGGAGAATTTCAGAAAAAAATACATACCATCAATGGGCATTGTTTACAAAAGAAACAAATTTCAACCATCTGAGAAAGAACGCAACGGGTAAACTGATAACATAGATCGCTGACGTATTCGACGTCCAAACCAAAGTAATAGCCATTTGGTACTGCTGTCTTTGTACAAGTGGAATGAATTCCAGGAATAAGTATCACATATCCGTTCTTACCAATGCCAATGCGTCATTGCAAAACTGATACTTTATCAGTGAATGTAAAACAGCTTTTTCGCAAATTGTCAATATTTTCAGGTGGCAAAAAAGACGTTAGTTTTTAAATGTCTCTGTGTCTTAGAAAGTTAAAGCACAGAAACTGAGACTTGAGACTAGAATAACCTCCTCTGGTGACCTGGTGACCGTGGCAACTAATAATCATACATATTTAATTTGATTTTGGATTCACACGTGGTTTTGTTGAACATTAATTATATTGTCCTACATTCACCATCAAGCATCAACTGAGGATAATATGTGGAAATAAACTGTTCACTGCAGGGTTAAAACAAAGTAATATATGAGCCCCCCTGGTTAATCTGATTTTAGATTATTTATTGATGCTCAAAATAAAAAGAATGCCGATCTTTGCCCAGATTTATTCTCAATTAACGACTACTGCAATTTCAGACCGGCAATTTATGGAGTAGGTGATATTAGCATCTGTAATCCTCTGTTCTGAAACAGTGCCTGTCTATCTTGGGAAATTATGGAAGTCAGCAACAGCCTAATAATTTTGAGTTATCAGCCAGGGAATGGTGTAATGAAGAATACCTCCACTCAGAATGTTAACACAGCTGGGAGTACTCAGGGAAATATTCCATACGACAGGAAAGCAAACTAAATTGTCAGACGAAACACAGAAAACAAATGTCAGATGTAGAAAAAGAAAACCTTACTTTGTTCATGAACAAGTAGAAAATGTGTTAATACATTTGTTGTTTAGTTCTCTGAAAATTTTTTTTTATGCAAAAGGCTGCTAGGGTGTAGGTTTTCGCTAAGGGAGTTAAACATCTCTTAGCTCGGTAGTGGGACAAGCGCTGCTTTTACTTTTCATTGATTTTACTGGCGTTGTTGGTCCGCTCTCTGACAAATGGTGGCTTGCGTAAACAGACTTTAACTGAACCAAGCACTTTTGATCCGATTTCGTGTTAATACCAGTTCTGATTTCAATCTCACGTACCACTTGGAAGCCACCACTCTACTTGCAAAATAAAATCAGCGGATGCAACTGACCGTATTTGCACAGATGGGCAAGTAAAAGGGTTCAACGTTTTACCTTTCACTCGTCTGTTCACGACACTTATGGAGCTGAGATGCCTTCCATGAAACATGTGAATCCGGCAAGGGCTTTCCCTATGCTATTGTCAAGGGTGATGAGTCTTTCATCACACATACCGTGTATACCCGCGTGTAATGCGCCCCCCCCCCCCCCCACCCCCATCTACATCTCTTCAACAACAAATACTGTTTCCACAAACTGAAGATCACAAAATTGCGTCATGTAAAGTATTGAAATAGAATCTTGAAAGTAACATTTAATTAATCAAGACAACATGAGTTTGAAAAGACACCTCATTTGGGTGAAATTCTGTATGATGTAGGCTTCTTAGAGTAATATTGAAAACTTACTCCTAAACAACAGATAATATTTGCACAAGTTAAAATAAACAAAACTGCGTCATGTAAAGTGTTGAGATAGAATCTTGAAACTGACGTTGAATTAAATACGACAAAATAAGGGGTAAAAAACACCTCAGTTGGGTAAACTTTTGTATAATGTAGGCTCCTTAGAGATATATTTGACACTTAATACTTAACAACAAATAATGTTTCCACAAACTGAAGGTCACAAATTTGCGTCATGTAAAGTGTTTGAAATAGAATCTTGAAACTAACTTTCAATTAATTAAGACAACGTGTGCTTTAAAAGACACCTCAGTTTAATAAAATTCTGTATAATGTAGGTTCCTTAGAGTAATATTTAAAAAAAACTCCTAAACGACAAAAAATGTGTCCACAAACTGAAGGTATCAAAATTGCTTCATATAAAATGTTGAAATAGAATCTTTGAACTAACGTTGAATTAAATGAGACAAAATGGTTGTTAAAAGACACCTCAGTTGGGTATACTTCCGTATAATGGAGGCTCCTTAGAGTAACATCTGAAAATTACTCTTAAACAACAAATACTCTTTCCACTAATAGAAGGTCACAAAATTGCGTCATGTAAAGTGTTGAAATAGAATCTTGGAACTAACGTTGAATTAAATAAGACAAAATGGATGTTAAAAGCACACCTCAGTTGGCTAAAATTATAGGTAATGTAGGCTCATTAGGGTACTCAAGTGTGGTTCCAGTAAGGGAACATGTACTCTTACAAAAAGTAGATGAACTTGAACTTTCAATTTGGATAGGAGGAGTAAACGTTGACAAACGTTTCAAGGACAGACATCTCATGAACGCATCACCATTTCCCTCTATTACCACCCCTAAACACTACGCATGATATGCACGTGCACAACGCTGCAGCACCAAACGCGAGCATGTGGTCCCATTCTTCATTTTGACGGTTTTCAAGAAGTTCGAGAAATCACTTAGAACATTAATTTTCACACTCATCTTGCATCACACATTTGTTAGTGTTTGTTTCTAGTCGTTTGTTTTAAAATGAAAATCGAACACATGCAAATGACATGCCATTCACCAATCATCTTTCAAAATCGACTACATTCCAAATATGGTGATGCACTCTCAAGACATTCAATATTATCATATCAACATTGATTGACTCCGATAAATCACCCAAATATTTTTTAATGGTAAATGAAAAGAAATGTAGTTCCCCTACTTGTGTTTAAGAGTATATTATAAGGTCGCCGACCTTCATGTCAGCCAACTCGAACAATGATGTAGTAGTACCCGCGAAGGCACTATGAAACAAAAACTTAAAGCTGACATATAATTCTACTACAACAACACCTACATATTAAATGAACATTTCAGGATTAACACTGCAGCTTTGGTAGCCAAAGACGTTTTAACAGGATGAAGCTGAGAAAGACATTTTATGTGGTGAAATACAAGGGTAGGTCAATATGAGCCATGCTAACGAACCTTTACATTTGGCTGCCCTACTTCACCGTAAACCAAATCCTGTCGTTACTTTCAAAGTCAACTGCTGATAACAGGAATTTGACTGAGACAAAATATTGCTGCAAAGGTTCTGATGTCAGGTGAGGTTCAAAGACCAAACCTACAAACGAAAATACAAAACGGAAGCGGGATTAAGATAATGTTTCAAGTAAGATTCGGTGGCCATGTGGTAACGGATCGTCAGAATGGCTCAAATAAAAAAAATCTAAAAAACGTAGACTACTCTTTATTTTCTCTTAACTTCTTTATTTTCTCTTAACAAGGGGGTATTCCATGAGATATAATATCTTCCTCCAATTTATTTTGCTAAATATGACTACTTTAGTTTTGGCTTCATTGGCTAAACACCCGAAAACCTTTCATTTGGCAAACTGTGCAAATACGTGAAGGAGACTCTTATATTACCCGTAAGAGAGGTGGCTGCACAGTTGTAATGAGATTGAAAACAGGACACAACATGGAATCGTATTCCATAGTGTTTGGTTCAGTTGACCCTACAACACAGTTCTGGGCCCGTTTGTAAGTTCAACAGACCATTAACTACTCCTTCATGGTTAACCACTCCTTAACGTTAAAATTAAGAGAGCGAAAGCCCGTTGCTCAAAGTTCCGTTGACTTCTAACAGTGTTTTAGGAACACATTAACGTAACGTCATGAGAGGGGGTACAGTAGCTCAGTAAAGTTACCACTAACATTAGTTCAAGACCTAGCTCCATAGAAACAAAATGTCATTTATTGTCTAGCCTAATGCACCATTCACAAACATTAGACCAGAAAGAAAACCTAAGGAATTGAGATATTTGTTTCTATTGATTTTAAGGAACTGGAATTATAACAACGATACCAATTTCCGGGAGATGCCATCGACTACGTATCTTTGGTTCGTGGTGATATTGAGAGAGACTCAATAGAAACCATGCTCTCACTATCCCTTTAGTTTTTGTGCCATATTTCTCCATTTTCTTTTCACTTGCCCTACGTCACGTGATAACACAGGCTCAAGGAATTGTAGGGAGTGCTTAGGTCTTTAGCTGGCTGTCAACCTCTAATCTCACCAACAGTTAACAGAAAAATAAAAAAAAGACCTTTCAGTAACCAAACTTTAACATACTGTTAAGTAACTTTTCGTTAGCTATAACAGGTCGGCAATGTTTAACGGTACGTTAATATAATTTCTTTGAACCACCGGGCCCAGATCAATAAATGCAACTCACAAAACAAGCTAAGAAGAGTTTTAACCCCTTAGCTATCAGTTATACACCTTGACAGAGTTTTCCAAAAGGAAACGCATTCAGAAAGCCAAATAAAAATACATATTCGCTAGCATTAGATATCAGAACAAAAACACTGTTCTTTCTTTGGATAGATTCCATCCAGATACTTTGGTTTTACTACCAATGGATATGTTCCCTCGTTACACTCCCCGAATTGTTCACATTCTATACTGGATCTTGAAATAGTTGCTGTTAAGATGTGGTTTCACTGTACAATGTACACTGTATTTCCTTGGTCTGATATAATGATGTAAAGGATCTACGTGTGATTGGTAGTTCAGTGATTTGAAGTAAAGTATGTGTGCCATGTGAAACTAGACTAACATGTGAAAGAACCTTGGATAAAATCTGTTAACTCATCAAGTGGCTGGGAAAGAGGTCGTTGGAGGCAAATCACAAACCGTTATCTTTCGGAAACTGGATATTACACGTCTGTTTCTGGCTTTCAGGATTTCCCAAGGTAGACAGGGACTGTTTTATGACAAAGCAGTGAGGTTCTTAATGTCAACTACACATTGCTGGTCTCAAGTTACAGTGGTCATTAATCCGATAATACGTCTGAGCAAAGGTTGCCATCTCTCAAATAAGGACACTACTACATATACAACCAGGTTGAAACCTTCAATAAACTCATACATGGAACCGGGTTCAAAGTTGCAATGAACTCATACATGGAAACCAGGTTGAAAGCTTCAATGAACTCATACATGGAAACCAGGTTGAAAGCTTCAATGAACTCACACATGGAACCAGGTTGAAAGCTTCAATGAACTCATACATGGAACCAGGTTGAAAGCTTCAATGAACTCACACATGGAACCAGGTTGAAAGCTTCAATGAACTCATACATGGAACCAGGTTGAAAGCTTCAATGGATTCATACATGGAAACCAGGTTGAAAGTTTCAATAAAGTCATACATGGAAACCAGCTGGATCCTGCTTGGAGGAGCGGGTAATGAATCGCACTGAAACCATCCGGAAATGGTGCAAACTTCAGTTTAATAGAAACCACCTCGAAACTAGTAAAGCTAAATGGGAGACAAATCAGGTGATCGAGAAGGCCATGGTTACAGTAAACGTTGTTAACTGGAGAAAGCACTGGCAAACACGTGCAACATGAGGATAATTGATCCACCGTTGACGTTGCAAAATCTCTTCTATACTGCGAATCCCGTTCTGTGCATATACCACATGTACTTGAGTTGTTCGGCTATTATGATGGATCGCCGCCCCCACCATGACGCCACAACCAACAAATCTATCGATCTGCTGTTCCTAACGTTCGTAACGACATCTGTATACACGCGAACGTCCATCAACGTTCTTTTTTGAGAAGAAGCCGAGTCTCATCTGAGAACAGAGTTGTCCGCCATCTTTCCTGCGACCATCTCATTTGTTTCCTGTACGGGTAGGTTCGGCGCAGGCCTTGGATTGGGGTTGGTGCGGATGTTGCGTTCGGGGTGCGTGAACAAATATGTTTGAGCCGGATGTCGCGATCCTGAGCAGAGGTGGTAACACTAGGTCGATCTGATCTGGGTCTGTCATTAGCACTGTCAGTGTTGTTGCATTGAGTCTATATGATTAAGATGGTCTTTCTGGACACGCCCGCGTGTCTTTCTACCTCATACCGCGAAACCCCTACTTGTAAACAGCTTTAGTGTTTTTTGACAATAAACACATGTAGAGTACCATCAATGTGGCCTTGTAAAGCCTGCATTCATAGACTTCGGGCGGGATTATACACTATTGTTAATTTGTTATTTCATGGAGGGTGCATTTTATCGATTCACTACAAACGTGAATTTAACGTTACGTATTTATATTACGTTTCTTTCTCTTAAATATTTTGTCGTCGGCAAACATTCCTCTACGTGTTGAGATTCAGCACGGTCTGTGTGAAATATGTTCCTAAAACTCAAATTGTTCCTATGTCCAGTTTCTTTCTTTAGACAGCAGTCCTTATGGATCACGTCTGATGATAATTCTGTTTTGAAATATGAGTTTAAGTGAACGAATGAGTTGAGTTTTAAGCCGCATTCAGCACGATTCCAGCTATATGGCGGCGGTCTGTAAATAATCGAGTCTGGACCAGGCAATCCAGTGATCAACAACATGAGCATCGATCTGCGCAATTGGGAACCGATGACATGTGTCATCGAAGTCAGGGAGTCTGACCACCCGATCCGATGAGTCGCCTTTTACGGCAAGCATAGTCTACTTTTATGGCATGCATGGCTTGCTGAAGGCCTATTCTACCCCGGGACCTTTACGGTCCAGGGTTTACTGGGTATCTGAAGTGAAGTATTTTCAGTAAAGTATTGCCTGTGTGTGATTGGTGTACTAGTCGCTTATTTGAAACCACCTTGATTTATACCCGTCTAACCAATCAGGGAGCGGCGAATCTGTCGCTGCCGCCAAATCATCGACCATTATCTTCCTGGAACTGGAAATTACACGACTGTTTCTGGCTTGGAGTTTTTCCCAAGGTATACATGATTTTCTTATGACAAATGAGTGGAGTTGTTAATGTCAAGTACACAATAAATTGCTTGACTCATATTACGGTTATCATTAACTAAGAATGAACTCGGAGCAAAGGTTAGCTTAATTAAAATTAGAACAACAATAAATATTAAACTGTTGGACTAAGCTGCAGCAGATAGTTTGTCAGTAGACACTTTTATGGTGCACTGATGAAAATAGTCCAAATTATTAGTCTCGAAGAAGTATAGTGCAGTATATCTTTCAATTGTATATACATTTTCCTCCCTTCCTTGCTGTCTGTATTCTGTTATTCTGCATATTAAAATATACAAATACACTTGACATTCTAAACTAGGTTATATGTGTTTTGTAACCTTATTGCTTATTGATGCAGAAAGACTGACTTGCATTCAAGGATAAAGAAACGTTTTTGTGAGGACGCATGGCCATTCTGTATGTTACAAGTGCACTTGACATTTAGAATTTGGTAACATGTTATGTTTTGCTGTTCTAAACTTCAAATTTATCGTTGCAAAATGCCGTCAGGCTTTTTTTCTGTTAGCTGACATTTTATGATGATAAGATGAATTAATGAGGATGAGGAGTGTATGAATCATTTATTGGAAAGCTTTCGACATGTCAACAGCTGTCTTGCTTTTAATTGGCTTTTGGGTCGGAATACTGTTACGAGAGTGTATTATCTGTGTTTACTGTTACGAAAGTGTAAATTGTATCATTGATTAAGTGATAATTATTTTGGGGGTCAGAATGTTTAGAGTTTTGAGTTATAGTTATTATGGGTCACATTTCGTATCATTAAAGTTCAGTGCTATTAGTGTCTTAGCGCCAGTCCTTTAAGGTAGCGGTTTAGAGTTACCTCTCTTTAAAAATGTTTTAAGGTAAACACGAGATTACGAGAAGGTTCCAAGTTAATGGTGACAGCCGCACACTGCTCGAATCAGTGGCTTTGTGTATAAAGTTTGGTTATTGTGTTGGCGACACGGACAACACATACGGATTAACTGGAGTGCATCATTTGGCTAACATCAACCTGTTGCCTCTCCGTCAACGCTTGACCTACAAAACCGCTGCCTGACCGCTCGCCGTGTTACATTCAGCTTGGTGAGTTGACATTATATTTGTGACCCATTACTTTAGATGTGACATAGTTGCATTGTAAATGTAACCTCTATTGTGAATCTTGGTATCTTGCTTTTGCTTTTGCTCAACACAAAATACTGAAAATTTTAGACTTCTCAGTGTAATATTTTGCTGGTTCTGATGGGATTTCTTATACCATTTGTCACGGCAAATTTTCAACCGGAACAAAATATCCCTAACATACGAAATTGTGTGTTGTTATTAGTTCATCTGCTGCTTATATTTCTGAGTGGTATAATTTTTAAAATAATATAGTGTGTAGATAATTGCATTTGCTTGCTGTTTAACGCCTCATCCTGCATTGTCACTACACGAATTCTTGAATTCTTTTCTTCTAAACCTCTCCTTCAAAATACAAATACAGTACAGCGCTTGACAGATGTCAAAGGAGAGGCGGTGCAGCAACATTAAAATTCCTTGATACCCAAACCATCTTTAAATGTCCACAAATACAAAATTATCAGTGATCTATTTGCAGAGCGATTAGGTCAAAAGAAAACCAAACACCCTTTCTGTTAATGAGGACTAATCTTATGGGTGTACAATAGGCGACGTTTCAAGACAGAAACTAATGGTAAATCCACACAAACACAAATTGTCCCCATTGTTCATCTTCTAAACTTCTAGAATGACAATCTAAAAATACCCTCTTTATTGCTACTCTGAATTTAGTTATTTTTCCTCGTTACTGAGATACTAAGACAGTATAATTGTTCAAAGATCTCTGATAGTCCTTTCATGTAAAAAGCACTAAAAAAGAAGTATAAAAGCAGTAACTGCTGTAGATATATGTATAATGTACACGGACACAAGAATCAATTTGATTAGAGGAAAGAAACATCTCTTCAGATGCTATTCATTTGATTCAATGCTAGACAAGAAATTAAGTGTCATCCATTCAGTCAATATCCCTCAAAGTCAAAAGGCCCATCACCGAACTTGACTGGTTATCAGTGTTGGCAGTTCAGTAGAAACAGGAACGCCCGTCATAAATCTGGGCACATATTCTGATGTATGTGAAGCATTTTCACCCTCCAGACAGTATACCTGATCCCAATGAAGGTCAGTTTCCACAGGACGTTAGTCGAATACTGCTAATTCTCGGATTCGGTACCAGTGCCTTTCGACACGTAACCAGTCTTTTGCACCTGGAAGTTAGGTCTGCTTCAACAGTAAGTGCACGACACTGAATGCGTGTAATCAACGAAAGTAGAGCAAGTAATCACCTGTGCCCAAAGTGACGACACGTGCATGTTGATCTGACCGATGCTCAGAATCGTGACCTGCCTGAGTACTTTCCATTCCACGATCGCTGGATCCCCGAATCAGGATGTCGTAGGTCCTTGTCATGCATACACAATTTGGGAGTGCCCACATGATTTATGAACGGCAAAGTCAAGCACGCCCTGCTTAACCGCACTGATTTTTCGATCACAGTAATTACAGGATTCTGAGTGGTCCAGGATGGCTTATAACAGACATGTACACCGCTGAAAAGCTGGGATCAGGATGTCACTGAAACACTCATTTAATGTCGCCATACTCCTACTGCCCGGTGTTGTGTAAGCCACAGGACTTGTATCCCTTGAATTCATGTGTCCTCGCTGCGCGAGTTATATTTGTGCAAAAAATCATACAGACTAATCGACAGACCTGCAACCTTCAAATATACAAGCAAACACTCCTGATGTCGCTTTCAGGTTACCTCTGCAACAACTGGGTTGCCAAGTTTAATCAGTTTGACAGTTATGAAATATAAAACAATATTAAAATTGAAAAAATATGCCACAAAATTTGGCAATCAGTACTCGGTTATTAATTAGTGTTGACGCTTTTCAGTCATGTCCCCAACCAATCCATATTCTTAGTGTGATGTAGGTTTTATTTTCATGTTCTTAAGTTCACATTTTTACAGCTACACTATATGCCTCGTTTTTGTTTTCAGATGGCTGTATCTGTTGCACCTGGCGAATAAAAGGTCACTAATTGTTCCCGATCCAGTTGAGGAGAGGATCTGCAAAAACACAACGGGCCAACAGCACTAGCTATCTTGATTACAAAATAGGAAGTTTGATCCTCCCGTTCTCAAAAGCTTTTGGCACAAGTTGAGGAAGGAAATATGCCTACTTAAGAGGAAAGATGAACTTTCCATGAAAGCTCCAATACTCAATAGGTGAACATTTTAGTCGGCATGGACTTTGGAAGAAGTTGGCAGTCGGCATGGACTTTGGAAGAAGTTGGCAGTATCCGCACCATTAAGTTTGAACCAGGTAATTTACTCATGTTCATGACGTCTAATGGTGGTTAATTTACATAGGTTAATGTTCTTTGACATTATTGATATGTTTTAGGCTATTGCAAAATGAAAACTTGACATTCAGTATTTTGGGGACCATAATTTTATTATTTATTTTAAGGCAATTATTTAAGCTGTATGCTGTGCACTGAACACCTGGACATCAACAGAAAACAGAAACTCGTCTCGGCGCTTGTCTTTAACGTTGATAACATTTACGATGTCGGACTATCCTCCAAAATGAAGTTCACAGAATGGAGAACAGTGGAACTGAGGAGTTCAATAACGATTGCGTCCACCTCTAGCGTCTCGTACAGCCACACAGTGTCTCCTCGTGGATCTCAGAACGTCAGTGAACACTGCCCGAGGAAGACCTCGCCATTGCTCAACAAACTTGCAACGTCTGTGGTGGATTAACTTATTGACGAACACGTCGTTCCAGTTCGTCTCAGATGCGTTCGATCGGATTGAGGTCGGCGCTGCGCAATGGCCAATCCAGAACTTGAACACCGGCATTTCTTAGAGAATTGTGCATGCGAACTGCTGTATGGGGCCTGGCGTTGTCTTCTTGGAACGTCAGTTAGTCCAGAGGCGTGTCTCTGCATGAACGGAAGCAGTATAGGTTACAAACTCTGATCCCTGTACTGGACAGCAGTTACGTTCCCTTGAACAACAAGAGGACAACGTCCGTGTGCGCAAAGAGATCCCAAAACCATGACGTTCCTGACATCAAATCGGTCAACTTCACTGTCGCAGACTTGAGAGAGACGTTCACCTCGTCAGTTGCACAAATGGGCCTTGCCTTTGGCAAATCTCAAGTGAAGTTGAGATACGTCACTGAATACAATCGAAATCCACTGTCTTTGAGTATACCCAATCTGCCTTGTGCCCCACGCAAGTCGGTTACGGCGATGAAGAGGCGTTAAGATTGATTCGTTATGGGGTCTCCCGGGGCGAAATCGGGCGGCACGCAAGCGATTTCTGACAGTTTGTAGGGTTATCCTTCCACCATCTCCCTACTTGTGGACGTTGTAGTGACAAATCTGTTGCGAGGATGACGGAATAGTATTGCTGCTTCTTCCCGGAGAGATGTCACACGTGACGCCCCTGGCTTCGGGCGATCTGCAACTGTTCCTGTTTGATGCATTCCCATCCTAAGATTAAAAATTGGTTGTCTTGAGACAGTTAAAGGCTGTTGCACCAGCGACCAAAGACTGACCAGCAAGGAGTCTCCCATATATACGTATATAATAAGAAGCGGTTAAAATGGTGATTAGACAAATTGACGGGGGTCATTCACAGTTCAGAGGGTTTCCCTTCCTCTGAGATTAATTACCCGCGGGTAGCAAAATACAAAATTTACCATGTTCTGTTTAGATTAATAACCATTTAAGTTTTTCTCACATGTTGTTCCTGTAAAACATGAAAGTAGACATGTCACCTGTGAGATAGTAATCGTTATTTGTTGAAAATATTAGAAACATTACAAATGGCAAGGTGACAGAATTATCATGTTATCTAATTATTTCCTGAGAAAGTGTAACAAACACTCTTATTTCATTGTCAAAGAACCAGTGATCCCATCTATGTGATCAAGAATGTATATCTTAGGTAATTCAATCAACACACAATTTACCCATTTTGCAAGATCAAATCCCTCAGCAAAACTAACACTGTCAGTGCTTGAAACCATGCAAGCTTTGTGGTTGCAGCTGCTTCCCAAACTTGCTTCTTCTCATCCTCACCTACAGGTAACTACATTTGGGTCAAAGGCCTTCTTCGTGACTCTTTGATGATCAGTGCTCAAAGTGTCATAACAGCACCATATGAGTCAAATGTGTAAACTATAAACATTTACTTTTTGAAAACTAATTTCATTATCTTTAAGAATGTCTTCTTGTTTTCATATTTCTATTTTTGTTGAAAAATACCCAACACTTTAACGATAATTATCTTAGGTCAAATTGTGGCCTAACCAACTGCCACGGAGGAACAGAAAGAAGACGGAAGGGAGCTATGGTTTGCAGCTCAATGCCGGCCGAAGAAAGAAAGGGTTTAATTCTGTATGCCTAGAGGTGGAACCAGAGAAGATTTCTTGTCGTATTAATCCTAATGAAGGCGATTGAACACACTGTTATAGACAGGGTTAGATTCATTAGAGTGTAATTTAGTAATGTATTCTAACAACAGTTTTGTTAGACGTTGTGTAAGAGATGGTTCATCGGCTTCAACGTTAAGACTGTCAATAATCGAGTTTGAAACGGACCAGTGATCGATAGAGGTGTAAGAGGGTAGTTTGATCCCCTCCCCACTTTGAGCTGGCGACAACCTAGTGCCTTCAGGCATTTAGCTTTAAGGGACTTAATATAGGGTAAGAAGGTTAAATGAGAATAAACAAATAAGCCCAAGAACTTGGCCCCCTTGACAACTTTGAGTGCCATTTAAAGATAGATCAGGGTCCTTATGCGGCTCATATTTTGTACAAATATGTATACAATTTGTTTCGGATTTGGAAAATGTTAAAGCCGTTTTCAAGACACCATTTATTCATTTTATTCAGACACAATTGTAATTGCCGTTCAAGAAATATTGAAATCATCCACTAAAAGTGACCCATCGATTGAATCATTTAAAACCTTGGATAATACTAAATAAAGATACGGCGGACAAAATACTACCTTGAGGGACACTTTGATCCTGATTGTAATGATCAGACAGGGTTGAATCAACCCGTACTTGAAATATTGCCTGTCTTTTAAAAACTGTGATATAAAAAGAGGCAAACGTCCTCCCAATCCAAAGTCATGTATAGTCTGGTTCATAATTATTGAGAATTTTTCTTCTTACTTTGAGCTATCCTAACACCTCAACTGATTCACTGATACTTAAAACTAAGTAATGGTATAAGGGAGGTAACTCATCTTGGCCTACTGAGTATAGTACAATTAGAGTTACCTCCCCTGAATTTGTAGCAGACGTCATTTTCCTCAGCACTGTCAACAATGTCTGCTGAAGATAAAAGAAGGTTGATTTTTGAGTTGTGTAATCAAGGAATTGATGATGTAAATACATTGGCAGAGAGAACAGGAACTCCTCTTTCTACTGGGTATAGGATTAGGAAGAATTTTAAAGAGGGAAAGGATTTTGGGCACCAGAAAGGAGCAGGGAGACCCAGAAAATTGGACTTCTCAGATCGCGTCCGGCTGGGAATTTTAGCGTCTAAAAAGCAAAGGGCAAGCATCTCCAACATCAGGTATGAAATGATAGAAAGGGGGTCAACAGTTGTATCAAAATCTACAGTTAGAAGAAATTTGATTGATCTTGGATGGGAGAAAAAGACTGGAATTCCTTCTCCTCTCATGAAACAAAAACATAAAGACAGGCGTGTTGAGTGGTGTTTGGCACATGAAAACTTTGACTGGGAAAATGTGATTTTTACTGATGAAAGCTCAATATGGGTATATCCCAATAATGTGAAAATAGGGACAAAGTCTGCGTCAGCACCGTTGTATCGACGACCTAAATACAGCCCAAAGTTTCATGTATGGGGAGGGATCTCCTTATTAGGAACGACCCCGCTGTGTGTGTTTGAGGGAAATCTGACAAGTCAACGCTACACTAACATATTAGATAACTTTCTCCTTCCAAGTGCACATGTGTTTTATGGAAATGACTGGATTTTGCAGCAAGATAATGATCCTAAACACAACGCAAAACAGGAGAAAAATGTGACTGCATTACCATTTCCTGCATATAGTCCTGACTTAAATCCCATTGAGAACATTTGGGGGATGATGAAGGAATGTGTGAATCAAAAGGGGTTGACAAAAATTGAAGACATGAAGAGAGAAGTGGTCCGATACTGGGACAGCATAACTCACGAGACACTAACCTCTCTGATAGGAAGTATGCCTACCCGTCTTAGACTGTGCCGTGAAGCTCAAGGAGACTTGATAAAATATTAAATTGTTACCTACACAACATGAAAAGGTCAGTTCACTTTCACAATACATTCAATTTTATCTGATTTGTTCTCGTTTAATAATATGAAATGCTTTAGCTATTCTCAATAATTTTGAACCATACTGTAAATCCTTCAAAATGCCATGCTTCCAGGTCGTATCATAAGCTTTCTCAAGAACAAAGAAAATTGATACAGCGTGTTGTTTATTTACTAGAACATTTTTAACAAAGGATTCTAAACGTACCACATCATCAATGGTACTACGATTTTCCCTGAAACCACATTGGATATTTGTGATAAGGTTAATGGTTTCAAGATACCAAGTTAATCTATTATTCACCATACGTTCCATGGTTTTGCAGACACAGCTAGTGAGCGATATCGGTCTGTAATTTGATGGATCTGTATGATCCTTGCCAGGTTTTGGGATTGGAACTACTATGGCATGACGCCATGAAGGAGGAAATTCTCCAGACGTCCATATTTGATCAAATATACCTAAAAGGGTCATCAGACATGGTTCAGACAAATGTTTCAGTAGCTGGTAATGTATATTATAAGCACCAGTGGCAGTGTCATGAGCTTGCTCAAGAGCAGTATGTAGATCATGTAATGAAAACACATCGTTGTAATCATCACCGTTACTTTTTTTTTTACTTTTTTTTTTTTTTTTTTATTATCCATTCAACTCAGTAGACAGATACACAAATAAATGATGCAACAGCACAAGTACATAATAAGACAAAAGTTCATATGGATAAAAGTTATACATACTGGATATATGGCAGCAGTGGTGACCATTTTCTGTCAAATGGTAACATTTTATTATTCTTAGTAGCAATAAACTTTTCAGTTTTGAAAATATCACCCAGTATTTTTAGAAATGCATCCAGTGATAACTTGGTGTTTTTAATACTTGATACATGAATGTATTTTTTACCAGCAAGAAGTATATGGTTCATTAAGTCAGTATTATTTCCACCAATTAAGACTGTATATTTTGTCAGGGTAAATGTTTCTGTTGTCTTATTGTCAATATATTCTTTCAGTTTCAACCAGAATGTTTTCACACATTCACATTCCCAATAAATATGTATCAAATTTTCAGACACTAAGTTACAAAAAGAGCAAAGTTCATCATCAACTAATTTCATTTTCAGTAATTCTTTTTTTGTGTATATAATATTATGAATAAATTTAAATTGAAAGTCAATCAATTTTGTATCTTTTGTGCATCTTCTATAATCTTTAAAAATATATTCCCATGGGATTACAGTGTCAAAGAGTTGTTGCCATTTTTCACATGTAGAAGGGAAAGTTTCAGTACTTATAAGCTTATCATAGAAATATCTTGACCTCTTTGGTGCTGAAAGTAAACATATCAGTGGTGTGCTGAGATAGTGATTATGAACAATCAATAGATTATTTCTAATAGTATCTTTCCATTTTC
Organism: Haliotis asinina; assembly: GCF_037392515.1. Lineage (NCBI taxonomy): Eukaryota > Metazoa > Mollusca > Gastropoda > Lepetellida > Haliotidae > Haliotis > Haliotis asinina. The sequence goes on from NC_090292.1 coordinate 27,576,713, forward strand.
TTGGTATATTTGAAAGAACCTGGTAGTAATCAAGAACTGTGCCTTTGATTTTGTAAGCTTTCTTAAGTTCATTAAATGACAAAATACCCTGATCATTACACAAGTCTCTTATAGAGTGAATACCCTTAAAATACCAATGTCTTATAATAAAATTACTATTTTGGAATTGATGGTTGAACCAAAGGGGTTCAGATAAGATTTGATTAATATCTGTAAAATCAGTTTTATGTGTTCTATAAAATATTCCCCATGCTGCCAACACATCTTTCCAATAGGGATTAATTATTTTCACATAATTTTCAATGTTGGCTCCAAGCAGAAATATATCCTTGAATGGAAAGGTACTAGGGCTAGTGTTTTTATTTTGGAGATATTTATTTAATACTGACAGTTTTAATGAGTTAATGAATACCTCTATATTAACCATTCTTAGTCCCCCTTCTTCATATTTTCTAATAAGTGTTGTTCGCTTTATCTTATCGCGCTTATCATTCCAGATGAATTTATAAAATATATTGTTTAATTTATCAATGAATTCCTTTGGAGGATTTGGGAGTGAAGTGAATATATGCACTAATGATGAGAGTGCTAAAGTTTTAATAACCGTTATTTTCCCTATTAATGTCAAATTTCTTTTTCTCCAATTCCCAAGAGTTCTATTAATAATTTCTAGTCTTTTTCTTGTATTAATTACCCAAAGGTTATTCAACTTAGGATTAAGCTTTATTCCTAGTACATCAAAATCCCCACTGTGCCAATCAAGCTTAAGATCCTGACATAACATCATGTTACTACCTGCCATTGAGCCTATCCATATTGCTTTAGTCTTCTCTACGTTTATTTTTAAACCAGACATTTTGTAGAAATTATTTAGGGTGTCAATTGCTATGCTTAAGCTTTCTTCACATCCATCAAGAAATAATTCAGTATCATCTGCATATTGTCCAATTTTATGTTCAGTATTATTCAACGTCATTCCTTTTATTGCACTGTTGTTACGGATCATTGTTCCTAAAATTTCTGCCACTAAAAGGAATATGTAGGGAGAGACCGGGTCGCCTTGTCTACAGCCCCTTTCATTGTGAAAAAACTGAGATAGATGACCATTTTGTATAACACAAGATGTAGGATCATTGATTAATATTTTGATCCATTTTTCCATATTAGGTCCAAAGCCAAATTTTCCTATTGTTAGAATTATAAATTCTTTAGAGACAGTGTCGAAAGCTTTTTCAAAGTCAATAAGTAACAACAGTCCCTTTTTACCCTGTAATTTTGCTTCAAACATAATATCATATACCAGTCTAATGTTCTCACTAATACATCTTCCAGGGATAAAACCTGTCTGAGTTTCATGAATTAGTGTATTCAAAGTTTTTTTAATTCTATTGGCTATACATGTACTGAGTATTTTATACACAGAATTTAGAAGGGAAATTGGGCGCCAGTTTTTTAACAACTGTCTATTTTTGTTAGCTTTTGGAATGCATGTGATGACGCCTCTTTTGATTGTTGGACTTAACATATTTTGCCTGAATGTTTCTGATATATATCTACAAACCCAAATATGGAGATCTTTCCAGAAAAATTTAAAGAATTCTATTGGGAAACCATCTATTCCTGGGCTTTTGTTATTTTTCATTGATTTAACAGCTTGTGTTATCTCATCTATTGTAATGCCACCCTCAAGAGTTTCAGCTTCAACAGTTGTTAGTTTTGGTGTAATAACATCATTGAATATCTCAATATATTTACTTGCTATTGTACCACCTGATGCATATAGATTTTCATAAAATTTTCTCTGCTCATATAGAATAGCCTTACCATCTGATATTACTTCTCCTTTATCATTAATGACACTATTCATAAGCTTACTGGCATAATTTCTGTTTTCGAGATGACAGAAATATTTGGTTGTTTTTTCTCCTTCCTCGTACCACTGAATTCTATTTCTTATTTGTATACCTCTTATTTCAGCTTCTTTTAATTTTTCAAATTCTAGTTTACATTTGGATAGTTCAGCAAGTTTAGTTTCACACACTGTTTGGAAATTTTCTCTGATTTCTTCTTCCATTGCAGAGATTGTTTTTTCTAAATTTTTCATTTTTTCAGTCTTGATTTTTTTTAGGTAGGAAGAGAATGATATTGTTTTCCCCCTCACTTTCATCAAAAATGTTTCTAAAAACAATGTGTCACTTATTTTAAGTTGTAATTTTGAGTCCTCAGTATGACCTAGTTCATCCTCAGTGCAGTTACAGTATTCTAATTTTGTTTCAAGAAGCATGTCCTTGACCATATTTACATAGTCTTGATTATATAGTAATGATGTATTTAATTTCCAGTATCCACCACCCCGTTCCTTATGAAGTTCACTGGAAAAGGACATAGTAATTGCCGAATGATCAGATTTATATCCTGGAAGTATGGAACATCATCATCATCACCGTTACTTGATTCGAAATTAAATTTTATCTTTTCCTTGGCCCTATCACCAAGAGGGGGGAAACAACGATAGGCTTTAAACTGGCGCAAAGTAAAATTATCCGTCTGTTTTAGATACGTTTCGTGGTGTTAGATCCTGGACTAACTGCTGTTAGTCCTGAGACCGCTACAATTCCACTGCACACTACTAGTAGGTTGACGCATCTTTTTGGTGGATTGATAGGGGATCTACCCCTCACTTTCTTCGAGGGAGCCAAGCTATGTGCCTTGGATAGGGGTTTTCGGACACTTCAATGTCCTCTAGTGAACCGTATTTGTTATATATCCTGATTGGATTTTCTGAACCCTTTGGACGTCTGCCAATTTTTTTAATGATTCTGTTCTTGGTTTACGAATACTTTGAACAGTGTTTTTAGAGCTGACTTTAGTTCGAGTAGGTTGGGTGGACTGAGGTAATGAATGTTCCCCGGATGACGATTAATCTTGATTAGAAGACTGTGATGGTATGTCAGGCAGGATAACCACGTTATTTCCAGAATTCACAGTCTGGGTAGACTGTTCAGGTGGGAGTGGCTGGGGCATGCTGCAGAGATGCCGACCTCTACGATTTCATCGTACCTGCTACGAATTTAAACTTCAAACTACGCCAATACGATTCCACTAGAAATTTCAATAAAATCATCACATTTAATGACATATTTGAACTGAAATGATTGCAAGTAACAAACGTACTTTTAGCGAAGCTGATTTGAATACCTTTGTGACTTGACACATTTAGTTCTGGGGGAAACAATTTAACCACGTGACCATAATATCATTGTTTTTTCTCAGAATCCATGATGATTTTGTTTATATAGTTGACTTCTAATTTTATGGTCAAACTACTAATTTTGAACGTTGAAACTACTATTTGCAACACTTTGGGGGTTGGCACCTCTGCAAAACATTGAATGCATTGAAAGAGACACAACTGATTTTCACCAAGTTCTGTAATCAAGATTGGTCCAACTGCTACTTCCGGAATGCCTTAAATGGGCCAGATTTTCTGACTTTACCGGGCCACTAATGGCCAAGGTACATGATGTAAGGTAGGATGTGAACATTTTAAGTGTACATTCCATTATCTGAAAATATTGTGAGAATTGCAGTCGTTAAGTAATAGTAGTAATTAAACGACCTTACAACGATTAATAATTTGCCACCGATTTCATCATGATCATCATACGGATAGTGAATGCGGATATGTAATATAAAATGAGCTTCATCGACGAGGAGGAGATCATTTAGTTAATGTTGAAGCCACATGCGCCATCATGAAACTGAGACTAGAGATTCTGCAGAACTGAACACAAACTGAATTTCTCCACCGTATATACAATCATCCTCATCTCGCGTTTTCCAAGATATTATCAAAACCTTACAAACGGGATTTTTCTGTTCACCCAAAACTGAAAATACTTGGAAGCAAATAGATAGACATCCTTTCCATCACAGATATGTTTTAGCGACTTTCCCTGAACGAAAGTTACATTTTCTATGTTTCGCTGCCATTACTGTTTGCCTTTCCATCGCAGATGTTTTAGCGACTTTCCCTGAACGAAAGTTACATTTTCTATGTTTCGCTGCCATTACTGTTTTCCTTTCCATCGCAGATGTTTTAGCGACTTTCCCTGAACGAAAGTTACATTTTCTATGTTTCGCTGCCATTACTGTTTGCCTTTCCATCACAGATATGTTTTAGCGACTTTCCCTGAACGAAAGTTAAATTTTCTATGTTTCGCTGCCATTATTGTTTGCCTTTCCATCGCAGATGTTTTAGCGACTTTCCCTGAACGAAAGTTAAATTTTCTATGTTTCGCTGCCATTACTGTTTGCCTTTCCATCGCAGATGTTTTAGCGACTTTCCCTGAACGAAAGTTAAATTTTCTATGTTTCACCGCCAATAATGTTTGCCGAAGAAGCGGCGTGAGTTATAAGAGAAGCATTACGTGGTTCCGTGCTTTCGTACTTCCCCTGGTTTAGGGGTATTTTAATCAGATGATGACTTGCTTTTTAATGTACATGTGTTTGTGATGGAGCAGCAGCTAGATGCATACTGCCTAAGCTCAGCATGCACAATCACCTGCTATCACAACTATACTGAACAGCAAAAGAAACGTGGACGTTATGAAGATAACAATGTGGATGATTCTGCAGCGTCAGCAACATTAAAAACACTTCCGTCTGAATGTTATACTTGGGTTTACATTTTCTAAATAAAGTAAAGATTCAGTTACATTTTGTGGTTTAGCCCCTCAATTCGAACCAAACACTCCGATCAAAGCACACAAATGATTTATTCAACCCACTTGGAAACGTTGTGTTTTCATTCACATTCTGAGTTTATAAATCATTTTACCTCATCTTACACCTACTGTGTTATTCTTTGGTAGAGCCAGGTTCCTGATAGCGGACTATTAAGAAAGCAATGGCTCCTAGTAAAATAGGGTTTGTTTGTCAGTGTGGATCATCGCATGCATATACTGACAAAATCTACACTATTCCCTCTTGTATTTCACCCAAATATCTTAAATATCTTTAAAAAATCTTTCCAAATTAATCTTGCTAGAACGTCTTTGTCTACATTTGTGTTAATGCTGAAATGTTTGTTTAGCATGTACGTGATTTATTGTAGAATTAGACGTTAGCTTTAAATTCTTGTTTAATAATACATTTGCGAGAATTAGGACACAGTAGTCTGAATTAGACAATATGAAGTGTCGGCGCCTTTAAAATGTGCTCCCTTCCTGGAACCATTCCTTAAACTTGTGTGTGTAATGTGACTTATCACCAGTACAAATAACATGGAGAAAGCCCTTGGCGAATTGAGATGTTATTTCATGCAATGAGTCTCGGCTCCATAATTGTCGTGAACAAGTGAATTGAAGTTTAAACCCTGAAACCTTTACACTTGCTTGCCTGTGCAAATACGTGAAGTTTCTTTCGCAGATTTTACAAGTAGAGCAATGGCCTCCAAGTTGTACGTGACATTGAAACCAGGAATTGAATTAACACAAAACTGTCACCTCTTAGGAAAAGCATGGGTTACTGAAAGATCAATTCTAACCCGCATACGTCGTGCAGTGTACAGTTGGAGGGGAAGTTTACGGGAAACCAGCGAAACATTTAACCGAAAAGTACTACCTTTCTCGTGGATATAAACAAAGTCGGTATTTCGGCAGTCGCGGTATTCGCATCGCCAAACTCCAAGCCGATGCATGTTTCTGTTTGAACCCATGTGGCCTGAAGCAGTAAATCGTATCGTTTGACATTCCTTTGTAACATTCTGACACCAGGCGGAATTAGTTTAATCAATGGTCAAACGGCCGTGCAAATATTGACATGGGATGACCAACAACTGTCCATAGAGAATTCAATGAAAAGTAATAGAGGATGCTAAACGGCCTTCAGTGTAATACCATTTTATTAAACGAGTGAATGATTTGGTATCAAACGAGCGAAATCTTTCACGAGTTTAATGAAAATGGTATTTCACGGAAGCGAGTTTAGTATTTTGTTTATTACTTCCAACACAAATTGGTAGAAACTGTGTCCACAGTGTGAGGACTCCCAGTTTTCCTCGAGTCAAACAAGGTCCTGTACCACTGCGACAGCGGTATTATTATCGTGACGTCATAACTGAACACCTATGACGTCATACATCTAGCGGTATTACATTAGTGTAATATTGCCGAAACAATATTACACTTCAGTGTCTTTCATGTGCGTGTAATAAATAGATGTACCCCACACAAATGGGTAGTGAAGCATTGAAGGTTGAATAAGTACCAGTTATAGCACATGCATTGAACTGTGGAGATTGAATTGTTGGAGCCTTGGAATTACAATCCTCGTCACTGTGTTTCTTTGTTGAAAGTCATATTTTTATAAATAGTAAAGTTCTTATCGATAAAATTGGCTTTCTCTGGATGACCCAGCAATGCTGTTGTACATCTGTGGACTTGAAAGGTTCTGAGTTATTAGAGTGAACGCAATCATACATACAGGTGGAGTCAGGTCATCCTAGTGATCCCCTCGTCTGCGCATCTTAGTCTGAAGCGATCGGAGCCTTGCGACTTCCTGATACGTGTATTAAAACGATTCAAAAGTGCATATTTTACTTATTATAAACCCCTCATGACTATTAAAATTCGGCGTTTCACTGTACACATGACCGCTTACCACTGTGTCATTCACACAGACAAATGGTCATACCAATTACTCCCGTTAAAGAATGGTCATTTTCAGGTGGTCATCATGTGTCTGACCGATTACCCACAACAGTAACCGTTTAAATATGTTCATCGGTTTTGACGTCATTATCCCATGTAACACCATTGCCATGGAATGAGTAAGTGAATGTTGCTTAACGCCGCATCAGCAATGTTGCAGATATTCGTGGCGAAAAGTGACACGGACGTTGCAGGTGAAAAGAGCACAAGATCCCGAATTTTATCTCATTCAGACAAGCATAATTAACGTTTGACAGTCGTCGTCTCATTGGAGAATAAATGTTCAAAGGTTTAGCTATCGTATTACGAAAGTATCAGGTTTATAAAGAAAACGCTTCATTCCAAAGTCTGACCGCTTAGAAGTATGTCTTAAGTGTCTAATCGTTCATACAACGCCACAGTTCTACACGAGGGAGTGAACTGTATGCGTTATCAGTGCTTTGACAGTGAACGTATGTGAATGAGTACATGTAAAGGGTGAGTACATGTAAAGGGTGAGTACATATAAGGGGTGAGTACATGTAAAGGGTGAGTACATATAAAGGGCATAATCATGGGTAAATGGGTGCAGTGTGCTAAGTCCTCTTCTGGTGTCTCACGTCGTGATATTTCTTGAATATTAAGTCTTCAAGTCTTGTAGACTCACTCGTATAAGCTACTTTTATTGGAAGTTTCGTGAAAACCCTGGTCATGTTCTGCAATCCCTAGCACTACGCATTGATCCGAAGGGAGTTTGATGGACTATGCCGTCATATTGAAGATACAGGGTGTGTGTGTGTGTGTGTGTGGGGGGGGGGTGCTTGGGAATTACAGAAGAGAGTCCTTCACACACTGTACCGATTTATTGAACTGAACTCGTGAACCCGGGCCTTCGTCAAGATGAGGGTGCGCCTTAAACATGATGTCACTTCTTCTTGTCTTGCATGATCCCTCAAACGGATGCTGCACTGTGTCTTTGTATTGATCAGTAACCTGACTAGCACGAACCTATTCAATGTTGTGTTTGCTTCGTTGATCACTAATTCTATCTTAACCCTTGTTTGTGTGCTGCGAGGATCAACCAGCGTGTCTCCTTAACAAGGTCAAGTTCTTGTAACCAGTTGTACTACTACCTCGAAAACAGCACGCAGCGATGGCACAATTATACATCAACTGGACTTGAAGGATGTCAATCTCTGCCCTCATCAGAGTAAGTGTATGAGAAGAATATCGATGAATGATGTCCTATCCCTGCTGAATCATGAATAAACTTACCGAGAAGAAAGACACTCAGGAATCGGCTGATGTTGCTTAATCAGGTGAAGAGACGGATCTGGATTTAATTTGTTAGAGATACGGATTTGAACGGATGCAGGTTAAGCTGTGTGTACAGTTGCAATAAGCATAATGAGGCAGTAAATCTGAAAGATACATTTAACAAAACATCCCAGTTATTGCCACTACGCGATACGATGACATAGCGTGTTTTGATGAATCACTTTGGAACAGTGATGATACCAAGTGTTCGCGTAATGTTATGTGAGTGAATGAGATGAGTTTTACGCCGCACAAAGCAACATTCCAGCTATATGGCGGCAGTCCAAGTAATCGAGTCTGGACTAGACAATCCAGTGATGAACAGCATGAGCATCGATCTGCGCAACTGGGAACCAATGACATGTGTCAACCAAGCTTAACCACCCGATCCAGTTAGTAGCCTCTTACGACAACCATAGTCGCCTTATATGGCAAGCATGGGTTGCTGGAGGCCAATTCTACCCCCGACCTTCACGGGTTGTGTTGATGAATCATTTTGAAAGAGCGATGATACCATGTGTTCGCGAAAAACCATAAAGGTTCTGTGAGAAGATGTATTAAATTGATTAGGTAGCCCCTGGATGTTAGCTACCGTCCTTGTACTGAAATTACTAAGTGTAAATTAAATTTAAAGTACAGATCACCATATCTGTGCTTTTGAGACAGGTAAATTTAATCAGTCGGCTGTTGCGTGTCATTTTCAGTTTGGACATAATTTGTCTCAAGGTTTTTAGATATGATTAAATAGCAGTCTCGGGGAAAATAGCACCGTATCATGACATGTTTAATTTTGTCCTCCATTACCGTATACATATAGAAACAATGTAGTTTTGTTCCATTGAGACCCGAATATACATGACAGGCTAGTGATTATAAGCAAATTTGGAACTAGGTTTTCCCCCAGCTAGACAAGTGCTTTAGTGGGCCTACTGTACAAATAATTGATATGTTGATTGTTCATTTCTTGTTCGACAGTAGGTCGATCTGCACTGTAAACCCTCACTGTAAAATATACCATAGTTCGCTGTAATCTTTAACAGCGCTCCACCGTAATATCTAAATACGGTAAACTACCGTCAATATTACGTTCGTACCGTAAACAGATGTATTGTGGGATCGTTTACTTGAATGCCGCCATTGTTTGAGGTTTGGGACAGGCTAACAAGAGATCTGACAACCGAATATCAACTGATATATCACAGGTTACTGGTATGGAATATGATATAACTATCTGAGGAATAGTATGTTGATTTATGCTGTATTTATTTGTAGTATAGTCTCATGTCTTTGCCAGGGAATATGCGTTGTCTGTCTCATCTAGTTGTGCACGAAGGTTATGCTTGGTTGCTAGTGTTGTAGTTTTGAAACGTCCACTCTTAGGCACTATGTTGACCATTACCAGTTTCACCTAAATGTTCCAAATTTACAGTTTTCATGCTGTTTCGTCACGTGTGAAAGGGCCTTTCATGTGTTCACATTTGTCTCCAAACCTCTGATATACGCCAAATCTCCGCACACCTACTTCAACAAGCAGAAAAGGATGTTGAAGAATCCTACCAAGCTATAGATTGCGATGAACACCTCTCAAAGACTTTGACTGACCCGGAACATAGTGCCACCACAGTTGAGCTGAATTGTTTGCCAGTTTCAGACTTTGCAGATATCTGGCCATTGTCTGTTTACTTTTATTCAAGCAGTTTCTCTTTCTGTTTGAAAGGCACAGTGCTACACGGGCATAATGGCTAGTACATCTGATGATTCTAACCACACAGATTGCGCTGATAAGTGTTTAAGGGACTACATTATGAGGATGCTTGAAACCATGGAGACTGCAAAACATGTTGTTGGGAAACTAAGTTGACTGGGGTAGAGTCTGTGCAGGATTTAACCGAAGGCCAAAACCCCATCAAAACAATTGTAGCCAGGAAACTATTGAAGCATGCGTGTCAGCTGAAACAGCCTTTCTTAACCTCTGCAGGTAAGACGTTTCATAATGCCTTGTAAGAATCTAATCATTGTGAAATAATTGATTTATCGAAATATCACATGTTGAAAAGCTGCAGTTGTACATGGTTTGACATAACTTTAAGAAGGTGAATATAATATCATGTAGATGTATCCTAACAATTAGATTCTTAAAGTATATATATATATATATATATATATATATATATATATATATAAACATAATCAATTGTGAGCTCTCTTCTCATTATTATGTATTTCAGAAACTGAAAGTGACTTCAGTGATTGCTCAATGCCTAGTACCAGCACTACGTTCTCACCATCTCCACCGCCACCTAGTGTGTTTGAAGGTAGAAATAGAGACCCTAACTGGCCACTCACACCTGACCTAAATTGGAGTTCTGTGACAAGGGATGTCATGAAGCCTCTAGAATCGAAACAGCGCCTCGTACCTGCACTAAAGAGGAAATTAGTTAGACATTTAATGGATATGGTCAGAGCTGTGACTGTACAAGCCACAAAAGGACAGTTGTCTATCATTGCTCAAAGAGCCGTTGCCAAATACCCCGAATCTCTGGAGGACAGAATAGATGACGATGTTGTGGGATCGGGGTATGAATCATTGTTGAACAGGTTAATCACTCGTAATGACAACCTCAACCGAGTAATCTCTGTTGATAAACTGTTTAACTAAACATGCTTTAAAAAGACGGCAAGCTCAAGATACTGACTCATCTGATGCTGACAAAAGCAGAGCCTCGGGCATTTCTGCATCAAGAAGTGATTCTTATGGCTGTATAAACTGGGAGCCACATCTTGAACAGGAGGATGAACTCAAAATAAAACATGTTCAGGCAGAACTTTTGAAACTTAATGAAGGTGATCCAAAAGAAGTCGATGCAGACGTCATTGCGAACGGGATGGAAACTGTATACCCCCCTCCTCAGGAGGGTGATCAACAATGGCGCAAGCATGGCACACATAAAAGCTGAGTGGCCATTTCTGTTTCACACTGTAGGAATGCTGAATCACTTTGAAAAACTTGTTTGAATAAACATGAAGGATGCACAGGCCAATTCATACAAGATTAAAGCTCCAAGAATGAACAGATTCTTCAGAAATAAATTGCCACACAAGTCTTCTCACTTATTTGAAGAAGCAATCAGACAGAGTCAAAATGACAATGTCAAAGCCTGGCTGGTGGCTGTGTTATTGTGCATTATGGAGTACATGGGCGAGAGACAATAATCCCTGTTTCTAGTGGCTGATGTGAGTGGAACAAAAGCATTTACGTTTTTGTACTGAGTTGACACCACTCTTCATACCCAGCTTTTTTTCTCCAGCCAGTAGTTTACGGATAACAACTAAATTGTTAGGAAAGACGAGTTACTCTATGTCACTTCATTGCTCTCTGAAATTCACGCTTCATTCCTGGATTGCCAAAATATCTGTAATGTCTTCTGACCATGTCATTGGAAAACATATGTCTTTGATATCATAGCTTTGTCAGATTAATGTGTATGTACTGGCCTAATATGCAACATGTAGGACACTCAAACAGAGCACTGTCAAATCTATAACTGTAATCTTTCTTTTTTAGGAATGACACGATTCCATTATGTCTACATTCCTGATTTTTAAATTTACAGGTAACCTCAACACCAGAGACTATTGAAGCAATGGACACTCCTGAGAACCCCATGATGATCGTCCATGGTGTGTACTTTGGTGTCAGTAGCAATTTGTCAGATTACCAGTACTGGATACTATGAATATACAGAAAGAAGATCATATTGCTAGATCTATATAAAACATATCATCTTGTTGATAACAATTGCATCTTGTTAAGGTGACTCAGTTTTAGCTGGCCAGCACTTCCCTATGATGTGTGACCATTTGGTAATCCGCCCGAGACTTGACAGCTTCATTGATGCATTTGCTATGCTCTTCGCTGCTTTCTATGTGTTTAACAGACTGGGTCTGCTGCCATACTCGAGTTCATACAGAGGTAAATTAAAAGTGTATCTTAAACAGACACTTGAATTCAACAACCAGCTAGAGACGGATAAAACTATATGGAATTCCGGTTAAAAACACTCTAATCCAAGAGCAACACTTCTGCATATTCACCTTAAATTGGGGTTCAGAGTCATGCCCCTCAGAAGCCTCTGTTCTACTTATCCGGGATTTCAAGCTTAGATTCACTGATAATTGATGTTACCCTTGCCCTGTCTGCTTGTAGATGTTAACGGTATATGTGTCCTATATCTCACTGGCCCAACCCAGTGTCAAGATGAATGGCTGTAGGATAAATGAACTGCTGTTGAAAATTAGACAGAATAATTGCAGACTCTCTGTTTTTTCCTAAAACTATAAATGTAGTTTACTCAGTCCTATTTATCTATTGTGAAAAGCTTTGATAATGCAGAAACAGTGATGCTACTGCTTTCATTTCCAGATGCTTCGTCCGCATTGATCCAGTTAAGGGATCAAAAGTTTGCAAGGGAAAAAGAAAGAAGACAGTTATGAGTGCGAAAGTTCTCAAACTCATCAACGAACTTGCCGATTGAGACCTGAGAGGGCAAAGTCTAGCAGTTGCGATAATGATTGGTTTGCATTAAGAGATTAATAATACATTAAGGTAGGAGGAAAGATATCAGCGAAATGTTCAATGTAACAGGAGAGACTATAAAATGGATCGGGTTTAATTTTGTTTCTTTATTTAACATTATTTGAGGACTGTCATGATGCGTAGGGGTTGCAGGGAAAGTAAATGGGTCATGAAAACAGTTACATGCATATGGGATTGATAGAAATCAATGTTTCATAAATATGACCCAGTCGTGGGTGAAATCCTCTTTAGTATTTGTTGTTTGCAAGATCTACAAACTGTCCATGTGTATTAGCTTCATTTGTGATACCTGAATTTCTTGAATTCGTGACTTTTCAGTATTTTGAAGTGTCTGAAGTACAACGTTATTATGGAATACAATTTTCTTAAGTGTGCTTTAATTTTATATGCAAGTTGAATTGAGTTCATTGAGGTAATTGCTGGAAGAGGAATATGGTTGGCATATATCAGTACTGATTTTGCTGGTGCTATATTAGCAATGTGTTTTTATTCTTTTGCACTTTACCAATATCGTCCATGAGCTGTTGCAATCTTTCGTCAAATGAAAACATATGAATGGGTCATTTTCCAATAATATCGTTTTACATTTGACTAATGTCAACCAACATAAATCTCAAAGATGTTATTTTCAGCTGTTGATCATTGTGATATTGTGTTCGCCCTATGCTTGAACTCAGGTTTATTTCTTCTTTTACTACAACTTCTTAAATCTTCCTTTGAATCTTCTTTTGTTGACAAGGATCAATATAAGAGCATCTTATCACAGAGGTTGGATGACATTAGGTTGAAGTTGGTTGAGTTAATTCACCGTTCATACCCTGATAGTTAAGTCTAAAGTTAAGTAGAAATACAGGAATGTGCACAGCACATTGTATGGTAATTCTTGCCTTAGTTTACTGTTATATGATATATTAGATGCTATTACAGATTGCTGTTATTTTTACGGTATACCTTGTTATTTACGGTGAAAGTTTGGCAGCCTAGCTTTCTGTAGTTTACCGTAAAAAATACATAAAATGTTTACAGTGACACTGTAATTCCTACGGTAGTGTACTGTAAAAATGTACGGTAAATACTTATACAAACTGCGTATAGGCTTCATGCGGGATCATACACTATTGTTATTTCACGGAGGGTGCGTTTTATCGATTCACTACAAACGTGAATTTAACGTTACGTTTTTAATTAACGTTTCTTTTTCTAACATTCCTCCACGTGTTGAGATTCAGCATTGGTTGATCGTGCGAAATATGTTCGTAAAACTCAAACTGTTCCTCTGTCCAGTTTCTTTCTTCAGGTAGCAGTCAATATGGAGGACGTCTGATCATAATTCTGTTTTGAAATATGTGTTTAAGTGAGCGAGTGAGTTGAATTTTACGCCGCATTCAGCAATATTCCAGCCATATGGCGGCGGTCTGTAAATAATCGAGTCTGGACCAGTCAATCCAGTGATAAAAACCAAGAGCATCGATCTGCGCAGTTGTGAACCGATGACATGTGTCAACCAAGTCAACGAGCCTGACCACCCGACCCCGTTAGTCGCCTCTTGCGACAAGCATAGTCGCCATTCATGGCAAGCATGGGTTGCCTAAGGCCTTTTCTACCCCGGGACCTTCACGGGTCACACCTGACGATTACCATTACGAGTTCAAATCCTGTGCTCCGTTGTTCAAAACAACATTAGCTAAGATCAACCTTAAACACTAAGGTTAGAGTTACGATCTCCTTTAGAAAAAGACACGCCCGTTGCACAAAACTACCTTACGGCAACGTTACCTCGGGCTCCAACCTTAGCCGTACCCTTACTAAGGTTGAACTCTTCAGCGCAGGAGTAATGACAGCGTCCCTAGTTACCACGTGAATTCAGCGTGTCCAGGTCTGTCTCTCTGTACACTGTCTTCTTCCTCAAACTTCTCTCAATCTCAAAATAAAAATATAAGTAAAATAAAAGCAGACGCCATATTCACTTCCCAACCTTAGAGACGTTAAGATTTTGCTCTAGTATAACCTGAGTTAAGGTTGTTTCGTGCAACGGGAGGTTACCCTCAGTAAGATAAGATTGACTTTAAGAGATAAGGTTGTTTTGAACAAAACTGGTATTATTTTATCGCCTTAGTGCCACTATACCATTTGGTTATTGTCAGTAATTGGTGAACAGCCTCGTGTTGTATTTCTGTCGCTAATAATGTGTATGCCAAGAGGGTAGATATTTAAGCCTTTACAGAAAGGAGAACAGGAATTTTATCTGATTCAGACTTGCATAATTAACGCATGGAAACCACCGTCTCATGGGAAAACACTCTTTCAAAGATTTAGCTATCGTAAAGTGCATTCATCGGTTTAATCAAAAACGCTTCATTCCAAAGTCCGACCCCTAAGAACCCTGTCTGTCTTTACGTTCCTTATCGTTTATACAACACCACGATAATACACCGGGGAACGGATTGTACTCCGCGTTATCAGTGCTTTGGCACTGAACGTATGTGAATGAGTACATCTGAATGACATAATCACATTCTTCATCTGAAATCGAGCAGGCTTAAACAGTGTAAGCTTTGTCTTTAAATAGTTTGCGAAAGGCAAGCTTAATCGTTAAGGTGACAAAAAATGGAGACATATATCATCAATATACTATATGTCTTCACTTAGACATTCCTCATATGTCCCTTGCGAAGATATGCTTCAAATAGAAAGTATGAGAACACCCTAAAATATGATAATCATGTATAAACTGAAACTATCCCAAATTGCTTAGATTGATGAATTGCTTACTCTGGTCCTGACCATAATTTACAGACCGCCGCCATATAGCGGAAATAGTGTAACGATGTAGCTTTAAACAACCAACTTACAAACAGGAAATTGTTTGTAATTCTAGCATTGCTTGAATCCACTGGCTGTGAGAAGAAATGTTAATCATGCAATTATAGATGTCTAACTCATATACCTAGTTACACAAGTATTGTTGTAAATGGTTTAAGTAACGGCTCCAATTATATGCAACGTACGTTCAACGTTTAATTACCTACTCCTTGATTCGCAGGGGAGAAAAATTCCCATCGCCCGACGCCCGGGACGAGACAGTTTTTATTTCGGGCGTTTAAATAATGATATGTTACTTGTCCGCAATGCTTACCGTTTTATCCTGCAAATGTGACACAATACGAGAACGAAATGAAGTAACTTTCGCATTGACGATAATCTAGAGTTATCTTTCTTCGCTATTTATCACTCCTCGATCGGGGCCTCGCAGTAAAGGTATAGAAACCGAAGCGAGCTTTTCTATAAATAACTGACGAGAATTAGAAAGCCGGCATGCACTCAACTGAGACGACTGTCAGGATGAGACAGAATAGCAGGCGACTGCCTTGTGTTTTGTGACAAAAATGTCGCAGAAACTGATCGACATTTTTGTACAATGGGTCACTGGGATGACGAAACCGAAGCCATGTTTGCACTAAATAGTCGGAAGCTGAACGAGAACCGATGTAGACAATTTCAGAATTCTAGGTGTTCAAAATCGCCATTATTACTATACAACGAAGAAACGACTTGTGAATATTGGGCGCGATTCCGTCTGTATCCACGTGACATTGGGCAGTGAACACTTATGGTCAGAGTAGTACATCCGGAAACCCATGTCCGTTCAGCTGGTCATGCCGACTGTTTGTCGTATTATATTCATAGCGATGAAACCGGTGATTTGGAGGTTGGGACAAGCTGCGATAAGTAGACACGCATGACAGTTTTGAAGCGTTTTCAAAACATGGACAAAAGGAATTACGATCAAATATTGCGAAATTGTTTGTGACAGCATTTGTCATTGCTAGCAAAGGAAAACCACTAAGTGATTTTGCAAATAACTTAGACTTGCTTGACAGGGTTGGTGTGGACACAGGGCATAATTACACTGGTGGTGCGAGCACGTTTATTCAAGCAATATCAAATAGTCTGAAAAAGGACTTCCAATAAGAAATTAATGGAGCACACTATGTATCTATTCTTAGTGATGGAAGTACCGACTCTGCAATTCTTGAACAGGAAACGGTTTCAATCCATGCTACAGTTGTAACTCTACATCAAGCTACTGCTGATGGGGTGATGGGGTATTGAATGGAAAAAAAAACTGCTCTTGAAATGACATGACTTGGAGGGGCCCAAACCAGGACGGTGCAAACTTTGACGGTGCATCTGTTATGATCGGTAATCGTTCAGGAGTTGCTGGAAAGATCAGATGAGAGGTTACCTATGTTGTACCTCTTCAGTATGTTGAACACAAAGTAGGACTGTCTGTGCTGGATGCAGTAAAGGGCTTGTTGCCTCTGAATAATTTTGAAGATGTATGGAAACAGATATTCAAACTCTACCACAATAGCCCACAATGAGAAGAGAACCCAAACTATTTCTCAGATCTGTGAAACAGATTTGGTTCATTTGAGTGATGTGAAAAATGCGACATGGTTGGCAAGCAAAGTCAGAGCTGCGTGGGCTCTCAGGACAAGTCCCTATTCAGTGATTCAACACATTGAAACTGTTGCCATTAGGCGAACGGAATCGAGCTCTAAAGCAAAGGGCTGGCTTGGAAAAATATAAACCGTGACTTTCATTAAGACATTGTTTAGTCTATTGGATGTGCTCCTTCTACTCAGTGAAGTATACCTCGTGTTCCAAAAGGAGGACATTCTTGTCGAAACTGAAGAAGTTATGCTGAAACTTACCCAACTAAATGTCCAGCCAGAGTCAGGAGACAACCTGAAAGCCTTTATGGATCTCTACTTGCACCAAGAGGTACTTTTGGTGTTGTGATTCAACTGATTAGACAATCAAAACGTGCTTCAAACTTCATTCAACCACTCCAGAATATATTTTCACCTACCACCAGCCGTAATCAAAATTTTCTGCATCACTGTGGCACAGTGCTATGAAAAGCCCTAGTAAAATGATTAAGCCACGTGTCTTTACTGATCGAAGGCTCTGGCTTATTTCTACCTGAATGTATGGAACTCTTCCCAAAATGCCTTTTGATTCTATAATGTTATATTTAATCTATTTTTAATTTTGAGCTTAAACATGTCCTTACGTATACATTTTCTACACTGATTTTTATAATCACCCCTTCGTTCGCAATAGACGCTTCTTGTGTCGTTTGATTGTTTTTGGTTTCTGAATCCTCCTAACGAACGAAATGATCCTCTTTTAGCAGATTTACAATGATGATCATACAATGGAGCACTGGAGTTATTTTTGTTTCCAATAGGCTTTTCCATACAATCAACAGAACATCACATTCACCAGAGATCAACAACGAGGTGCCATGACTTAGCTTGTTCTACTTTTATGCAATATGATTTACTTTTATGCAGGGGTTCTACCCTGTCTGATCATTACAATCAGGATCAGGGTGTTCCAGGCAGTATTCTGTCTGTCACACTTTTTAGCATCAAGATAAATAGTTTATCAAAAGTTTTAAACGATTCAATTGATGGATCGTTATTTGTGGATGATTTTAGTATTTCTTGTCGTGGTAAAAATATGCATACTATTGAACGGCAACTGCAGCTGTGCTTAAATAAAATAAATAAATGGTGTCTTGAAAACGGCTTTAAATTTTCTAAATCCAAAACTTATTGTATACACTTTTGTAGAAAATATAAACCGCATAAAGATCCTGAACTGTTTCTAAATGGATCTCCCATAAAAGTTGTAAAGGAGGCCAAGTTCTTGGGAATAATTTTTGACTCGCATGTAACGTTTCTACCACATATCAAATCTCTCAAAACTAAATGCCTGAAGGCACTTGACTTGTTGAAAGTCGTTTCAAATTCTAAATGGGGAGGGGATCAAGCTACCCTCCTGCAGCTCAATCGATCACTGATCCGATCAAAACTTGATCATGGCTCCATTGTATATGGTGGAGCCTGTGAAAGTAACCTAAAACTTTTAGATTCTGTTCACCACCAAGGTCTAAGACTTTGTCTTGGCTCATTTCGAACTTCACCTGTTGACAGCCTGTATATTGAGGCTGATGAGCCATCTCTTGAGCAGCGACGTGTAAA
Source organism: Haliotis asinina (assembly GCF_037392515.1). NCBI lineage: Eukaryota > Metazoa > Mollusca > Gastropoda > Lepetellida > Haliotidae > Haliotis > Haliotis asinina. The sequence continues at coordinate 27,595,375 of NC_090292.1, forward strand.
ACTAGCTTTACAGCATGTAACAAAATTATATTCCAGTGAGTCAAACCCTGCATATAACTGTGTTTTCAGTTCTCTGTATGAGGATGTATACAAAAAGAAATCTTCTCTTGTTCCGCCTCTTGGTTTAAGAATTAAACCATTTCTTTCTTCAGCCGGCATTGAGCTGGAATATTTAGCTCCTTCCCGTCTTCTTTCTTCTCCTCCTTGGCAGTTGGTTCGACCACAGGTTGCCCTAACAGTAACTACATTTAAAAAATCAGAAACGAATGAATTACAGTATAAACAAGAATATAATCACTTGAAACATAAATATAACAACTATAAATCCTTATTTACAGATGGGTCCGGTGGACGGTGGTGCAGTTGCTTGTGCTACTGTCATTGGATTCAGAACAATATCTTCTAGATTACCAGATAACAGTTCTATTTTTACAGCAGAAGCTAACGCCATATTAACAGCCCTTAAATATATTCAAAGGCACCCTAAACGTAAACAATATATAATCTATTCAGACTCTCTTTCTTGTCTTCAGGCGATTAAAAATTTATCATGTAAACATCCACTTTTAATTGACATTATTGAATTGTATAATAATCTTGCTACTGGCCAATACGACATCGTCTTCTGTTGGTTACCCAGCCATGTAGGCATTTCAGGGAACACAATGGCCGATCTTGCTGCCAAGGCAGCACTCAACAAATCTGTGACACCACTTCTTATTCCATACTCAGATTACAAGGCGAACATTAGAACTTATATACGTGATCTGATGCAAAAGAAGTGGGACACCCAAGTAGGTATAAATAAATTACATGAAATAAAGCCGTATATTGGTTACACCTACTTGAGCTGTCAGTCCAGATTTGAAGAGGTCATTATGCGACGATGTCGTATTGGTCACACCAGATATATGCATAAATACCTTTTGAAAGGTGAGGATCCTCCGTTTTGTATCCCTTGTGATGAAAGAATCACGGTCAAGCATGTGGAATATTCCATCACAAGGGATACCTATTTTAAATCACGTAGTATGAAGGACCTTTTTACTAATATCAGTTCTCATTTAATTATTGGATTTTTAAAAGGATTAGATTATTAAATGAATTGTAAATATATATTTTTTTATTATCGGAAGTTTAAATTGGTAACTGTGCTTGTTGGTGGCTGTATCCTCAAAGGGGGTTGAAGTATTGTAAAACTATTGTCCGCCAGAGAGGGTACGTAAGTCCAAAAACATTCAAAGTAAATTCAAACTTTCCATGTTTTTAATCGTAGAATAAGTGTCTTTTTACTGAATGGCTAGATTTCCCGAATTGCTGACTCCTGAGGGGATGATGTAAATCCAGCTAGGGTCCATGCAGGTAGCCAAGGTACTGTAAGTCCCCATGGTCCCTAGTATGGTGATCTACTTTCCGTTGTTAGCAATCTATAGCCCATTTTTATCTTGTATTGTCCTCTATAGATAAATTGTTTTAGGTATAGTTACTAGTTTTATATTCTACTCTGTGATATTCTTGTTGTTTTACTGTCCTTCGTTGACAGGTTTTATAATAGGCATATATTTCATTTCAGAATTAAATGTTCTCGTCACGATATGGCTGAGATACTGCCGATGTGACGTTAAATGTTAACTCACTCACTCACTACTTTTATGCAGAGGATTAAAAAATAACTTCAGTGAGATACAATTACTGATACAAGATTTTTTCCAAGAGACAAGTATCATTCCCTTTTCTCCTCCAGGAGATAGAACAGATAGAGGCGCTTCTATCATAGTACGACAGGGTGGATATATAGCCCTGTCCCACTTAATAGTAATCGTCAGACTGAAGCTTTTCTACATCCAGCTACAGAAACATATTCTTCCTTGGATCTATCACTCATCGATTGAAACTTATTTACTGAATTTGGATGGTCAGTGATGACCTCTGTGGAAGTGGTCACTTTTAAACAGAATAAGCGTCAGTCTTGGGGGAACCATGTTTCCCAGATACATTCTGGCACACCAATTGCAAAAGTATGGACCATGATCAAGGATAAAATACAAAAGATGAATTTCTACTGTTCAGCATCTGAAGGGTGGTGATAATGTACTAACTTATAAAGCTGACATAGAAATAAAATTGGCGAAAGACTTGCCAACCATTCATCATCATCTCATGATGTTCCTACTTTTCAAAAGTGTCAGCAACAACAGGAGACGAAACAAAGACAATAGTGAAGAATATAACGACTTATTTTCATTACATAAGCTTCATACAGCCGTTGAGGAAGCTCATGATACAGAAACGGGATCGGATAACAATCATTGTCAGCTCTTGAAGTATTTGCCTGAAGCGTGTTTTGAAATCATTTCAGAAATTTTCATCAAATATGAACTTAGAGGAATTTCCCACCTTCGTGGGGTAATGCCATTGTAGTCACGAAGCCTGGCTGGGATCATACTGATCCGTCTAATGACTGACCATTCTCTTTAACGACTTTATGGTAAACAATAAATTAACATGGTATCTCGAAACCAATAACAAATTTGCAGTACCGTTGATCATTTGTTCCGTTTGCAATCCTTTGTAATAAGTGCTTTACTTAATAAGCAACATACTGTATCGATATTCTTTGGTCTTGTGAAAGCCTGCGATACTACATGGAAGTCTGGCATTTTCAAGGATTTACGCGTACGTGATTTTGGTTTAAAGAGTCGTTTACCTCTTTTTATATATCATAATTTTTAAAATACAGGCAATTTCAAGTCCGAGTGGATCCACCATGTCTGACTATTAAAATCAGGATCAGGGTGTCCTACAAGACAGTATTTCGATAGATCGATTTCGATAGATAGATAGATAGGATATTTATATAGATACATAGGATATTTATATAGCGCACATATCCACGCACTAGTGCATGCTGTAGGCGCTTGTATTTTTCCCTCGATCACTGAATGTCAATCTCAACAGTACATCATATTTCAATCTCAACTCCATGGGGAGTCTACAACTCTTGCTGCCACTCTTGCTGCGCACCGAGTTTATTGTGGCTCTCTCATCCTAACGAGGTACCCAATTGACAGTTGGGTGGACTGGGACACATACTCACAGTACTTCGTCTGGGACTTTATTTAGTATTACTACCGATAGTTTATTAAAGGTCTTAGATGATTCAATCGATGGAATCCTTTTTATTTGTGGATGCGGCTAAAATATGCATGCTGCAGAAAGACAACTGCACTTGTGTTAAACAAAGTAAATAATTGATGTCTTAAAAACAGCTTTAAATTTTGCACATTAAAAACTAATTGTATACACGTCTGCAGTAAATGCGAACCATATAGAGACCTAAACCTATCTCTAAATGGCAAACCCAAATCCTCCATTTAACTATCTGTAACTCTTTATGGGGATTTGTACAACATAAACATCTTCTCCAGAGTTAGAATTAAGCCATCGAGCTGGAAAATATGGCTCCTTTCCGACTTTTTTAGTCTCCTGTCTGCCACAAGTCGACCTAACATTAACTACATTTAAGAAATCAGAAACTTATGCAGTACAATATAAACAAGAATATCATGAATTAAAATGAGAGTAAAATACAAACAAATCATTATTTACAGATGGGTCCGGGGACGTTGGCGATGTCTCTTCTAGAAAATCGACAACAGAATCTTAAGCCATATTAACTTGCTGTTAAACTTATTCAAAGACACCCTAAACATAAAGAATTTCCCATGTGTCCAGATTGTGCCATCACACTGTTAAAACTTATCGTGTAAACATCCACTTTGAATAGACATTATTGAACTCTACTTTGACCTTGTTAGTGGCCAATACGACATCGTCTTTTGTTGGCTCCCTACGTCGGCATTTCTGGCAAGATAATGGCCGATCTTGTTGCAAAGGCAGCATTACTCAACAAATATGCTTATTCCATGATTACACGATGCCGTTTAGAAAGTGGTCAAATGCAACATATGTCATTTTTGGGATTTCGCTTTCTTAGTAAAGTACAAATTCTATTACTTTTTTGGTTGAGTCCCATCCGGGATTCGAAAATAAATTCGAGTATAAACTGGCACGGCTCCCACGGCCTAAAGCTATGATTACACGATGCCATTTAGAAAGTGGTCAAATGCAACATATGTCATATTTCATAATCAAAGCTTTCGGCCGTGGGAGCCGTGCCAATTTACACCTATCAGAAGGGTACACAAAGTACGCAGTCTAGACTACCAGTTGTCCGACTTTAATTTTTGTGGAAGTTCCGGTAGCTGAGCGGGCTAGGCGGCTGACTTTGTGTGCTGGCGATTAGGTGCCTGACTCTGAGGGTGCGGGTTCGAATCCCGGTTGGGACTCAACCAAAAAGTTAGTGCTAGAAGTTGTACTTTACAAAGAAAATGAAATCCCAAATATGACATTTGTTGCTTAATCCATGCACTGATCATAAAGCTGCCATCAGACCTTATATTCGTGATCTGATGCAGACGATGTGGGACACCTTAGTAGATATGAGTAAATCAATAAAACCTTACATTCGTTATACCTACTTGGGTTGTCAGTCCAGATTTGAAGATCATCGTTGGTCATAGAAGATGTACACATACATACTTGTTAATAGGTGTGGATCGTTCGGTTTTGTATTCCTTGTGGTCAGAGAGTCACGGTAACCATATCCAGCTTGACTATGTTGAATTCCTCACCACAAGGGATAAATATTTCAATGTAAAAACTGTTAAGGACCTTTTTACCACCGTTAGTTCTCATTTAATTGTTTTGGGGGTATTTTTTTAAGACATTGATTTTCATGGATGAATTATGATTAATGTGTTTTCTAGGTAGATGTATTTTAATGACTGGTAGTTTAGATTAGTCACTTAGATTGTTACTGGCTATATCCTCAAAGGGGGTTGAAGTACTGGAAAAGTATTGTCCATCTGAGAGGGTACGTAAGTTCCTGCAATTCAAGGTTAGTTTAGCCACAGGCAAACTGTAGCGCTAATGGGTTGCGCAGCGAATAGAAAAAGACCAGCCTTCTTACATGCGGGGGAAGCTAGCAAAGTTTGGCATCGTTCTTTCCTCGCTTCGATTGGATAACTATTTTTCATGTCAAAATAAAATATCGACACCATCAAAGGTATACACCTATTTCTTCACTAGGTTGTGTTCTCGCATTCCCAAAACCATGCTGAACAATTAGTCTCGTGAAATATTTTTTATTCAAGATTTTAACTAGTGGCATATCAGACCGTTCTTCGCCTCCATTCCCCCCTTCCAGCTTCCGGTTGAACGGAGTGAAGGAACAGGATATGTAATACTTAGAGTTACCTCTCTTGCTTCATTCGCCCATTACGCCAGAAGTGTTTTTGTGTAGAATAAATGTTACGAAAAATTCTAATAGTAGCGACGACAGATAGGACAAATAAACTCTAACAGGATCATGATAAAATTTAGAAATGTGGTATTTCTTTTGTATTTGTGCTTGTCCTTGTTCCGTCACTCCGTTCAACCGAAAGCTGGCAGAGGTAATGGAGGCGAAGAACGATCTGAATACCACGAGTGGCGCTTAAAATGTTGAATAAAACATATTCCACGTGAGTAATTACATGGGGTAGGAAATTTGAGAGCACAACCAAGTAAAGAAATGAGAGTGTACCTTTGGTAGTGGCGATATTTTATTTTGACATGACATATATTTCCAATATGACTAGTAAAATAGGATAGTAAGGAGGTAAATGTTCGCCACTCTGAATCGCATCCAAGTATAGAAAGAACCTACATAAACAATATTCCATCTCCTCGCGGATAAGTTGTATTGGGTCAGAATGTCTTTCTGAAATACATTTGTGTTCAAAATCCCTTGGCTACGTTTGCTATTGTGATAATGCTGAAAAGTTAATTTAATACGTCTGCGACTATAGAGTAGGATTAGATGTTAGCTCTAAGCTCCTGTTTAATAATGTCTTCTCGAATAACAGGATGTCTGGTTTAGCAAACTAGCGTTTAGGAACCATTCCTTAAAAACGCATGAATGCTTGTGACAAAAGACTCATCACTTTTAAAAACAGTATGGAGAATGCCCAAAGCAGATTGAGATATTATTGATTTTAGAATTTATTCCATGCAGCGCACCTCAACTCCTTAATTGCCTTGCCATGAACAGGTGAATAGCCGTGCCGTCACTTAAAACCCTGAACTCCTTTTTCTGGGCCATCTGTGCAAGTACGTGGAGCTTCTTTCTTGCTTTTCAAGTTGTGGTGGCTTCCATGTTGGCCTGTGAGATTGAAATCAGGAGTATAATTAACACGGAATGGGATTCTGAATCTGAATCATTTGAGGCCTGTTTACGCAAGCCGCCCTTTGTCATAGAGTACCCCATCCTCCACAGTTCAGATATATGAATAATGCATGCAGCGCCTGCCATATAACAAGCTGAGAGGAGTTGTTAGTTAAACCTTGACAGAGTTTTCTGAAACGAGAAATGAGGACTCGCCAAACGAAGAAAAGTGACATAGGAACAGTTTGAATTATAGGAACATATTTGACACATATCAGCCAATGCTGAATCCTAATGAGAAATGATTGCCGACGACAAAACGTTTAGAATATGAAACGTTGAAGAATAACGTAACATTACCTTCATGATTAAACGCGCCTGTATAAAATCCTTCATGAAATTGTGACTCATCCCGAGCAGAAGCCGATGACTCCACAATTATTGGCCATTATAGATGGCACAACAATGCCAAGACAGTCGTTCAGATTTGTTTCTGAACGACACAACGTTTACAAGGAGGAGCATCGCTGCATGATGTGGCAACGCACGTTACGGGTCTAGACAGACCATGTCGAACCTGTGTACCCAATGCAAAAATATTGGGAGTGTTAATCACAGACCCAGGTCAGGTCAGGTCAGGTCAATCTAGAGTTATCATCTCGCCATATCCGGCAGAGACATCTTCGTTCATGCACCAAGACAACAATCTGAGATGTTGTAATGTACATGTCATAGCACAATACACGCTCCCCGCAAACTATGTATACCTTCTTAACGTGACGGAACGTGGTCCGTTTTCAAAAATACAACACCATCCGTGTCCTCTAATGATGATCTGGGTTAGAATTGGTTTTCAGCATGCCATGAGAGAGTGGCTAACGGGATCGGGTTCTCAGGCTCACTGACTTGGTTCACACATCACCAGTTCCTGATTGCGCAGATCGATGGTCATGCTATTGATCACCGGATTGTCTGGTCCAGACTTGATGTACACACCGCCACCTTATACCTGGGATATTGCTGAGTGTGGCGTAAAACTAGACTCACTTACACTAATAAAGACAGCACCGGTATCAGATCATGAAACTGTCAGCTGTGTCCACTGCTGGCCTCGGCCAACCAAAATTATGCTTTACCTATTGCTTTCGGGATTATATACCACTCATCAACCACCCGTGAAGGTCCAGGGGTAGAAGAGGCCTTCAGCAACCCATACTTGCCATAAAAGCCGAGTATGCTAGTCGTATGAGGCGACTAACGGGATCGGGTTGTCAGACTCGCTAACTTGGTTGACACATTTCATCGGTTCCCAATTGCCCAGATCGATGGTCATGTTGTTGATCACTGGATACAGACCGCCGCATATAGCTAGAATATTGCTGACTGCGACGTAAAACATAACTCACTCACTCACCAATCATCAACAGTACCGCGTCACATAGAATGTTATGCATGTATATATATGGTTATAGCGAAGATGGATGTCTCCTCTAACTTGGGGAGAACAACTACAGCCCTTGTTCACACCGATTGCATCATCATGCGTGAAACTGCTGAGAAGCAAGAGCAGATATCGTGCATCTGAACCACTGTTTTTCTGTTGTAGAGTTGTGATTAACAATGCACCATTTCTTAAACAAGTTTCATCATTTATTTAACGATAATAAACAATAATCCTTTCAACGATACGAATTTGTTTTACAATACTCCTTTTCATGTTTAAACAGCACATTAAAACAGTATGGATTACTTTACAAAATCTAGTTAAGACAATTGACCGAAATAAGTGGCTAAATTTCCACTATTGTGTCTTAGTGTTTGACAAGTAGCAAATTTTATAGCTCCTATACGTTAGGCATTCAGCTCTAGCTGCGCAGATCAATGTCCATTCTGTTGATCACTGGATTGTCTGGTCCAGATTCGATTATTCAGACCGCCGCCTTATGACTGGAACATTGCTACAAGCTACATTACAACAAGCAAACAAAAAAGTTTTAAAGATTTCCCTGAAACGGAAATGTAGTGAAATCAATCAGGTTGTCTCTGGATGTCAGCTGTAATCCTTTTACTGCCACAACACACAGTAGATTATACTTAATGTCTACGTCATTATATCGGTGTTATCTGTTTCAATTTTTTTATTACCTTTATAAGAATAAACGTAACTGAATAGCAGTTAAGTATTATTTCTGGAGAAAACTGAGCCGTTTTCATTTCATCTCTCAATGCTGTCTTTCAATTACCACAGAAATTTAGAAATAACAGTCGTGTGTTATAATATTTTCAGTTCCAGAAATTTGCTTTATCTAAGGTCTCCTAACACTGCAGATGTAGGAAAATTCTTCATATTAAACAAAGGTTTCTATTTCAATAATGTTAGACACCCAACAAAATCTATCCATCAGGCCGGTCTTTTGCGATTGTGTGCTAGAGCTATTTCCAGAAATCTGAAACCTTTCCAACCTCTGATTTTTGTAATCCTGTTCATTATTTATCTCTCGTATGGAGTTCATCCCATAGGCCAAATAATATACGAAAGTACATAAAAGCAGTGAAATATACCGGAATGACATTTAACAGTACAGACACTCCCTGATAGGGCAGTAAAAATAAGTCCTTAATATGGAAATCGGATTTGGGACTTACAATGGATTGAATTATGGAACTGCATGTTTTAAAACTTGATATGTTCGTCTGTGAGTACTGCATTTGATATATTAAACTTGTTATGATATTTTTTTCGTAAAAAATAGATTCTGGTATATTTATCGGGTTGAGTCCCGAAGTCCAAACCACACTGCCTGACTCACGCATGCGCGCCAGCGCACAAAGTCAGCCATTTAACCCACTCAGTCATCTAACCCACTCAGCCAACCCAGACATGCTGAAAAGTCGAGTACTTTCTCTACCATAAGGACATTTCCAACAAATCTCTAGAATCCGCGTATTTGAACAATGTTCGTTGTCACAACAGTGAGTGAGTTTAGTTTTACGCCGCACTGTGAACTATTACAGCTATGTGGCGGCGGGCTGTAAATAATCGAGTCTGAACCAGACAATCCAGTGACTAGCAGCATGGCCACCCGATCCCGTTAGTCGCCTCTTATGACACGAACAGTCGCCTGTCGGGGCACCCATGGGCTGCTCAAGACTTATTCTTCTCCGCATCGTCACGGGTCGAAACAGATAGAAACACAATCGAAGACAACTGTAGACTTTTTCCAGCGCAGTTAAGATGGGTGCAACTAGTAGTAAGGCACTGTACTGGATATTGAAAAACTGACACATATTTGAAAGTAAGTAAGTAAATGTCGTAACTTGAATCGTGACCAACACAACAATTCATTATTTTCAGTGTATCACATATGGCTCTGACTGTGTAATGTGGTTGCACTCTATAACTCTATAACAGCAGATCTTCAACAGTATCACAATATTCGCGACTGTTATAAAACCACTTTCAAAACGGTACCCGACTGTCTAGCATCTCCATTCAGTGTTTGGGTTGGGCACCAAAACGACTCTTTCAGAGGTAAACATCAAAAGGTCTTAGTACAAAGGTAGAACTCCCCAAGCAAAACACAGTATCCAAGTTGTTATGATGACAGCAACACTTTTCCATCTGACCAGTGTCTTGTAGGAAGTTTCCTTGCACACAGCCACCCTAGATTCACGTTGAGGACAAATGGTAGACGTATGTTTTCAAAATAAACAGTGTAGTTTTATGGAACGTACTGCCTTGCTCAGTCGTCCTTGTTTGAATAAAGAAAACACAAGAGACTCGCATTATACAGGCTACCTGATCCTCAACAGCAAAGCTCCTGAGAACGCCTTGAGTGAGGTTATCGAGCTGATCACGAAAAGGAGAAAGAGGGTGTTGGCCACACATACTGATTCAGCTAGGGGGGAATATGATCCACGTAAAGAGTACTTCTCAACGCATCCGTGGTTCTGATACCAAGATGGCCGAACCATCTTTGAACGTTGTAGGTATTGCCTAGGACAATAGGCGTTAGGCACACCCCTGTTGCTAAGCGTCCGTGAATATCTTTCCGTTAGATGTACACACCTGAAAAACACACCCAATTAAGTTGTTCCGCCACACAGATAACATACTGTTTCTAAACATTCATGATAGTTAAGACTTTAGTTTTCTAAACTAAAAGGTTTCGTTATCATGCAGATGCAACTGAAAATATCCTGCAATATCGTTAATAAATTTCATTAGAATACTATTGATTTACAGTAGATGACGTGATAGCTGTTATTCCAGTTCTCCTTTGAAGTCTCCCTAATTATGTATTTAAAATAAATTAAATTAATTTCCAATATCGATAACACCCAGACCTCCAGGTGAAAATTTGCAGTCATGCCATCTACGTAAGATCATGAAATGCAAGATAATTTATTTGCTTTTATACTTGAATCTGCAGATACTGGATTTTCCCTTGATTATTGATACCAATATTGGAATGTATGTCATGTTATTTCACAAGAATATTAAGCAAACAAATCAAACTATAAAATCAAAGCATGATCATCTGTTTAAAGGAGAAATACCATTCCTCTCATCGTACTGTGTTTTAGTTTGGAGATTTGCCAAAGGCTTGGAATCGAAGCCTTTGAACTTGGTGTGAAAGGAACAACTAAGTGAGTTTGTGTTACGTTGTACTCATCAATATTACAGCTATAAGGCGGTTGTCTGTAAAGTAATCGAGTCTCGATCTGACAATCCGGTGATCAACAGTATGAGCATCGATCTGCGCTTTTGGGAACCATGACAGTGAGCCAGAACACCCGAACCCGTTAGCCGCCTCCTATGGCAAACATGAGTTACTGAAGATCAGTTCTAACCCGGATCTTCACGGATCTGTTTCATGGGTGGTTTCTTATGGTAGTGGAAAAGGGTTGTGGTGTTTTGTGCTCCTATAAGAACTGGTTTTACTGTGTTCATCGCAGATTCTACCTGCGCGGATCAAACAACAACTGCCAAAGTACTTCTGAGCGAGTGTTAGCAAGATCAGAGAATGTCCAATAAAGAAACACAGGTATGTGACAGGGATCTGACTTTATGAAAGTAAGGCTCTACGCTACTGGGGTACGAACAGCAGGCCTGACCAACCTGTCCATTTAGTCGCTTCTTGCGACAAGCATTAGATGCTGAATACCAATATTCTAACCCAGATCTTTAGTCTTCGGAACTAAAATACATTGTAACAAGCGACTGTTACTTCTTTGTCTATACGGAAATGGAGGGTAACACTGAGTCATGATATGACGCGGTGCTATTTCTTACCAAACTGATTTTTAATTATATCTAAAATATTAATCGCCTAGGGATAGATTATGTCAAAACTGAATATGACACACAGCAGTCGACTGATTCAATTTATCCTTGCCTCAAAAGCACAGACATGGTGATCTGTATTTTAAATTATTTTAGTAAGTAGCAATACGATGATGGTTTTGCTTCAGGTGCAGCTTAGAGACTTATTGATGGGAACGAAGCGTCCCAGCTCCTAGTAAAAACAGCTAGGGTCGCGCCAGAGTTATGCTTCTATGTGCCGCCTAGTTCGCCAGCCTGGACCCAAAGTTACGAGCACTGCACCACAGTGTGACGGTCAAGTCGTACTTTTACATTTTGCTTCTCGCCTTGACGTGTGGGAAAGGCAGGAGGTCAGCTTGATCGGTACAGTTGGGTAGGGCAATGTCAGACTTTCTTCTCGGGATGTATCGGGGAGCTGGCAGGTACACTTGCCAGATTGCTTGCTTTTGAGGCCAAGCTTTGGCGGTATGCTCGGAGACACGAGCAGGTTTGAAAAGCTTCGGGATGGCGCTCATCCTTTCCAGTAACCCCGAAGGGTATACTAAACCTTCTCCATGACGTATACATGAGGAAAGGGAACTTTTCAATATTTAGACAACCTTTTTCACTCTTGTTTCAAATGGAATGTTCTGGAAGGCGTTCCCATGTATGCAGAATGGGGTCATTTGTCAATTACAGTCAATGTAACAGTTTTTGTGGATGCCTAAGGCACTCCTCTAATCTACCCAAGTCATATTTTGCCCATCCTGGATCCTTTTATGCCTTTGGGACTGAACACATAAAGGAAAATCGTGAAAAATGCAACAATACCACTTTTTTCAAAGTATTTTGCAGATATGAAGCAGGTAATTTTAATTAAACAACACAAATATATCAGGAGATGCGGAATGTTATTAGGGACGTTTTGAGGCCATTTGCACATCAACTGGTCAATCCTGTGTAGAGTTATGGCGGATTCACTAACCCTCTATATTTGAAGAGAAAACTGGCGGCCATATTTAAAGATGGCCACCAAAATGACATTTAGCAAAGTGATCTGAAGGTCCATCAACCATTTCTGGACACCTCAGATATCAAGCTAACCAAATCTGTTCAGCAAATTGGGAATGAAAGTCTACTATGTACTATTATGAGTATTCGCAGTCTTATCTTCACTTCATTTGATTTACATTTATGTTTTTGGTGACACCCATCTCTACGGTTTCACTGCAAACACAAGATATGACACTGATGGTGACTTCCTTTTAAAAGCGATACAATTTTACCATCAACCAATCAAATTCAGTACGAATTTCTATATTGGAGCCACTTTCCTTGCACACCCCGTTAATAGCCATGACAAGGACATGATTCGTTGCCCTGCTGTTTCTTCACCACCGTTTACGTTGCTGTGTATCCGAAAATAGCTGCTTGCAAAACACATAAAGTATTGACAAATGACTTGTGAACTTACATTCAAAAATTCAATTTCATCCCGGAACCGATTGTAAAGCCAAGTTCCAATTTGCATATGAGACTATTTTCCTTGCGCAACATCATATCCGGAAGTTTCCCTCAGTTAATTATCACGCGCGCAGAAGCCTGATCGGTTTTAATGTTTTCTCTTTACTTTCGTTTTAAATTTGGCCTCGGAAATGAACTTCAAATGAGAGATAAATAGTTTCTGATATTAGAAGAAATGAGAGTTTGGGAATGTTTCTGATTTCTAGAAATAGCGCAACCATACATCTTGAATCACACAATGATAGCTGGTCAACGTTTGAATGGAAATGCCACAATCCTCTTGGTGGATATGTCTCGTGTGGTGTCCATCATTAGTGAAATAAAAACCTATGGTTGAAATAAATTAGTCACCTAAATATGCAATGGTAACACAAAGACAACATTAGAAGAACTGGAACTAATTATAAAAAGGTAAGATAACAAACTTTTTTATTTTTGTATGCATTTCAACGCAAAGAAACCTGAGGTGGGCTATTGCGCTGGTGCAAGCGTCGATCAGGAGCATCCCACATATGTTGAACAAACTGGGTGATCGAGAAGGCCATTTGAATGTTGTTTTGCGGAAGGGAGTCCTGGTAAACACGTGCGACTGTAACGCGAGTTCGAGCATTTGTGAGATGTAAACATGAGACGGACGGTCCCTTTAATTAGTGCGATACCAGTGCATCACCTGTGAGAGTGAGCCAATCAGAGGAGATCACTGCTACATGTGTGCATCAGTCTCGTCTTGTTTTCTGTCTTGTCCAGTCGTCGTAAATAAATGTTTTGTGTGCCGGCCGGCGCTTTGATTGTTATCCCTTACACATTGTCATACTGAAAACGTACATTCTTGACGTTGATGAAGGGAACGACGTAATATTGCAACATCTCCGTTCAATACACCTGTCACTTGCACAAAAGCAGGCCGGCCATTGTGATGACCCACGCCTTGACGTTTCCAGCACCAAATCTATCAACGTGATGTACGTGAACGTCCATCAGCGTGTCTGAGAAGAAACCGCGACTCACCCGATAGCAAAATTGCCCGCGACAACCGTTGTTGCACCATTGTAAATCCTCGGTCCGTTTACGTCAAGACGTTACGTCAAACTGGTCTTCTGACAGAAAGTCTGGAACATTGCAAACTGTTTCTGGACCATAACGGGTGATCCAGGCAAGTGTTTGTATGTTGAGTTCCATCACCATCTTGGACGAACTAAGTCTAACAAGTAATTCAACCCGACTCATTAATTCATAATTCAGATTATGTGATCACTAGTACGTGAATTGCGCCCAGGATACTTTCAGGTAGAAGCAGAGCAACTTAATTCTAAAACGATTGGAAAAAAATAAATTTCAATAAAAGGGATTAAAAGTGAACACCACGTGAACACATGATCCGTTATAAACATAAGAAAGAGGTGGCTTCAGGTTATAATAAGTCGATACTGTGGGCAGGCTGGTTATTGCAGAGACTGTGTTAATAGTTCTTAGTTGTGTAACCCGACTCCAGTGTCTGATATTATTAATGACTGGGATAGTGGTGTATTCGTGAACACAGATCACGTTCCACCACGGTCTTTAGAAGGTAAACGCAGTCTGCCAGAGATTGTATAACCATTAGATTGTATATAACTCATTCAGTTGACGGTAGCATCGACTGACAGGACATCTATTTGAACTGTTTCCAAATCCCAACATAACGCAATTAAATACGCTGGCGCAAGTTGTTTCTGTCATTGCTGTTTTCAAATGTAGCAATGCTGCAGAATATGCAATCGACGATGGTGTGCGTAGTAATACCAGCAATAATACCTTCTTGCTTTGTTCCTAAAGTCAAATCAAGGAGATGTCAGATGTCAAGATGCCTTCACAGCTTTACTAGTGCTTGAGAGGCAGCCTAGTGGTTAAATCACGCCCATAACCGACATGGGTTTGGTGTATGAAAGCATCGGGCTTGTCCGTGCCTGGGCTGGACAAGGATATTATTGGCGTCATGCGACAATATATGTGTCTAGCCACTGTTTCTGACGTTAATGTTTAATATTACACAAACCGACATATATCACTGACTTCCATCAGCTATGTCTGACATTAATAGTCAAAATTGCACGAACTCCACTTTCCATACAGCTATTCTGGCACTATTTCTCACATTAATAGTCAATAATTCACTCATATATATGTGTTGAACCTCTTGTTTACCACCTATAATCCTCACTACTTCGTGCCGAAAGAAAATATAAACCAGACCTTCACATCTAAGTTTCCTGACATGAGAGGTAAACATAACACTATCTGAGATCAGCATAATGTCCTTATTCCAAAATGTTTAATGTAATATGAAACTGGAAATTTGAACACATCCACCATTCCTTTGACATTGCAGCGTACATAACCCCACATTTTTCTACATTCTGAAGTCAGCAGGAGAGGGTGTATTTCTCTGACCTCAGCCTAAGTCACAGACCAATGGCTTTGGTCGAAGGGGCCGCAACTTGATTTGTTCATCGGAGAAGAGTCGCGACTAAATTAATTCAGGAAATCAATAGCGATGGTGTTTGTCTTGACCAAATTGGTCCGGACATAAATCACTGTAATTCCTTATCTGTGTATTCCACATAAGAGGGCTTTGGACAGAGAGATTTCAGAGATGTGGTAAAAGGGGCTGAGGGAGTAAAGAGGTTTGTAAGTTTATAAGGAACTGAGTGAGTGAGTTAATATTTATTTTTCCTACCATGACGTCATGGATTCTGTAAATACTGAATAGTGATTGGTTAATCAAAGTCATTAAGAGGTTATATGTCTCTGATTTTCCAACGCAGTGTGCATTGTTTTACAAATCGTAATAACGCGGCTATGGTAGAATGGAGATGAACATACTGTGTTGGAACATCAGAGGTATATAACGAAATTATAACATATTGTGTTGGACAGTCAGTGGTATGTAACGACATTATAACATACTGTGTAGTATCACAGATGTGAATATGAAACTAGCGTGCGCAACCAAAACATGTTAATCAAAGAAGACAATACAATATAACGCACGGTCTATAAATCACCAACTGAAGGTAGAACTTCCCCTTGCTATCTATCTTCTGATTATGTCGCCAAGCGTTATTGATGGCGTACTTGAAACTATCAGAGTGTTTTGCGTTCTAAAAGTATAATCTAGGATTGATCTGTTGAAACATACAGAATGTCAGCATTTAGACAAAACATTTTGAAGACTTCAATAAACTGAAATTCAATATCTAGATTATAAGACGAGTCTTTTCGACAAGGACCCAGGTTATGCACAGGATCTGGCTTGCTTATGTATCAACACGAAGCCACAAGAATATGGGTACACAGTACTTGTCCGTTTCGACGATAAGCCCAAACAGACACTGTTTACTATGTTTCTTACCCATGAAGGGCCGGGTTAGAATACTGGCCTTCGGTAACCCATACTTGCCACAAAAGGCGACTACGCTTGTCGTGAGAGGCGACTAACGTGATGGTCAGGCTCGCTGATTTGGTTAATACATGCATAGCAATTGCAGAGATCAGTGCTCGTGCTGTTGATCACTTGATTATCTAGGGCTCCCCCTAGACATTTATATTTGAGGGTCAGGTTGACTCTCCAAACTGTTTTTGGAAGCCAAAATCCAAATTTGGCGGTCAAACAATTTACAAAGATAATAAATGTGCAACTAATAATTTTATTTTTTCATGTATATGCTTCTAAGCCTGAATTGTAAAGAATTATTTACAGACATTCACCATACAGCTGAAATATAGCTGAGTGTTGCATAAAACTGAACTCACTCACTGTATTTCTAATTCAACATCAACGTTTCAGTAGAGGGAAATGTACGTACGTACAGGATGTGTCCTGCGTGGCGAAATCAAAGCACAATAATTACAAGCCTGTTGGTTAATCAGTCACAGGCCAGAGGTTTACATATTGATGTTCTAAATTAGCAAAGGTGACCCATCCTTAGACTTATTCCCAGACTACAACCACCGTAATTTGAGTCCGGCAATGTACTGGTACAGTGCATCCTAGTTAAATTCTACACTCCAGAAACAGTCGTGTTATTTCTAATCTCAGGTTGGTTGGTGCCTTGCGCAGTTATGACCGCTGCGGTAATTTGCGGTACTTCAAGCAGGTATACGCTGAGGGACCTTCCTACTAGAGGATAGTACCATAACTTCTAAAGACACTGCTTTACAGCAAATGTCCTCCAGTGACTTAAACTAGAATCAGACGGACGTCGATGACATTATAGAACATGTAGCAGTATGTGGTGGAAGTCCCCAGTCTACAAGAACAGATGTACATCTTAAATCTTTGAATGAGGTCAGTTTTAAGGCTTATAGTAATATTCTAGCAGTTTCCCGTGAAGATTCGGGGTAGAATACCCGTGAAGATCCGGGATAGAATACCCGTGAAGATCCGGGGTAGAATTTCCCCCATGAAGATCCGTAACTTTCATGATAAAATACTTACAATGTGTAAGTTATGATGGTTCTGAAACGTATTAATAGTTTCCAATGTACCGAAGGTACAGGTAGATCGAATATTTCAACAAGGGTTATCCGTAAAAACTGGATTACAGTTGGTCTTCAGTAAACCATGCTTGTAGTAGGAGGTGATTAACGGGATTGGGAGGTCAAGGTCATTCGTACAATGCATGATTTGACGGGGTGACAAGCCAGCCTACATGGTTTCGTATGCTTTGGTTATTAAGCAAGCAGAATTGAACAAATTTGGCTTAAGGGTAATAAAGATCTCTCTAACGGGATCAGTGTCAGTGCGTCATACTCATATGTATTCAGATCCCCTTCCTGCAGCTGGAATACTGCTGAATAAGACGTCAAACAACCAATACAAGACGTCAAACAATTAACACAAGACGTCAAACAACTATGGCAAGACTTGTGGAAGGAGCAGAATTCATGCGTAATGAGCACCCTTTGCCCAGTCACTGATTAGATCTCGTGGTGATGGGGCAGCCTCGTGATTAAAACGTTCACTCGTCACGTCCAAGCCCCGTGTTCGATTTCCCACGTGGGTGCAATTTAAGTTTTGAAGTGAAGTCCATTTTAAGTTTTCCCAAAATATTTCTGGAACAGTGCTAACAGCGGCGTAAAACTAAACTCACTGACTTAAACACGAAAGAGAGCTCCTTTTTGAGTCCACGACCCCACCTCTGACATTTTATACTGACATATGTTATTTGTATCTACATGTACACTGCTCGCCTTTAACCAACCGAACATGTCCTAACTGTTCCTGAATAATTCATCTATTGTTGCTAATCTTGTTTATCTTATGGTAGAAGTTCAAACCTTATGTCGTCTGTAAATGTCAAGCATCTAAGCTGCCGGCTTTTATTACAACAATCAGCAATATCGATGTTTTCCAAATAATAAACCTAATTTTGAATGTCAAGGCCTCCTCATGCATATTTTGAAGTGATATTTAGAAAGGTAGTAATGACAAAAGGTTTCGATGAAGATGACAAATCTATTCTTTGAATGTCATTTAGAAGTGAAAATACATAAGAATGAAGATTTTATGGATATCAACTTCTTTATGTGAGAGCACAACGTTTCGGAGTTAATGCTTACTCCTTCACCTGATGAAGGAGTAAGCATTAACTCCGAAACGTTGAGCTCTCACATAAAGAAGTTGATATCCATAAAATCTTCATTCTTATGACAAATCTAGACGAAGCACTGCCATATTTATCTTCCGCCTTACCTACAGCAGGGGTATAGCGACAGTTCATAATGATATACTATTCTGCTGAGGAAGAACGTGGAGTTCTGTAAATAAAAAAAAATAAAAATAAAAAATTCAAAGAGAAAACCTAATTAAAAAACCAAACAAACAAAAAACAAACAAATCGTGGGCACACTAAAGCAGGGTTAAAACTATTCATAATGTACTCAAGCGTCAGCTACTAAAGGTAATGTTTTTCACACAGCCCGTTCATTTGTTCTGTTTGTTTGTTGTTCAAAGTCGCACTTAGTAATTTTCAGCAATTGTGTGTGTGTTTTGTTTTTGGGGTTTTTTTTGTTTTGTTTTTGTTTACCTTTTTCTTTTCTTCATTTTTTAGTTGGTGGGAAGCGTAAAAATTGTTTGGATTCTGTACTTAATATGTTCATGAGTGCAGACTGGATCTCACCACTGTATGTCTGGAATATGGCCGATGATATGTAAAACCCAACTCAACTCAACTGTTGGGTCATTTATGTTCTCTATTGAACTCTGCTGCCCAGTGCATGGCAGTGGCAATAGAATTTATCCTACCTCACACATAAATGCCGTCTTCTGATTTTCTGAGCTCTCATTTGATGTTTTAATGTACCCCAGTCACAAGAGAGTAACATTTTCTGTATACCCTGCTGGGAAAACCGTCAAAAAAGTCATTTGGTACTTTGTTGTAGTAATTCATGATCTCGAATTAAATAGAATCACGTACGTTTGTATGGTGTACGAAAACTGCGAATGCAGACCGAAGGAAGGGAGATCTGTGAATCAGTTTTTTCCTGTCTGCAAAATCGATCGATGGCTACAAACCTATCTGTCCCCGTTCTTAAAACAACTCAAAATTAGTATTGAGGTGTTCGGTAACATCAGAACGGTGTTCCCTGGTCCCCCAGGTCTAGAGTCACCCACGCGTTTAAGAAGAAACATCGCAACAGTGTTCTTCTCACAGAAATAGTCAGTTCTGACTTCACCTAAATTGCATCAGACAATCGTATCATACTGTTGTCTTTGTGTACACAGACCACCGTGGGTTAGGGGAGACAGCACTCAGATCCGACGACTTGATTAACACTGATCGTGCTGGACGCCTCTGAGATGAAACCTCTAAATCGGCGTGCACATTTTCACGTGCTGAAAAGGACGTCTTGTCAACTATTCTGGAACAATTAGCAACAGCTCATGCTATTTCCAGGCTGAAGGTGCTTGCTTTCATTCCATCAGACCAGGATGGATTTTGTTAGCGAAAGGTAACCTCGGATTTCCTGTCAAGATATGTATGCGTTTCTCTCATCTCATTTTACACCAAATGTCCCTATAAGAGATATTGTGAAGCTATTCATTTTACACCTAATGTTCCTATAAGGGATATTTTGAAGCTATTCATTTTACACCAAATGCCCCTATAAGAGATAGTATGAAGCTATTCATCATTAACGCACTGCAATTTGTTTTTCAATCTGCTATAATGCATACCCATGATATTTATCATATTGCAACAAATGAGGATCTTTTTATTTGTAGTTGGAGACCATTCTTGGGTCCTCCTTGATTTGTCTGCTCAGATGACTTGAATGTCACTTATGGCCGACAAGTGAGGCGATTTTGGTGAAAATGCTTGCTTATTGTCGAGGAAAGGACATGTAGTTTTCCGATCGATGCTCATGCTGTTGATCACTGGATTGTCTGGTGCAGACCCAGTTATTTACAGACCTTATAGCTAGAATATTGCTGAGTGAGGGAAATACTAAACTAACTCACAGTGTGTGTTAAGGGTTGCTGACATGGTTTGCACATGTCATCGTATCCTAATATCGTGGATCGATATCGTGTTCATGATGTTGACCATTAATTTGGGAAATCGAATCCTGATCTTCAGTGTAACATTCGATCGCAACACCTGCCCGACTACCCACCACTGAGGGTAAAAAAATGAGTATTCAGACAGATCGGTGTCCGGTTATCTCCCTTGCATCAACGCTCAATGAACTTGTTGAAGCACTTTCACTTCAAGATGTTTCTCAACATTGTTAAAACAGAACTGGTCTGCTCAATCACACATAATGAAAAGCTGTAAAGTGGCTCGGTAACTTTGGTACGATTATCGAACGTGTAACCCTATGGTAAAATACATGGGGACCTGTGGGTTAATGACAAACGTAGAAATAGCACACTGGCATGATGGGTTTCGAATCAAAATTCGTAGGGTTCTGACTTGCCCAGGGACTCACACAGGGTCACACAGAATTTTACCGCTTAGGCCAAGCGAACCATCCGAACCATCCGTTTCCTCAGGTATGTTTATTTTAACACCATCAAGCATCACTTTTACTACATTTATATTGGCTATTGACAGAAATTAGCAGACACATATCGGAATAACCCAGTGTTTAAAGCGTCCGTTTGTCACGCCTGGGACCCGGGTTCGATTCCCCACATTTTCGTGTGACAAGCCGTGATCTTGATGGAATTTTACTACAAGTGACGTAGCACTAAACTCGTCAGAGCGTGACGAGCAAACGCTTTAACCACAAGGCTACCCCACCGCCCCGTCCTTGAGAGAGGGCGATCACGTCAAATGGGTTCTAATAGCTGTGCCGCATTGCGTTCTTAAGGAAATCAAATGTCAAATTTGCATTTTACACTTTCTGGTGTTGATGTAATTAGCAATAGTATTGCCATAATATTGCTAAAAGCGCTACACAATGATACTCAATCGAGTGTGTTCAGTGCTTGTGTTAGTTCATCGAGCGAAGTCTTTAACCGCTAGGCCACCTCACCATCCCCTTATTGCTAAGTGCATGAGATTTTGCTCTGTGACAACATGATTTCTCGAGATACAAGCATATATCGACTCAGGTATACCCTAGACAGTATCTTAGAGAGGGTGATAAGAATAACTTAGCATCTCAGGAAAACGTAACACCACAGTGAAACGGCAGTCGGTATTGGGAGTGCCTCTAGAATATCAAGGACACATCGAACCCAGTGTATATTACTGCATGTTCTGGTCCCGACCTTGATATGTGTCATATACCTGTAGTAGCTACTCCAACGAACGGAAAACGAAAACAGGTGATTACCCACAACCAACGTGTGGTTTGTGGGACCAGTAAGTCAGCAAGAGTTGTCGGACTTTAACAGTTTTGGGGCCTCGTCAGGAATAGTCTCATGACGTATCGCAACTGTCATATGTATACATGTCTTTAGAATATACTCAAAAGAAAAAGTTATTATTACACACAAACAACAAACAGAATCGGTGATATCCGCTAAGTGCCGCGAATGTGATTTTATTTCGTCGACGAACAAATATTTTAAGGTGACATAAATGGTAAAATGATAATAAAATCAGTGTACCTGGCACATCCCGGCGTCATGGGTTTTCGACGATGTCAGGTAAAAACGTATAATTTAATAACAAAATAACATCTTAGTATTAGTATTCTAATATCGTTTCAAGTTTTCATTTCATCAACCTTGAGTGATAAAGGGTATATTTATCTATTTCACCTAACAATATCAAGTGTTTCCTACATCGTGTCGACGAAACTTTCGCCGTTCTCCACATCCGAGGATTTTGGATGATTTTCGAAGATGTGTCATACTTTTCGCCCACATACCGTTGAAGTGTTAAGATCATGTGGCTTCTTATATATATATACTAGTAACTGGTAGACGACTGTTCTTACCAAATGACCCCTTGCTATTTTGTGTTATATAGGCGGTTGGGATTATTACTTGTGAAGTAGACGTTTGTGATATGTGTGACAACAAATAATGGCGAAATATAGGAATTTTCAAGATGGCCGAGAAGAGACGAATGGACATAATCTTTCATATGCACGTGGGGAACACCGAATCAGCAATGGAAAATATCAGGAGTTGCAGTGATATATATGAATTAAAACAGATTTTAGAGAATATTGAAACTTATAACCCACAAAATACCTTACATTACTGCCGCTAATATCGAACTTCAAAAGCATATCTCCTTTCCAACTGCTTTCTCCTGCTTGGCAAGTGATGGCTCTTACATTAACTAAGTTTTAAAAATCTGAAACTAACCAACTTATTTCCCACAACACTATCATTAATTAAAAAATACAGTTATGACATTTATAAAACTATCTTTAGATTATGTGTTCTTTTATGTAATCGCCAACAGCTGAAGGGATGGTGTAAATCCAGCTGGTGTCCATGCATGCAGGACAAATATCCATGATCCCTGGCAGGGTTATCTCCCTTCAGTTTCTGGCGATACACAGCCCATTTGTATACTGGACAAAAAAGTTAGGGATATTGGTATTTTTATGTTTGATATTTTATCAGTGTGTCAATGAGCAGATAGGTCATTATTCATAATTTCAAAATTACATCTATCCCCAAGTATTTTTGTCTAGTATATATTGTATTGCCCTGACGACAGTTTGGAGATATATTCCAATTTTCATTCTAGTGTCTGTATTATTTTAGCTGGTTTCATTGTCCACGGTCGACAGTATTTTCTTCAATATTACTGAATTTACTATGAATCTGTAACTAGTTCTAGTCACGATTTGGCTGGAATACTGCCGATGTGACAGTTAACTTAAGCTCACTTATTCAATGAACATCTTCGAAACTAAGCAGTGCATGAAAGAGCGTCTGTCCGTCGGCCCGCTGCTTGTTAGTTACATGGCTGGCTTACAACTTTATTTCATAGTCGACCCTGCGGGCCAAAACCTTTTTCCAAAAGTACATATTTGACCATGTCATTGACAACGGCAAATATTTCGAAAATAATTTACAAATCTGGTAGCTAACGGCGTCTGTTTAGTTCATGATCAATCAAACTGTAACTTCCACAAATCAGCCTGCCCATTCATATAACACTAAATGTGATTGGTCTAGAGAATGCTTTCAGCCAATGAGCAATGTTTTTTTTGTAAATGAATCATCAGTGAGCATATATACATCATTGGGGTTTTGCAAGGTTATAACAGGTATGCGGATACACAAAATATATTGACAGTTTCAATAAAGAATATATACGATTAAAGAAATAAAGCTGACCAGAGTGAATTGCGTGTAAGGAGACTGGAAATATCACGAGTTAGTTCATATCTACACAACTGATTTCAGTCACGTAAGTGAAGACGGGGTTAGTTGGAGTGCAATAGTCTCGAGAAGATACAGGACGCGATGTGAAACAATTGAGAGAGAGAAAGAGATAGAGAGAAAGAGAGAGAGAGAAAGAGAGAGAGAGAGAGAGAGAGAGAGAGAGAGAGAGACGTATTTAAACGTATTTATTTTATCGCAATATGTACAAAATATCGTTTAATTTACTTTTGGAGATAGATAAACTCGTAAACTTGCAGTACTCTGTATGACATGCAAACAAAATGGCGTCTGCCTGTCGAATGGGGTCTTAAACACCGTCATTGTTTTGACAAGCTTAAGGTTTAGTTTTAGAACAAGAGAAAAATGCTTCATGATGAAGTTTTGCATAACTGAAATGGTGCGAAGATGGAAGTGTAAATATCAATGACATTCTAGGAATACGAGACGCATCTACGTGCCCAGCGGTACATAACGAATGCGGCTCATAACACCGAGGAAAGCTCTTAAGATCCGGACTACAACTGATCTTAAGAGTTACGTCCAATTTTATTTTAATGTCTTTGTGGAATATATTATACACATTAGGTCTTAAACGAGAAAACTAACCCCGTAATATTCCGGGTTAAAATTGAACTCCTGCAATTCATACTAACGGTATCGGGTGGTCAGGCTCGCTAACCAGCATATCATATGTATCGCATCGTTTCTCAGTTGCGTAGATCGATGCTTATGATGTTGCCGGTGGATGGTCTGGTCTAGACTTTAATGTTTAAAGATCGCTGCATAGCTGCCTGCACCGTGAAACGACAGCAAACAAACAAGTCAAACCTGATTCCAGCTGGAGACTTTCTAACCTCAGTTGGAACAATGCAGCCAGTTCGATAGTCTTGACCTGAGCTGGATTTGTCAATATATTCCAGCTCGTGACTTTCTAATCTTTGGTGGAACAATGCAGATTTCCATTGAAAGGTACGATTTATGCAGAGGCAAATTGATCTTAGCGACATGTGTTGTGTTGCCTATAATAGCATTTGAAACAGGAACTACCGATAGTGCATGAGACTGACTTTGTCAAATACTAAATAACCATTCTCATAGGTACACAAATATCTTGGATGACCACCACACAAAATAACTGTATTACTCAATTTACTAAAGGTGGGAATTGTACGTGTCAGCCGGAGGCCTTATGAACAACTTTTGAAACCTACGTCTCATCTAGATGTCAGATTTACACACGTTTACAGCGGTCTTAGAATGAAAGAACTGTCAACTCTGAACTTGGCCATTTTCTTCTTGTGTTTCCAGCATGTGTAGCACATGTAAATGCTGTGATATTCATTTCAGTACTTTTCAAATTTCGTATAACCAGGGTACGTTTGTCATATATTTACTACTTCGTAAATGGTTGGTAATTAATGGGTTAATAGAGTGTTACAAGAATGAGACTAAATTAACGAGTATTTAAATGGTTTTGTAATATAACTGTCATATCGGCTTCGTTAGCAAGTCTGACCATGCCTTAATGTACTAAGATCATTAGAAACACAAGGCGAAGTGATACCCAGGACTATTAACGTGCGTGGTATAAACCTGCTGTCTGTTTAAAAAGTACAAATGTGTTTGGTGTGTGTCTCAGAGCGATATGTATGGTAGAGAGTGTGAGTTGGGGTGAATAATGCAAAATCTTGGAATGGTGCGGACAGTCATCACTGCTGTCTGAAACCTGTGGCGAAGATGGGTCACCCCTTTTCCATCTGCCCTGTCTTGGCGTTGTTACACGTGGACGTCCAGAACGTGGCCGATCGATGGCGTCATTTGTGTTCTGGTAGCGTCTCACCAGGGCAGAAATGGTGTTCCGGTGGCTGTGTAAATGTGTAGCCAAGTGTCGTTGAAACATTCCCGAACGGACCATCCCAGTGGTCCCATGACGTTGTGCAGACGTTAGCCTTGGCATGCTATGGGTTACAATGGTCATTTAATTGTTTCAACGATCGCAAGGGCAGGGGTTGCGCTTTCCAAAGTCACAGTATTGTGTGGCATTCATTTGCTCTGTTTCCTTTTTCCCAAAATGCAAGTGCAAAAACGAATTGCACGTCTCAATGACGAAATACTGACGTCACGGAACGTGGCACGTGCATGCATGTTGGATACATGTCACTAATCTCTGAGTTTAAATCTGAGTGTCCACACAGGTTTAGATTATATTTTTTTGTATGCACAGTTTCTTCATGTGCCTAGTATATATACCCTTGAAATCCGGGGTACACATACATATCCAACGTGAGTAAACATTTGCAGATTAGGAGATTTACTTCAGTTTCCCCCCAACATGTGTGCATATGAACAATGTGCGATGGGCATATGTTTCAAAGGTATAGACTTGTAAGACATATACGGCCAACGTATGCAAACATACGTAAATCTAATCATAACGTGTATTTCCTATTGTATTTACGTTTATATTAATGGTGTACTATCGAGATTTGGATGCTTTGTAAGTTGTTTAGTCCTTGTAAGGAACTGGTACCAGTCTGAAGACAGGTTTCTCTTATACTCATATGATGTTCGTGTTCTCTAAAACAAGTCAGTTGCCTTGAGTCCCAACGCAATTGATCACATGCGTAGTTGTCGTACCTGGCAAAGCACGGGGCTTTTGAATCTGATCTAAGGTCAATGATGCTGATTTATTTTCACGGCCGATCAATGCCTTTGTTCGACCAATGTCCGGCAGCCGTAGCTAGATCTGAGAAATAGTTGCACCTACTCTTGAAACGAAGACGATGTAGCTTCTGACACTGTAGCCTGTTCTAACACGGAGTTCTAGTTGGCTCTGGCACTGAGTTGCAGTTGGTATTGACACTCACTTGCTGGTGTTTGGAGCTGTAGCATGTGCGAACACGGAGTTTTAGTTGATTCTGACACGGAACGGCAGCTGGCTCACACACACATTTGGGGCTAATCAGACTTGGAGTCGCAGCTGGTTTGACAGGGAGCTGCATTTTGTTCTGACACAGAGAGGCAGTCGACACGGACCTGTACTTGGCCTGGTCTGAAACCGAGCTGCAGCTAGTTCTGACACTGGACTGCAGCTGACACGGATACTCATTCGGGCTGGTCTGACACGGACACTCATTTTGGCTTGTCTGACACGGAGTTGCAGCCGGTTCTAGCACGGAACTGCAGCTGACACGGACGCTCGTTCGGGCTGGTCTGACAAGGACAGTCATTTGGGCTAGTCTGACACAGAACTGCAGCTGACACGGACACTCATTTGTGGGTAGCTCTGACAGGAAGCTGCATCTTGTTCTGACACGGACCTGCCGCTAGCTCTGATACGAGGACCCCGCGAACTCCAGTACAGTGCTTGTCGCTGATGGTAAGGAGTTTATTGTTTCAAGTTTCGTTTGTCAAGTTACAGTAACCAAATCTAGAATTATCCAGTAATGACAGAGATCTGACAATGTTGAAAGGTTGTACACGTTCAAAGTTTACATTAAAGTTAGACACATGTACTGAGCAAAGTCGTTGGTGTCCATTTACAATGGGGTATAACGTCACCTTCAACTTTGTATGCTTAAAGTAATCGCATTTATTGTGTTAGCCAGTTGTATCATGCAGCGGTATGAAATAGATGATACATTACACTCCGCCTAGTGAGTATACATTTCATGGATTTATGGCAGTCCACGGAAAGAACAAGCATAAGCATGTCGTGAAACACAAGAAGTTTCAGGTACTTCACCTGCTATATATTTACAAACTGAAGGATGATTGGGAAAGCCCTTAAAGAATCGGGTTAGAACTGATATTCTGCAATCGGTGCTTGTTGTAAGATGCTACTAACGGGATCGGGTGGTCAGGCTCGCTGACTGGGTTGACACATGTCCTCTTATCACAGTTGCGCAGTAAGATGTTGATGCTGATGATTCCTGGGTTTATGTAGCCCAGACTCAGCTATATACAGACCGCCACCTAGCATATTGCTGAGTACGGCGTAAAACTAAACTCATTCACTCAGCAAATTGACATTGTAGCAATGAACATCGATATAGTTATGACCACTGTGTAACTACCAGTGTTTCTACGATGCTGGAAGGTCAAGGCCATTCAACGCAGCGTTCGGTGCCAGCAGCACGAAGCCGTGTTGTCACTGTGAATCGGCTCACGCGATGACCCAATGCTGTGGCTGCTGATGACGTCACCGTGCACATATGGTTGCGCAAGGGAATATCCCGTAGATAGCAATCCTCTTGGGTTGTTGTGACTCTCGGACGTCCAATTCTGGGTCGATCACATGTCTGGCCTGTCATGTTGAAACGGTTAAACAGCCGAATTATGGTTTGTCTTGTGCAACCAAATGTCCTTGCAATATGGCTTTTGGAAGCACCCATATATGATATTCAGAACAAACAGATTCATGCCATCTGTAAGGAAAGTGTTCGTAGGTGTTAGTCACAATTTTGCCAAACATTGTGGAAAACACGTGCATGGTTTTGCTTGCATTTAGGCAAATGAATAAAGATGGTTGCGCTGTATACAGCCAATGTTCTTCCGTAATTTTACTGCTAAGAACACAAACCTGGGATTGCAGCAACAATTACACCTGTTTACTTTCTTTAGTTCGTCAGTTTAGACCACCATACGGACCATAGAGGCCAACAGTGCATTTGTTATCTGCATGACCCAAGGTGGATTAACATCATCCCTTGAGCCGCCGGGAATTGCACTAAGATTTAACCATTACATATAGCAATGAAGAAGTCGTATGGGATCAGTTACAACCCAGAATCTTGTGATGATGCCATTGATGTGGCATGTTACAGAGCGTATGATAATAACGGCCGTTTGAAAAGCTCCTGTTTCCACACAATTGTGCATGTTCAAAGCGAAAACAAATTATTTACCTGGATTGTCCAAGCTGTCTGTTAGGCACTAATTGGCTAACAGTCATATGAGTTATCCCATCGGGTATCCATTTTCGACAGCGTGAACAGAGGCAGTCACAGCTGCCTGTTAAGCGCTAACAGGATAGCAGCCACATAAGTTATCCCACCGGGTACGCATTTTCGGCTGGGTGAACAGTGGCAGTTTTTAAGAAGCTCACTTGCCTAAAGATGAGATCGCATAACTGTAAATGATAAATAAAATTGTTATGATAAGTGTTCCTAAAGCATTCTGGGATTTGAAATTCGTTAAACTAGTCTCATTTTCAGTCAACGCATAGAGCACTATATGCACATGCAAATATTTCACAAGAGTGACATATGTCGCAGGGTTGTACAAGAGTCGCACCATTGATCGTGGCCATCATTGCGCAATACGCTCAGATTACATCGGTGAGAACCGAATCTATTAACCCGGCATATGAATAATGCAGCTTTTAAGCTGTACATCCTGTGACAACGAATGTGGACTGAATGCATGTGTGTATGTGGAGGAGGGTCAGGTACTCCACGGCTCACACTGACCCACAGAGAAATAAATCACTCATTCGTGGACAGAGAATCAGGCATAGTCAGGGCCTATACATTAGACAGGTTTTCGATATCTTACTGAAGTGTGTCTATCCGCTCTTAGTTACTGTGAAATAACCTCTGTGTATATATGGGTTTATACTGTGTGTGTTGTTTTTCTTAGCAGTAGTCTCTCGTAACTCAGAAAGGGTGGCCCACTGTCTGCCTGTCTGTCTGTCTGTCTGTCTGTCTCTCTGTCTGTCTGTAATCATTACAGTCGACGCTCCAAGTAACCACATCCGGACAAGGTGTTTTAGTTGATTAGGTGGTTGACTGGCTGGCTGGTTGGTTGTTTGTTTGGTTGTTTGGCTGGTGATTAACACAGCACTCAACAGTATTTATTAGTGCACCTCAAACATGACATTGGGACAGAGCATACTGAGCATTATGAAATATAGATCGCACGTTTGTTTTTTGGAGTACCTTCTTGTAATTCGATATTACAGCTGCATGAATAATAATGATTTTCAAGCAATGGATCATACGCTACTCTAGATACACGGTGACATGTTTTTTGTTCTATCAGGACTAAGGTACTCTGATGGTATACATGTGTATATTCTACAAACATGTCTCTGTAAATACAGATAATTATGTTCATAAACCCTTCTCTACGGATATTGATACAGAGTATATTTTATGAACATTGATGTGGAGTTATAGATGGAAGCTCTTTACAAAGGTGACTGGATGTTCTTCGACGCCGTACTCTTTAATGTGGTGGGGATCTGTAAATAATCGAGTCAGGATCAGATAACCCAGTGGTCGACAGCATGAACATCGACCTAGGCAACTGGGATTCGATGAAATGTGTCAACCAAGTCACAGAGCCTGACCACCCCGATCCCGTTACTCGCCTCTTATCGCCTGTGTTACTAAAGATTCATTCTAACCCACATCTTCGGATCTTTGCAAAGATTCGTTTGAGGCTACCAGTGGCCTGTATAGTGTTACGAGAATGTATTTTCTGTAATTTGTATTAGCACTGATTAAGCGATAGTTATTTCTGGGTTACAATGTTTAGAGTTTTGAGTGATAGGTATACGGTTCACATTATCATGGGTATGTGCTTTTGAGCATTTCCCTGGAATGCTCAAGAATCAGTGATTGTGTATCTATAATGCTGATTGTTGTGTTGACGACACATACACACGGACTTACACACAAAGTTACACCGGTCTTGTGTCATTATTCGGCCAACCTACATGTGTCTGGCGCTTCGTCATGTTTCAACCTACATTCAACACCGCTAGCTGCGTAAAGATTTAATAGAACTGTTTCTCACTGAAAACCAAGACATTGGTGAGTTCACATTATATCTGTGACCCATTACTTTAGGTTGGACTTAGCTGAAAACCTGTTTTGAACGAACATATGATAAGAAAAGAAATAGAAATTTGAACCAATCATTTTAAGCAGCTGTGAAAATTATAGTTGCAAAGATAAAGTTTGTTTGATGGAACTTTGTGGTTTCTTTCCAGTATTTATAATTTTTGGGTGCTTTTCTTTTTTTACAAATTTGCTTGCAGTAGCTGCTACGATGCCTAGGGCACAAAGAGCATTCATTTCTCTGCTTGTTTTGAACGTTGTCATTCTGGTTGGTGTTCTGTTGTCACAAGGTGAGTCGAAGTGAATTGATAAATCATTGGAACATTGTTAAATGGAACGAAAACAACAACAAAATCAAACAAAACAAATTCCCACCACATTCAAATCAAATATATATTGAAGGCCAACAGAGAACATATAGCTTATCGATTATTATCTACAATACTGTTTAATTCCCTGAAAGGTTTAGGGTTAAGAGAAGATCAAAAGAGAGCATAAAAGTCTATCGACTATTACCTATGATAATCTTTATTTTCAGAAAGGTTTGGCATTAAGAGAAGACCAAATGAGAGCATAAAAACCAGTCGGTTATTATCTACGATGCTGTTTATTTTCTGAGATGTTTAGGATTAAGAGAAGAACCAAAGAGAACATAAAATCCTATCTGATATTATCTGCGATACTGTTTAATTTCAGAAAGGTTTGGTAGTGTAAGGAGAGCCGCTTCAATAGACTACTTTCCTAAATCGTCCATATCTGGATGGAGACGCTCTCATGAAGACACTGGGAATATTCAGTTGACAGAAAATGGCCTTGACCTTTTCCTGAAGACGGATGACGATGATGACATCGGTGATAGCGCCACAGCTTGTAAGTTACGCAGAAACGCGTTAGGGGAGGTGAAACAGGCAACAATGCCTTTACTACCCCTCTGTGGGCCGGTGGCAGGTAGATTTCGTCGGGGTAGAATTTGTATTCCTGTAGATACCCAAGGATGTTGGAACTTTCAATGTGTGGTCCTGGTTCAAAATGTCCTTTGCCCGAGCAGAGTTTATATAAATAACTACCTTAGTTAGGGTTCTTAAACGACTTACTCCACGAGGGCATACTTTTTAACATGCGTGTGATGATTTAAGCATGATGAAGATAATCAAACTAAGTACATAGAAATAATTGCCCTAGGTCAGTTAATTAGCTATGCTAGTAATAAACATCCAAGAACAGTAGATATAACTTTCAAATGTTTCAAACTTTCATGTTTCAAAGAGAAGGGTTACTGAATAATAACCTCACCACTCTTAAAGTCTGGGTTAAAATTGCAATTTCATGAACTGAAAGGTGTAGCGGTATTGATACTGTCCAGTGGTGTAGCGGTATTGATACAGTCCTGTGGTGTAGCGGTTTTGATACTGTCATGTGGTGTAGCGGTTTTGATACTGTCCTGTGGTGTAGCGACATTGATACTGTCCAGTGGTGTAGCGGTATTGATACTGTCCAGTGGTGTGGCATTATTGATACTGCCCTGTGGTGTAGCGGTATTGATACTGTCCTGTGGTGTAGCGGTTTTGATGCTGTCCTGTGGTGTAGCGGTATTGATACTGTCCAGTGGAGTGGCGGTATTGATACTGCCCTGTGGTGTAGCGGTATTGATACTGTTCTGTGGCGGTATTGATACTGTTCTGTGGAGTGGCGGTATTGATACTGTTCTGTTGTGTAGCGGTATTGATACTGTATTGTGGTGTAGCGGTATTGATACTCTCCTGTGGTGTGGCGGTATTGATACTGCCCTGTGGTGTAACGGTATTGATACTGTCCTGTGGTGTAGCGGTATTGATACTGTCCTGTGGTGTAGCAGTATTGATCCTGCCCTATGGTATGGTGGTATTGATACTGTACTGTGGTGTGGCGGTATTGATACTGTCCTGTGGTGTAGTGGTATTGATACTGCCCTGTGAAGATCCGGGTTAGAACTGCCCTTCAGCAATGTGTGTGCATGTCGTTAACGGCAACTATCGGTTGATAGCAATGATCATGATGCTGGTCACTGGATTGTCTGGTCCAAACTTAAGTCAAAGATGTTTTTTTGTACGAAAGGCCCCAAGTCTGGTCAACACTCAAGTCAAACATGGTTATTGTACAAACTGCTTCCACCCCTGAAACATTAATTAATGTATGTACATACATATCATACAATGAACAGCAAAAGAAACGCAAGTTTCGAGAAATGAAAATTAATAGATGTAAGCGTTAACGTTTCTGTTTAAGAACTTGACCAAACAATAGTTTCTGTTGATGTTCAGTATATGTTGCAATGGTGTCCTCCCACTTCAACCTATTTTTGTCAGTTTGGTAAGTGAAATCAGTCAGGTGATGTGCGCACGTCATGCCTGGTTGATTACTCATGATAAGGTGAAGTGGGTATGGGAGAGACATATATTGTGGTCAGAGGGGATTTAGCAACCACAGTGGATGTGATCTTTCCATGCAGCAAAAATCAGGACAGTCGTTTTGTTGTAAAGTTTTAGGTGTTGATAGGGACTGAAGAGACGGACACCCCCATTTGGGAACTTAGCCTGCTCTAGGGAGGCGCCAGGGTTTAATGGTTACAGATATGAGGCGTTCTGGTCTCTCTGTTAATTAGGTGATATGGGAGAAGGTCAGGCAAAGAACTTTAGGTGATGTGGGTATACGTCATTATATCAAGTAGTAATTTGAGATCCAGACAGCGATTACGATTATTTACAGATCACATATATTTATAGTTGAAAATATAAAGAACAAACGAAAACGTATCACCACCCTTGCTTTTGCAGATCTTTCAGTGATGAGGGTGGTGGTGGGGTGGCTTAGTGCATAAAACAGTAACCCAAAGGTCCGGGTTCGATTCCACATTTGGGTACAATGAGCGAATCCCATTTCTGGTGTCCCCGGCCGCGATACTGCTGGAATATTGCTTAAAAGGGCGTAAAAATGAACTTACTCACTCTTTCAGTGGTGGTTGACAAGTCTCTGGCAACAGCAGTTTCAAAGAAGGTCCGGCTTGCTTGCTTCGTCACTACAAGGGAAGTGCACATGGACACCAGACTAAAGGCTGTCAACGTGACCTGGGGCAGGAGATGTGACAAGATTCTGTACGTGATGACCACTAACAAAACAGGACCCGACATCCTCGGACTGGACATCCCTGACCACCACGACACTCTGACAGAGAAGATCGTACAAACCTTCACACACATATACAACACATATCTCGAACAGTATGATTGGTTTCTCAAAGCTGACGATGATTCGTATGTGATCGTTGAGAACCTGAAGTTCTTCCTTGCCCACTTAAACTCAAGTAAGCCTATCTACGTTGGGGACCATTTTGTCCATTTTTCGCCAAATGGCTACATGGGTGGTGGTGCGGGATACGTGTTGAGTAGGGAGGGTCTCAGGCGATTGGTGGAACAAGGCTACAGAGTTCCAGGTAGATGTCGACATGCCGGTGGAAGCGAGGACATTGAAACTGGTCGGTGTTTGTATAAAGCTGCTGTGTCGACTTATCTCTCGGTGGACAGGTTTAACAGATCCTCTTTCCACGCCGCCAGTCCAGAAGCCTTCCTCCCAGGAGAAAGTAATTTTCTGACGAGCTTTAGTGCCATCAAGTATAAAACGGTAAGCATAACTGGAGATAAATGTGTGGTTGGGTGAGTCTTTCTTTCTTTTTTTCCTTTTTCTCTGCTGTTTTTAGCAATATTCCAGCAATATCAGCGAGCTAGAATTTATGCAAATATCAGGTTAGATCCATTGAACCGCCTCTTACGACAGGGATAGTTGTTGAAGAACAATTCTTACCCGGATCTCAAGTGGTTTCCACATATATTCCTTAGAACCATTTATATCTACAGCGCTCATCGAATTGCTCTTGATCTACTTGGTTTGCCTTTCTTCCGTGTAGCCGGAATCTTTATTTCCATAAAAACGGGAGTGTAATTCTAGTTTGGTGAGACATCTTACAGCACGAATATCTCAAATTCCCGTCTGGGAGACTAAGATTTGACTGCAATGGCATTCAGGCTATCATTTCTGATGAAGACCCTGTTACAACTGATCTTCAGCAACCAATACCTGCCATGAGAGGCGACTAACGGTATGACAGCTGTCACCTTGGTTGACACATATCACCTTTTCCCAGTTGCGCAGTAACATGTTCATCCTCTTGATCCCTGGCTTGTCTGGTCCAGACGTGATTATTTAAAGACCACAACCATATAACTGGAATACTGCTCAATGCGCTGTGAACCTAAACTCACTCACTTTAACTGAATTTCTGATTTGTTATACGAACAATATTTAATGTTCATTCGAAGTCCCAATTGCGCACATCGATGCTCATTCTGTTAGTCACTGGATTGTCTGAGTGTGGCAATCAATAAATCAACATCTTTGATATCAGTATCTCGAAGTAAAATATACGACAAATTCCAGTGTTTGAGCGTGCTCTATAAATAATGTTACATTTCCTCCATAATAGTGCAAAATGGGGCGTCAAAATTACCTCACTAATTATATCATACATACTTATGATTCATTCTGTTTTGCCAGTCCAGATCCGGGTTAGATTTGATTTTCAGTAACCCATGTCTGTCATAAGAGGCGACTAACGGGATCGGGTCATCAGACTTGCCGACTTGGTTGGCACATGTCATCGGTTCCCAATTGCGCAAATCGATTCCCATGCCGATGATCACTGGATTGTCTGGTCAAAAGACTCAATTATTTACAGACCGCGGCCATATAGCTGGAATATTGCTGATTGCGGCGTAAAACTAAACTCATTCACTCACTCATTCTGTTTTGCATTCTCCACACAGCTTCCCGAGTGCTGCTCTCAGCTTACAATAAGCTTCCACTATGTCAACCACAAGCTGATGAGAGTCCTGGATATGTTCCTATACCGGATTGCTGTTTTTGGAAGAACAGTCAACTATAAGAAGTTCAAGAACTTATTCAAGACACGCGAATTCCAAATTCCCAGGGAGAGGCAAAGGGCAGTGTATCCTGGAGAGACAATAGAAGAATATTACAAGAATGCCACAGAATGGCGACTGAAAAACACAACGATATATATTCCAAAGAAATCCAAACATAACTAAATGCGATAAATCGAAATCCGTCTTCCACAGGAGGTGTTTTTACACCTAAACACACTTGATTAAGATTCTCTGTATTCCACAATACGCACAGTGTTTGAACGCTCGTCTCAACACTTTATGGTGGCAGTCTGTAAATAATAATTTTTTATTCTGGACCATACAATTCAGTGGTCGACAGCATTAGTTTTGACCTATGTAACTGAGATGCTATGGCATGCATCATCCAAGTCAGCGAGTCTGACGTAACAATGTACCAGTCACATAATATAATTTTTCCGACATATTTTAGCAATTTTGGTTTTCAAAACAAGGGAATTTCAGTACCGTACGGGAGATGACAAAAAATATAGGAAAAACATTCAAGACAGCGATCTACATTCGAACGAAAGGTAAACATTACTCGTGTAACAAATCAGAACTATAGTTAGAGTTTAGTATTACAGTGCACTCATCAATATTCCAGCTATATGGCGGCGATCTGTAAATAATTGAGTCCGAACCAGACAATCCAGTGATCAACAGCATAAGCATCTTGCTTCGTAAGTCGGTGGGTTCACATCCTGTTATCCTAGTCACAGAAGGGGGCTCCTATTCTCAGTTTCAGCCCGAGTGCCCAGCACAATTATATGGGTCCAAATAATTAAGCAAACTCACATGGCTCGTATCTGGCTTCCCTCGTTCCAAATTTGGGGAGGATCCTTGTGTTCAATTCCTATCTTATGGGTTATGTCTTCTCCATCGGCTGCGTGCCCATAGCAGTGCGTCATGCAGATACCCGTAAAGGTTAAGTTGGACTTTAAATGTACTCCACCTGACCGAACATTAAGGGTCAGTCTTTTCACTCCCTGGTTTTACAACATGTAAACGAGAATATGCCTGATAACATCACCTCTTCAAACTTCTGGGTTACAATCACAATCTGATAAATTGTTAAAGCTTGACTCCTGGGAATTTCTAGGACTTCATACCTGTACAATGAGTAACATGTGATACGTGTGGTTCCACATTAGGCAGCTGTCAATGGG
The DNA here is from genome assembly GCF_037392515.1 of Haliotis asinina. Classification (NCBI taxonomy): domain Eukaryota; kingdom Metazoa; phylum Mollusca; class Gastropoda; order Lepetellida; family Haliotidae; genus Haliotis; species Haliotis asinina. Next base: position 27,632,326 of record NC_090292.1, read on the forward strand.
TACCAGGTGGAATATGACTGTTAACCGCTTAGCACCTCCCACGCCGGTTGTGGTATTCGGGGCAACAATGTGTAAGCGTTCTAAGCATGAGCAGGTGCATGAAAATATAACCGCGTTATAAATAGTTATTATAATTATTGTACTATCATTATTATCACGTGAACGCCACCTTCAGCTGACTTACGTAACAGGAAATGTTTATACGAATTCATAAGGAACAACAAAACAAAACAAAAAACACACACAAATGCAAATTTATTTGTGATAAAATATGAACCAGGATGTTTCCTGTGTACGTGATCTAGGGTTGAGCTTATCTCTGCTATGGCTGAGAGACAAGGACTTTATAATCACCGACCTTGCAGTCTGGTGTAATTGTAGGAGCAATATCGACAGTATCACATTTCTCCCCAGTGATCTTCTGTGATCAGATCTGTTTGACAGTCAGTTACAGCGTTGGCTACGACAAACTTCACACACTCCGAAGGGTAAGGCATGTAAAAGTGATTTTGTTTCGAATAAGATAACTTTACTACAATTCCTACTTTGATGGTTACTTTGACTACTCTAAAAGAATTAGATAGTTTCGAAAGACATAGCACGAAATGCTTATCCAAGTCCGTTATTTACTCCCAGGAGCAGCGTTCGAAATAATCCCCAGCCCGGAGGAACAGCACCGGTTGTTATTGTATCGGGCCGGCAGATTCAAATATTTTCAGACCCTTGTGGCCTTCAGTAAATTACCTCGCAATTTTCTTCTTTTTTTTTCCGACTGAAATCTTCCCATATTTTGTCTTTATTAACGGTGCCTGTGAATGGGTGAAGGGTTGTGGTTTCGGATTCATCGACGTTTGAAATATGTAAGACAAGTCAAGTCTAAGGTTAGTGCCTCCCGAAGTTTGAACTATACGGAAGTCTGGCGTGAGAACAGTGAGTTAAAAGTTAACGTCACATCGGCAATATTGCAGCCATATCGTGTGGAGAACATTTAGCAACGAAATGGAAGATATGAATATCATAACAACCTCTCAACGAAGGACAGTAAAACAATTAGAACATCACAAATGGAATGAAAACTAGCGTGTAAAGTTAAAACTTATATCACTATTCGGACAGTACGATATAAAGCGTGAGGACAGTTCAAAGTTACCAGACAGTGAAGGCCATTAAGGCATCGATCCATTTCAGTAGAATGAAAAATTAGGCTTTAAATGTGAATTCCAAATTCGTCAGCAAGATCGCAACGATGCTGGCCAAGGTTACGGGTTTGAACTCTGTATATTGGCAAATTTAACTTAACGTACCAGCACGTCTTCATGACGCGAGATACATGCTCTTGTTCGTAACTTGTCTGCATAGTCATGGCATGAGAAAACATGGCACATCCACAGATGAGAAACACATATAACTGAACATCCACTGACGAGAAAACATGTTATGGCTGCACATCCACAGATGAGAAAACATGTTACGGCTGCACATCCACTGATGAGAAAACGTGTTACGGCTGCACATCCACTGATGAGTAAACATGTTACGGCGGCACATCCACTGATGAGAAACACATATAACTGAACATCCACTGACGAGAAAACATGTTATGGCTGCACATCCACAGATGAGAAAACATGTTACGGCTGCACATCCACTGATGAGAAAACGTGTTACGGCTGCACATCCACTGATGAGTAAACATGTTACGGCTGCACATCCACTGATGAGAAAAACATGTTACGGCTGCATATCAACTGATGAAAAAACATGTTATGGCTGCACGTCCACTGATGAGAAAACATGATACGGCTGCACATCCACAGATACTGGGAAACACAGATTCAGGCGACACGAAGCTGTTGGTCAAAGTTGGAAACAGAAACCTACAACTTAAGACAGGGTGGTCAGAGTGAACCAATCATCTGGAAATAACAAGGTATTTATGTTGCTGCGATGTCGCCGATGCGATGTTAAGTCACTCGTTGACATATCATTTCCAAGAAACATATTCGAAATAATTCAATTTTAACTTTCCTTCTCATGATATCATGATCATTGTGTATGATAAGATCTTCAGCAACCATGCTTGTCGTAAGAGGCAGCTAACGGGATCAGGTGGTGAGACTCGCTGACTTGGTTGACGCAGTGGCGTAGATCGACGTTCATGCTGTTGATCCCTGGACTGTCTGGTCCCGACGTATTGATTTACCAACCGAAGTCATATAGCTGGAATAACGAGTGTGGCATTAACCAACAATAGTGACCAACAAATTAAATCATGTAATGCATTATATAAGTAGCATGTCGTCCGATGTTCAACCTTCATGATGTAATCTCTAAAATTTTTGGACATTAACTTACTTCAGTGCAGTCCACTTTACCATATCAATTTCGTTTCAAATGTTTGGTGTAACTATGGTTTAATCATAGCCATTTTAAGAGCGCTTCGCGTTATCATGTTGTGAAAGGTTGGTCAGGTAGGTGCCGAATGCCGATTTCCGATTGTTGACATGGCCTGGTTGCAGGGCAGTGCGTCAGTATTGTGAATTTCTATTAACGTGTTTTTAAACTGTTTTCTGAAAGAACATAGTGTTTGTGATCACCCGGACACCACAACGTCTAAATTTTAAAATATTACCGGAAGTTAAAAAACACACTATCCCAGCCGGTCCCTTTACTCATTGCACCTGCTTACTACCCGTGAAGATCCGGGTTAGAAATTGATCTTCAGTAACCCACGCTAGTCGTGCGAGGAGACAAACGAGATCGGGTGATCAGGGGCCCCTTTCACAAAACTCTCGTAAGGCTAAGGTCTCGTAACTTTTCTCGTAGCATTCGTACCTCCTATACTGTAACGTAGTAAGTAGGGATGCTACGAGAAAACTTACGAGACCTTAGGCTTACGAAAGTTTTGTGAAAGGGGCCCCAGGATCGTTGTCTCGATTGACACGTCATCGGTTCCCGATGCCTACGCTGTTCACATTTTGGATTGTCTGGTCCACAGACTCGATTATTTACAGACCGTCGCCAGTGAGGCTTAAAATTAAAGTCAATCACTCACCGGAATGTTATAATTTTACACCGTTCACTCAAAATGGTTACTTTGCCTATTTGCACGTGTCAGGTTGCATCAGCCATTTACGAACTGGCCCCTCAAATTAACGATCAATACTACCTCGGAACATCCACAGACAGGAATTTCAAAAATCCTGAAGGCCAAAAAAAAAAAAAACACTTCTAAAATATCAAACCATCAGTAATTGTTTCAAGAATTTAATATCCTTCTCGTAAAGAGTGATAGCGTACAGATGCCATTTTCTTGTACTATCAAAATCCGTAAATCATCAGGGTACTTGTGTTACCTAATTTAATGTGCTGAAATAAATTGGCGTCGTATTCAGCTGTCAATCCAGACTGCATAGTGACTCATCGAAAACTTCCGCTTTGGCTTATCACAGAATGTCAACTTGTTAATAGTCAATAAATGGACGACAAGAATTCCCTTGATATCTGAGATAGTTAGGTATGGCTTATAATGGCTGAAGTTATCCCTACAGTTTAATATTAACCCATGCCTTGTGTAGAGACTTGTTGGCATCAACCAGTCAAATCATGGATAAGGATTATCGAAGGCCCACAGAAGCACAAAAGGCTGCCTTCTAACCCCAACTATTGTTTTTGGCGAACATTAATGTTGGTTTCCAGACCTGAGCGATGAATGCAGTCTATGGATTCCTCATTTGTCTTCCAACTGTTGCCTGTATTGAAATAGACTTGAGTTACCATCAGAAGCCATCTGGACCGAAAATGTGTGTGCACGTTTGCCGGAATATTGTAGGATGTTCGTCTGTCTTCTTCTCGACAGATGCCTTAGGGTGCCTTGTCATCACAGAGGGAACCCCATCTCTGGATGGCCGCCATGAGCTGTTTACAGAGATAGTGAGTGATTCTTCTTTCAAATATCTATTAGATCACTGCTGTGACATGATGTTGAACCCCTTATGATGGGGGTTAGATTTGATGTGCAGTAGTCCATGCTTGTCGAAAGAGTTTATTAACGTGGTCAGGCTCTCTGGCGTGGTTCACACATATCATTGGCTCCAGACTGTGTGGATCGATGGCCATGCTGATAATCACTGGATAGTGTGGTCTAGACTTTATTATTTATAGACCGCCTATCGCCACTCGATCAATGTTTTATTTTTGAAATGACGTATTTTGGAAATGACGTGCTACTTGAAGGATGAAAAACAAGTTTGTGTTTTTAAATTGTATTTTTAGTTTGGAACCCACTGTATCATGCGGTGTTCTGTGGTTGCTCCATTGATGCAAAACAGGTGATGGCGTTTGTGATTACCTCATCATACACTCGAATAATTATTTATTGCTGGTTATGTATCTAACCACAATCATTTTTGTTTACTTTTATTAAGTTAATTGCATCCAAGTTATTGCTTACATCCACGAGTGCGGATTGGAAGACATCATAAACTCAGTGCACATAAAGCAGTTGTACACTCCTAATGGAGCTGAGATTGATAACAGGATGTACTGTTGAGATTGACATCCAATGATCGAAGGAAAAAATAGCAGCGCCTCGAGCAAGCACTAGTTGCGTGGATATGTGCGCTACATAAATATCCTGTAACAATATTTATACCAAAATAACAAAGTGACTTCCAACAAGATACTTTTAATTTTATCTGTTAATATTTCATATTCTAGTCATTTTACTGTTCTTTGTTGATAGATTTTATGATATAACTTTGTCTATTATCAAAGAATGATTTGCTTTTGTCATTTTGATGTGACTATAATTTGAACTCACCCATTACACATATGAGAACAGGTACCGCGAGAAGATCCGAGGTAAATCCGATCTGAAGCAGCCTGTTCCTGTTGTAAGAGGCGAGTAATGGGAACGGCTGATCAGGCTCGCTGACTTGGCTGACACATTCCATCGTATCTCAGTTACGTAGAGTGATGCTTATGATGTCAGTCTGGTAAAGACACGATTACTGAGCGAGTGAATTTGGTTATACGCCGCTTTTAGCAATGTTCCAGTAATATCGCACCGTGGGAGACCGGAAATGGGCGTCAGACATTATAGCCATGTGGAGACTCGGACCCGGGTCTTCGCCATGACGAGCGAAAGTATTGACCACTAGGCTACCCCAACCGCCTCCCAGACACGATTATTTACAGACCGTCGTCATATAGCCACTGTAGCTCGTGACAGATGGCACCTATTATCTTATCACTTGTGTAGATCATGATGTGAGTCACTGGATTATCTGGACTATTTACTGGAATCCAGACTGGATTATTTACAAGTGTCGGTCATGTAGCCGAGATATTGAAAGTGCAGAGTGTAAAGCCCAATAAATAAACTTGACAAAGAAGAAGGAGAAGGAATCTGAATTTAAATCGCTACATATGCATGAGGGTGAATTACGGCGTAAGTGTTCTGGGTAGCATCTTTGTAAAGACTCTACCTCAAGGTCAATTCCCCAAATGGCAACAATATGAGAAGCCCGCTTCTGGTGTCACACGCCGTGATACTGCTGAAATATTGCTAGAGCGGCGTAAAACGCAACTCACTCACTCACTCTGGTATCCCCAGTTTTCATTGCTAGAATATTGCTAACGACGACTGAATGAGCTATGAACGTAACCCCAAAACCGGCAGCGTACAAGTTCACACAAAAGCGTTGATCATCTTGTGTTTGCATCAGTAATTGTCAGACTGAGATATAGTCGCGTTACAATACACTGTCAGCAAAATCGACTGTAAATGTAACCTTCCTTTCCAGCATGTGAATGATGTCTTCAACCTCCAGGGGAAAACATGTCCCCAGAATTCTAAAGTCATCATCAACAGGGCCAAAGTTAACAAATGCGTAAATCGTAAGTTGAGATGTCATACTAACAGACAGACGTATTTTCTTTCAGTTGATTATTTGAGACACATTTATGAGTTTGTAAAAGTTTGAAATGCCCAGTAATGACATGCGTTAGCACGCTGTCAAATCTCATTTGGTGTTTTGGAACCGAACAAGATCGCGAGAACATACCTATCCAAATTACAATGGTCAGAGGCAAAAGTTTGATGTGCTATCCCCGTGTGTGTGTGTGTGTGTGTGTGTGTGTGTGTGTGTGTGTGTGTGTGTGTGTGTGTGTGTGTGTGTGTGTGTGTGTGTGTGTGTGTGTGTGTGTGTGTGTGTGGAGAGAGAGGTGAAGTGAATTGTAATGGTGACTTTAGTACACATTGAATGTGGCCGTCTAGGAATTCGAAATCCTCACCTACCCTCCCCCCTCCCCTTTCTGAACGCTATCTTCATAAGCTTATCAATGACAATGCGTCATCGTCTAGGGTGTTTTCCGCTGTAATCTATTCGCTCTCAGATTATTACTCGAAGTTTTGAAACTACACGAACGATCAAAATAGGAATCAGTGCAGTGACGGGTTTGATTTAGCTACCAGTTAGACTAGAGCGTAAGACAACTATACATTATTGGACATACATATTCCTATGCATGTATGCGTGAGTGTGTGTGTGTGTGTGTGTGTGTGTGTGTGTGTGTGTGTGTGTGTGTGTGTGTGTGTGTGTGTGTGTATGTATGTATGTATGCATGTATGTCGTCCCGAAGCATGAGCTTATATATATATATATTTTTAGTATGACTTACTTTTAGCTGCCTTGACTTCGTATAGTACCAGCAACGGCGCCAACAGAAAGACTGGTGGATGTGCTATGAATGAACAGGCCAGGAGGAAGAGTAAAGCAAATGAACAAAACCAAATGGAAATTGTTAAACTAAAAAGTAAGTCGCCACCGGTATCACGTAAGAGGGCTCGATTTAATGATGTGTAAGTTGCACGGGTGCAACCCAATATTACAAAGTGCAGCCTAGTTATTAGACTAACTTGAACCAGGTCCAAGCCGTTTTTGAGCGAGTAAGCTTCTGAGAAAAAAAAACAATCTAAATATTTGCATCTGCATATTGCAATAAAAGCGGTGCACCTGGAACCTGACTGGTTCAACTGGGTTTTTATCTTAGGTTGCACTTGGTGCAAGTAGGTCAACATCTCTTAAATCGAGCCATACGCACTCTGAACTCCCTCGTGCTCTCTGTGAGTGAGTTCACATCTTGACGAAACTATGAATTGCACTGGGGATTTTTTTAATAAATGTAGCTCCAGTGTTCATACCATAACACATAACACATGACACATAACATTGCCACAGCTCCCTTCTGAAAACATAATCGAGTTACATATCTTAAACGGTTTTACGTTTTCCATACCTTTCTAATTGTTGAAAGGTTTTCCAGCAGCTAAAAAATACAAATACATAAGTTTATTGGGTGTATTTCAGGTTTAAATGAAGAGTCATTTCCTCGTTTAATTTGTGCCTACGAGGCGGATTTCATGCTTCTGTGTTACTCTGTATGCGGCCGTTTTCGTGCATGCCTCCCTGTCTTTCACTCCTCACTACCGTTTACCCCGCTCTCTATCCCCCCCCCCCACCCCTCTGTCATTCTTTCCTTGTCACTGTCTGTCTCTTGTCTTTTACTCTAGCACCCTCCCCTCACGTTATCGGTGTGACCTTCTCTATTCTGTCCTCTCACCCCTTCTCTCTGTCAGTCTTTCTCTGTCTCTCCCCCTATCGCACTTTCTCCCCTTCTCCGCTGTGTCTTTCTCTATCCATTCCCTCTACCTCTCCCTCACCCCGTCATACCCCCGCCCCCTCTCTCACTCGCTCCCTCTTAGTCTCTTTCTGTCTCTCAGTCTCTCTCTCTAACTCTCTCTTTCTCTCCACTAACCATTCCTTTCTCTCCACTCTCTCTCTGTCACTCTTTCCCGGTCTCTCTCTGACCCTACCCTCCTCTCTCTTCCTCTGTTGTGACCCAGAGTGTTGTCTGCCATTGCAGGACAAGCCACAGGATACAAGGTCAAAAAGGCCGGTGACAAAACCATGTTCATCAAGAGGTATACTCATAAGAAGACCTGGGATGACGCAATGTCCTATTGCCAGGAGGAAGGCGCTCGACTTGTCAAAGTTGACACTCGAGCTAAACTGCAGGCACTTCGAAGCATGTACACTCGATTTCAGCTTGTTAAGCATGGTATGTCACTATCATCAACACCAGTGATGATTCTCGTTAGAATTAGCCCACAAATGTGAAGTTAGATCGGTATGCTGGTAAATGTAAAGTAACAACTTTGACTGAAGGGCGTAAAACTAGGGCAAAAACCAGCGCAGAATCTTTAGACTAATTCATTTGACTGGATATGTAAATATTAAACAGTATGATTTGATACGTCTAAGCACTTGTAAATTACAACACTACGCTCCTTCTAATCGTTGCAAACACGTCGTACAGCGTGTTCTGTCAAACGGAAACTTGAAATCGTTGAAATCTCAACACGAGGCCCTGCAGCTAGACACAGCTGGCGGTCTGGTACGGAGTTGACACTTAATATGAAATTGTCAGCGAAACATGCTATATAAGCGGACCTCGACTCTGAAATGATTTGCATGCATCCCAAGTGCAATACCGTCAGGCTCCCCGTTGTTCTCGGTGTCGTTGCAATTTGGTTTGGTTCTTCCTAATCCTCTATCTAAATCTAAATGTTTCCTATTTCCCACTTCAGAGGTTATATGGATTGGTTTGCGAGATCTCCATGATAACAACACGTTCTTCTGGAGCGACGGAGATCCTGTTTCCTTTAAGACTTGGACCTCAAAGGAGCCAAGTCACATGTTCAATGGACATGATGAAGACTGTGTTGCTACAGATTCTGGCTGGGACAAGAGCTCTTGGACAGATAGAGATTGCGGAGAAACATTTACGTTTATGTGTCAGTTGTGTGTGAGTGAGTGAATCTGTATTTACGTTGCTTTTAGCAATATTCCAGCAAACATCAGGAGGGGGACGCCAGAAATGGGGTCATGTGGGATCACATACAGTGTAGGACCTTAATTCAATCAATTCTGGTGTGAAAATACCTCGTCTCACCTCCACATTCCTTTAGAGCTCGGTGGTGGAGCGTCATGGTAACAACGTTCGCACGTCACCCCCAATATATAGTGTTTTCCCGTAAAACAGCACACTGCACTTTTACTTGAGATGATGAGTTTATTTAACTAACTCTTCAACCTTAACAAGTAAATGTCTCCGATTCTTTCGATCAGTATTACAGACTTGCGTTATATAAATTGTACATGGTATTGAAATTTTAAAAGCTTCAAGCCACATTGGAAATTTCTACAATATAAGTGTACAAACTTTCACAGTCTTATAAAGTATACTCCGTTGGGCAATTTTCAAGTTAAAAACAAAGGTCTGGTCCATCATCGATCATCTCGCACCACGGGTAACTTGATCCAAGTAAAACAGATTTGACAATACTGACATGCATGCTCATTACAAGTTGCATTTGTAAGCAGAATAACGAATAGGTTAAGTGATTTGTCAGTGAATACCATCTAAGATATGGTTAGTGCACGTCCTGTGGAACTTTGGAATATTGCCAATATTCAAAAGCATTCCAGGATATAATATAGGCATCATTGTTGTGATATAGACCCGTGAAGATCCGGGTTAGAATTGGTCTTCAGCAACCCATGCTTGTTCTAAGAGGCGTTACACGGGATTGAGTGTTCAGACGCACGGACATGTCACCGTATCCCATTGCGTAGATCGATGCTCATGCTGTTAATCAATGGATTGTCTGGCCCAGACTCGATTATTTACAGACTGCCGCCATATAGCTAGAATATTGCTGAGTGTGGCGTGAAACTAAAGTCACTCACTCACTGTTAACAATTCTGTGCGCCGTCTGAAACCGCTCTAGCAAAAGACCATGAACACGAGAGAATGGGTTATAATTTACATACAGCCGTCACATAGCTGGAATATTGCTGACAGCGGCGTTAAACTACAAACAAACAGTCATGAGCCAATGATAGTTTCAGTGGAGTCTTCTGGATGTGTCGTTTTAAAGTTTCCAGAACCCCTGCTTGAAATGTCTTCTATCCAGCATGATGTATACTGGCACAATAGTTCATCCACATCGACTACTCTTGTTGTTGTATTGATGCAGCTCCGATGATAACATATCGCCGTCATCAAAGTGTCATGCTGGAAGTGATTAGAATATGCTGGTTTTGACACAATATGAACAACCCATAAAGTTGCATGGAACTCCAGTAACTTAGGCAACAGTAATCAGGATATTGAGTTCTGATGAACTGGCTTCTTCAGATCTGATGCTGGTCTTTCACCCAGCAGCCAGTACGTAGTCACGGCTCCCTTGCCCTGGAAAATGGAATGACTTTGCTGTCAGTCTCATCGCAACAAGTGTTGACATAGTTGGACAATGACAAAAATGTTCATTATTGCCATGACTTCAAGGAACATCCCAGTGGTAAATCAAAATAAATTCAAAATTGCATGTCTGATAGCGTGAGTTAATTTCCTTACCTTTAGATATGTAAAAACAATTTTGTTTTCATAAAAAAGAAAAGAAACCCCAAACCAACAACATTATTTCAGATATACTTGGACGCAAGTCAATAAAAGGTCGTTAACCCACACAACGGAAGTGCAACTAAGCTGGAGTGCATTTTGTTAGGCATTTCAATGCTTTGCTAATGAATGTTTACATCCAGAAGCATGTAGTATTTATATGATCACATATTTTGTTACTTTATTGTTACCAAATTGAGTTAGATCTTATTATTAGATTCTTATTATTCAAAACTAGCGTTCTGGAAAATACCTTCATTTCAACCTCTCCTCTAAGTTCAAGGTCAAACGTTTCAAAAACTTCCAACGCTTGTTTGGTCTGTGGACTGACGTGGATTTTCAATGCTGGAAAAGAAAGCAGAGAGTGAATCGACAAGCTGAAAAGGGTTTAAAAATTTTTCGCTGACTAAATGCATTTACAAAATACTGAACAGAAAAAAACCGTTTCGAAAATATGTAATCTCTAAACAGTAAGCGTTCATGACTAAGACGTCTATTTAAAATTTCTACTAAAGGATGCGTTTCTTTTGCTGATGGGTATATGTTCCCTCTATTAGGCCTATGTAACCATTCAACACCCAGTCACTGTTTTTGTGGTGACTACGTTGTGACTCACGTAATCCATTCGACTCCATCCTAGAGGCGGTGTTGACGGTGTCCCCAAACAAGCAATACCTCGGCATCTTGTGACCCACTACTCCAGCACATACCGGCCCTGGAAAGGTAAGGGTCAGTGTGTGATTTCCTAATCAAAGTGAGTGAGTGAGTTTAGTTTTATGCCGCACTTAGCAATATTCCAGCCAAATAGCGGCGGTCTGTAAATAATCGAGTCTGGACCAGACAATCCAGTGCTCAACAGCTTGCGCATCGATCTGCACAACTGGGAACCGATGGCATGTGTCAACCAAGTCAGCGAACCTGACCACCAGATCCCGTTAGTCGCCTCTTACGACTAGCATAGTCGCCTTTCATGGCAAGCATGGGTTGCTGAGGACCTGTTTTACTCCGGACCTTCAGGGATAGAAAAGGTGAATCAAGCATGATACATAACATAACGCTACTTACACGAGTTACAATCTGATGTGATCGGGTACTGTGATCAAGAATGTTGAAACGCAAGGGTATTTTGAATTGGAATATGCATTTGCCGTGTGGCGAGTGAGTGAGTGAGTGAGTTTAGAGTTACACCGATTTCAGCAAAATTCCAGTATTACCATGACAGGGTACACCGGAAATGGGCTTCACACATTGTTACCATGTGGGGAATCGAACCCGGGCCTTCGGTGTGACGAGGGAACGCCACGTGGTGAACTAACAAATGGTACGATACAAAACTCGTACGATCAAGATTTGATCACTGTATTTGCATGGCCATGTTGAGTCTTTTCTGTTTTATTCACAGCAATTATGTGTGGTCATTAATTTTTAAGAACATTCACTATCTCGATATGAATTCAGATATTGTTTGACAATGTTTGTTTGCTTTTTATTGTTATTGTTCCCAATATAATAAGTACAAAATTATAATGAGTACGAGCATACAGAGGAATTCGTTTACTTAGGGTATATTCAGTACATTAAATATCCATATCAGTATTATGCTGCGGTTAAAAACCATTCAGGGTCAAACTCAGGGATCAGAGGAAACTCCATTTGGTTAAAAACCTTTCACATTTATCATGTTTTTTTTTTCTTTTTTAAAGAGCAAGTGTAAAAATACCTCATGTAGGATAATATATGTGATTCAGTTATGGCCACACACCTAGAAAGCCAAACCAAATCAAAATATGTTTTCTTCACCTGAAGAACACTCGCTCGTCACGCCAAGACCCGACCCAGGTTTGATTCCCCACATTGGTACAATGTGTGATTTCCATTTCTGGTGATCCCCGCTATGATACTGCTGCAAAATTTGCAAAGATGAGTTAATAGGAACACGACCGATTCGTACCTGAATGAATGCCAATCCGCAGTTTCATCTGTTGCTCGGGTCGATGGCGTATTTTGAAAGACAGAACGGCATTTAGCAGGGAAAGCGACATGCGGGCAATTTCCCGGGCGTGGATATTTCCGTTCCTCACCGGAAGTCCTGATACCACCATGTAAGCATCCCCTATAGTTTCAACCTTGAAAAAGACGGAATAGTGTCAGTTCGGGTACAAAACATAGAGTACCTTTATACATAAGCTGCAAGTCAAAGAGTTCAGAGCTGGAGTTCATGTTTCTATTGTTATTCAGTGGCAAATGAATGTGTATACGTGCATCGTGACAATTTTGATATGCGCAATTTTAAGTCGACTGTTTTCAACCAGTGGGGCTTCAAATCGACAGTGATTTGTTTTTGCTCCAATAAAGTCTGCAGAAGTTGTTATATTTTAGAGAAGAGATACATATACTAAAGAGCAAAAGAAACGCAACTATGTATTTCGCAAAGTTTTTAAACGAAGACGTAACCATGAACGCTTTTTTAATGAGATTTCATTTTTTATACCTGCATTTCTTTTGTTGTCCATTGTGTTGTGGTTAGTAATATTTTTTTCTCGAACCCAGATATTTAACAGCCAACGACAAACTGCAGAATGATCAATGTTCCTTACCTTATAGACATCAAAGTTTTCGATGATGGAATCGAACGTAGTGTAGAGATCGTTCAACAAGTCAATAACCTGAACATGAAAAAAAAAATGCAAAGTGTAAAATGTGATGTGTATACTGAAGGTTAAATGGAAGCATCCGGTTTTTCCTTAGGAATCAGCCTTGGAATCAGTTACTTGTCCAGCCTGTAATACACACTTGCAATGGGGTTATTAGCTGTTGATCAAGAAAGACATACCTACCTGCACAGGGATACTAGCCCGTGGCAGATATACATGATACCTGCACTGGGGTACTAGCCGTTTACAGATATATCTGCCTTGGAGTACCAGCAGTTGACTGATATACACACCTGCGTTGTAGTGTCAGACGTTGACAAACATACACTTATTTATTGGAGTACAAACCGTGACATTTTTGAACACATTCATTATGGTGCTATCCGTTGAAAGCTATACACACCTGCATTAGGGTACTAACTTTGACAGATGTACACGTCTTCATTTGGGGTACTAGCCGTTGACAAATATATGCACCTGGGGTACTTACCTTGACAGTTATACACACATTTATTGGTGTACTAGCTGTTCACTGATATACACTCTGTCATCGGAGTACACACATTCATTGGTGTACTAGACGTTGACAGATAACACTAGCCATTGTCAGTTATACAAACCTGCATTGGTGTACTAGCGGTCGACAGATATACACACCTGCATTGGAGTACTAGCCGCAGACAACGCTGTGAACCCACATATGTCGCTGAAGTAGATGGTCACATGTTCGTATGCTTCAGCTGCCACGGATTCTCCACGGACAAGAGATTGGGCGACTGATCTGTCGAGTTCACAACCACAATTAGTGACAGTCTTTGACAAAGAAACCTCCACTGTTTCTCCCTAATAACCCTGTACATGCATTTGGTCTATGTTTATTCGTTTGGTGCCTATATGAATTTGGAACTGTGATCGACTGAGAAGGATGGACGAGGAGGTTAAGAGAGTGTATATTCTGTAAATTGTATTATTGATTAAGTAATAATTATTTTTATGTCACATTGTTTAGACTTTTGAGTGATTGATGCCATGGGTCACATTTCGTATCATCAATGTTCAGTACTTTTCGTATTTTGGCTGCAAACCTTTAACGAGGTCGTATGTGCTTGAAAATTCAAGAACCGGTGTCATTGTATTTAAGGACTGGGTGTCGTTTTGATACACGCACGCACGCAGAGAGATTAACCAACATCAAACTTCGTCAACATTTGACCTACATAACCACTGCCTGACCGCTCCCTGTGTTGCATCACGTAAACCTGTTTCTGACTCTCACTCAAAGACTTCGGTGAGTTGACATTATATTTAGGACCCATTACTTTAGATTTGACTCAGCTGCATTGTACATGAAACCTCTATTGTGAATCAGTTTTATCTTGCCTTTTGTTTTGCTGAATACAAATTATTGAAAATATCCGACTTCTCAGTGTTATATTTTGCTGGTTCTGAGGGAACTTCTTACACCTTTTGTGTAAACAAACTAATTTGTGTGTAGGCGAAATAACAACTTGGCAGATATTCCAAACGATCACGGTAGGATTAGCAAAAAAACAAAAATCGAAATTTTATAACTGTTCTGGTTCGCATGAAAAAGTCCTGAAATAAATCATCTTTGACGCGACGGACGTCTCAAGCTCCTTTGAAACAAGAGGTGTCCCTTTGAAATTGTATCTCCGCCTCTGGTTGGTTGATAAGAAGTTAATATTAATAAATGACAGATAAATCAGAGAGCTGAAACACTGCCACATACTGTAAGCAAACTGAAAAATACTGGCAAACAAGGATAAATTAAACAACGACCTAACAGTGGACCCGTGTTAGCATGTAAGAGTGCCGTCCACAGGCGCTTGTCATTGCGAAGGGAAGGGACCCCGGATTGTCCACAATCAAGTGGGATGGTGGAGCTTAAGAGATGTATTTACATGCGCAAGGCGCGTGCAGCCACGTGCGGAATCAATTTAATTGTCATGTACTGCACAAGCACTAGCCTACATCTAGTCTACCATTCACAAACCAAATGGATTGGCTCATTGCAGTGCACCGCTTTCTTCTCCAAAAGCCAGCCTTTGTTGGCCAGTAGAATATTGCTTCGCCGGGAGTGAGACTGGATATTTTACTACGGCTTCAAACAGTCTGTAAGTCAGCGTGTTGGTCCAATCACACATAAAATAACTGTTTCATCACACAGCTTCCAAGATAATGACCATCTGGACTTACAATAGCTTCATGCTGATTAACTGATGGCTGTTTAACGTCACACTCAGCAATGTACCAGCTATGTGTCGGCAGTCTGTTGATCCAGTGATCAACAGCATGGAGATTCGCTTCAAACAGATCTTGTATGAAAGCCACTTAACCTCAAATGATTTCCTCAAGGCGTGTCACTGAGCAGCCATTTCATGCCCAGCCCGAAGAAGATATCAGCATAGCAAAAAATAAATCAAACACTGTCAGGGAAAAAATATAAGACATATGACAGGTGTTAGTGTACTTTTATTTTGCTTTGTGGTATTTGTATATCTATTTAATTTAAAAGGAGGATCTATTTTATTAAAATTTCGTATTCCCTTAATGATTGCTCAGTTTACTTCTTGTGGGGTCAGAATTCACAACGTCAAACTAAGCATTCATTAATTTTTGTTCTCGTTTTCCAATGGAAATCAATTACGGAAATGTAGACTTTGGTTTGGGGCTTCAACCTGAACGCGGTGAAATCAGCATCTGCTGATGTGGTGTGTTTTAATTCATTATACTTTGAAGGTGTAGGCAGGATTCTTAACATTCGTAAATGATGTGCCACAGGGCGATGGAGCAAGCTTCAAGTTAAAGCTTTCGCTTGTCACGCCGAAGATCGGGGTTCGATTCCACGCATGGGCACAATTGTGTGATGCCTGCTTCTGCTTTACCCCGCCGTGATGTTGCTGGAATATTGCTAAAGGAAATTTAAGGTCGAAAGTATTCACTCACACAACAAAGCGTTCTCTTGAGTTCCACACCTTGAGAGATACAGTCGAAATATGCTGTTACTACAAAGATTTCATAAAGCGCTATATGACATTTGATAAGATTTACAATACCCAGGGTTCCAGCAAGAAAACATTCGTATCGTGAGGGTAAGTCGTAACTCAGTTTACCATAGGTTTACGAGTGAGTGAATATGGTTTTACACCGCTTTCAGCAATCTTCCAACAACATTACGGCCGGGAACACCAGAAATGGGCTCTACACATTTAACCCCTGTGGGAAATCGAACCCGGGACTTTGGCTTTAACCACTAGACTACCCCACCGCCTCATAGAGCTACGAATGGTTTGTGGACAGGTCATGGAATAATATTTACAAAAGGTGTTATGGTAGAAACGTGAACGGCACTACTTTTGTATCAAATGTTTCCCTGTTACGTTTTACAGATGATTTGAGTGAGTGGATTTAGTTTTACGCCGCACGCAGCAATAGCCCAGCTACATGGCGACGGGCGTGTGTTTGTGACCGGTATCCGTTTGTGATCGAAATGTTTTTTGTATGTCTACTCACTTTGGCAACATCATGTAGAGAAGATCTTCTGCCTTTTTCTTCTCCTCCAGATAATCAGACGTCCTCTCCTCCACAAGGGCCTCCAGGTTGTTAGCATACTGCTCCATCCGGGACAGCAGGTTGTCAAGGATATTGCCCTTGTCTCCATCCCTGCAACCAATCAAAATCATTCATTCATATTCAAATATCAAGTGCTTCCGAAACAGGCCGTGGTGTTTAACGCGTGGACATGACGTTTGTAGGATTTGAATTTCCACAATTTCTAATACCATCCCCGAAGGATGAAATTGTGTTGCTGTTACACTGGCGCTGAATGCGGTTATGAGCAAGTTCATAGTTATTAAGACCCGTGAAGATCCGGGGTAGAATAGACCTCCAGCAACCCATGCTTTCCATGATGCGACTAACATGATCGGGTGGTCAGGCTCGCCGACTTGGAATTGCGCAGAAGGATGCTCATGCTGTTGATCACTCGACTATTTACAGACCGCCGTCATATAGTTGGAATATTGCTGAGTGCGGCGTAAAACTAACTCACTCACTAAGTCAACGACAATGAACTAAATGATTCCCTTCAATGCGGCCCTGGACGTGCATTGTCTTGACTGGATGGTATGTAGGAGAGTTTTGAGTTCCAAATGTAACATCCATGAGTGGTCGTTGTTCTCATGGAGTTTGGTTTGTATGGTTATGCGGACAAGGCGTCCGTGGTTCGAGTCCCCAGATAACACTTTTAAATTTCCTGGCCGATGCAAAACGAATAGCTATTGCCATTCGTATTGTTTTACGAGTTTTATTCGATTTGAGTCAAATCCAAAAACTCTTCTTGTATACTGTTTAAGCTTTATTACGGCTTTAGAAACCAGTCGTGATAGTGAGCGACAGAGACAGACAGTTTGTGTGAGTTTATTTTTACGCCGCAGTCAGCAATATTCCAGCTATATTGAGGCAGTGACAAACCCGATGGCGTCTGTTCTGGAAGCAGTGATGGAAGCATCTGTTGCCATAGCGGTCTTTTCTTCATAAAAACGTGACGTGTGTTTTAGTGATCAACGCACCTGTTTAGCTTCCTAATGATGGTCTTCAGAGACTGGAAATCTGGTCGCTCAGTCGGATCCTCAGACCAGCATCTTTTGATGACATCAGCAAGTTCGTCACAGGGGCAGTCTGCATGCTCGAGGGAGGGGCGGAAGACGCCGCGGCGTCCATCCTTTACATCCTTAACAAGCTGGTAGACCTCTGAAGAACATGCAGAAATAGGAGATAAAAATACTTGCTTATAATTACTTTGATGACGTATTTTTGATTGGACTCCAGATCTTGGCCTTTGGTTTATTCTTATCATCTTGGTCGTTTCATCTGACTCCGGTATTAACGGAACGTCTCATGGTTCCTGGGTATCGTGTAGTCTCCCTGTAACCTCGAGTCTTATCGTACGTCGATCTAACTGTAAATGACTTATAGCACCAAAACAGTATTTTTACCTAGTGCGTCTCCTTGATATTGCTGTCAGCTTCATATAAAGTACCTGCACGTAAATGTTACCTTGAACGACTCTGGAAATTGCACTTAGCACGAGCGTCTCAGGGTACCCCAGTAATTCTGTACAACGGACATCTGGACATACCTGGACATTGCTATCGTTACATGATGCATGATAAGGCTGTGTTTCTTTTTAAATCATGGTTTGTTGATTGGTCTTAAAATGATTCAAAACAACCAGAATGGTTTCTTGTACCTAAGAGACCCATTAAACTACTGTTATTTAAACGTGAAACTATCAAAGCAACGTTAACTGTACCCTTTAATTTCCCATGTAAACTGTATGTATGTTTAAAATGGAAACGAAAATACTCTTCTAGTATAACAAGAAGAAAGTTTGATCACTTACTGTTCCTTGAGCGATTTTGTCATAGAGACATATGTCAATACAGCCGTTATCATGCCCTAATTCTATTCCGGGTTTAAGTGTTAGCTTAAGATTTTCAAAATGCCAATTACATTGACGTTTTACACACACACAACCCCAAACCTTAGATAACTTTCAATAATTCAACCAGAATGCTCACATTATCCATTCTCATCATCATTTTTATATCATTTTTATCACTACTGTCGATTAATAACGGTGTTCTATGTACGGCGTTCCGTTTGGGAGTTTTAGGTGTTGAAACAGAACGTGTAATAGGATTCAATCAAACGAAATCTGAGCCTAAGCCTTGTGGGAACCATCTCTTTATTAATAACTCTGAAGCAATATTTACCCTCGGGCGAGAGATCTATGTGGTGCATATGAAAAACGCCGCTTCTGTACACAATCTCTTGACAGATAATTGCAAAACTATAGACGTCTCCTTTTTGCGTGCCCTCGGGCGGTCGATCAGGCATGCGTAGAAGTTCCGGCGCTGTCCATAGTGTTCCTGTAAGAGCAAGGGATAGTCTTCCATTCAATCTAATTACAGACAACGTCGTGAATCAAAGGAAATGGGGAGAAGAGCCATGTTTGATAAAGAGACAAATTAGTGAGAAGATTTAACTATCCTCCGGCACATGCTGCAGTTGAAAGAGCCATTGAAGATGATCTGTGTATAATCGTGCTTAGAGGAAATGAACACAGATGCTAAACTCTGCTTCTAAGAGCTGCTTGAACCACGTCATTTCGTTGATCTCTCTGATAGTGGCCGGAGCGATGTATATTTGATTAGAGAAATCTTTCCGCATCCGGGTTAAAAATTGGAAGACCACTCTTACAACAAAAATTACTTAACTACTTTCTTCTAAATTCCCAAAAGATCAAACCTTAGTGTTTGTCTATGTTCCGAGGACTGAACTTTTTTTTAGTCAGGTGCATAGCAGGATAGGATTACGGAAACTTAAAATCTAAAATGTAATCTAAAATCTGTTCCTCAAAGCTGGTTTTCTTTGGTGATGAAAATTGCCAACTTTGTGTTAGAGGTAAATGTGAGGAAAGAGTTAATCAATGATTACCAACTGGAAGTTTCCTTGCAGAAAATATTTCCTTCTGAAATTCCGAAGACTAATTACTAATCAAAAGTATGGAGATATGCCTAGTTTCAGATCATTTTGTACATTTAGACGTTTGTTACTGAATTTGATGTTGCTACCGTATATATTGTTTACATCCTGTAATATGTACCACATCACATAAAACAAATTATGGGTAATATGGTAGATACAGTAATGGAAACATTAATGATATATATAAAATTACGGAGGTAAAGAATTTAATACTTTGGTTCCTTCAGTACCAGTAATATTGAGTGAGTGAGTGTGTTTAGTCTTACGCCGCACTCAGCAATATTCTACCTATATGGCGGCGGTCTGTAAATAATCGAGTCTGGACCTGACAATCCAGTGATCAACAGCATTATCATCGATCTACACAACTGGGAACCGATGACATGTGTCAACCAAGTCGGCAAGCCTGACCACCCGATCCCCCAATCGTCTCTTACGACAAGCATAGTCGCCTTTTATGTGGCAAGCATGGGTTACTGAAGACCTATTCTACCCCGGACCTTCACGGGTCGAATGATATTGAAATATGAACGGAATATTAAAAAAGTATGGACGTGCATGTGTATGACAAAGTATGCACGTGCATGTGTATGACAAGGTATGCACGTGTATGTGTATGACAAAGTGTGGACGTGAATGTGTATGACAAGGTATGCACGCGCATGTGTATGACAAAGTGTGGACGTGCGTGTGTATGACAAGGTATGCACGTGCGTGTGTATGACAAAGTGTGGACGTGCATGTGTATGACAAGGTATGCACGTGCATGTGTATGACAAAGTATGCACGTGAATGTGTATGACAAGGTATGCACGTGCATGACAAAGTATGGACGTGCATGTGTATGACAAAGTATGCACGTGCATGTGTATGACAAGGTATGCACGTGCATGTGTATGACAAAGTGTGGACGTGCATGTGTATGACAATGATGTAAATGGAAGCAAACAAATCGATGTTTTAAACTTTTTGAGTCTCTCGTACCATGGAAATATCAATGATAATAAAGGAAATGCAAATCTGGGAAATATGTAAAGTTTACGTTTTCGATTATTTTAGTCTTCAAGGCTACCAGTTTAACATACTTTATGACTTTTCAGAGTACCCAGTAAGTGAAAGAATGAGTTTAGTTTTACCCCACTTTTAGCAATATTTCGCCAATATCACAGCAGGGAACACCAGATGTGGGCTTCAAATATTGTTCCCATGTTGAGAACTGAACTGGGTCTTCGAGTGACGAGCGAACGCCTGACCCACAAGACTACCCCACAAAGAAACCTTAAAGGTACCCAGGAACAGGAACTGGCTTTGCATACATCAGAAAAATTTCGTTTCACAGTATTAAATTAGTGCAAGAGTACATAACAAAGCCAGTTTCCTCAAGATTGAAATCTGACGTCTCAACTGAATTGAAGTTCGTTCAGATTCACATCACTCACACAACCGTACGACATCTATTCGTGACATTTGTTGGCTAATTAACTGACAACTTTATCGTGGAAATGTGTAAATATTTAAAAAGGTTTTACAGCATCATTAGACAGTACTATTCCAACAGAGAAGGTGCTTTATCAGAGTGCTTTATCAACCATAGAGTCTGTATTTAATCATGATCATGATCATGAATTAATAAACGGATCCTACTGAACCATTTTTAATACCACAGGCATCATTAGTCGCGCACAAGTGAATATTGTATCATACTTCAAAGCTGCTTCATCAGCTGAGTGAGAGGCGGGTGCCATCAAACATACAACTGTGTGTCCCTCTGAAATAACAGACTCTCTTTGCTTACAAAAGCGGAACATTGTGCATTCCTAATGAAGGTAGTTACATGTGTGTCAACAACACAGTAAAGTAATGAATATATTTTAGACGTAAGCCAGATTCACTAGACTATGATATACCTAATGATTTGTGAAAAGGGTTTTAATGTTAAATGCGTTTAGATGTTTCAACATAAACACATTATCCACTAACCACTGTTTCCTGACTGTTTGTTGTTTTCCGATTCGCAAACACGTTTCGATGAGTAGATCAAAGGAATGAAAGCATCGATTTTGGATTGAGAGATAATTACGTATAAGGTATGGTCGCGAAAACAAAAAGTGTTAACTTTCCGATGGGATACAAAAGAATGTATTTCCAACTGTTTCATCAGTTTGTCACGAAAACGGGTTAATTGTACGCTTATAATATGACGCTCAGCTCAACGTTTTGGCGACCTCGATGGGCATTGTTTACATGAGTTCTAGGGTTGGTTGAAATCATCGATTTGAAAAAATCGATTTGAAAGTATCGTAGACCGGAAAAATCATGGATCATTATCGATATGAAAATTGTGTTATCGATGAATATCGTACGTTAAATTTTGTGATAGGAGAAAAACAACTTTTGTTTTCCCACAAATATACAAATTTAGGACTTTAAACATGGAAAGCTTCTTAATACTGTTCAGATTGTTATTTCGTTTGTACTCCAAAATATGTCACAGCTCACCCGTGATGTGTAATATAGGCATTTCTCTCGGACAGGTTTTGTGCGATTTTACTTGTCCGTGTCCGAAATTTATCGGTAATCGTTTGATATTTAGATTGTCGATCTTCATATTCCATGTCAATAGCCAATCCTAGATGGTTCTCTTGTTATCTCATTAAAGCAAGGGGCTGTTGGGTAGCCTAGTGGTTAAAGCGTTAGCTCGAACCGAAGACCCAGGTTCGATTCCCCACATGGATACAATGTGTGAAGCCTATTTGTTGTGTCCCCAGCAGTAATTTTCCTTGCATTTTGCTAAAAGCAAAAAAACTGAATTCACTCACCCACTCTTAAATTGGGGATCTCGCTGAAAGTAGTTCGTGTACTGAAAGACCGTTTTAGAAAATAGGTGATTATCAGCTTAATAAGGGTCAGGTATCGTTTGAAAACAAAAGTCCTATAGCCCCGGAGCTTACTGTGAATGTCTTAGTCTGCAACAGATGCTTCTGGTTTGGAGTCCACAACGTACTCCTGATTGTAAACAATCGGTGCATAACATTATGTTTTTTACAAAGACACGTGGGATGGGTGGATATATGGGAATAGCTTTTCATGTTTTAGGATATTTTCGCAATTAAAGATTAACACTGATCTTTGAAATGTACACAATCGTCCAAAATGATCAGATGAAAACGGACTGGGTAGGAAGTTCATTTGTGACAGAGGTATATAGTTGACTTGGTCGAAACCTGTCATCATATCCAAGTGCCCTCAGCAATGGTCGTGATTGCTCACTGGATTGTCTGGTCCAAACTCAAGTCAAAGATGTTTATTGTGCAAAAGTACCTCAAACATTTCAGTACCACAGTATAACAAGCTTTTTGTTTAAGTACGCGGTATTTACGACGGTGTGCCATGCTACATAAAACTTATTAGCACTATTTTTCCGTTAAAACTCCATTTGAGTCCAAAATTCTGCCATATATCGGCTTTTGCTTTATTGTTTGGTACAGGTTCGTAGTCAATGTCCGCCATGTTGTAACCTGGCAACTTGTAGCAACATGTTTCGTTGAACCATTCACATATTAAAAATCATCATGTTGATAATTAATCAGTTAGCGCATTGTCAATACTTTAGGTTTCAGTGGTTTCTTCATTCACAACATTGGATTGCGGTATTTAAAAGAAACCATAAAAGGAAAATTATTGAGATCACACATTTTGCTAACAAATAGCACTGTGAAGAGACAACTTTCAACAAAAAAAATTGTCTGGTACGTACCGGCTCATGGAAACAACCGCGGTTTACCGGTTAACAGGAGAACCGCCAACCTCTATACAAAAAGCCCCTGGTTCCTGATGTTACCAAGCTGACAATATTGTCAGTACTGTATTTGCAGCTCATCCCGGAAAGGAGTACACGAGGCTGTTCGGAGTTCTATTGTTAGGGTTTGAGAGCTTTCACCCTTCTTACAGTACACGAAGAACCGCCGATGTTCTGATGTTTACACGACGAAAGTAATGTTACATGCTGCAGTTTAGCGTTTGGTAACGTCATATTGACGTGAACGAACCTACATCCAATATGGTTTCCTTCCGCGGTCTTGAGTGAACCCGAACGAGGATGTAACATAACTAGCTTTTGTGGAAGGCGAAAGTGATGTCCTGTCCCATAAGGCATTAACCATCCTCTGCGTAATCTAGGTCACGTGAACGCAAGTACTTTCAATATGGCTTCCTGTCAACGCCTGCCGAGGTTCTGATGGACTAAGCTGAGCAGGATGGGCAAATGGGATCACTTACTGTTATAGAAGGCGAAAGTGCTCTCCTGTTCCATAAGGCCTTGACCTTCCCGGAAGTAGTGAAGGCCAAAGTCTGTGATTTTAACAACGAATCTGCTGTCCACCACACAGTTCGTGCTCTTCAGGTTGCCATGACTACGTATGTCGCTGCTGTGTAGATACGCCATGCCCTGCAACGAGAAATACTCTGGGTTGAAAAACAGTCGAGCACCGTCTTCTCGAGAATAAGTATCGAGTTATCCGAACTTCGAGACATTCGGCCAGGGTGTATCATCACAAATCACTGTGGAAGAAACTTAAACAAAAAATTAGATGTCGTGTATGTTTATTTGTTTGTAACATTTCTACCGACAGGGATGGTAATCACAATAGGTAGAACCCTTGTGACAATGTCCATCTTGAATGATACAAAAGTTCGTCGTCTCAATTACTGTCTCAGTTACTCAATTACTAAATTACTGTCACCTGTCTCTTTTTAGGTATACCAGTATCTGATCTACTTATCCACTTGCGTTACTTGTTTGTACCATGAAATTGTACCAAGATGTCCGAAATATGGAGACATCAATATCTAGTCCTAACAGCTTGAATAATGATAAATTATGACGGTTTTTGCAGGGACCGAGATGTTATATCAAGACATCGGTGCTAGACTTAAAGTCTACATGAAGTAGAAACTTCGCGTTCGGTTCTCGGACTACACCTGCACATTTAGGTTACACTGTATCACTGGCGATTTGGAATACCATGAGTTACCATGGTCTGAAGATACTTTAATTGACATATTGTTAAGATGCATGGTTTAAGTACAAATCCTTATCATTGTACATTGTCATATCATTGTCATCACTAAGTGAAACTGAGCTGTAAACCTGTTGTCACTATGTAATGGTAACAGCTTTTATATTTTTCCGTTTTTAATTAATAATGTCGTGAAAATATATAGAACCCAGTTGTACTTTGTACTTAAAGAGTGTATGAATTCAGACTTGACAATGTCACAATATGGTAAGTGGCTGGAATAATGCCGAGGTCATGTAAAGATCAACTCAGCTCATACCAAAATATCCCATCACGACAGAATTTAAACAGTTACCACATATACAATCTAGAATTTATTATTTATTGCACGGTCAAGTGTGTTTTCCCTTTTCTCCCTGTTACAGCGGAGACGGTAGTGATCAAATTAGGTGTACGAATTGGTTCCAGAAACCTAGATCTCTGTATGTAGTTTACCGTTATTAATTTCATTATGATAATAATAGTGATAGTTGGGTTATATGGCACTAAGACCCAGACGCATTGCCTGCTAACGGCGCTACGTACATTACCACAGAACACTATCGTAGTTCCGAATATCTTTTCAAGTCCCTGGGATATATACAGACATGTTATCTGTTAGGCGCATTGAACAAAAACCTCACATTGCCAGCACATCCTCACGGGTACCCATATTACAGCTGGGTGAACTGAGACATGTGCGTGTATTGCCCAAGGATACTACGCAAATGTGCCCACCTCAGGACCCGAAACTAGGTGCCTCCACTGGGAACGAACCCAGGCCTTCAGCGTGATAGGCAGACGCCCTACCACTGCACTACTGCGAAGTTATCTTACAGTTATATGTGTTTGTGTGAGATAACAGATCAAATAATACTGAAGACATCAGTCTGTTGTTGAAGCTAAGATACACGATGATAAACTGTCTATTCCATCAAATAAGATTATCCTCGTTTCAGCCGCCTTCGTAAGTGTAAAAACTATTTTACCTACACATTTAGTACTGTGCTAGTAATACTTGGTTGTGCAACACCGCACTCAGTAATATTTCAGCTGTAAGGCGCCGGTCTGTAAACGATTGCGTTTGGACCAGACAAAACAGTGATCAGCCGCATGAACATGAATCTACGAAATCGGAATGCGATAACATGTGTCAACCAAGTCAGCGAGTCTGACCACCCGATCCCGTTAATCGCCTCTTGTGACAAGCCTTTTGTGCTGTAGATCTTCACTAGTCTACTGTGCCACTGGGCAGTGTGTTAAGGAAACAAGATACTTACCCTAACTATATCCTGCATTATGGAGTACCGAAACATCCAGTCAAGTTTTATTTGGTCATTTTCCAGTACATCCTGAAAATACAGTTACTGATTAACACAAAGTAGACAGTACACGGTTACCATTGCACATGAGAGTCGGTCACGATTTTAACCTGGCCGTGTGCCATATGCAGACAATATGTCTTTATGAAGGTAGGTGAATAAATTTAAAGTGGATTTACCTGTAAACTGCCTTTAGGGCAATATTCGGTGAGTATGCACTGGTTGGGTACATCTATGCATGCCCCAACGAATCTAACGATATGATCGTTCTGCAAGTCTTTCACCTGAAATGGAGAGAGGAAATGCAAACATTGTGTCACGCAGCTCTTAGAGTGTAATGTGTACTTTATTATTACGTTATTACGACACATTGCATATTACCAAATGAGAACAATTACATCAATTTCGGTAATTTAAAATCGTCTCTTACCCGTTTCACTTCGAGTAACAACGGCTTGCTGATTGTTATAGTTGCCCTCCGTATTGGCTTTATGGCAACGATTGCACCCTGTGGAAGCAATCATTGAAAGTAATTGTCGCAGTGTTTTACCGTGTGATAAACTGGAATTAAACGCATATACGTGGTATAACGTGTATGCAGTTTTAGCGTCTATGTATGTGTGTGTGCGTGTGCGTGTGCGTGTGCGTGTGCGTGATGTTACGAGTGTGTATTTTCTGTATATTTTTGTTATTAATTAAGTAATAATTATTATTGGGTCACAACATTTAGTGTTTCGAATATTAAATATGATGGGTCACATTCGGTTTTAATAGCTGGTCAACACTCTCAGCATTCTGGTTTTCCGGAATTTATCTGCTTCTAGTTTTCTATGTGTCTACTTCCGGGGGACTTATTCTAGGGCATTCTATAGTGTTGACGATGTTCGTTTGTGCCCGAACTTTCGGGAGATGACTTAGTAAATACATATAAAGGCTGGTTGCCATGTTGAGGGCGACACTCACACTCATTCATATTTGCTGGAGTTACTGCCACGCTTTGAATCCCGTCAACGCCTGAACCTACATTATCTGCTGTCGCACCGATCGCTGTGTGGACATTCTGCCATAGCTGTTCTCTCTCACACCAAGATTTTGGTGAGTTTGCTATATTGTATTTTGTGACCCATTGACTTAGATTTTGTCTCTCTTGAATTGTACCTGAAATCTGCATTGTTATATTGGCTTGTGACTTTGTATACCTTGCTCTCGTTGCATAGTAATAATATCTGAATATTTTAAACTTGTCTTTGATCTGTTAAGCTTGTTCACAAGGGGATTTCTTACATTGTTGTCACGGTAAATTCTTAACCGTAACAGTGTGCGTGTGAGTGAGTAAGGTGGTAGAGGATTGATGTGTTGGGGTTAGAGGAGATCCCAAGCTATGGCCATTTGGTCGGGTGGATTAACTTGTGACTTAAATATCGTTATCCTAGATCATTGTTCATACTATCCATCAGTCGTTGCGTTTATACACGGACCCGCGTCTTATAGCTAGAACTGGATGAACTAACAAACAATACAGCAATAGCATCTCGTTTCAAATGTGTGTTTGTGCAGTTTAGCATTTGACCTCTGCTACTGGGGTTCATGAGGGGTTGAGGGGTAGAATGTTGGTGTATTATATGTCTACGGGGGAAAGCATGTAAGCTGTGTGCAAGCTGTCATTGCTGACAGAGACTGAGACTGACGCCAAAGCATGCCTGTGTCCCCTATTTGGTCGCAGAAAATTATGTAGCATTGTTTTCCATTGTCTGACAGTGTTCCACTGTAGTGCATTGTTTCTGTTGATATTCCGGGCTAGGCAATGGAGTGCTAAAAACAGGGTTTTGGAATGTGCTACCTGCTAGGCAGTGGAGTGTGCTACCTCTTCATTATATTCAGACCCAGGGAGTTTAAGAATCTCCTCTAGTCTCTGCTGGGTACAGGACTGGAGTTCTTGCCTTACGAAGAGTACAGTAAGTTTGATTTCATTTGAGGCCGACGAACTGCTCACTAACTCACATCTTAATACTTGCAACAGTCAAATGAAGTCGGCACACCAAGTCAGATGATCTGTCTCATAATTTTGGACTCACGAATAAAAAAAAGTAGTTTAAGAAACGATCATTATTCCACTGTCACCTATTTTCGACCGACCTGAAATGAAGTTTCACTACACGCGCCAGTTGATTACCTGGCTCCTCGCCAAGTGGTCTTAGTGAGCGATTCATCGGTCTCAAATTAAATCAAACGGACTGTAGTGAATGTGCAGAGATAATTATTACTCTGGGCCTAATTTGGAAACACATATAAACTATTGTTGCAGTCAGAAGGCCATTACATTTGCTTTTATTGCCATAAGTTCAACATGAAATGTTAATTATAAAACGATATTTTAGTTATATCACATTTCTTTGAACTGACCTTACGTTAACTCTTGCATTAATGTCAAGATGAGAATCTCAAAACAACAACGTTATGTTCAGCGGTGTCCTCCCATTACGCAGACAGGTAGTTCGAAGACACGTTAGGACAACAACATTTATGATTAATGAACAGTCAGATAAAGCACTACCTGTTACGTGCACACTATACTGGAATAGTTCAAATAGTACCACAAGGAAACACTGAAACTTAATATGGCTTAATTATTTGAAAGATAGCTGAAAAAAAACCATTACATTGAATTTCGATTGCTTCAATATTAATACAGTTGGTTTGTATGAACATTTGGGTTTAATATAACCTTCTCGCCCAAAAGACATCTAAAATAATTGGACCGCTAAACAAACAACGCAAGTATTTTCTTCAGGATTTAATCCAACCAGTAGTAGGGGTTATCCTCCCATTACGCAGACAGGCACACCGCAGACGCCTTAATAATAAGGAAATCATTTACGGTTCAACGAACAGATAAGCTTCTACCTGTTACCTACACATAATGGAATAGTACAAATATTAACACAAGACAAAACCGAATTCAATTGGGAGATAACCTGTTCACCTTGTAGTAGCCTGTTTTTGTAAAAAGCTGTTTGTTGGCGCTGTCGTTGAGGTGTGCAATGGTATCTCCTGAACACGTGCTCATGTAGGAATTTTTCTGAAATTGAAGAAAATTACATTTACGCACATTTCTTACAAAACCAAACGAAGCATACAATTATCTAGTTTGTAAACAGCGCCGTATATTTGTAATTACGGCCAAGATTGTTAGTTGCATTATCTGTTGTCCATTTTTGTTGAAGATGCGGTGGCGGAGTGGGTTTGATCGCTTACTGTTTGTGTTTGCGATTAGTTCCCTCTCATTGGGAGTGTACATGCTGGTTTGAAGAAATACCATAAAACATACCGAGAAAGTGTAATTACAACGTAACACGTATTGTACGCGGCTTACATTTAATATGGTCATTAACAATCACTGGATAACCTAGTCCAGGTTCGAACCACTGCATGCCATCGCCACGTCCCTGTGACATTGCTGATTATAAGTAAGAACGTAGCAAATATGGAGCTTCTTAATGTGAGTTTAATTTGACGACGAGTACGCCTCTTGAGTGGTAACAACGCAGGTCGAAACCATAAAGTTCATGAAGGCGGAGTGTAGTTTTATGGGTAACTACGGTTTTACAAATATGTCTCTTAACAGCTTCTAGGCCCTTTGGTTTGCCTTTCACACAGGCAAATAGATACTGTGTCCTCGGTAACAGACTTCTGCACTCCTCTGCCAGAGTGAAGGGAATCTGCATCGGGAGGCATTTAGGTAACTGTTAATATTTCACCGCCCACCTTGGTTGTATTATCCCTAGGGAGCTGAGAACAAGAGTCTAATTACACTAATTATAGTGATGCCGATGTCATCATACTTCATCGGAAGCCTGCAACGCATTCAAGTATCAATACTTATGTATTATTAAACACGATTCCTTTCGGATGATATTCTCGAAAGTCGCAATATCTAAAATTGTCTGAAACAACTGAAAAACCGTTCAATCACATTATGTCCATCGCGACAGTTACAAATAGGAGACTTAGGACATTCAATATGATACCACCACAATCGCGTTATTTCTAACTTTATCTCATTTACAGTCGAGATTTATCTTCATTAGGACCGGGGTGTATCGTCTAGAGACACGGTAACACAAGCGCCATATACAAACCTTTCATATCAATTTCAATCCACGTGTATATTTCAACGGAACCGTGTAAATAATTAATTCTTGTCAGACAGAATTATACGATTATATTCCACTTTGTTTATGTGTGAACGCATACAAATAAAGCATGCCCACGTTCATGCTGATAATATCACTGACATCGCTATATGTCATCATATTCCGTCACACACACACACACACACACACACACACACACACACACACACACACACACACCGCGAATCGTGATGAAAAAGAATAGGCTGATTGCATGTCAGTATAAGTTACGTGACTGTTACTGTAAAACTTTGAAATGGGGGTAAAACAACGCAGAGGAGTTACAAAAAAATCCTGTTGTGTACAAGATGCAGTACGTTGTCATATCTGAACAGGAAGAAAATATTTCTCGAAGCATAGATAGCAGCATAGAATGAACGCTCATTTTAAACTTTTAAAGTCTGAGTGATCGTTGCAAACAAAAGAGTTACTTAATTTACGGAGTTTAATCTGGGATGCTAGTTTAAAATACCCGCTGGCCCGACAATCCTGGCTTTTATGGTGCGGACGTTAAGTTTTTTCACATTTACATACAAAATGATAACTGTTTATTGTTTTCCCTAAATTGTAAATGTGATTCTAGCCATAACTTACTGTCAACTCGAGACACATTATTCCGTTATTTCAGCAAGTGTTAGTGTCGGGTGTCTGGATATATCGTATTGACTTTGAACGTGTTTGTTGCATAGGAGCTGAATAAGTTAAAGTTCCTAATCTGACTAATCACAACTTACTGTTAGTTTTGGGAGCTAGCAGTTTGAAAAGT
The DNA here is from genome assembly GCF_037392515.1 of Haliotis asinina. Classification (NCBI taxonomy): domain Eukaryota; kingdom Metazoa; phylum Mollusca; class Gastropoda; order Lepetellida; family Haliotidae; genus Haliotis; species Haliotis asinina. The sequence continues at coordinate 27,663,421 of NC_090292.1, forward strand.
GTTTTTCAAGTTCTAGCCTTTGGTGTTTGTATTTCACAACTTTTGATGAGCAATCGTGCGAGCACGTTTTATGAGGAGCCATATCTCTCTTACCCCTAAATTGTAAAATCAGGTCTAAAACATTGTAGGCCTCAGAAATCCATTCAAGAACTTTTATGGTAAACGTGCGGATGGAGTATCCAGATTTGATGCATAAATAAAAAAAATGGTGTTCGACTTTGACTTACACCAAGGTTTTCAGCTAAGACCCTCTGACCGGAAGTTTTGTTATTTTATAGATAGCTGGAATAATGAATTTTGGAAGATTTAAAATTGGTAATGGAGGTGCACCGCTACTATTATGTGCGTGCGATACGATTCGTATCATGATGGGGGCGGTGGGGTAGCCCAGTGGTTAAAGTGTTCGCTCGTCACGCCGAAGACCCGGGTTCGATTCCCCATATGGGTACAATGTGTGAGGCCCATTTTCTGGTGTCCCCCGCCGTGATATTGCTGGAATATTGCTAAAAGCGGCGTAAAACCAAACTCACTCACTCACTCACTCACTCACTCGTATCGTGATGACTTCATTTCATATCCTTTCTCTTGATGCAGGTTTATCGAACAAAGAACTATTTGTTTTCAAATCGCAAACGTGGGATGTTTTCGGCAAGAAGCATACAAGACTGTAATATTTTGGTCACACTGGACGCATTGGAGAATCTGTGTATACAGCTTCCTGAACAGTTTCTCTTATGACACACGTGTTTTGATATCAACACACAAAGAAATGAATCGCATCACCATCGCTTGACACAGTCTGCCAGACTACTCACTTTGTAAACAAGCTCTCATTGTAAAATGCCAACATTCTGGTGAGTTAATACTTTATATTTGTGACCTATAGCCTTAGACTTGTGACTCAAATGCATTGTACTAGAAATCTGAATTTGTGATTCATTGTAACTTACTCATTGTTTGATCTGTATATTATTGACTATTTTAGACTTGTCTGTGTTATAAGTTTGCTGGTTCAGAGGGGATTTCTTATACCTTTTGCCACGGAAAGTTATTAACCGTAACAAAAGCACGAGTATGTATGTACCAGTCATTAATATCAGTCATGAAATCAGGTGAGAGCGATCTACATCGCAAGTCTCTTAGTACTGAAAATGTCATGTAAATGTTTTTTAATTTATGAAAGCTGTTAGCTCTTTTTTTGCTTCGATCTAGACAAAGCTGTTGTGACGTAATGCCAATGCGAACTCATTTTTGGCCACTACCTGAACTATATTTTGGTTCACATCAAAATATTGAATTGTTTAGCACACCGTTTGAACATCAAAACATCACATTTGGCAATACCTACCACATTCTACCATAAATGCTCTGAAAAACTACATTCAGGCCCAACCTGGAAAACACTGACCCAAAAACGTTTTCATTATGAAAACTGAAAGAAACTCTCTGTTTCTGCGCCGATTTTAGCAACATTCCACCAAACCTATGCCTTTGACGTGAAGAGCGAACGCTTTAATCAACTGGCTACCCACCGCTCCACAGGGTACCCGGGTACCGAAATATAACGAAGGTATGGCATACATTGTACCGCTAAAATGGATAACAACTCAATAACATTGTGTTATTGCTATGTGTAAACAGAAAATGGAAAATGGATACTTTGCAAGAAAAAAATGTTTATCATTAAAAACTGTGTTCTACAGGAGGTATCGCTTGTGTGAGATGAGAAGATATCGCCTAGGAGATAGCGTCTTGACACTAGATTTTGCACAATGCTATGATGTCATGAACTTGATGACATGAAAATGAGTAATGTTATGACACCGCTGCACAGCAAATCTAATGGGAGTGCTGAGTTCAGAGATTTTTCATTGGAAACTAATGACGAATGATTTGGGACGGTAAATAGAATCTCGCCCGCGTGTCTACTTATATCAATTACATCAACACTCGTTGATAAAGGTAAAAATATCCTCGACAAGCCTCGGATATGTGTTACTTTATCAACTAGTGTTGATATATTTCAGATCAGTAAACACGCGGGTGAGATTCTCTGTACGTATGCATTACGATGCGAATATAAATCTCCTGGCTATTTTAAAAGCTTCTGAGCAAACACTTAACAACAATGTTAATCGAAGGATCCCTACTTTAGGGTCCTTGACATCATCAAAAAGCATCAGCTCGTAAAAATCTGGATTTATTAATAACAAAGTACGAGTTTACATCAATTTAACTGGAAAATCTTCACTCGAAAAGACGTATGCCTTTTGCAGGTATGAATGAACATATACCAGTCTCCTGACACTTTTCTATGATGATTCTTAAAGTTTGAATGGTACCAGATAGTCTTAGATGATAATTTTAAAAATGTTACAAATTCATATCGTGAGACAAAAGTGGAAACTTCTCAAAATTAAATAGATAGGGATATGGTGCGGATCGGTACTTCTTGATTTGACTAAGTGAATAGAAACTTTGGTTTAAGTATACAATGAATACAGGTCTTCAATCACAATGAGAAAAGTGAAATTTAAGTTAAATCTGTTTTAATGTTACACAGTACATTACTGACATCGCTTTTCAGCACTGAATACGCGGAATGTTAAATTCACGTAAATATGGCGTGTGGTCCTCTGTCCTGGGGACTGTATATAAACGAAGCAACCTTTACTAAGGTTAACCTTACCTCACATTCTACAAACTGCACAAAGGTTACCTTAGTGGCCTCGATCACCTTGTGAAAGGAGTCATTTAATGTGTGACTTTTGTGACTAATGTTTCTTTTCTAAACGTTTCTGTCCAGGGCCCCTTTCCTCAAAGTGATCGTAGCGACGAGGTAATCGCACCTCTCATACTTTAACAATGACTTACGACAATCGTAGTGCTAAGGTAATCGCAACTCTCATACTTTAACAATGACTTACGACAATCGTAGTGCTAAGGTAATCGCAACTCTCATACTTTAACAATGACTTACGACAATCGTAGTGCTAAGGTAATCGCAACTCTCATACTTTAACAATGACTTACGACAATCGTAGTGCTAAGGTGATCGCAACTCTCATACTTTAACAATGACTTACGACAGTCGTAGTGCTAAGGGGATCGCAACTCTCATACTTTAACAATGACTTACGACAGTCGTACTGCTAAGGTGATCGCAACTCTCATACTTTAACAATGACTTACGACAGTCGTAGTGCTAAGGGGATCGTAAATCTCATACTTTAACACTGACTTACGACAGTCGTAGTGCTAAGGGGATCGTAACGCTCATACTTTAACACTGACTTACGACAGTCGTAGTTCTAAGGGGATCGTAAATCTCATACTTTAACAATGACTTACGACAGTCGTAGTGCTAAGGTGATCGCAACTCTCATACTTTAACACTGACTACGACAGTCGTAGTTCTAAGGGGATCGCAACTCTCATACTTTAACAATGACATACGACAGTCGTAGTGCTTAGGTGATCGCAACTCTCATACTTTAACATTGACTTACGACAGTCGTAGTGCCCTGTGACGAAACACATGCGGTCGCAACTAAGGTCTGTTCGCTAAGCAGGGGTACCCGATGGGACAAGTATTAACCTTCTCCCCCATCCCGGGCAACTTGGGTTATCGGGGATAACACTGCCCATCATGGTGTAGATTATACTGCCTCTGTGGCATGGAACTAAGTTCTGTGGCCTTATCATTAGTACAGATGTCGGGAATGAAATCAGGGTCTTTCGCGCAAAGAACGACTTCTTACACTATTTTGACGACTTCTGATGCAAATATATGGTTCTTCTTTATCGCTATTCTAACAGGAGGACTGGAGATCGGGTGGTAAGGCTTGACTTGCTTGACACATGTCATAGGTTCCCAATCGCATAGATCGATGCTCTGGTCTCTGGATTGTCTGGTCCTAACTCGATTATTTACAGACCGCCAACAAAAAACTGGCGTGAAACTAAGCTTAGTCTCTTACAGGAGACCCAGAAAAAAACAAATCCCGGCCAAAACTCATGATGACGGAAAGCTTTAACCTAACACTACCCTCCCGACCAGAGTACCAACTCACCCTGGTGACTCCACGGCGACTCCCTTGTCGGTCCAGCTTCTTGTTCCTCTCCGGGGACCCGAACAGGATGTCCTCCCACCTCACCCTCCAGTTCATCTCCGCCAGTTCCGCCTCCAGGCGGATGTGCCTGTAACATGGTCAGATATTTCCTAACAAGTCGAACCAATTCTTATGTCGGAGCGAGAAGGCAGACAAGGTTAAATTGATGTATTAAGACATAATATTTGACGCCCATACCTTCTGAAAATACGTGATTGGTGAAAAGGGGGCGCGTCTGGCTCAGAGTTGTGTCCCTTAGCTGCATTAAATTGTCGCAAATTACCATCCAAGGGGATGTAAGCGCTAACCGAAGCTTAACGATCTGGCGATCCTCCTTCAAAACCATTCCGACAGTCTGTTAAATTTATGTCTATATATAACATCCATTCGGTTCAACACAACTTTAGATAAAAGAAACGATCTGACGCCAAGATGCTTGATGATAATGGGTGTAGGTGACTCAAAAAGCATTACAAACTATTTCGCGAATTTAGAGATTTCACGCTAAACAGATTCCATTTCCTGTTCCGAGCTCAGCTTAATTCACAGTCTAAACGACCATTTGGTCAGATCATGAACATTATCGTTCAGTGTTCACATAATTGGCTCAAGCTGAAGTGCACTCATAGTTCTGAAATTTAACATTCCACCTCGTTATGTCAACTGTCCCTTCTTCTGTCTGATATACTAGAGTGAGTGAGTTTAGTTTTATCGTGCTTTTAGCAATACTTCGGCAGTCTCACGGCGGAGGACATCAGAAATGAACTTCACATGTTGTACCATGTGGGGAATCAATCGTCTTCGGCAACACACAGATATGAGTCTCTCCGTACGCAAGCATGCATCAGATGACATAGTGGTACCACAAACCATTTGTAAGAACATATTTTGTCCTGTATAAACTCTCCATGACGTACCTTGACGAATATATTTCCAAAAGAACCTAGTTGCAAGTATGGCGATTGGGGAAGGTAGGATTCGGGTTTCATGAAATTAGTTTTGTTCTTGAGGACATTAACGGGATCGAGTTATCAAATTCGTTGATTTGGTTCTCACACCTGCAAATACGTTAGGGCAGATCGACGCTGACATCACTGGATTGTCTGTTCTAGACTAGACTAATTGCAGAACGCATCTCGAATATTGCTGACGGCGGCGTGAAACATCGATAAAGCCAAGCAATCCACCATATCACATTTGAGGAGAAATAAAACCGTTATGCTAATGAGAAAACTGAAAAAAATCAGTCTGATCCAGACTCCATTATTTACGCTGCAAAAAAATATCCAATAGATCCATCAACGTCCAGGATATATGAAACACAAGTCAGGATGAAGCTTAATGTATTTTTTTCACCATGCATATCCCTCTCTAACCACCATATGTCAGTCACAGACATATGTAATCTTCGATGTGAAAATGTCGCAGAATTGGTCAGCACGACTAATGACGATTCTTTGAATGCAGACATCTGTTAAGACTTTCAATCAGCACGGATGCGGGTGACGGTGCTAATAGGACGTTCATGATGGATCACTGTCATCAATAAGTTATTCAGCGACATATAAAGTTAATGTCAAAAGTGTCTGTTTTGTTGTCTTGACTTTACCGCAATCAATCATACCAGCATTGGACGTGTTGGTTATTTTTGTGTTAACATCTGTATGCAAGACGTTGAATGCTAGCGGAGCTGAGTGATCTGCGTGCTGTTCAGGTTGTCATTATCTCTCTCCCTCTTTCTCTCTCTCTCTCTCTCTCTCTCTGTCTGTCTGCCTCTCTCTTTCTCTCTCTCTCTCTCTCTCTCTCTCTCTCTCTCTCTCTCTCTCTCTGAGAGTGTGTAGATTCTGGTATTGTACATAATATTTGAGTTTCCGAGTGCTCTCTACGTCTCCCTCCCTGTGACGTTATACATCCAATGTTATAATTTAGTGTATCGCACTGGCAAACCGGACTGATCCCTCTATTCTACACCCTCACTTTCTCTCTCTCTCTCTTTCTCTCCCTCACTTTCTCTCTCTCTGTGAGCGTGTAGATTCTGGTATAGTACATAATATTTAAGTTTCCGAGTGATCTCCACGTCTCTCTCCCTGTGACTTTATACATCCGATGTTATAATTTAGTGTATCGGACGGGCAAACCGGACGGATCCTTCTCTTCTACACCCTCACTTTCTCTCTCTCCCTCTCTTTTTCTCTCCCTCACTTTCTCTCCCTCCCTCTCTTTTTCTCTCCCTTTCTCTCTCTCCCTCTCTCTCTGATTGGTAATCAGTCTCTCGCTCTCTGTTCTCACAGTCCGTTTCATCCTCCCCATTTCTTTTTTCACCCAATATACCGGTTCTGGGAAAAGGAAATGCAATATGTGTTTTTGGAAACGTATTGCGGTATATGGGAAACCAAGAACGACCCTGTAACTATCACATACCTGTATATGAAGAACACAGCTATGAGGACGATGACAAGCAAGGAACCGAGGACGATGATCACAATACCATACTCTGGAAATGGCTCTGTGAAAGGGAGAAACGTATCGTTAAGCAGGTGCGTCTATGACGGTCACACTCTGCGATACGAAACACGAGTACATGCATACTACTCATAGTAAGTAAAGGAACACATTTTATAATGGCATACAGTTAAACTTTACTGACGGCATACTGAATGTGGTCATCTGAAATAAATAATTCTGTAAGGACGTCATAATGGTGCATTCGAAACAAGTGCACCAGTATGACGATCTATATTTATCACATACCCTCTTATCTGGCATTAAGCTGAAAGTGCCGAGCCTTGGAGAATGTAGAACCGGCAGGTGTTCAATATCGAATTTGGGGTGGAATAAGGTGTGTGACCAGTTCATCCGTATTGCACCCCTTTATTACTATATCACGTTTATGTGGGTATATAGCAAATCAGATGTTCTCTTCAGTGATATACAAACACGGTTGTGTCGAACTCGGAGGGAACCACGGATATACTTCGAGTTATCGGAGCTTTGACACAACCCCCATATGGTTAAGCAGGGTTGCACATTTTACAACCGTGCGTTCGCTATGGCTAAATTCGACACATCAATGGTCGGTGTTAGTCTACAGCACCCGAGGAGCAATGTAAACCATTGTCATGAAATCAAATTACTACGCCTTAGTATCCGAATGAGAGAATTTTACGCCGCACATTCTCATTGCGGATCATATATTGTACTCAAATGTCCGCTGGAATATCGTGCAATTTCTCTTAAACACTAGACTACCAACTCATACCTATTCGCTAAGAAAGAGAAGTGAGTTTATAACGTATACTAAAAAAAGTAAATATAATAAGCATATGGCAATGAAAGAATTATCAGACAAAACATCGAAAACTGAAATACAAGTGTAGGGAACAATTATTTTTATTCGGGCACAATCAGTTTTCATTCTTGCTGGTATGGATGCCATCGTTGTCATCATAAAGACATTAATGATATTCAATTAATGAGGTTTGTACCACATCAAGTATTTGATTGTCTGGTGCGTTCTGTCCGAATTACTCTGGCTGTTAACTAGAAAAATACCGAAATCACACTTCAAGTGCGATGTAGTTCAGTTTTACGTTGCCTTTCTCAATATTCCAGCAATATTAAGACACGGAACACAAGAAATTGGTTATATACATTCTACACATGTGGGAAATCGAACCCGGATCTTCGGCGTGGCGAGCTGACGCTTTAACCACTAGACTACCCCACCGCCCCACCACACGTTAAGCTACTCGGGCATATACACTGCCTCAACATAATTATCGAAAATAAATCAAATCTCTTTGTAGAACTATTGACATGTATCATGGTTAGATATATCAGGCCCAGCCCCATGTTTCGCACACTCGGGGAATGTTTCATTGCGATCATATCCGTAATGTCAAAGTGTTCACAGGGGTGGGCCGGATGGCTCAGGTAATTAGTGTTGTTACTGAGGTCTGTGTTTTGGGACGTCTGTCTTTTGGGAGTGAACAGGCAAGACTCTTCGAGGAAGTTTCATACGGAGATAATTGAGGGTGGACGAAAGAAAAGATTCACCATAATAAAAATGATTACCTGCCAAGCCAATAATGTAAACGAACTTCATTTCTTTGTTGTTATGTTTTCTAGATGTACGTTCATAATAATTTGAAACGCACTTCGAAAATCTTTAAACATGGATTTATTCATATATTTTTGATTGCTATCTTTCCGCGATGTAAAGGTACAAAAAGCTGCACTTATAGGCTGTGAAGGAAATGCGTGTGCTCTTTTCTTGAAAAATCAGAATCGAGTGCTTTATCAAAAATATCCTACCTTATGTCGTGGCTAGCTTTTAAGAAAAGTCAAAATCGTTTATTTTGTACGCAAAAACGCAAATTGCGTAAAAGTATGACTGCGACTGCCACTAAACTAAGAGGCAAAAGAAAGAGCACCGAGCCTACACTTTTATGAGATCGATGGAACTGTTTATCAAATATGATTATTCCTACTTAACCGTCATATTTTTTTCTGCAAATAATAAGCTGAAACTAATCCACAGCTTGTAAAAATGAATTAGTTTAATGAAGACTTGAAATTGGGTGAGCAATGAGTTGCACCAACATGTTTGACCAACAAATCATGTTTGACTTTTTGTAAAATGGCATTAGAATATGAACCAAAGTTATTGATTTTCAGACATCGGCATAAGGAAGTAACATCGCCTGATTTCACATATGTTCAGCGAGTGAGGTTTTACGCCGCTTTTAGCAATATTCCGGCGATATCACGGCGGGGCACACCAGAAAATGGGCCTCACACATTGTACCCATGTGGGGAATCGAACCCGGGTCTTCGGCGTGACGAGCGAACGCTTTGACCAGTAAGCTACCCCACCGCCCCTCACATATGTTCGACCGAAACACAAACATTTGACAAATAAACGGAAAACTTTGTCTACCCCTTCCATTTTGGAATGCTCAAGCTAGTTCAGTTTCTACCACCGTGCACTGAAGAACCCATCTGTTAGGTTTAGATTCAGCAATGCGATATTATCACTTGTACACTGGTCAAGAGGACTGCATGAGTTGATGTGCGCTCGCCGTTTGTTTATGTTCCCTTGGCCTGAAGGAGAACTCAACGTTATTATCTCGCCAAACACCTTAATGTTAATTCTGAATTGTTTGAAGTACGGGTACAGATCTTTATGTAGCCATTGGCAGATTTTCCTGACAAGGAAAATAAACCCACAGATTTAGAGTTATCTCCCTTCCATCTATTTGCATTCGCAAACCAACGGCAATTTCCGTAATCACTCGTTAGTCATTGTTATTGGAGGTTAAGAATTACTACCACGAAGCGCCGAATGAGTTGCCACTGGCAGCGGGGTACATTGAAAATAGTGGAAGAGGTCTCAGCAAATCAGAAAAGACATTTAGTGCGACTTTAGGACTCAATTGTAAATTGCATATCTAAAGGGATGAATAAACGAGCGAACGAATAAAATAGAGAAACAAACAGATACGCCTTATTACATTATTGATTTGTTTTTGCATGTCAAAGCTTGCCAGCTTTTTACCCCCATATTATCGAATAAAGGAAAGAAGGAACGAACGAAAGTTAAATACGCAGATGAACATAGAGCAAACGAATTAATGAAAATATGTGAAATCAGTGGGATTTTGCTGAGGTCAAATAATCGTTATATAACGTTTGTCAACCATAATGAAATGTGATGGACCTCGGGCAAATACGTTTAATACAACGTCAGTGGTATCACCACAGTCGTTGCTCCTTGGTGTGTAGAAATGTCGGTCTTTTGTTAAAGCGCAGCCCCGAAATGGATGTCCCATGTACTGAATAATGCGCTTACAATTTTAAACACAGTCTGACATTGTCGATGGCGGTATAAAACTCTCTGATCATGATACTGAGGGTTTGATTATCACACATGTATGGAGAGTCCTAATCAAAACTTCCATTGTCGCCAATCTAGACTGTGTTAATGGGCGCTAGGTGTTGTGAGGCATTGTCCTTCAAATTGCCACTTTACACCGTTGCTCACGAAATCTCCATGGTGACCCATGGGGGTTGCTGGCGTAGAAGAGATCACCAACAATGTACGCTGGTCGTGAGTTGGATCAAAATGGTCGGGTGTTGCTTAGCTCGATCAACGCATATATCTTTACCACGCGTGTTATTATATGGTTGGACGAGATCATTGCAATACCGCCATCATATGTAATCTTAGTAACATTAACAGATATACAAACCTTATTAAAGCTGACGTACATCTTTTGGCTACGGTTCATTCACAATCTAAAACATTCTTGTGACAGCGCTGTGAAATGAACCAGTGAGTGACTTTAGTTTTACGTCGCTTTCAGCAATATTCCACCAATATCACGTCTGACACCAGAAATGGGTTGTACCCTTAGCACCCATGTGGGGAATCGAACCCGGGATTTCATCGTGACGAGCGGACGCGTTAACCACTAAGCTACCCCGCTACCCCTGTGAAATGACATAGAGCAGGTGGCGTGTCACTGATATATCTGCCTACTATATAACTGAACATACATGTTTACACTTTATTACTGTTTATGATGCTGATGGGGAAACTCTGAGTACATTTTGTCGATCTCATTGATTTTTCAATAATTTGCGCAGATTTTCGCACATAAGTACCACACGGATCCCACCATTTGATTACTTTGCTCCACGAAAATCATTTACAAACACAATAGCAGCCGATAAAGGAGATAAAGACATCACAGACGCTTGCTCAAGAACAGCCCCAAATGCAGTTTTATAATGAACATCAGGGGGATATTTGAAACTGTTTACATAGAACCTACGTCGATTGAACCAATATTAACTGCAGGTGTCAGGATATGGGCGGAGAATGAGAGGGAATTGAGAGGAAACATGATATTCTCATCCAGGTTTTATCACACGCCTTTACCTTTACCGGGCGAAACTAGGTTTGTCCTCTATTTTTCTGGTGGGTAAAAGATAAGAAAATATTTTATCTTTACATTTTCAACAGATATACCAAACTTGTGAGTTGATATATGCACATGTGTAGATACAATGAAAAGCAGTTGAAGGTGAAGGTTGTAAAACCTCTTACATATAACAGTGGTAAGAACAGCTTAGGATTTTGTGAAATTCATGTCCTAGCATATCCTCAGTGTATGAAATAAGACGAAAAATTCAGTCACACACCGGGGCTGGTACTTCTTAATATTACCAGCCCAAAATGGATTTAACCAGACCAAACACCCATGTTTACTCCGATGTATGGAACATCTGCACAGGGCCATTACCAGACAATCGGGCAGGCAAAAAACGGCCCCGTCTCGGGCGGTAGGACGGGCCTTATATCCAAGTGTATTTCTGGGACCAACCTTCAGGTGGGCACTTGGAACCATCGTATCCACATCTAGGCGTGTCAGGGGGTGCGGACCTTCTCCCCCCTGCCCAGTAGATCTGTGTCCCGGGGACGGGGACGTATCGCTTTCTGCGTCCATAGTAGTCGGCAACAACCTAGCGGCGGAATGGAAAAACAAAGTTACGAGGTGATTAACAGCACCGCACCGTTACTTTGTGACAGCTAAAAAAAAATAGCTACAACAAAACAATAGTTAATTTAGCATAGTTACAACAGTGCTACAACATAACTACACATAGTGACAACTTAGTAACACTATAGTTACAACCTTGTCATAACATAGTTACAACATTGTTACAGCTGTAACTGTTATAGTTTCGGCCAACAGAGCCCGTTTGGGGTATGTATTGTGGATTTACCGTGATTTCAAACATCGACTCATCCATGTATTCCCAACAGGTTTTATTATCTACCCATATTTTATAGTCAATATTCCCAGACATATTATTTCCCAATATTACAGACGTAGCTGTAGCTGCATAATTTCAAAAAGTGTTTTTGAATAATGGATCTAAAAATGGGATAGAATTGTCAATTTGAAAAAAAAAAATATTACTTGAGAGATACATGTTTTTTTTATGAAATGGGAGAAATTGAAGGTTCAGAAGTGGTTATTTTGCAATAGGGAATATAATTCAATCGCTTTCATTCGGATGAACAAGTACACTGCGGGTTTTTAAAAAACTGCGACCTGGAACCTAGATCCTTGAACCTGGAGTTGGTCAAAATGTGAAGATCGCAGAACTTAGGAATATTCTAACTGTGTCAGAGAAGGGTATCCGATCATTGCAATTATGACAGAAATCGAACCTTTACTTTGTCATGACGATGTAATGTTTGAATTTCCCCACACTTTCCATTTACAAGCTGGTTAATTTATGTTCCGCTTTGAGCAATGTTTTCATAATGTCACTACCTGATAGGAAGCTCAATATAAATCTACACTTATAACAGTTACGATAGTGTTACTTGATGACCAATGCTTTATTAAACTGACCTCCTAGCATCATTTAATGAGGCTCCAGATCCCGCAAATGTGAGGTCAAGCAAGAGATTTAAACGATGACGTCTCTAGAAGCAGTACCTATCAGTAACAATCATTCACCCGAGTAAGGATATACTCCGAATCGCTGAGTCCCTAATAATGAAGAACACCACAAACAACGTTGCCTTATCAGTTATGTGCTTCAAGCAAAAGCAGAAAATTCGAAGGAAAATTATCGCGAAGGATATGAAAATATTCTATTTCACCCACACAGAAACAAGATGCAATACAGAATTATGGTTTTCGATCTTTGCAAATGGGCAGAAAGATCTTAGCACGAAAGGCAACACGAAATATTTTCGATGATCAAGCGCGTTTTTGCAACTGTTAATGTGTATGGTTCTCGTATGTTCCATTTCGTTGGAATTATCGAGGAAAACTCCATCAGCCATAATCAAATATCCATACGTCGCAATCATTGCAACGGGCAGTCTAGGTCTGAAGTTCCCAGCGTCATTTCGACATGTGAGGTCTGATTAGATTTAGTGTGTCATGTGACGGTAGAAAGGTTCTTGGAGGGTTGGTTGTAGCGTTCTGTTCACACCTTCCCCTCATACGACACCAGCACACAATTATCAAGGCATTAAAACAATATTAACCCAAAAATCCTTTTGCATAAAACAATCGTTTCTGATACGTTGTGATATAAATCGTCTTCATAATTTATGTTGAATTTTATAGATGGACTAAGAAACACGACCTTCCATTAATATACGTGTGGAAATATATCAGTAAATCTTGTCAGCCCTAATCACATATCAATACGACACAATCATTTCAACATGCAGACTAGATCTATAGTTCCAAGAGTTTCCGCGCGTGTCATTTCTGATTAGAATCAGCTTGTAAAATGAAAGAAGAGAGGAACTTGTATTTCTCTGTCTGTCAGTTTAAAGATGCAGCTGAGCATTTGATCCATAATAACACCAAAGACCATTGTTAGAAAAAGATTAATTTGGGAAACATTGAGACATCAGTGATGTTCATATTTATGTTCTGTCTTAAAGATGAAATATGAAATTTTATTAATTACGCGCAAATGAAACAAAGGCGTAATATAAGGTTCATCAAATCGGCAAATGATACTAGGCAGTAATCGAACAGTTTTACAGTTTGCGGTGTATGTGTATAGTATGTGGTAGTATGTCACACTGTGTATAGAGCTCAAGTCACAGATCATTTGAATTTAAATGCAGTGTTGGACGCGTAGAGTTCTTGGATGGGTGACCGTGTTATAACGTGGCTCTTGAGGCTTTCTAGGACTACAGTTCTCCCCTACAATGTTAGGTAGGTGGGTTTGTTCAAAATAGCCTCAGTCCTGAGTTCATCCAGCAGAAAATGTGTACCCGGGGGATAACATGCGTTAGCGCTATGTGCGTGAGTGCGTGTGTGTGTGCGCGCGTGTGTGTGTGCGTGCGTGTGTATGTGGCTTATTATTATTATAGGGTGATGGTAAATGATTTGTTTTGAAAGGTTTAGTAAAAGTCCCTTCAAACATATTCGATGGAGGACAAGATTTATTTCTTATTGAGAGACAGATAGAATTTACTTTTTCAGACACTTTCACAAAATTCTTTGGACATGTAACTATTATGTAAATAATATTGTGAAAGGTGTGTCCCAACTTCGAAATCTTGATCTTGCGTTGAGATCATTAATTGTAAAACAACAACTTCGATTCCATTGTCTCGGACTGAGCGGAAACTATACTTCGATTCCACAATCTAGATTGCGAGATCGTTCGCTTAGTCATCAGTTAACATGTAATTTATAAACATCGATTCAAATGTTCTTTGAGATATGCAAAACCTTCATTCAAACCCGTGATTTGGGCTTAAAGCAGTTAAACACCATGATCGCTTCCGCCTGTTCTGTTCTTTGGTTGAATGTAGACGCTAGTAAATGACTTAACATGTCCTCTTCCTTGGGTTGCGCTTGACAAACCTTTCATCTGACTTCTTGCCACAGAGAGAAAACTAAAGATCGCTTTATCACATTGTAGCTATTAATTAATTCCAACCAGGCCTTCATCCTGACGATGTAATATTGCAACCTTCACTGTAGACCATTGTAACATAACACCTTCCATCTATAAAGCCCGTTTGTTTCTCTTCCCCATTGGACAGTGGTTCTGTAATCTTACGTATCATCCAAGTGAAAGCGTAAAATACATCTGCACCAATAATTACTACGGCCGTTTTGCTTCATGACGAATCATTTCATGAAACCAACCTCGAATTATAGTCTCAAAAACCATAATATAATGTCAAGAAAGCGATGCAAACAATGACGCATCCATTAGCAGAGTGATAACGGTCTTACTCTTTATGCACAATCAGAAGAAAGAAAATATTATCGGGCTCATCTATTGAGAACACCCACACCAAACAAGATGCAGTGATGAGTAACGTTTTTTCGATATTTCCAAAGCAGAAGAAACTCAGCTATTGATGTTCAAGAATGCTTTTTCAACTCTCAAAGTGTATGGTTCTCGCGTGTTCCTTTTCTGTGGAGACATTGCAGTAAAACCTGTCAGTCTCAATCAACTATCCATACGATGCAATCATTTCAACAGGCAGACTAGGTGTAAAGTTCGAAGTGTTTCAACACATGTCAATTCTGATTAGAATCAGTTTGCCATATGAATGTAGAAAGGAACTTGCATTTACTCTTCCTGTCAGCTTACACGTTTGGAAGAGCATTAGATCAATAAAACACAAAACATCATTTTTAGAAAAAATGAATGTTTCGAAAATATTCGGACAAAAATCATTTTAATATTTACGTTTCGTCTTAAAGATGAAATAAGAAGGTGGCATTTCATTAATTACGTGCAAATGAAATAATGGTCTAATAGCATCCTCTGACATATACAGATGTAATAAAAGGCTGCACCTGAAAGGCTACTCGAACTGGCAAATTATACTCTGCACTTAACGTGTAGTATTACAGCTTGTGTCATTTGCGTATGTGATGACGTAAAACGATATTTTTGTCAGTTATAGCTAAAACCCCATGCAAACGTCTGTGGCCTGAGGGCAAGATTCATTTCTTGTTGTGAGATAGGTCAGGTCAATTTTACTGTGACTATTGGTTCTTGCAGTAACTTTTTAAAAACGTTCTAAACTTCCTCAAACGTGCAAATATGGTGTAAATAATATTTCAAATGTAATTCAAATAACCCTTTTTCGTTGTCTTGATGTTAATTCAGATCAATAAACATGTAACGTAGTTCGATTCCACCATTTTTATTATTTATTTATTTTTATTTTTTAAATGTATGTTGCTTGATTCACATATGAGTTGGAATTTTAGTTTGTTGGTTTAATTCACATTTGGGTTGAGATATGCAAAACCTTCATTCAAGCCCATGTTGTTCCTGTTGTTTACGAGAGGTGACTTTTCTTCAAGCCCACGCTTGTGGATTGAGCTGCTACTAAGCTGTGATAGATAAAAAATTCTGTAACCTGTGTATGAGCCTGTTAAAACGTTTGTTCCTTTTCTTTATACGATCACCGAGTTACAAAATTAAATTACACTCAAAATAAGATACAGTATTAGTCAGAACAAAAACAACGCTAGCTGATGAATCTGCACTTATACTAAGATGATAAGTATTGACATCGGTATTAACAGCTGATCACTTACAAAAACTGACATAAACATAAACAAATGACACCAGAGATGAGGATAATACTTTGTCTAAATGTTTTGTGGTAAATTCCATCTTTTAAAAGACCGATAGCAATGTACAGCGGAAGCTCTCTAAACCGGCAGTCATCGGGGCTGAAGAAATAATCCATTTTAGACAACGTGCAGGATTGGAGAGCTGATGATAAATGTAAAAGCCACAAACGGGACTGAGAACGGTGTTGACAGTTTATCGGAATGGACAGATGCCGGTTTGGACAGCTAGCCATGTATTTTTCTACAGTGAAGACGCCTTTAAGGTACTTTTAAATAAATTAATACACGGTTATGTCCTTTGATGTTCATAAAAATATATATATATGTCATTTGGCTAGAATGGTCATATGAATTAATAAACTGTCAACACAAGAAAGAAAAAAAGGTCATTGTTTGTTATTTCAGTATGTTTTCTGATCATTATATCAACATATTTGTTAAAATCCTCCCAGATGGGTTTGACGCATGGAAATTTTATGTACACATGGTCAATATTTTCGCCTTCTCACCAACAGAAATCGTAGTAGTCGATGAATTTCATTTTTATTAGTTCCTTTTTCGTATATATCAATCTGTGTAAGAATATGTACTGGAATTTTGTGTCTATATCGTGAACAAATAGATATGCAGTCTACAGATGGAAGCCGAGATGGGTGTGTCATAGAGAGGTCTAGATCCTTCACAGAAATTATTAATATCGTTCCAAGGGTAAACAGTTTTAATGTTCTCCATACATGTATCTTAGGATGTTAAATAATAAACGACTGAAATCAAGTATGTCACCCCTTATATTGAAAAAGACAGCCAGATTTGCTAGAAATGAAGGAAATGGCACGGCACTGGTTAATCAATAAATATCTTTGTCGGCAACTATGCAATGTTTTCTCGAGCACATGAATGTCCTTTTCTCTGCACTCTTCCCTCGTAACAAACAGTGAACGGCCTCAATATTTTAACAGCTTTTTCATTTTTAGGGCAAACATTTTGCAAAAGTCTCAAAGGAGTTGATATGATGTTTTGCTTATGATCAGCGTTTCACTGAGTATATTGTGTTTAATAGTTTTCGAGTTTGCAATCCATCTATGCACACAAAACATTACTTCACACTTTAACATTTTATGAGTGGTATCGGGTATTTCATATAACTTACTTCAAACTTGTTAGTGTGGGGATTTAGGTCCAACAGCGAGTAATCTGCGTTTCTGTCTCCATTGGAATCGATGCTCACTGTTCCAGTGATTCCTGAAATGAGACATTTGAATGTCAGTAAATATTTTACCTCCACCACGGGTGTCATCTTTGATTGGGATTCTAGAAGCTAGATACTCGACAACGACATTAGAATCAGGATCGAAATGTATAAAGAATACAGTATAAAGAAGTTGTATGTCTATACTATAATAGTGATCATTCTACACTTCAGATGGCTGTCGCGATAATATATATAAAAATGATGAGTTTATGATACAAAAACTCTTCCATGGTCATGAGAAATGTGTACTGAAACCAGAGCCGATTCAGGCCATTACGTTTGTGCGTCCCTACCGAATAGTGATAAGGCCGTGTGGTCGCGAGAAAGGTGACAGTAGCCAGTCCAATCATTGTAGGACCAACTACACTATTTCCAGATTCCAGACAGTCGACTGTCAAACTGGTATGTGGTAAGCATTTGTTCCAGCTGCATTACAGCTGCACAGCTGTTTCTGCTAGACATTGGTGTATGGTAACTTTAAAATTATAATAATGTAATATGGTTCAGTCTGAAAGACAAAAATGTTACTCCAGCCATGACTAGTGTATGGCATAAAATACGAATAAACATATACTGTACGAGAAATTGTGTTCAACAATCTTATATTGTTGCATATCTTGCCACATGAACTGGCTACAGTTGCTTTGTCGATGGAACAACGCAAGAGAAATAATCATAAGTGAATTAATAAAATAAATTTTTAAAATTAAAACATTTACATTAAAATATTTAAGAGGACAGGAAATTATAGTGGAGAATCATGTGCGATATGACAGAACAGCTGGAAATGGAACCAGTTCTGGAGACATCTACAGGAACGTCTGTGTGACTAACTCTTCAAAATCATTCCAGACAATTCCGAATCTTGATAACCACTTACGAAATGCATTCATATAAACACTACAAGACCCTTGTTCTGGAAATCAGCAGTGTAAGTTCCTGTCTGGTGAAGGAAGCCTGCTGATGGTAGCCTATCACATTTTGAAAAATGTGTGCATGACTAATTTTGTAAGCTTGCCTTACTATCACCTTTGCTGTACATAAATATAGTTTGTGTCAGAGAGAAGTGCTTAGGAAAGACTCTCGTTGTCATCATAAACAAAACTAATGGCTCACTCCCGACCTTTCTGTTGTACTAATCCTGTTACAGAAGTTCCAATTAAGGGGACTTTTGAAATTTGAGCCAGCGAAAGTTTTGCAGATGACAATCGTTCTAAGCCAAGTGAGTAACTGATCCATGTGATTACGAAATGCAAGTTGTTTTGAAACATTTATTCTGCAAATGATGACGGGACAGTTGTGGAAAGCCCAGAGAACGAAACTTTTGTTGATAACAATCTTGCCCTGTCAAGAGGAGATATGGTCCTTGTGTTAACGGAGAGGGAATGGCTTTGCGGACCTTGCTTACGGAAATTGACAATTTCATCGTTACTGGACAGGATGCAGTAACTACCTGCACTAGATAGTGTACATAAGGCCATCTACTGCCGTGAGGCCAGCTGTAAAACTGTTTCTTGCAGCCTTACTTTCTATCCCTTGGATTAATGGCTTGAAACTTCATCATGTTAAGAAACTGGATGGCTGGATGGATTGATTGATCAGTAAAATATTCGAACATGTAGTTTAAAGATGCGCGAGGGGTTTCTTTGGCGCAGTCATATCAAACACGTCTCGGTACAGGAACACCACAACATGGAAAATATATTCTGGTGAGACCAAAACCCGGAACTGAATTTACCACTTCACTTTAATCAGTGCAAAACACCAGGAAAGGTTCCGCCAAAGCTGATCCTAAAATGGTCTCTCCAAGTAAAAAAATATTCATGTTTTATACGTTTAAGAAAACAAAAATAGAGCGGACCACCAACATCAAAGGAGCTAAACAGAAAGAGCATCCTTCCGTCTTCACTTGAAAGATACAAATCTGTTTTCATTAGAGAAAATATTTTTGAAGTGCAATTCGTGTGCCCCTGTTGTTCTGATGTTCAGTGTAAGAGCTTCTATTCCCAAGCCAATCTAGACACATTACAGAAAGTTACACATTCGTTCACGTGAATTTCTAATCTGTCACCCGCAAAAAAAAGAATTATCTGAAAAGAAACTCTATATAAATGCAAATCGCTTCAAAAACATAAAGCTTTCGACGGATAATCAATTGCAGACCTTTTCGTAATAAAAGCATTTTCCTGTGTCGCCTTTTTGATATTCCCAAGGTGACAGGACTTCTACAGACATTCGAAACTTCATTTACAAACTTCATTTGAGATCCATTTAAAATTCCTGTTAAGCTCAATGGGGGATAGGGCGAATCTGGAATAAAATCCCATCGAGTGAATACTTAACGCCATTTAGATAAAGAACCATAAGCCCACTCCACGTATTAGGATCCACTCCAAATAAATCAAGGAATCTGTAAGGGCTCCACGGATAACATGATCAGCCCCCATCGGGTATTATGTAATGGTAAAGGGGTTTTACCTTCAAAAGTCCTGTTCCACATCCGCTTGGTGATGGCAGTACCGTCGGATACAGATCCATTAGCTTGGAGGGTCTCGTTCAGCGCCAAGGCATACAGGATAACAGCATCGTGGAAGGCCCCTACAAAACTATTAACCTGTAAGTAGAAAGAATTCGTGTTAGAAGAAAATCTGAAGAGAATAAAGAGAGAATACATCACATGTTGAAAGAACGCCTGTCAAGGAAGAGTTATTTCTCTTGGCGTCCCCTTTTATCTATCTTATGTAAGTGTTGATGAAGAGCCTCTGTGCGGCTGTGGTTTTTGGGATGTCTTTTTTCAGATTTGAATGACAAGCGTGCCATGTGCATCGGCTTTATATTTTTGTTAGCAGTTCCAATTTCGTTTTCTTTTGTTCCTTGTGGTTTTACATGAGGCATGTTGAAGATATTGTCACCAAGCGTGTGGGCACATACACTCAATGAACTAAACCACTTCTGACAAGTATTTGTACCAATTAGTAGAAATCTGGTTAAGACTGGACAACCTGGCGAGCAAAAACGCCGGATGTAAGGACGGAGGCATTACTTCAAGTAATGCAAATAACACATATCATGATTGTTTTATTCAGTACTTTTTAATCAGTATTTGTAATCAACTGTGACAGCATCGTCAGCGTGGGGGATTTGCCATGAAAGAGTGTATATGATTCAATTCTAAACCTCTAGTATTTTCGATTTATAGGCTGAGGGAATCTGCGAGAGCAGATCCTATTTTAGGACAAAAATATTTTCACAAATTTATGATGGTTATCTGGTACACAATAGACCCTATAGAACATCGTTCTGTTTCATATTACCAGAGGAATCTAGCAATTGTTTAGATTTTTCTTCAGTGCATCGATATCATTGTACCACAGAAAACAAAATGAAAAAGCAATATCTTTCATAACAGGATTTTGTTTGAGACAAGACGATCAAGAGAGGCAGTAGGATAGCCCGACCCAGTGGTTAAGTACAGGTGCACCAAGAAAATGGAGAAAAATGGAGGGTGGATAAGGTGAAAATCGCGAACTTGCTTAAAAATTTTAGAATTTGATCAGATCACTATATTAAACATGGCTGAGGTAGTTTTCAAAACGTACGTGCTCTAACTTTGATGATAGGTTTATATTTCCCAAAGATTATACTGAGGTAGCCAAGTGACGGTCTCCATTACTTTGCATAGTAGAGTACTGTTACTTTGAAACCAGATTTTGAATAGCAGCAAAGGTGCGGCATATAATGATATGTAAGTATATGTGCTCATACGAAAGCCGTAATCCAACTTTTTCCGTCATAAAATAAATCATACGTACAATTGCAATTTGTGATATATAAAGTTAATCTAAACGTGGGTCAGTTTCGTAGAAAACCAATTAAATGTATATTAATGAAAACTATTGAGAGCAGAAACATTTTTGAGTAACATGACATTTTACCAGCTCAACTACACCAAGTGACAAAGTTAATAAGAAACTTTGGACTTATCGACTTCTACATCATTCGTATGTGGAATGCTACTTAAAACGTTTGCTGGTCACGCCGAAGACGAGGGTTCGATTCCCCATATGGGTACAATGTATACCCATTTCTGCTGTCCCCCATCGTGATATTTTTGGATTACATGTATTGCTAAAGGCGGGATGAAACTAAGCTCACTTACACTCTTCATCAAGACGTTAGTTACAATGAGGACAGAGAATATGATTTGGTCACCAGTACCCAACGTCCATTGAAAGACCTGACTAAACAGGAAAGACATAGGATATAGGGTGTACGTAGTTTTTCATGGTTTCAGTCACAAGTTTGTCTGGCCCTGACTCTATTATTCAAAGGCTGGCATTAAACATTTGCTGCTGAACATCGCATTTAGTAATATTCTAGTTATATGACAGTGGTCTGTAAGTATTCGAGTCTGGACTGTACATGAGGTCTGTGTATGTTCGAGTTTGGGCTATACATGTCTGGACCATACGTCTGGACTATGCATGTGGTCTGTAAATAGTCTGGACTATACGATACATGTACTGATATCGTGTACATCGTCTGTAAATATTCGAGTCTGGACGATACAATGCAGGTACTGATATCGTGTACATCGTCTGTAAATATTCGAGTCTGGACGATACAATACAGGTACTGATATCGTGTACATCGTCTGTAAATATTCGAGTCTGGACGATACAATACAGGTACTGATATCGTGTACATCGTCTGTAAATATTCGAGTGTGGCATATACGATACAGGTACTGATATCGTGTACATCGTCTGTAAATATTCAAGTCTGGAATATACGATATAGGTACTGATATCGTGTACATCCTTGTACATAGATGAGATGAGATGACAGGCATCAGCCAAATCAGCGTGTCTGATCACCCGATTATGAGAGTCGTCCCTCAGCAGAAAGCATGGGTCACTGAAGAGCAGTTTATACGAAGTTTTACTTATTACAACGGGGAGACTTTGTATTAAAACGACAATGGTTACATGGAAGTAATCCCGTATTGCACTGATATAGCCACCTATGTGCGAGTGGATGAGTTTAGTTTTACGCCGCACTCAACAGTATTACAGCTACAAGATCGGGATCGGCAAATAATCGAGTCTGGACCAAGCAATCCACTGATCCACAGCATGAGCATCGATCTGTGCAATTATGGTATGATGACACCCGTCAGGTTATCGAGCCTGACCATCCGATCCCGTTAGTCTTCTCTTACGACAAGCATGAGTTACTGAACATCAGTTCTAACGCGGATCGTCAAGGAATTGCATCCGCGTAAAAGCTTAAGTTGGTACATGCGTGTTGGCGAGTGTGAGTAATAATAACCCGGATGTTCTGATGTGAAGCCTCTAGGTTATTGATGGTTGACACGTGAAACAATCCTCACTCGTTTACTTGTAAAAGATGTTTTTAAACTAATCAAAGAGACCACTATTTAGTTACTTTTTACCGTAATTCGTTGCAAGCATTCTGAAGAATAATTAACTAGAGTAAGTTTATGCGAACATAAAACAATAATTCGTTATATCCATCAGTTCGTTAAATGCGCCGTCATATTGCTGGAATTTTGCAGAGTGTGGTCTTGAATAATAAACAATCATTAAAAGCCTGTATCGATTAGTTCGCTAAATCCGTGCATCCGGCAGTTCAGATATGCCAGCGACTACGCTTTTCGTAAGCGGCGACTAACGGGTAGGGTGGTCAGGCTGGCTGACTTGGTTGTCATCGGTTCCCATTTGCGCAAATCGATGCTCATACTGTTGATCACTGGGTTGTCTGATCCAGAATCGCTTATATAGAGACCGCCGCCATATAGCTGGAATAATGCTGAGTGTGGCGTAAAACTAAACTCACTCACTCACTCAGATATGCGTGCACGTGTACGGGTGATAAGGTGGGGGCAGTAGTACTTGTATTGTAATAACTCACAAAGACGTCATGACGCAGTGTTACATGGACCGGATTTTCTACTTAAACGGATCGTTTAACGTTGATATGACCGCTTTCATCGCTGGCTCCAAGTATCGTGTTAACACATGTAATGTACATCTCAGGGAGAGAGGTCGATATGCATTAACAGATCACTTGCTACGTTTATTGCCGAAGCTAAAGTCAGGCTGAAAATACTGAACTTATTTTAACTTCACAGGACTTAAATGGGACTAAGTACCTTGAGCAATAACGCGATAGAGGTAGTCAATTATCAGTCGTGAATAGCTTTACAACTTAACGAGATATCATTTCTCATTATGCAGTTTAGGTTTCCAGTTTAGTCTTAACTGTCCAGGAAACATGTCGAATGATCGATGTTACGTTATTTTTGTATAAAGATGTAAACAATCGACACAATATGTAATTGCTACATGTGGTAAAAAAGCTGTCGGATCTGATTCTGTATCCCTAACGGAAAGAAAGAATCAAACGGGCCATCCTCCTCAGATATGTACCGTTGTTTCTTTAGAAACATATCATATAAATGCATAATACGTTTCTAAAGATAACAACTTCTGTTTACATATTTATACGAGGCTAATGCTTGCCCCTTCACCGAATTACAAAAACTATTCATGCAAGCGGGCAGTTTGTCTGACCAAAAAATGTATCGAAATTTCTAACCAAAGTCTTCCTTGGTAATGTAAGGGTTATCATGAAATCAGATTTCAGAGAGTCATAGATAAATACGAGATATCTAAATTTTCCAGAAAGTAAGTTAACGTTTAAAACTATGTTTTGGTGATTGCTAAAATGATGCAAACAAGAAAAGTTTAATTTCAAGGTTATGTTCTTGACACATGCAATGTGGCTAATATGGTTTGTGACTAAAATTATACGCGTGTTTCTGTGAGTGTTAATAACGTTTGTAGTTTTCTTTGGTCAAATGCAGACTTCAGATGTATACTTTATTTTGTATGTTACGATTTTACCTTATAGATGCCGGTATAGACAACTTGCCGGATTGGACAGATGTCGGTGTTGACAACTTCCACTGTAATGTCTTGGTTCCTGAATTGACCATTGTCCGTGAAGATCCGTGAAGTTGTCTTTAACAACTCATGCTTGTCGTAAGAGACGACTATATGGATTGGGTGGTCAGGCTCACTAGCGAGTGAGTGAGTTTAGTTTTACGCCGCTTTTAGCAATATTCCAGCAATATCACGGCGGGGGACACCAGAAAATGGGCTTCACACATTTTACCCATATAGGGAATCGAACGCGGGTCTTCGGCGTGACGAGCGAACGCTTTAACCACTAGGCTACCCCACCGCCCCGGCTCACTAGTAGTTACAAGTAGTATAATATATTTACATGTTAGTAACGAACAAAATAGAAGTGGTCAGTCTTACTTCTTCCTCCCCGTATGTGAAATTCTGATACAGAAGGCTGGCTCTTCTTTTCACCTCCTCGGAGAAGGCGTGATACTCGGGGCTTGTTGGTTTCTTCAGTGTGACGGTCATCACCGACTCATAGGCTTTCCGCGCCATGTTGTTTCTTTCTTCAGTGTCGTTAACCCGAAACCATGGTCTCTGGCTCTCGTTCTTACTGAAAACATACAAATTATTTCAATTATATTTTTTGACATCCGGGTTCGAACTGATCTTTTGTAACTCTCTTGTCTTGTCAGCGAAGAGGTGACAAACGGGATCGTGTGCTCAGGCTCGCTGACTTAATTGATACATGTCATAGGGTCCCTATGTCATTGCGCACATCGATGTTCATGCTGTTGATCACTGGATTGTCTGGTCCAGACCTGATTATTTACAGACCGCTGTCATATGGTTAGAATATTGCCGAGTGCGGTGTGAAACTAAATAAACTCATCCTTCCACACAAACATGATTTGAGTTGTGTGATTTAGTATACTTTCGCAGATGCGTTACATGGTCAATGTAACAAGGAATGTCACAAAAGCATATCAGTAAACAGTACGCTATGCCTCATGTAACTTCATTGGAAACGTGACTACTGTACTAAATTTCAGTATTTTGAAGAAATCTGAGTTCCAGCAAGGTCGATTTACCATTCCGATTATATCCTTTGTGTTTGTTTATGAATCAGTATCAGATGTAGTGGCTTTGTTCATAATTGCTTCTGTTCACTCAGCAGAAAAATGGGTACCCGGTGGGTTTGGTCATGTGAATATATATAACCTTCTGGATTGGGTTAGAATGATAATCAAATTGTAACAAAACTCTTACCTAGTGCATGATACCTTGCGCTTTACAAATATACTATATTACAATTATTAATCCATCTGCCATTCTAGGATTATCATGTGGAAAGCGATCTATACTTAATCATCTTACGACATGAGAGTGGAAGGAGCTCCAAATAAAACAAAATGTTGATCCATAATCCTTGAATTTCTAATTATGATAACTATCAACTCCATATTTAATCAGATTACCACACGAGAGTGGAAGGGGCTCCAAATAAAACAAAATGTTGATACATAATCCTTGAATTTCTAATTATGACAACTACCAACTCCATAATTAATTAGATTACGACACGAGAGTGGAAGGGGCTCCAAATAAAACAAAATGTTGATACATAATCCTTGAATTTCTAATTATGATAACTACTTCTGAGATTTTATATTAGCCACTGGTTTTTTGACGGGTGCACTGAAAATCAAAATAGAATAAATGCCCTTTCTTACTGCACAATAAAACATGGTGTATGAGGTGAGTGAGTGTGGTTGTATGCCGCATTTAGAAACATTCAAGCAATATAACGGCAGAGGACACCACAAATTGGCCGCACGTGTTCTTTCCCTATCGGGAATCGAACCCATGTCGGATGTGACACACGGACGCTTTTACCTTAAATTAAGACTAACGGTGTACTGAACACTGATCAAGGGAGGTTAATCTACGTGGGTTGTGGTGAGAGGATGAATGGGTCCTATGACCTCCATTTCCTGCCTCCAAACTTGCATATCCTACCTAAACACGCTTGACTCATTTCACATGACGAGCAGTTGGGTAGCCTTGTGGTGAAAGTGTACGTCCGTCACACAGAAGACGGATGTTTTATTTCCCCCTTGCCGTGTAAAGCACGCTTATGAGGCCCCGTGCCGTGATATTGCGGGAATAACGCTCAAAACAGCACTCACTCATTCTCTTCCTTAAATGAACCAATAACATTGTCCGAAATGTGTTATAATATAACCAGCAACGAATGGGTACCCGACAGAAGGAAAATAATGTGACTCTTACGAGGCTGTATGTGTTTTATAGTCAGCAGCTGGAAAAACCAAAACATGCACAACAATATAAAGATGTCTCACCACCTAAATCAATTTATGCAGATATGACCTGGAAAGGGCGCTACACAAAATACGACAGGAAACGAAATACATCATTATATTAAATATGCTCATGGAAGAACACATCATTTACAGGTTTTTTATTCATTCATTCATTCATTCATTCATTCATTCATTCATTCATTCATTTTTTCATATTTTTTTTATTTATTTATTTTCACATTTTTTTTCCAAAGAAACGTCACAGACACGGCCCCCTTTGCTTCTTATTGTTAACAGTTTATTGGAATTTCAAACAGCAGGAATGCAAGTAACTTCTTCCTATTCCGGAAAATTATTAGCAATCTCGGAAAATAGAAATACGAACCCTTTTGATGTCATGTCCTTTCATGAAGTAATCTTAAATACTAATTTACCAGCTATAAATGAAAATTTGACATCCAACATGGTATTCTAGTAGTACTGAATTTGTATCAGATGTCGTGTCATATCAAATTTCAGCCAAAGGTTACGGCAAATATAGAGGCCGGTACCAGCAAGCTGTCAATCAGTTCGAAACGATTTATGTTTATAACAGCATAGAACTCAATCAGTCACCCAATACACTGCAGCAAAAATATCACTGACCCAAGAGGGGACGTGGGGTAGCGTAGTCGTCACGCCGAATACCTGTTCTCCACAGATGGGTTTATTGTGCCAAGTCCATTTCTGGTTTCACTCACTCACCACGGAGCACTAAAACCCACCCACAGCAACATGAGACAAAGCCAACACCAAGAAAAGACGTTGACCAAACCCGTTAACCCTATCCAGTTTCCAGTAATTATAACACAAGCACCATTTGTCTTACTCGGATTTCAAACATGGCGAAGATAGGAAGGCGATCTCTGAACATACAGGAAGCATAATGAATAATTGAAATGAGATCTCACATAAACCTCCTACATTAATGGCTTGACAGAATTCTTTCCACAGGGACAGGATGAGTATCTGAAGGATAAAACGTCATATCCCTTAATCGTTGTAATGTCTGATCCGGAAGTATAATAAACGTTGAATAAAAGAGGTAGTAAGAGAACACCCTGTCTGATCATGGAAGAGTGGAGGGCGATTACAGTTCCCAGTAGACTTTCAGGAATGCTGATTACCATAATTATATATTTAACGACTAACGCTAATATGAATCCACAAAGGGTCGCGTACGAAGCGAAGGTAATTATCTTGAAAGTACTGCTATGACTTATTATAATGGAACTACGAGAGCGTACAGAATTGTAATAGGGTTATGACTGTATGCCTGCTTACACTGTGCTTGCAGGCGTTGAAGTGAAGCTACTAACGTTTCATGTATTAAGGCACATTATTAAGGCACATGCCGCGGTATTATTACGACTTTCTGCTGTAGTGTTGGTTCTGCGGGATACAAATGATATGGTAGGCGATTTAGTTAAATGTGACATTGGTTATTTCAGTATGGGCATTATTGTAATCGTTTAGTTTTGTTTCACTAGTTCCTTCGTTATTTCGTTTCATGGATTGTTTGATTATTCTTTCATTATTAATTCTTTAACACATTCTTTCATTCATTCATTCCCCAAAGTCCATATGTACCTTATCGTAATAGTTTCATTTGTTTTTTCTTCATTCGTTCATTTTTCGTTTTGCCGATCGCTTGATCATTTATCTATTTATTCATCTACCCTGCAACTCATTAATTCATCTTGTCGATTGTTCAAATATTCATTCTTTTACTCGTTTGTTCCGCCATTCACCACTTAATTCATTCATTCGACTGTTCGCTTATTTCTTTGTTATTTATTAACCCGTTTACTCGCGCGCCCCGGCATTCATTCTTTCACTCACGTACAGAATTCTTTCAAATCCTACATGCATAGCGTGTGGTTTTGTGTGGTGCCACGATGACCTTCACAATATCCTGACGGGCAGCACCAAGAATGAGACCAGGTAGTGTGACATTCCAGCAATAATTGAACAGTTCATAATTCAACTCTCCATAAGTATTTTAGTCATCGCGATACTACCGTAATGACTTGACAGGCTATACCAAGGATGGTCCCAAGTACGGTACATTCTACAAATAGTTTAACAGGACGATTTCTAGTAATTTATCATTAAAATAATTTTCCCGCACATGCACGAAAGTTTCTCAACTGTATTAACATGAGGCAATGCCACGACGACAAACACCGCAATGACTTCAAAATTAATACAGAAGTGTTTCTGCACTATATAGAAGCGCCAAGCAAAGAATGATGCTTACACAAAAGGTAAGATCAAGTATTACCATGACGAGCACCAACACAATCATTCCATGTGTAGAAGCATGTCTGCAGCACATAGAAGAGTCACGCCAAGAATGATTTTGCGTTAGCACATCCTACCTCCCTAATGCACCCGTCACTCAAGCAATCTGGTTAAAAGAGTAAGTAGAAGTTGGTGCTGTCGAACAACAGCACACCACGTGTGCTTCTGAGATCACCACTATCAACTATAGTGAGCACATCTTGTAGAACGTATTTCTTTACCTTTAATGAGATTTAAAGCATGTAACCATAGTATACCTGTTGAGATAAGCCTCTAGTATGATATTCCAAGGGACGAGAAAAACCTGTTAACGATGTACTTCTAAAAGCATCGCAGATGAGTATCATTGCATTTTTCATTTCAAAGCAGAACAAATTTTTTGAGAAAAAAATATTCACCCATCCGCCCAACCTTCTTTTCCTGTGATTACACAATGCCATTTAGAAAGTGGTCAGTGACATATGTCATATTTTGGATTCCACCATTTGGCTTTCGGCCATGGGAGCCGCGCTCCATTTTTGTGGTAGTCGCGGTGATTGACTTACTTTGTGTATTGGCGATTAGTTACCTGACTCTGAGAGTGCTGGTTCGAATCCCGGATGGGAATCAACCTAAAAAAAGTACTAGAATTTGTACTTTACTAAGAAACTGTAATCCCAAATATAACATATGCTACTTTGTCCCAGTGAAACAAAGTTTACGAAAATATTATCCGTAAAAAACATCTCTAGACACCGTGGATCTATCAGTACATATTCGACATCTGTCGTCTCTGTCAGAAAAATGTTAATTTGTTGTTTTCTGCCATCTTGAATTTGAATTCGTATGCCTGTTACAATATATGATCTTGTAACATAAAGGTGGTTTATGAGAATATAGTCTTCAGTTGTAAAGCATGTGACCTCTTCGCCTTAAAACCTTATAACTTGCACCGAAACTAACTTTTCAAGACACATACATACATGTTCGTGTCCTTCAGTAATAAATGAGTCCATCAGCCTAATAGCCTCAGGTTTGATGAAAAAAACCTCTGATGATATAAGGCAACACAGACTCTTTCATTCCAACTTTCCTCGTCTCATGCTCGCGAATCGACAATTAGGAATCTTCCTGCTAGACCTTCGTATATTTTTTTCTGTAAGATTTTGAAAGAAGGTCTCACTTGTGGAGGGTTATTGAAAGGGTAATCTAAAAAGAGTAGATGCAGAACACTCTGCCAGGGGCTGAAGAAATTCTTAGAAACCTGCCACAACTTGACTTCCCCGCATGTCTAACAAGGACATTTCTGTCTGAAACACATCGCTGGTGTCGACATCTTATATGGTCGAGTGATAAAAGTAGACAGAAATCAAGCCAGGCGCTGTAGCTTACCTACATAATAATTTAACGAGCGCGTGAAATAGGCTGTCATTTTAGTTTCACGATTCGATTGTGCTGATTGTGTCCTCTGTACTAGTTTACCGCTAGTATGCATGGATGCGTGCGTACACATATTAAAATACCGGTTGTTGTGCTAGAGACATGGATGAATGCATACATGCATTAATGAATGCATATGCATGAATGCATAGTTGTTTGTCAAGGTGTTAACAAAAAAACAGACAAAATTACGAGATGACGTTTTGTGTGATTCGCAATGTCCTCGCAACGAATCATGGAGGTCACCGACTTCCAACGATTTGAAACTTTACAATCAGACATCGGTTTCGAATGAAAGGAAAACTCTGGGTTATCGCCCACTGAACATGGATTAATGAAAGTTAATGGCGACAGTGCATTTCATTGTGAACGACATGAGCGCTCGTGTCCCTCCTTAACAGAAATGAAATTCCTGAATTAATACAATATATTCTACAGAATATTCTATATTCTTCAATCAATACTAAAATATAAAAGTTGCTTTACACGTAATTGTGGAAAAATAAAATTCTGTTTTTGTCACCCTCTGAATGATAAAAGACAAAGGTCATTGACATTTATAATTGGCTACCTGGAAATAGATAAGCGATGGTTCATATCTTTCATAGTCAAACAGGGAATAAAATGGCAATGGTTTATTTCATCCTTTCGTTGAAATATGTCAATATTTGGTCATCTTCTTCATGGACAGACGAACACTGCTTTTGATGCAGAAATAAATATGCTACTGCTGAGTTTTGTGTGTGACATATGAAAGCCATATAATGTCATGGCTAAATGAATGCTGGTTTTGATGAAGTAATAAATAAGGAACAGTTATAACTGTGTATAACGTATGAACGCCATATAATAACCACCCTGATTATCTGAAGAAACCTTTAATTTGGAGTAAAACTTAAAAAAAAAACCAAAACAAAAAAACAAAAAAAAACCAAAAAAACAAACAAACAAAAAAAAACCCAAACAAACAAAAAACAGTAAAACAGTGAAAGTTGCCAGGGTTCGACAATGGTATTTAGGTCCTGACCTACAGACAGAGCCTGTCACTCGCAAAGTTTGCATAAAAGGTTGGAGAGTGTATATTCCTTGACGTTACCGATACGTAGGTGGCAAGTGAACCAAACATCGAATCAGGGTTTGAATCGAATTTTGGTGGGTATGGTAAAAATAATTAAATACACGATGTTCGAACAATGGCTCATTCGTCATCATAATGACATTAGAGACCTCTTAACGGGTGTTAAGTATACCATAGCTTTTGTGTTTGTTATTCACTGCCAAACAGTGATGATAGCAGGTACAGTTGCACCCTTCAAAAACACAAGCAAGGACAATTGAAATGTTTAGCTAAAACACACCACGGAAACACAGGCTAAGGATAATCACTGATGCATCAAGGAGGGAAGACCCCACACGTCCTTTCTGTTCTTTAAGGGACGGTGGGTAGACCACTGACTAATTATGAACGTCCAGGGTTCGACTCCCCCAGTGGGTACAATATGTGAAGCTCAGAAACCCGCGCAGTGATATTGCTGGAATATTGCTGAAAGCGGAGTGAAGCCATACTCATCCACACACACACACACACACACACACACACACACACACACACACACACACACACACACACTATTGTTATTTACTATCAAGTACACACGTTATTTACGATCAAGTACACACATTCAAGCAATGAACACCTCGTGAACATATAGAGTCAAAATTTACTTCATAAAAATCAGATAACGTTCCAACAGTCTTTTCTTAACGCCTCAGCTTCTTTTCGATGCTACCTTTAACACGGTCATTCATTCACAGGTTACCAGAGGATAGCCATTAGCTCTGTGTGCCGATCCGGAGCTTTTAATGTAGCCCATAGATAAACGGCGAAGCCTTTTAGTGCTAATGTTATAGTCACGTTACCTTGTCCTCGTGTAATCTATACTAATGTGTGGATTTCTTGACTTACGCGAGTTTTAACCTAATTCCGTCCTGAGTTGTGGTTTACATTTAAACTTTCCATCACGAATTTCTTGAAGGCAGATATCTATCTCCAAAGTCCTTTTTCCGATTTTGGTGTCTGCATGCCTAATCTTTTTATCATTACTGAACAGCAAAACTGACTCATCAGTTTAATATATGCTTTAGTTCATAGATGCAAAGTTATAGCATGATGTTTGTGTTGACCTTATGGTAAGATCGCATCATTCTCGCACTCACTTAATCGGGCACTCATACCAGACATCGGCTTATAACACGCACGTACACTCTCTCGCATCAACAAAAATGGGATTTTATATTATGGGGGTTTGGGATATGGAATGGGCCCCAGTCTGAGTAACGTTAGTCTTAGTATTAGTTGCTACACTCCCACACTGAGTCTAATCAACCCAAGTAGGGAGTCGCCTCAGGTAACCTTTGAGATTGACCAATCGGAACGCAGCTTACCAAATCAGGCAAGTGGACATTCGCACACACTTTTTGAACTTTTGTCTCGAAAAGGTTTGTACCCGAACGATTCCGAATGCTATTTTCCCTACGATGGCTTCCGGGTGATGCACATGGATCAGGCTAAAATACTGTCAACAGTCAGTAAACAGTCGCTGAAAATACAATATTCAAGGATGTCAGCGTGAGGACATATTGGCTAATGGTAACCATATCACCAGAAAACATTACCTATTTTCTGATTGGTTAAATGCGTTTGACCGTCTCAAGTTTGATTGGACGGTCACAGGTCGCTCAAAGGTTACCTGACGCGACCTCGTACTAGGTTTTAATTGACTCGGTAGTGGAGTGTAACGTATAACACTGACACTAAGTTTACTGGACGGAAACCCACTCTAACTTACGCTCAACACAGCAACAAGTGCGATTTTTATAAATGACAATGACAATCACAGCTTATTTCAATGTGAAGGCCACATGGCCTAAAGTACATTAAATATACAAAAGAAACAGTGCACAGCGGTGTACAAAGTGCGGAGGGTTGTGTACTGCCAATATACTCAAATAGGCAAGTTTCGTTTCAAATAGATACTTAAAGCTAGTATGTGTTCATTCTGAATTGATGTCAGTAACTGATAATATTAGCCCGTGATGGATTAGCATGATAATATGATGGAATAATTTTCTTGCGGCTTCCAGAATAATAAGAACAAATAAGCAAAAAATGGTACTCATCCTCGATTTGATGCAATTGGCACTTAGTGCATAATAACATTCTTTTCTCAACAGTTTTATCAAACCTATATAGCTATGCTGTTGAATATTCAACTTACGTGAAAGACAACGAAATTTACATAGGATTCCTCTCAAATCGTGGCTCTCAGCAAGTGCGTATATGTATTTCTCGGAAGTTAATAGTGATATTTTTATATATGCTATAATATGGACGGAAATCCATTCTAGCTTATATTATGATGGTAGTCTTCACCTGTCAAAAAGAGATCAAAGTGATATATACCTCGTACTTCATGCCTTAGCCAATAATTCCAAATAAATAATATAATACCACGTCCTTTTTAACATCAACGCTGCGTGGATCAAGCGGATTAATGTGCAAAAACCTAATCGTTCCTGTGGATTAAAATCGTGAAAGGAAGTATTTAAAATTCTTGCCATGAAATGAATGCTATCACGACCCTGTATCTTACGACACAGAAGTACACCGGACGTCTTTAGGATGTTATTCTTAATGAGACATGCCAACATTCGAGGACCGACTTCTACAAATATTGATTTGTTCAATGGTATTGGAAACCATCATAAAAATATTTAAAGAATTTGCCGTGCTGTAAGTCTTTGTGAAAGGATGTTTGGATTAAGGACTCCTAAATCTGTAGCCCAAACAAAAGGAGTCCATTTTTTTAGTTAGATTTGCTTGCGGTGAACATCAAAGAGTTGTGATTCAGGCTTACCTTGAGAATAAATCGATATTAAAGAAGACATATTCGCCGTTGTCGAAGTTGAGCTCGTGCGCTTTGATCATGATGTCTCTCACGGTGTCGGGCGATGCACACAGCACGACAACTGCAAAAAAAATAGCAGATTTATTGTCAGTGATACAGATGGTAAATTAGTCGTATTTTCTAATTCAAGTTGTAGAGAGTTTCCAGCAGATAAACCTACCGTCTTTGGAATCAAATCTTCAAACGAAGACTTGATAAAATACCTTTGATTTGTTCTTACCTTCAGTTTTTAGTTTTAAGAACAAATAATCTTACATGCATAAAATACAAAATTTTTTGCAACAAAACTACAAAATCATCGGGGACTGGTTAGTTTTATTGTATTAAACTATAGATCCAGTAGAAATGCAAAGATGTTCGAAAGGCGATTTAGAATACCAAAAAGGTAGTACTATCTCTTCGCCTCTTACGACAATCATTGGTTATTGAAATTCAGTTCCAACCTGGATCTTCACGCGCTGCAAAATTGCGGTTTAAAAGCAGTGGACGATAAAAATCGTAACGTTATATGACACTTTAACATCTCTATCTGTGATAAAGGTGATTGTTTTACTGTCCTTTGTCAACAGATTCTATACTCTAACACTATTTACTATTGTTTTAGTTACAGCACTGCTGTTCCGTTTCACTTTAAAGAAAGCGTGTACTATCAAGTTTTTAGTTTTTCTTGACTCCTGTAGGCGCTACCGGCACGTCCCGCTGGTGTACAGAGTCACATATATGGGCTGTATTGTTACGTTAATACTTTAATATCGATATGTGGCTACAAATGTTAACTCACACACTTCCGACGGTGAAATACATCTGTACGTATTGCGCGTTTTCAATTTTGAATGCTCAGCTCTTTGTGTTAACCAGTCGCTCAGTTCAGATGGTAAGATTTAACTCACTCACTCACTCACTCACTCATTTCAGACGGTTTAGTATGCATTGTGTGTTTTCAATTTTGATTGCTCACTTTCTTGTGTGAACTCAACCAGTCGGTCAGTTCAAACGGTTAAATGTAACTCATCCACTTCAGACGGTAAAGTATGTAATGTGCTTTAAAACGTAACTCACTTCAGACGGTAAAGTATGTAATGTGCTTTAAAACATAATTCACTTCAGACGGTAAAGTATGTAATGTGCTTTAAAACGTAACTCACTTCAGACGGTAAAGTATGTAATGTGCTTTAAAATATAATTCACTTCAGACGGTAAAGTATGTAATGTGCTTTAAAATATAACTCACTTCAGACGGTAAAGTATGTAATGAGCTTTAAAACGTAACTCACTTCAGACGGTAAAGTATGTAATGTGCTTTAAAACATAATTCACTTCAGACGGTAAAGTATGTAATGTGCTTTAAAATATAACTCACTTCAGACGGTAAAGTATGTAATGTGCTTTAAAATATAACTCACTTCAGACGGTAAAGTATGTAATGTGCTTTAAAACGTAATTCACTTCAGACGGTAAAGTATGTAATGTGCTTTAAAACATAATTCACTTCAGACGGTAAAGTATGTAATGTGCTTTAAAATATAACTCACTTCAGACGGTAAAGTATGCAATGTGCTTTAAAATATAACTCACTTCAGACGGTAAAGTATGTAATGTGCTTTAAAACGTAACTCACTTCAGACGGTAAAGTATGTAATGTGCTTTAAAACATAATTCACTTCAGACGGTAAAGTATGTAATGTGCTTTAAAATATAACTCACTTCAGACGGTAAAGTATGTAATGTGCTTTAAAATATAACTCACTTCAGACGGTAAAGTATGTAATGTGCTTTAAAACATAACTCACTTCAGACGGTAAAGCATGTAATGTGCTTTAAAACATAACTCACTTCAGACGGTAAAGTATGTAATGTGCTTTAAAATATAACTCACTTCAGACGGTAAAGTATGTAATGTGCTTTAAAATATAATTCACTTCAGACGGTAAAGTATGTAATGTGCTTTAAAATATAACGCACTTCAGACGGTAAAGTATGTAATGTGCTTTAAAATATAACTCACTTCAGACGGTAAAGTATGTAATGTGCTTTAAAACGTAACTCACTTCAGACGGTAAAGTATGTAATGTGCTTTAAAATGTAACTCACTTCCGACGGTAAAGTATGTAATGTGCTTTAAAATATAACTCACTTCAGACGGTAAAGTATGTAATGTGCTTTAAAACGTAACTCACTTCAGACGGTAAAGTATGTAATGTGCGTTATCAGTTTTGAATGCTCACTTTCTTGTGTCAACTCAACCAGTCAATCACTTCAGACGGTAAAAGTTAT
Source organism: Haliotis asinina (assembly GCF_037392515.1). NCBI lineage: Eukaryota > Metazoa > Mollusca > Gastropoda > Lepetellida > Haliotidae > Haliotis > Haliotis asinina. The sequence continues at coordinate 27,700,209 of NC_090292.1, forward strand.
TTATTCACTTCAGACATTAAAGTATGTAATGTGCTTTAAAACGTAACTCACTTCAGACGGTAAAGTATGTAATGTGCTTTAAAATGTAACTCACTTCCGACGGTAAAGTATGTAACGGGCGTTTTCTATTTAGAATGCTCACTTTCTTGTGTCAGCTCAACCAGTCAGTCACTTCAGACGGTAAAAGTAATTCATCCACTTCAGACGGTAAAGTATGTATTGTTTCTTTTCAATTTTGAATGCTCACTTTCTTGTGTCAACTCAACCCGTCAGTCACTTCAGTCGGTAAAAGGTACTCATTCACTTCAGACGGTAAAGTATGTAATTTGCTTTAAAATGTAACTCACTTCAGACGGTAAAGTATGTATTGTGCTTTAAAATATAACTCACTTCAGACGGTAAAGTATGTAATGTGCTTTAAAACGTAACACTTCAAACGGTAAAGTATGTAATGTGCTTTAAAATGTAACTCACTTCAGACGGTAAAATTAACTCACTCACTTCGCAAGAAACGCTGCTTCGTATGTATCTGTGCACCAGGGTGTCACTGTGATATTGGTCTCTGACTCATATAACGTTTGCTTTCATCCCAAATGAAGTTACACACGCTGCATGATACTACAGACGTAGTCAACCCAACAATCAACGTCGTCGAGGAGCACGACATTGACCGGATTCAACATGGTATAGATATTTCATCACAGAACACGCGTCTTTCTTCTTCCCTGGAGGTGACACTGTGTATTGTCTGTGACAATTGTCTTAAATGTTTATTGCATAATGTTTCTAGTACATGGACAATACATTCAATATTTACTTTAAGGTATATATTATTTCTTATTTCAGACATAATATTTACGATTCCACCATGGTCAGTCTACCGGATTGTGCACATCCAGAAACAGCTCATTAGAGCCAGACTTGCTTGTAGAGATGGGGCTGTTATGGCACAATAATGAGGGTATCGCAGCCATGGACATCACCGAGATGAGGGAATGATGCAGAATGATACAGATGTTGATGAGTGACCTGGTTACGTCTTTCTAGGGGGACAATTCAACAGTTTTAAAGTTTCTATTTAGTTTCTTGAAATCTCCAGCATGAGACAAAAGCGACTAAACGTTTGAGGGCTCCGTGCCAAAATCTCTGCTGAAGGCAAACCCGACTGTACAATTCGGACTGTGGTATTAGTATCTTCTTGCTTGTGTGTTTGCACTCAGCAGTGTTGATAAAAAGACACAGTCATCAATATCTTCCGCATTATCTACAATTTAAATTTGCGGGGGCCAAAAATGGTCGTAAATAATGGAGTCTCGAATAAAAATTTGTATTGTGAGATATAATGACAGAGTATGTGTTCAAGAATCAAATGATGACTAAAAGGGTTAGCATGTCGCGCTCCAGCGGTAGCACCCTCCATAAACGCATACAAATGCTAGTCCGGTGTAAACGTGTAACTGAAGTAAGGACTATAGGACAAAGCCCCACTATTAAACAACACAGTCGTGTATGCATGTGCTTGGTTGGCTGGTTGGTAATTGTTGTATAACGCCTCACACATCAATATTCAAGCTAATATGTAAATTATCCGATCTGGACCAGACAATCCAATGATCAGCATTATCACTGAGCTACGCAAATGGGATGCGATGGCAAGTATGAATCAGGCCAGTGAGCCTGCAAGTGAAGAGGAGAACAATTCTTGCCATTGAACATTAGTTCCTAAAATATCAGTTTGACAGTTTAACAGTAATCAAACATACTTATTTGACAAACAAAAGTACTATAATTTTCTCCAATCCTAATGGTCGTGTTTCCAAGTTTGCCAATATGAAATACATAATTAAGACAAAAATGGGTGAAAAGTCACCACGAAATTAATACTAAACTCAAATTAACAAAAATCACAAAGCCTGTTTGAAATCAAAGAGATGTTATCAAACTAATTAATGATATAATTAACAAAAAGCTATTGTCTTTGCATTAATGGATAATCCATTTTTGAGAAATAAGACAGGGAATCGTCATTTTGTTAATCACTATCTGTGGCATTAGCAGAACGATGTCACGAAATGAACACACGGGTATACAGTACACCTGTTTGATGTATATTGTGTCTGGGAAGAGAAAGTTCATTATGAACACGCTAAATGTCAAACTGTAAAGTAAACAGAATTTAATCAAATCACAAGAGATTTAAAAGTTCGCTAACTTTGATAAATCACGTTGAACAGTGACTGAAACTGCTCCCCTGTATTACTGAATGAAACGGTGTTTTAAGATATCGAAATTACTTGTAATGTGCATCTTTCATAAACATAATGTTTATATAAAAATAAATGAAAACTGAAACTGACTGTAGGTTAATAAGAAGAACGCTATTTTAAGGCATTTATATTACGCAGACAGAACATAAGTGCATATTGCCTGTAATTTGTCAAATGAAAGGCAGTGAAATGTTAAACCAGACCTCCAAGAGTCAAATATACTGGACAATAATAGCTATGTATGTTTGTAAAATCTGAAATAATTAAAAATGATTTATTTACGATATTTATTATAAAACACCAGTCATGAAAAAATATCCCTAAAAAATTATCCCTAAAGTATTTTGTCAGTTTTGTCTAGTATATATATATACCGTTCAGCGCTTGAGAAGGAAACTTTGATATTTGACGCCTAATACATTAAAAGCATCCGAGGTATTTCCTTGTGATGCCCTGCGTTATGTGTTATCGTGTATATAAAGATGTACACCGGACTAGCCCTTGCAGGTGGGATTGGCTGGAGAACTCTAACCTGCCCGCAAGCTCCAAGCATCATTCATTTTTTCTACTGATTATAATACTCATGGTCGTGGCATAATCGAAAACATACAGACGTAAACAAACAAAGAAAGAAGTACATGCTAATGATATGGTCCGAATTGTACAATTGACTAGCCTTAGGGCATTTCGTATAAATGGACCCGAGAAGGTCCGGGTTCGAACTGTCTTCAGCATGCCAGGCTGGTCGAAAGAGGCCACTAATGGAGTCGGGGGTGTTGGCTCGCTGACTTGGTTGACATGCACCATCGTATCCCAGTTGCGCAGATCGATGCTCATGCCGTTGATCACTGGACTGGCTGGTCCAGACTTGATTATTTACACCCCATCCCCACAGACAGTGGCCAATAAATCAGACCCTAGCATCTAGTTTTACATATTTGTTACTATTGAGTACTGACTGGTTTATGGATGTCGAGAGATAATTAATTGTACATAAATATGTAAAAGTAAATATTTGAAAATATTGGCATTTTACGTTTAGCATAGTCAGATACAGGTGTCTGGTGTCCCCCGTCCCTGTTGTTGCGGGTATATTGCTAATACGGCGTGAAACAAATGTCACTCACTCACTGTTACACACAGTTGGTACCAAAGAGGATTAAATACTGCGTCATGCTTTTGAAACGATCCCCCGAAAACCCAATAACAACGGGCGCAATGTGTCTATGTACAACACAAAGAGGGGAGACGAATTGCCACTTAGCATCAAAACGCAGATAAGATACAGACGGAAATAAGACCCAGGCGTAATTTGTGTACATCTCTCGTTAAAATCAGTAACCAAAGCAAGCATATCTGTGCTCGTGGATCTGTAACTAAAAACACATTTTGCCTCAATCAAATGTTTTTCACAGATATATTCTCATCAACGTCCTACATAGTGTTTGATCTCAATGATATTGTCCATCACACGCTTTGCCATTTCGACGGGTAGATAAATATGATATGGGGAATGCATAGCGTTTCGTTGCGTGGTGTAGTTGATATTGATGGCTTGGTAGCTTCATGACGTCATTGTATATCGTTCCACTGTCACTGAAAGACTTCTTTTTGTGATTAATAAATAAAAGTGAGTGGGTTTGGCTTTAAGTCGCTTTTAGCAACAACCTGACAATATCACGGCGGGGGCACCGGAAACGGGCTTCACACATTGTACCCATGTAGGGAATCGAACCCTGAGACTTGTAGAGATGAGCGGTCTTTAACCACTAGACTACCCCACCCCGTCTATTAACTAAGAAAGAGATCAACAAGGGTAGCTAATTCCATTCGATCGCTCAAGATTAAAGTTCGTAAGATCGATAAACAGAAACATCCTTAACCAAAAGCGATATGTTCAAAATAAAAACAAGGAGTTGTTTTTCACCGGATAGAGTGTTGAAATTTTCAAAGCACGTTTTGACCCCAAGATATCTGGGATATTTTTCTCATACTTCATTCCAATATGGAGCAGGACAACATTAGCCAGCTTGCAGGTATATTGCTTACTCGAAAGCAAATATATCGATATATTTAATCGATATATCGATGGCCGAAACATTATGAGCAATTGTTCCTGTCATTGTGACTGGGAGCACATAGGACACTGTCTTCCTTCTAGCATGAGCTTTGTGAAGAACTTTGATAAGCTACATGTGATCATGACTGTCACTGGAAGTTCAAAAGATCATCTCAATGGCAGCGGAGCCACCATATGTTGTTGAGAACGTGTTGCCGAGTAGGGTGAGTTGAGTGAGTGAGCGAGAGAGACTACTATACATTGAACTTAGATTTGACTAGCTAGTTTAAACGGTGTTAAATTATGATGGAAATAGTCCCTGAAACACTCAGTCTGATAGCTGAAACATATTTGACACTGGTATAAAATGTATCACCGTGCAAAAACTACTTCATTTCTCTGATTACAAGCCACTATAAAAATGTCCGTGTAAGTCAAACGCCTTGAAGTAAAACCCCAGTCATAACTATTCCTTTTACTGTTATAATTGTGCGGTTGTGCCATGGTTCTTATAACGAGAACGCAATTATCTACGTCCATTTTCTTTTACTTATAAATGTGTTCAACTTTACTTTCTTTTGTCAGGGAGCTTCGTTCAAAGATCAGATGGCACGCAGTCATTAAGAAAGTTTTCGTCGACTTTTAAAACTCCTAACCTCCAGGCTATGAAATGATAGCAAATAGTTTCTTATCAAACCCTACCTCTATTAAACGCTCGTTATATGTTTCTCATAAAACGTAAGCCTATTTGCAAGCATGTTCTTGATTGAATGAGTTTTGAGGTAAGCATGAGCTTTAAATACCGTATTACCATGGTTTCATTTGCTGCCTGAGCCGGTAATTGCAGAGATAGGCTGTTAAGTCAACCTTCTTGGTCCAAGCTAATAGGCCACGGCTGTTGTAATGTGCTACTACTTTCGTGTTAACTAGCTTTCATGCTGAATCGACCGTCAACCCTCCGTGGGTCTTTGCTAAAGCGAGTTTTTATAGACCAGGGATTCGCTTGATTGGTGGGTTTGTTTTAAGAGTGTAACGTCTGGCTAATAAGGTACGTCGTGCCTGCATTTGTCACTCGTCTGTTCATGGTCTTGTGTTAACGAAGACACTGAAAAGCTTTTCCCAAAAGATGTTTTAGACGGGCACTTGCACAAAGTTCATGCCCAACGTCTTCTTGTTAGCGCCAATTTAGCAATTTGCGACAACCATGGGAATTACACAGGAAGGGAATTGCTTGTCCACATTTCTAAGAAGCAGCACTGCAAGATCCAGAAAAATACCAGGAACAAAACCAACTGTTGCTTCACGTGATAACGAATTATGATCTTTTGGGGTTGACAGTACATGCACTAAGGAATTAGTGCAATTTCCTTTTCCCCCGTTTCACTCAGTTGTTATGAGCGTCGCGTCTTCATATGCATTGAGTGTCATGGCAAACACACCATGACAACTTGAAGATGAATTCAAGCGAAAAAGCAATTATCTTAAAGACCAGTCTCACACACGGGACATATTCAGGCAACATAATTATGTCCACTAGCGGGAGACTTTTGGCATACAGTGTTATTGTTGGTGACAGAATTTTCGATTCTCTCGAACAGAAACTGTCTCAAATACTATATAATTTCCCAAACCGCGGAAACCGAGAAAACCAAACATTTAATCGTAGTAGTCATCAAGAAGATGTTAGGGGATTATAACTTAGACGACCTCCCTTCATTGCATTGTCATTCATCAAGTAGTGATCTTGATGATGGCCAGCAATTGGTGACGTCATACGCATTGACATTAGACTCCTGTGGCCAACGTGATCTTGACCTCGATGGTCAAGAATATATAAGGTGATACGTCTTACCGTCTTATCTGTATCTTTCCATTACACTCCAGTGGGCAATGTGAGAGGTTCTGATACATGTTTCAATTACCGATATTGTCAGATTGTCACTATACACAAGGGGAGTCCCACGTGACCTTGACGAGGGAAACGAATGGCTTTCATGCGACCTCTATATAAACAGGAAAATGGTCCTCATAAACTGTAGCTTTAGTCTCGTTAATCTTTGCATCGACAGAATACCGTTTGATCCACATTCTTCTTTGGTGGTGCGTGTTGAATCTTGAGATTCCTACTTAGCAGTGGCGTTGTTCCTGGCCTCATTTATTTTGTAATTGACATGAGTTACTTCAGTCTTCCCAAAGAAACATGTAGAGATAGGGCTGTTTTGGGCCTACTGGGAAAATCAAAGTAACCAGAAACAAAAATAACAGTTAATTATTTTTCCTTTCATCTGCACCTGAGTTTTATCCTCTGGCATCACCAAGAAGGGCATACAGGGAAATCCAAAAACTAACAACCTGTATATACTGCTTGCATAAACCGATATATTTGTCATCTGACATATTCAATTAGAGGCTACAGAAGACATCTAAGTATACAAGAACAAAAAAAATAACAATTTGCCACTCTTGTCTTTCATGTACTCATGTGTTCTGTCATCTGAGAGATCCAGTAGGGGCTACAGGAAACATGAAAGTATACAAGAACAAAAACAAATAAATTTACCATTGTTGCCTTTCATGTAGTAATATGTTCTGTCATCTCAGATATCAAAGTAGGGGCTTCTGGATGGTTCAAAGTGTACAAGAACGAAAAATAACAATTTGCCAGTTTTGCCTGTCATGCACTCACGTGTTCTGTCATCTGCATTGTTACATCCACCACCACCCCCCAACCCCCCAAAATAAATAAATAAATAAATAAATAAATAAATAAATAAATAAATAAATAAATAAATAAATAAATAAATAAATAAATAAATAAAAAGACAAAAAAAACCTCAAAAAGCCAACAAATTGCCTCGGTCTTATTCTTTCATGTCCTTATATGTTTCATCATCTGGCATCAACAATTTAGACTTGGGTGGGGGCGGGGTTGGGGGTGGAGATTTACAAGAACAAAAACAGGCAATTTGTGTTTCCCTTGATCATTGGAAGTCATTCGCAACGGCACATCGGATACAATCTCAGCTCCCTTGGGACTCCCAAGTCTTGCTGCCTCTAGGCGCAACGAGTTCATGTGTCTTTGCCATCCTGACGAGGTACCCAGTCACAGCTGGGTGGACACTAGTCACAACACTTTGTCCAAGTTTCATGCACGATGCTGTACCCGCAACTAAGTGCTTACACGTATTCATGTGGCAACTATCTGGTGATTTACCAACGGATTCGTGGGCTCTTTTAGGTTCACAAGCTTGTACATTGTACAGTAAAGACTGCGACTTAACTGAAGTCAAAGATGACACCTAGGTCATAGGCGGTCATAGTTCTTGTGAGTTTACCCAGAAGAATGGAACATCTATTTCTTACACCAGACCATCGGGCTGGCTAGCTGTAAGTATAGACCGGCCGTCAGAAATCTATCCCGTCTTGGGCCGTCGGATGGGCTTTATTTCACACACTGGTACACAACTGTACTACACACATGTGTTTTGTCGTCGGCATAACCAACTTTATATCGCGTCAACTTCTGTATAATGACTCGACACACTGTTATGACAGATCATTTGGACACTGTAAAGAGTCGGGATATTTTCCGAAGCGTCCTGTTTATATTATTAGAAAAGGTGGCATCCATGATATCTCTCCTTTACATGCAATTATTGATAACAACAATGCTTTCTGCGTAATTTCCACTCATAACGTGGATTATGTATGACATGGTTCTTCTAAGTCATAATCCTCCAGGATGATTTAAGGAACAATGTCATCAGCAGCCATTTACATTGTGGACAAATGTAGATCAATAGTTGCGTGCCTTACTTGAGCCAGGATTCGGTGTTTTTAAATAGGAACTGGACGGATTACGATCTAGCTGCTGTGAGTACCATAATCACATGTACACGTATTAGTAACGAGAACAACGAGGATCATCCTACAAGCAGCTAATCTGACCTTGGGGAGTGAGTTATGGATGTGTCATGCCGAAGATTATTTGACAAGGGACAGATAAAAACTAATTACTAGTAATTGAATGCAGGATATGAGATATTACTCACGAGTGTGCAACTGTGTTTATTTCAGTGAAAGGGCCACCGGCCCATTATACGGGTACATAGATAACAACATGATGTACAGTCGAACCCCGTTTACTCGGACCCCACATATCCGGAAACCCCGCCTTCCGGACGTTCATTAATTGTACTCGCTTAACCGGACCCCGCGTTTCCGAACCCGGACGGCGAATTTTCGAACCATTCTCATGAAAAATGATCGAATTATCCGGATCATGTATATGAGACGATGATGAGCCGTAATACGAACCACATTGCATCAATTCAATCAAGAAATTGTGAACGTTTCTTAGCTGCTAGAAATACATATTTAGCTACATCAGTAATAATAGATGCATTTTTAGATGAGAACAGTTGTACAAACTTATGGAAAGATGCAGAAGAGTAATGATACTTTGGAAGCATGACCTGACGTAGATTATTATAAAAGTTACATTCAATGCAGAAGTGGTATTCAGGCTCGATAGTGGGTACAATACAAAAATCATGGCGACAAGGAGCGGAAAAAGACGTAATTACTAATGCCATGTAGGATATGATCTATAATCACGAGTTGTCGCTGTGAGAATGAGAACGAAGGCGGTATTACCTCCTTACTCTATATGCTATCTCAGGACGAGGGTCCATTGCTTGATGAGTTTGCTGGCATGTCGTTTGACGCCGCACTGAGTAGCATTATATGCAGTTATTTGACGGCGAAGCTATAAGTACTCGAGTCTGGTCCAGAAAGCCCAGTGATCAACAATCATGAACGTCGATCTACGAAACTGGGATACGGAGTCGTGTGAAACAAGTCACAGGGGCTGATCAGTTGACAAAACAATCCAGTGATCAACATCATGAACATCGATCTACGCAAATGGGATACGATGTCGTGTCAACCAAGCCGCCAATGCAGATCACCTGATCCCTTTAGTCGCCGTTTACGACCAGCATGAGTTGCCGAACGCTAGCTCTAACTCGGATCTTCATAGGAGTCAGACATAACCGTTGTCACAGACATGTGACGTCATCCCGCATCTTTCCAAAGATGCAGCAGCATAAAATCATATTGTTTCATTGCTTAATGATAATCTGCAACGACAGGATTCTTAGTGTTAAAGAATCCAGGATTCCATGACACTCGATCTCAATTAAGCATCCCGTAAGAACAATAATGTGTTATACCTTGACATAACTTTTACAACGCATCTCTGACAGGCAACCTCATGACGAAGTTGTATTTTGGTTTCTTTAGGATCTTGATACGTTGGACCATACAGTCAATATTGCCATACCCTTTTTTATCGCCATGGATACATGGGTTCGCCATTAGCATTAACGAATGCATGTTGCATTGTCAGTAAGTTGAATTAAAACAGGATCCTGTGATTAAAATGAACGCCCTTGAAGACGTCATCACACCGTGGTTGTTGAACGAATACATGTTGCATTGTCAGTAAGTTGAATTAAAACAGGATCCTGTGATTAAAATGAACGCCCTTGAAGACGTCATCACATCGTGGTTGTTGAACGAATACATGTTGCATTGTCAGTAAGTTGACTTAAGAAACAGGATCCGTTGATTAAAATGAACACCCTTGAAGACGACACCACACTGTGATTGTTAGTATCAACGATAGTCTGTCATGAAAAAAAACAAGACAATTCGCGCTTAAAACGGTAGAAATTCCTTTTTGGGAAGCATAAGAATCAATCTTTCATAACATCACCATTTACAGGGACATTTAGTTCATGCATATTCGCTTACCAGCATTGGAGACTTACACACCGTAAATGGCGCTGTGCTTTCAACCGATAAACAGATAGGCCGATGATTCCTCTCCGACTTTTCACTTTTATCATCAGCTAAAGGGAAGTTTTGTGTTGTTAATCGGATCACCTGATGATTCTTCTCCGACTTTTCACTTTTATCATCAGGTAAAGGGAAGTTTTGTGTTGTTAATCGGATCACCTGATGATTCTTCTCCGACTTTTCACTTTTATCATCAGGTAAAGGGAAGTTTTGTGTTGTTAATCGGATCACCTGATGTGCTGGGCGGTTTGTTTTTCTTTTATATTTGAACATATGAGATTTCACTTCTTGCAACACCTCAACGGACTGACTTGATTCAAAGTCATCGTCTTGCAATGTAGTGGTCTTTTGCATAGAACACAGGTCTCTAATTCGAGGAATGTTAGAACATCGGGCTCTGGCGAAGATGAGTGATCGCGTCTGGATGCTAGATTCCTCAGTTTGTAGACCTCTGTCCTTGCCCGCAATGAGTACTGAGTTTGGGTTTACGCTGTTCCCAGCAGCATTCCAACTATATGTCTGTGGCCTGTAAATAATCGACTCTGGACAAGACAACCCATTGACCAACAGCATAAACATCGTTCTGCGCAACTGGAAACCGATGACATGTGTCAAACCAGAGGCGACTTACCGGATCAGGTGGTCAGGTTCCCTGACTTAGTCGACACATGGCATCGGTTCCCACACGCGATGTTCATGCTGTTGATCACTGGATTACCGTGTTTACTTACAGACCTCCGTCTTATAGCTGGAATATTGCTGAGTGTGACTTAAAACTAAACTCACTCACTCATCTTCAGAACATTTGTGTTCTGTTGACTCGAGATGAATAATTATAATTAAATGGTTTACGACAGTAAGGGATCCCGGGAGGACTCAAACAAAGGTCAAAGCATGCCTAGTTATTACGCTTGAGACTGCCAAAAGAGACGAAGCGTGAAGAGTGAAGCGTGAAGAGTGAAGCGTGAAGAGTGAAGCGTGAAGAGTGAAGAGTGAAGCGTGAAGAGTGAAGCGTGAAGCGTGAAGAGTGAAGCGTGAAGCGTGAAGAGTGAAGCGTGAAGCGTGAAGAGTGAAGCGTGAAGAGTGAAGCGTGAAGCGTGAAGAGTGAAGCGTGAAGAGTGAAGCGTGAAGAGTGAAGAGTGAAGCGTGAAGAGTGAAGCGTGAAGCGTGAAGAGTGAAGAGTGAAGCGTGAAGCGTGAAGAGTGAAGCGTGAAGAGTGAAGCGTGAAGAGTGAAGCGTGAAGAGTGAAGAGTGAAGCGTGAAGCGTGAAGAGTGAAGCGTGAAGCGTGAAGAGTGAAGCGTGAAGAGTGAAGCGTTCTGGGCTCAATTATTGCTGCATTACTATTTTCGTCATTGCCTTTGATGGTATTTGTAGATGTGTGATTGATTTGAATATTCATGTGTATATATTGTTAATAACCTTAACTAGAATTCGCTGAGTATGCCGTGTAACCATGGAAGCGATGATATCCCGAATATCCTTTTCTCGAGTGACGAAATGACAGATCATATTTTCTGGTCACATGGAACATTCCATTTAAAATATATTATCAGTTTCTATTTAAAAATATTTTAAAAACCGTAATCCCCTTGATTACATTAAATTTGATAAACAAAATCCACAATACCCAAACTGAAAACTCACTTCACTTTTAAGCCACACAGATAAGAAGAAAGACACAACACATATTTGTATCAAATGCTATCATTTTATGTTCACTGTATCAATAAAATCAGTGTTTATGATACAATCCATCAAAACAAATCTTTCCGACTCAGCGTAAACTTCAAAACTCCACAAAAAGAACCTATAACACCCGTTTACCTAGAGTAAACGAGAAGTAAAAATTGAGAAAAAACTAAACCTTTCCGTATCAGCGTAAACTAAACTTCAAACCACCACAAAAAGAATTTTATAGACACGTTCGCTTATAGTAAACGAGAGAGAAATGAAACCGGGTGTCAAACAAGTGAAGTATGGGCACTTGTTCATAAATTGTCAGTTAAAACGCATTAATCTCGAAATTAGTCGTGGCCTTGACAAAACACAGCGAGGGACCGTCACACGGCTCTGACTTGGTGATCGAGTTGATGAGAATGACAATTTCTCTGCAGTGAACATACAAAATGTCCATCATTGAAATGAAAACATCACTTCTCTCAACCACACATTATCTAAGTATGTTATACCTACTGATAATTAATGCTACATACAAGCGCGAGTATGTAATCGTGCTGTATAGGCACAGGTACATGCATGTTATCGTATCTTAACTAAAGCCTCAAGGAGAATACAAAATGACATTAAATAAACAAACAAGTGAAGCCACTAAAATAATTTTAACCCATTGTGACCAGTGGGTGACGTATATTTGAAAAATGCCGGTATTCATTCCCTTACTCGATGCGATTCGCGGCACCGGGGTTAATACTCGAAATGAGAGTTTAGCGGCAACTGGTATATCTTTCGCGTGCGGCTTTCCAGGGCGCCATATATACAGCAATATACCAATGTATGGCTCTTTTGTTTTCATGGTCATTGTCGTTTTTCAATATCAGCGAAATGAATATGAATTCTATGTGGCCTAAAAATTGAAGCGATATTGTCAAACATGCTACAATAATAAACATGCAAGGCTCTGGTATGTTATATGAAATTCCACTGTGTAATGAACCTCTAGGGTAACACCTGCGTTGCTAATCAAAGCGGCACTCATCCGTAGCTTCACCCAGTCTAACATTGCAGCCAAGGCCTCGTTAGCTGCCGTTAGAGGGGATTTCCCGGGGGACGCTAACGAGCGTGACATGAGACTGGGCTATTGTCTACACGAACAGCGGACATACACTTTCAGAATACGTTCATGCGGATATAGGGATTCCAAAGGGCGTATCAGAGGTATTCCTAATTGTTCTAGTCTGATTTTAATAAAGTATCACAGCAGTGAAAGCAGTTTTGGGTGTCTGATGAGTGGATTGTATTATGACGAGTGAGTGAGTATCGTTTTACGCCGTCTCAAGCAATATTCCATCCATATCACGGCGGGGGACACCCGAAATGGGCTTCATATATTGAACGCATTTTGGGAATCGAATCCAGGCCTCCGCCTCAACGGGCGAACGCTTTAACCGTTACGCCACCCTACCTCTTGATAAAGAGTCAGTGATGTATTTTGTGCTCGAATCGTATTCTAAACAAACATCTTTTTGTTGTTTTTTTTAATAGTATATTGAGTGAGTAGGTGAATGAGTGAGTTCTGTCCTAACAAACCTAACAAAACCCATAATCGGAACAAACTGTTCACAGTGGTTGCAGTTTTCACGGAGTGGGTGAGTGAAGATTACTTTTGAAGACCTGACATATCGACATCATAACACTTTCTTTTTTGTTTCATACACCAAGCTGCAGCTGTTGTAGTCCCTACACATCGTCATTGTAAAATTACTAATTTTGACCAAAATTTGTGCTTACATCAGTCCTGCGGTTGCAGCCCTTATATATGCTTACTTAACAAATCTTTCGCCGTCAGTAGCTGTAATAACTAGCTTCTTTAACAATAATATGATGTTCTTGTCCACACAACTAGTTTCTTTAACAATACCATGATGTTCTTGTCCGTACAACTAGCTTCTTTAACAATAATATGATGTTCTTGTCCACACAACTAGCTTCTTTCACAATACCATGATGTTCTTGTCCGCACAACTAGCTTCTTTAACAATACCATGACGTTCTTGTCCGCACAACTAGCTTCTTTAACAATACCATGACGTTCTTGTCCGTACAACTAGCTTCTTTAACAATACCATGACGTTCTTGTCCGTACAACTAGCTTCTTTAACAATACCATGACGTTCTTGTCCGCACAACTAGCTTTAACAATAACATGATGTTCTTGTTCTTATATAATCACATTCACAAAGTCATGATTTGCTAGTCCTTACACATAGGCATTTTAACTATACCACGATGAAACAGTCCTTTCATATAGCCACTTTAACTATACCATGATGTAACAGTCTTTACACATAGCCATTCTAACTATACCACGATGTAGCAGCCATTACATACAGCCACTTTAACTATACCACGATGTAACAGTCATTACATACAGCCATTTTAACTATACCACGATGTAGCAGCCATTACATACACCCATTTTAACTATACCACGATGCAGCAGTCATTCCATACACCCATTTTAACTATACCACGATGCAGCAGTCATTCCATACAGCCACTTTAACTATACCACGATGTAGCAGCCATTACATACAGCCATCTTAATTATACTACGATGCAGCAGTCATTACATACAGCCACTCGTTCTGGTTCCTAACTTTGCTTGTTTATCTATACCTGGAAATTATAGTACTTAAATATAGTAGTAGTACTGCCATTTGCAACAAATACAAGCTGCAGAAGTCATCACATATTTATCAGTCCTCAAGTGCAATACGTTAACAGCACTAAAACAGTAGTCCTTTCATATAACTCTGCTAACAATGCCAACCTGTTGTCGCCGTTACATGTAGCCCCTTTTTCACTCCACGACAATTGTAGCGAAGCGAACACTGCTCATCAGACGATATGATTTTGACAAGTTACAGTTCGTTCTGCGTCATCAGATCCTGAAATCATTAGCCCGCATATTTGTCAGCGATTGGTTTCGTATGTGTTTGTGTTGCCCGTGTCACTGAAAGACCAGACTCGGGGAGCGGGCAATTGATTGCTGTGTGTGAGCACTGACATTTGGTGGCAGTCTTCTTTTGTTTTGTGCAAAGGTCGAGAGGAAGTTGTTTGCGAATGGTTACGATTGCTGCGAATTATTTCAGCTGAAATTAATAACGAAATTCACATCAACGCCATCATATCGATTTGAACATTTCAACATTAATTTTAATGGAACGCATCGTTGTTTTCACATAGTGGTGAGACTCCCATGTCTATTCATTACCTGGTTTGTATGCATTTCAACTGACATTTTGTTAAAATTCTAACACGCGCTGCAATGATGCAAAAACGGTACCAAGGTCGACCGTCAGTTTGCAGACATGCTACAAATGCTAAAAAAGATACAGCAAATGTTGGACCAACATATTATTACCAACGATGTCACAAAATCACATTCATTACGAGCACTTTCTTAAATCCGGGAATGATTAGAGAATACACCAAAACGTACATATTAAAGTAATGTATCCGAAGCAAAAGTTACATACCTTTCCCCCTTCCCCCCTCTCCCCCTCCCCCCCCACCCAAACCCCGACACACACAAGCGCGCGCGAAAATAAATAACTTAAAAATAAATAAATAAACACACAAAAATATAAATAAATAGCCGAAGACAGAAAAATTCATTACAATTAATGCTTTTTTAAAAGATATTCTTTGCCACTGACATTCATTCATCCTGCCGTCAGACAAGGACTTCAGGAGGGGTTTTATACAGTCGCCTGTGCGTAATGATATTTCGGTACGGAATTACACGAAAAATGGATTCCTAATTCCCCTGTATCTCGCAGTCCTTTCAGGAACGGTGAATAGCAAAATATCGCAAATCCGGCCAAGAAATTGATAAATAAACATGTCAGTTGCCGGCGGTACGGAATCCTCTCTAATGTTGCTCGCATTCTTCTCGGGAGTCCAAGGCCCGATTACTCCATCCTTTGCGGATGCAAGACTCAGGCTTTAAACATACCGTATTAAGACTGGGCGCGGCTCTTAAGATCTCCAGCCTTGTGTGAAGGTGTAAAACTTCAATGAATCTCACGATTTTCTGTCGATTGATGAAATAGTATTCCCTGTCGTCAGCTAAACCTTTTAGGGTCATATCTTTGAGTTTATTTCAACCTTAGTGATTAAGGGAGAGAGGGTAAGATGAACACAAAACTGTAAATAATTTAAGACTAGAACTCAAGTAGAACGTAGGCCACTGGTCCTTATTCTGTAAAGAGTGTGGACTGTTAAAGTTAAGGAATTGCATCGCACACTTTCAGCCACTGCTGCATCAGATTTGGGCAGATCCTAAAAGAATCCATTTTGGACAACTTTACCGAGGTCATGAATTGTTTGATCAAACAACTTTAGAGCAAAGAGTCGACACAGCAAAAATAGCTTGGTTTCCGCAGTGCGGAAACCTGATGGAAAGCGCGCCGAAACTTAAGTTTCCACCAAGAATCGAGTGAGTTTCCGTTCTTTTACACTGAGTTTCCGCAATGATGGAAATCTACAATTACCCACTTTCTAAGGGTTTCCGCACGGTATCCGGTACCCATTTTCAAACAGGTTTCCGGTGAGTTTCAGTTAACTTAGAGAATCCATCAGGTTTTCGCAGTGTTTCAGTTCCCAAGGTTCCGTCAGAGTTTCAGTTACAAACTGACTTCCATGCCTTACATCCTGAAACTGGAACCTAGCGGAAACCCACATTACCCAGTTTCCACCAGGAAACGGAAACCAAGTTATTTTTGCTGTGGCACGTCGTATGTGGTTGACGCGGAACATGCTCGATTGTACCTACAAATATGTGAAAACGTAACACCGGTGTCATGAGCCGCTGGCGTTATGTTGGAAATTAAAAGGAACATTGACTTTGAAACTTGGAACGTGTTGTCATTACGAGTAGTCAGTGATAGTTACGTAATAACACGCAGTTTCATCTACAGCTACAGATCAAGGATCTTTCCCCGTATAAATTCCGCACCCGAATTCGTCCATATAATGTAAAAGACAAGTCATGAATAATTGTGTTCATTTATGTGTTTATCCCAGGCGACTAACAGGATCTCGTGGTCAGACTCCCTGATTTTGTCGACACATGTCATCGTATCCCCAATGTGTATATCGATGCTCACGCTACTGGTCACTTGATTGCCTGGTCCAGAGACCGCTGTCATATGGCTGGTATAATGAGTCTGACATTAAACAAACAAACAAAAAGTCCCCTACTACAGATCGCATACTTTTGTTTCTTTGCTTGTTTGTTGGCTGGTTCTTTGAAGCAGCAAGAAGAAATATTGCTGTAAACTTCTGACTGCGGCGCTTAACAGCACTCACATGATAGAGTTCACCTAGCAGTGCAATGGAGTACAGACAATTACACCGTTCAATTATTAGTAAGAATCGGCGAGAACTTCATATCTGTGATATCACAGCATGCAAAAACGCTAGCATGATCTAATTAACCCACTCAGCAAGCTCACGTGATTTTCTTCTCCCAAAATAACTAGAAAAGAATTAAATGTTGACAAAAAATGGCCTGGCTTATAAAATTTTGATACTGATCGATAGTTGCGGGTTGATGGATAAAGGATTTATGATTATCACGTTCAAACCGGATTGGCTTTTTTCCCCCAAGTCCGACATGATGCTTTGAAGAAGCGAAAGAAAGCCGCTTGTCATGGCGTAATGCAAGAATTATATTAACATGCTGGAACACACTTTTGCCCTTAACTAATTAGATGCGTTTTCCGATACGAAGCTCCGGTGAGGCTTGAGATTAGGATGCTTGCGATGAGGTGGCGATGTGATGGGTATCTAGATCTTCTCCAGCCGTTTCCATTTTGTCTGCATGTTTTGGTTATTTTTTTTGGAGTCGAATGCTTCTACGGATTGTTAATGGCTGCTCGGATAACAAGATTGTGATATCATCTTACATTAACACCACTGCAGCTGTAGTTGGACCTGTGCCAGTAGACGAGGACGGTCATCCCGTCCAAATGCTCTCAATTTACAAGTACAGACCACGGGGATTTTCTTTTCCGACTATAAAGTGTGTGGATAAGTAACACTGTCGAAAAGCCGTGAAGATACGAGTCAGAAATGATCTTCAGCCGTGAAGATACGATTCAGAAATGATCTTCAGCCGTGAAGATACGAGTCAGAAATGATCTTCAGCCGTGAAGATACGAGTCAGATATGATCTTCAGCCGTGAAGATACGAGTCAGAAATGATCTTCAGCCGTGAAGATACGAGTCAGAAATGATCTTCATGACTCATTCTGGTCACATAAGACAATTAACTCTCACGGGTGGTATGGCTCGCTGACTTTGTTGAAACATGTTAGCGTATACCAGTTACGAAGATCGATGCTCATGATGTCAGTCGGGGGATTGTCTGGTCCAGATCGCCACCATGTAACTGGAATATTGCTGAGTGTTAAACCACAAACACACAATATAGTCAACAACATCTGCCATCAACACCATCTGCCATCTTCCTACCAACTGTCTGTGTGAAATGCACGTGTTCTCCCTAAACTCCTTCTAAAGTAAGTTACCAAGCAACACACAGAAAAGGAAATACCAGCCAGAATGAATGGCCACAATGTCATCTTATCATTATGATTGTAACAAATAAACCCGTTTAAATTGAAAACGAACCCAAGGGTGAGAGAACCTAACCCAACCCAACCCAGAGATTCAGAACCAAGAGAAATATAGGCTTGCTTCAGGGCTGCAGGGGGAGTTAGCCTGTGAGAAAGCTGGCATGGTTCAAGGGCTGTGAGACAGGCTGTGAGTCTGCGAACACTGAAAGGTTGAGTGGAAGACCGAGACCTTATGTTGTTTTTACACCTACTCCAGCTAAAAATGACCAAATGCAATTCACCAATGCGGTGACTCTCGCAGTCTGTATTTTATATGAAATAAGCAGGCATAGAAATATTCACTATAAATATCACCACACCTTGCAAATACTTCATACGTTCATATCTATTCTAAAAGCGGAATAAACATATTAATATGTTGTAGCTGAGTATTCTGAAGTATTCTACAGACATAAACAATGTGGGAAATAAAGATATGAGAGGGAAGTATGACTCATCAGATGAGGTAGGCGTGTCAGAACATTTCACCTATTGAAATAAGATTATCGTGCCAACAACAAGTACGCGAGTGGTTGTATATATTCAGTATTTAACGTAGGGGTTTGGGATAACCATACATTACTGGAGATATCAGCTCTATATCCTTGTTGATTGCAGAGGGTCGCTAATTGCCCTACCTCGTTACAGTGACCGGGGTACATTGTGGGTGGCGTTGGATGTGGAGGCTGATGAGGATTTTTATTTTTATGGAGTAGCATCTACAATGTGAATAACTCCCCCCACCCACACATTCACGCACTCCACACACAAAGCTGATGTACAAATTAAGTGACCCCACTATTTGTCATGTACAAAATCACAAAATCAATGGTCCCCTTCCAGATCATGTAACAAAATTGGTTAAACCCCCCACCTCCCTAAAACAAAATGGGTGGCGACCCCACCCCACCTTAAATTCATTACCACCCATAGCCATAAATTATGAACTGTCCCTTATAAAACTATTCATTCATTACGTTTTCTAAACTGTCATTAAACCGTGGATCTGTGAGGACGCATTGCTATCGTACCCAGTACAATTCACCCCCACTCTACAACGTTCTTCTGAATGGTCTGCACGATTTATTCTGCTTTATTTACAAACTTTGAGAGTCTATGAAACATCCATCAGCTTGCGACAAATTCTAGACAGTCGGTCGAAAGGGGCGGAAGATAAATATATGTAAAGGTGATTGAGGCAGAGTTTATTGCATGGGGGTTGCAATGTTTTCTTACTTCCAAAGTTTAATTCCAAATGGCTTTTAACTTGGCTTTCCCATATCCGTTGCCAATGGCAGAACAGCATTTCTTTCCAGATGTTACCTAAAAGGGATAATCTCTACAGATCTCACTTCTAAGGATAAGTACAAAGTCTTCTGTCTTTAATAAGATCATTTATTTTGCCGACACAGTTATTTACCAGATGCTGTTTCTTCGGAGTTCTACTTTTATAGACGGAATTCATTACTTGAATCTAGTTTCAAGATAAATATATATGTCCAGGTCAGTATTTGAATGTTGGCTTTAGATCCTACGTGTTTTTTTCAACTAATGGCCCATGTGTGGTCAGGCAGTCAACTCTATTCTCTGGAACAAGACATCAGTAAATAACGTTTTAATTGATAAGCGACCCTTGAAGATCTGGGTAAGAAGTGATCTTCAGTAACCAGTAGGAGTAATAAGTCGCTTTCTGTGAACTTGCTGAATTTCTTTTTCAAATTTAATAGGCTTTCAGCAACACATGCTTGCTATAAAAGGCAACTATGCTTGTCGAGAGAGGCGAATAACAGGATCGGGTCGTCAGGTTTGCTGACTTGGTTTGCCCATTTTGTTGATCACTTGATTGTTTGGTCCAGAAAACTAAAAGGAGGCGATCAAAGGTAGTAGATGCATTGATGGATCAATATTTGAAATAAATAAATAAATAAATAAATAAATAAATAAATAAATAAATAAATAAATAAATAAATAAATAAATAAATAAATAAATAAATAAATAAATAAATAAATAAATAAATCTGTGTGTGTGTGTGTGTGTGTGTGTGTGTGTGTGTGTGTGTGTGTGTGTGTGTGTGTGTGTGTGTGTGTGTGTGTGTGTGTGTGTGTGTGTGTGTGTGTGTAAGCTGTATTACCATTGTTACAATGGAAAAAGTACGATCCGGTGTAAAATTTAGAAATTGTTATGTATATACGCTTTGTACCAATGAAGGTGATTCACGAGAACAAGAATCTGTTCTGTTCCATGGCACCTCGTACCTCTTGCCACAGTTTCTGGCAGAGCAATAAGTAGCCAATTTATCGACAGAAGTCTTAACGAAAGTGTTTCATACCTTCTAGGGGAGAATCCATTAACGGATTATATGGATTATCCTGATCATTAAGTCTGTTCAAGTTCACGTGCTCTTGATTGAGACATGATGCACACATCCCGATGTTGAAGCGGGAGTGAGTATTGTTTTACGCCGCGTGGAGAATGGAACCGAGACTTTGGCGTGATGACCGGACGCTTTAACAACTAGACTACCCCACCACCCCGTGCAACGTTATGAATGGAACATATACGATTTGATGAATGACATGGACACTCCATGGGCAAATGAGCGGCGCACTTAATCTTGCCATAATGATTCTCCCCGGGAGTAATAGCTACCGACGATTCCGGAATCGGTAGGGAAAAATAGATTCATAAGATGATGGAAATGCAGTTATTGCTGTCTTTTTAAGAACATAGCATGTTCTCAGCGTAGTTGAAACTGGGATATTGATAGCCAGAAATATACTTCACTGGAAGCGCCAAGAGAAAAAAAAGTCAGCTCTTGAAAACCCTCAAGACAAGAAAAATACACTTCACACACTCATGGCAAATTTGGATGTACAAAGTCGTGTTGGAATCACTGACTTAATCAGATTAAAGTGCGATTTTTTTAAACCAGCCCGTTGTAATTCTGAGTGCATATGCACTAGGTCGCCAATCCTGTTAACGTAACATGGATCAAACCTTGCACAATGACCAGTTGAAACACGCAGCTTGATTTTATGCTTCAACAATTTCACATTTAATAACTTAAGATAATTTATTTCATTTACCAAAACGCGACCGACGTGGATTAGATAGATGTGTTGGACATGTATGAATGTAAAATAAATGAATATCAACACAAATATCTCAATAAAACTTAAAACGTTGTCTCCCCGATGGAACTTGCTTTAAAAAAGTGTCCTGATTTAATCTAATTGGTTGCCGATAAATGTAAGATCTGACGACGGGTGCTGATAACATTCTTAGATGATAACATTCTAATGATATTATTGATATATTTCTACATGTTTTTACCTTTCAAAGACACGTTTCAGAAAAATCAAACATGACATCTAAGGTCTTAATCAGCATGGCTAACGTGTTGAAACCAAGCGCAGACACAGTGTCTGTGCTGGTGGCCATCTGTGCGGAAAACTGTAACTGTCAAAGAGCACGACCCGGCGAACCATCCAGAGGATGAAATTTCAATTATACTGCACCAGAAGATATCTTTGATCATCGTATTGGTATAAAGCTCCACTGAGAGTCAGAGGAGGGCGTTGTGCATAGCCGATGGAGTTGTCCCGTTGGTGACATCCCTGATGCAAAGGTTAACGTTGGTCATGTTGACAAGCCGTACGACCTCGGTACCAAAGACCTTGGTGTGGCTGACAGCATGGAATTCCCACCATACTGGTGCAATTTTCGTAATTAATTATTTTTGGGGAACTGACATACTCCCTTCGCGTCATCCGACTGATGACATCCTCACCCTGTCAGCCTGCTTCCAAGGTTACCGTTTTTGGTCATATTAAGAAGACGTACTTGTTAGGAACACGCAAAACCTCGGAACCAAAGGTCCCGTCATGGCACCAGGATATGGAGAATCTAGAATGGTGCAACGTATGTAATTTTAGCAAAATTGGACCACGTTATGCGCCTCAGTTATAATTATGCGTCATCGTGTCAACTCTCTACCAAGGTTCATGTCTTTGGTCAGGTGAACAAGGCTCAGTACCTCTGATCGGAAGGGTTGGCCATATACAACACTTTCTTTTGCAAGCTAATTCACGATTGTGTTATAATGGATTCTACCAAATCTTTGAAGGGGATTTGCTTTTCTCATGGTTTCTACCAGACGGGAAGGAAAACCTCTATCATCAGTACTTGATAGTAATAATAGTAATAACATGCCGGGATCAGAAAAAAACAGAAAGATCTTTGGATGTGGGACAGGGTCTCATCGCCTGTGTTTACCGTGCCGTGTTCATGTTTGGGTTCCCATTCTATAGTTAATAGTAACGATACGAATAATACAAGTACCCGAGAGATTATAAACTGGGTGTCGATTCAAACATCATGCATAGATTTTGAGATATTTCGTTTTTGTTTATTCCTAAAATGATTAGGATCGTTTCGTCATGATACCGGGTTTCGGTTTCATAGAAAATACGATAATATAATGATTACAACAAAAAGGCGCAAAATAGTAATTATAACTCATAGTTTCCTTGGACCAGTACCACAACGTGATCACAGCGATACGACACTGTGCTGTCCTTCAGGCGAAATACATGAGCAGAATGAATTATGATCATAAAAAAATGTATGATCATTCTGGAATTCAATGCATCGATTTATTATTGAGAGAAGTGGACCAGTTGTGGAATTGAAATCTAAAGAATTTATTGTATCCGGAATGGATCCTTTTCATTAAGAAGACATGACCGTCAGTGAAATTGGTGTTTACGATATGACAATGAAGGATCCTGACATCTGATACAGAGGCGGCTCTAGTGGTTAGGCTTTCGAACGGAGAGCTGAAGATCTGGGGTTCGATTCCAGGCCGCGTCATACGAAAAGGTGTTAAAATATGGTACTTGTTGGTTCCTGCCTTGTGTTCAGCATCAATGGGTACAAGAAGGATTGTCGACTTGGTGTCAGTATAATGCTGACCTCGCAATGAACTAGCACTATAAACCCAGTTTAAGTTTGAGCTAGTACAAACAGCACTTAGTGACTACCACCCACATCTTTCGTAAACAGGTTCAATGAAATCATTGTAAAACAAATTAAGATCGCTAAGGATGCCAGATCTTGGTGCTATCCATTGTATCTGGAACAGACAAAGGCGAATTCCTCATAACATTGCTCTACTCAAATGAATGCTTGCCCTTTCACATTGCCACGAAACGCGTTCAGCCACAACACACCAGTAATTTCTGTAAGTGTCAAAAACGTCGAATACCGTTAGAATTCTGTTTAATCGTTTAGATCGTGTCCTGTAAAATCGATATTCGACTGAGCCATGACGTTAATCCAATGATGCTGGAAGACATATCAATTTCATCGGCTGATATAATTATAAAAGTAATTGAGTTTGGTTGTTCGGTGCGTTTTGAAGGTTAACTTGAGTAACAGTCTGCCTGAAGCTCATCACGACCCAAATACATTATGTAATTCGACGCAACGCATGACGGGCTAACATGCCGCTGAAAATCGCACCATATTTGTAGTGGTGTGCAGGGAGTTGATATGAGACGAAATAGGGTTTAACGTACTTAAGAATATTTCGCTCATATGGCGACGCCCATGCGTGCGCATCTGTGGCTGCTTGTACTAGCCCAGACTTACGCTGGTTTAATAGAGCCAACACACTGAGATACCATGCCGCTTTTAAGCATGAACACATCACTCAGACACATCATACTGAGTTGGAACCGACCAGACCTTGTCGTACTCATTAATGCACCAGGCAAAGACCAACAAGTACCATTTTTAACGTCGATTGGTATGACGTGACCGGGGATCGAACCCGGACCCTTCCGTTCTCCTGGCCGACGTTCATGGAAGCATGCGTGAATGAATATTCAAGAGTGTTCTTACGGGTAACGGGACATCGAGGTGTGGAGAGGAGTGAAGATGAGGTTTACGTTTACAGATAATATGATTGTAAATTCGTAAAGTATGGCTTACAGTAGCGTGTTTGTGTGTATGTATTGAGACAAAATTTGTTGGATGATGTAAGCTATGGTTCAGGATCGAAGTATAGATGTAATTCATTCTGTCTCGTGCGAGTGTGTGCGTGCGCGTGTCCGTGTAAAGAGACATGCTGCTAAATAAGTTTAGACATGGCGTACTGTTCCCTATAGAATAAGAAGAAATATGATCTGAGTAAACTTAACCTCAGTACTTTCCGTTACACTCCACAACTGAGTCTAACAAAAGCTTAAGGGAGGTCGCGTCAGGTAACCTTGATTGACCAATCAGAACGCAGCTTACCAAACCCCGAAAGTGGACATGCGCACATACCTTTTGAACTTTTTATCTCGAAAAGGTTCGTACCCGAAAGATTCCGAATGCTATTTAGCGTACGCTAGCTTCCGGGTGACAACGGTGTGTAAACAGTCGCTGAAAGTAATGTTTTTGCAATATTCAAGGATGTCATCTTGCGGAAATATTACCTAATGGTAACCATGTCAACAGAAACCCAAATCGTATTTACTGCAGGTCAAATAACTGTGTTATATGCGGATTTTTGTTTGTGGAGAGATCTGTGTCAGTGACCTGAATATTTTGAAAGTCCCTCCGATCCCTAAAAAGTAGCCGTTGTCTGATTGATTAAATCAATGTAACCGTCTTGCGTTTGATTGGACGGTCAGTGGTTGCTCAGAGGTTACCTGACACGACCTTCTAGGTTTTGTTAGACTCAGTGGTGGCGTGTTACGAAGTACACTGAGACTAAGTTTACTTAGACTGTATGCTTGGGTGTCCGTGATGACTTACTACTCTATAGCCTGTTAATCTCCATAAGATACAGGGACGCCGGGGTACTAGACTAACAGCTAGTCTGTGAAATGAACATATTTTACCGAAAAAACATTCATACTGAAAAAAAAATAATATAATGAAATGGAGCCCTGAGACTTTCTTCATTTTCAGAAAATGGAAAGCTATGGAAATCTAACCTTGCCACATTTTCTAGGCTTGCGTGGGCTTTCTTGGATATTTCTACTTCAGGGTCTGTACGACAGACTACCGGGGTACCTTAGTGGTTACAGTATTCGCACGAGACGCCGAACACCCGGGTTTCGATTCCGAATTCGGGTACAATTTATTAAGTCCATTTCTGGTGTTCCCCTCCGTGACGTTGCTGGGATATTGCAAAAAGCGGCATAAAACCAAACAGACTCACTCCATAGGATACAAGTGGGAACATGAGTACCTGATGTAAAAATACAGCAGCCCAAACTCAGATACATCAACGATGACTCAAGCCTCAAAGAAGCACCATAAATCTTGGCGTCTCAATAAGACTGTCGACTCGACCACATAATGTTTCATTTCTTACGAACATTATAAATAAAAGTATGTTCATAAGTATCCAGACTATAAAAATCATTAGGTCATAGTTTGACCAATGCAATTTGACCTAGCTTTCAAAAATCTAGCCCATGGAGGAAAAACAGTTTGCCCCATGGGCGAGAATGTTTACTGTTGCTCAACATATATGTTTTCTTACGAGAGAGCGATTTTGGGGTTTTTTTTTGAAAAATAAAACTCTTTTGTCATCCTTAGCATAAATTCATGACAACAGCCTCTTTAGTTTTGTCCCTTGGCAGAAAGTGGTCACAGTGGGGAGAGTTTCTCGACTTATGGGTGTCCAGAATTATGAGGTGTTATAGTTCGAATGAATACTGTTTTACGACACATTCGACAACTATTCGACATTATATTAAGACAGAAATAAATATGTTAACTATTCGGGCATGCTGGCCAAGACGTTTATATCGCGATACTTCGAATCCACTGTACAAAATGCTTCAACCTGCAAACTTAAGTCCGAAATCTTGGGATTAGTCCCAAACGTCCCCGAACGCACTTCACGAGCGAAACTTTCCCTATATTAAAGTGAACACTGTATTCACTTGATAGATAATGTAGGTGAGACGTTTTGGGTCGAGTCGACCAATATAATATGCTATGAAACTGTCTTTCAAAACTATTTCATGTCCCTAATACAGTCACACCTGGATACTGGATACCCCTGGATAAACCGCCAAACAGTTTGTATCACTTTTTATATAATTTTCTAGGTATACCACCATGAGTTACCAAAACGGATTTCCTCTCACTATAATTCCCTGGATGTACCGCTCTTGGATATACCGCCAAACTGGATATACCGATATGAGTTGCCAGAACAGATTTCCTCTCACTATAATTCCCTGGATATACCGCTCTTGGATATACCGCCAAACTGGATATACCGACATGAGTTGCCAGAACAGATTTCCTCTCACTATAATTCCCTGGATATACCGCTCTTGGATATACCGCCAAACTGGATATACCGACATGAGTTGCCAGAACAGATTTCCTCTCACTATAATTCCCTGGATATACCGCTCTTGGATATACCGCCAAACTGGATATACCGACATGAGTTGCCAGAACAGATTTCCTCTTTATATTATTCCCTGGATATACCGCTCTTGGATATACCGCCAAACTGGATATACCGATATGAGTTGCCAGAACAGATTTCCTCTTTATATTATTCCCTGGATATACCGCTCTTGGATATACCGCCAAACTGGATATACCGATATGAGTTGCCAGAACAGATTTCCTCTTTATATTATTCCCTGGATATACCGCTCTTGGATATACCGCCAAACTGGATATACCGATATGAGTTGCCAGAACAGATTTCCTCTCACTATAATTCCCTGGATATACCGCTCTTGGATATACCGCCAAACTGAATATACGGACATGAGTTGCCAGAACAGATTTCCTCTTTATATTATTCCCAGGATATACCGCTCTTGGATATACCGCCAAACTGGATATACCGATATGAGTTGCCAGAACAGATTTCCTCTTTATATTATTCCCAGGATATACGTATACCGCTCTTGGATATACCGCCAAACTGGATATACCGATATGAGTTGCCAGAGCAGATTTCCTCTCACTATAATTCCCTGGATGTACCGCTCTTGGATATACCGCCAAACTGGATATACCGATATGAGTTGCCAGAACAGATTTCCTCTCACTATAATTCCCAGGATATACCGCTCTTGGATATACCGCCAAACTGGATATACCGATATGAGTTGCCAGAGCAGATTTCCTCTCACTATAATTCCCTGGATGTACCGCTCTTGGATATACCGCCAAACTGGATATACCGACATGAGTTGCCAGAACAGATTTCCTCTTTATATTATTCCCTGGATATACCGCTCTTGGATATACCGCCAAACTGGATATACCGATATGAGTTGCCAGAACAGATTTCCTCTCACTATAATTCCCTGGATATACCGCTCTTGGATATACCGCCAAACTGAATATACGGACATGAGTTGCCAGAACAGATTTCCTCTTTATATTATTCCCAGGATATACCGCTCTTGGATATACCGCCAAACTGGATATACCGATATGAGTTGCCAGAACAGATTTCCTCTTTATATTATTCCCAGGATATACGTATACCGCTCTTGGATATACCGCCAAACTGGATATACCGCCATGAGTTGCCAGAACAGATTTCCTCTTGACATTTTTCCCTGGATATACCGCTCTTGGATATACCGCCAAACTGGATATACCGATATGAGTTGCCAGAACAGATTTCCTCTTTATATTATTCCCTGGATATACCGCTCTTGGATATACCGCCAAACTGAATATACGGACATGAGTTGCCAGAACAGATTTCCTCTTTATATTATTCCCAGGATATACCGCTCTTGGATATACCGCCAAACTGGATATACCGATATGAGTTGCCAGAACAGATTTCCTCTCACTATAATTCCCTGGATATACCGCTCTTGGATATACCGCCAATCTGGATATACCGACATGAGTTGCCAGAACAGATTTCGTCTCTGTATAATTCCCTGATTATACCGCTAAGTTTGATCACCGAATGCCTTGCCTGTTAGAGCAACGCAAAAGTTAATCCCTTATCTATTCGAAATCAGAACAATTTATTTTTTTCAGTACAGCGTGTGTTTATTTTTTTAATTTTTTTTTCCTTTTCTAAAAGACACGTACATGGTTTCATATTTAGAAATAGAATAATCCTTTTACTATCAAAACAGCATTGTTTAAACTGAAGTGATGTTAATTGGTGTAGTCATTGCTAAGTATGGGGATTTTGTGAGATGATTTCATGTGGTCAAAACAAATACCGCCCCGGATACACCACCAAACTGATGAGTGAGTGAGCTTAGTTTTACGCCGCACTCAGCAATATTCCAGCTATGTAGCGGCGATCTGTAAATAATCGAGTCTGTACCAGACGTCCCAGTGATTAAACATCATGAGCATCGATCTGCGTAATTGGGATGACGTGTCAACCAAGTCAGCGAGCCCGACCACCTGATCCCGTTATTCGCCTCCTACGACAAGCACAGTCGCCGTTTATGGCAAGCATGAGTTGCTGAAGGTCTATTCTACCCCGGACCTTCACGAATCACCACCAACCTGGATATACCGACAAAATGTGTCTGGACGGAGGAAGGCGGCATATGCAGGTTTAACTATGGGTGCACGTTTCAAATAGTTGCAACTTGTGCGTAGAAAAGTGAAACGATTTAATTTTGGCGAGTTGGCATAGCCATTCATGCATAACTTTCTATCGACAAACAGACCCTAAACTGCTCAATATTGCATGAATGTACATTCACAACGCATACTCTCATGAGATCGATATTTCAATCAGTACACTTAACGATGCATGTAGAATTGTTGTAAAGAGTCATAACAATGTTGGCTATAAAAACATCATGGCGTTTCGTACTCTACTGCTATTCAAAACAGATACCATAATGCGTGTAGTAGTTATTTATGTTTCATTTAATGGAAGATATGGCACAGATTATCGAAATTGATATTAAATTATTCTACAATATTATCAAAAGAAATAGTATTACATTTCCCTGTAGGGTTCTATCCCTGGTTGGTATTTCATGAATAATTAACTGTCTGTTCGAATCTGAATACTTTGTTTCCATTAATGTTGAACATCATTCAGTGTTTACCAATATTCATCAGAAGAGATGTGCAAGCACGTTGCTGAATAGACCATACCATCTAAACAATATCAGTTTGATCTAGTGTAACTGAGTGTAGTTTTACCCGCACTCAGCAATATCTAAGCTGTATGGCGGTGGTCTTTAAAATAATCGAGTCTGGACCAGACAATCCAGTGATCAACAACATACGCAACTGGAAACCGACAACATAAGTCAGTGGTGAACCAAGCCATCGAGCCTGCCGGCACGCCTCTTGAAGATCAATATTCTAATACGAACCTTCACAGGTATGTTATTGTGTAAAATCACTGTCAAATTATTGCCACATGTCCAAGTGCTGCACAGTTTCTTATTCAAGTTCTTTTTTTTGGAACCCAAGCAAACCTATCTTCATTTACGCATACTTTTGCAAACGATTCCCTTTCTAGAGACATTGGCGATTTAGCTAAATCAGATTTACGTTGACATTTTAATACTTACTTGAGTTGTCCGCTCCAACTTCCTCTTCTAACATATCACTGATTTTGTGAATTTCGGGCATAAATATATGGAAGCCATAGGACAGTTTATAGTCTTTGCTGTAGGCGACAAATGCCGCCGCAGCCAGAAAACAGAATCTCGGAGCTATATCAGAGTGTCCAGAGCCGTCGTAGATGACCTTGACCTTTTTCCAATGAAACACGTGCAACATATCAATAATTGACGTTGCTAGAGAGTTGAAGGTCGCGCCAACACGGGTCAAGGTTGGATATTCCGCATTTGCCACTGATTTATCGGCACCAAAATCGTGAGCGAAGCCTCCAGGAGATATGATGGGTATGTTCCAGTAGGGGGCGTATCTAGCAACCGGGGCTAAGCTGTAATCACAAACGGGACCGAAGAAAACGTCGGCTTGGTGATGCATATAAAAATCGAATGCTTTTATGGCTGCATCAGCAGAATTGCATTTAGAATCTCCGAAACGAACGCTGAAACGCAGCCCGTGCTGCGCATGCATATGACGTGTTCGAGAAGTGACGTAATCAATTACCGGTCTCACATGCTGTATAGAAAACATGCGTGATTTGCTCGGTGCTATTACTGCAAGTTTTACATGTCTTCTTGCAAAAGCATACTCACAGAACATACATACTAAAAGTAAACCTAAGTATGCCTTGATCATGATTGCAATACACTTCCTATCCAATACTGTATCAACAACTTCAATATTCCGGTTTAGATGTTCTTCACAAAACCCTGTTCTCTATCCAAGGTTTCCGGAGACGATGAACCACCTTGCAGGTAGGAGAAATATAGTATAAGAACTCAGGAACTGTTGATGAATCTCGGAAACGTCTCAGTTAGGATTGTCTAGACGAAGTAAACGTCGCGCGAATTCCTCGAGTCGGCGTTATTCTTTAAGCACGTCTCAGGTGCCGAAGCTTTATTAATCGTCTGGCTGGTGCCCGAAGGTGATCGATTTAGACCAGTATGTGTAGGGATGTCACCAACTTGTATTCTCAGAAGAAAATGAATCCAAAACACCAAGGCATCAAAAAAGCAGTAAATCTTCCCCGTCAGATATTATTGCACGTGTGACGTTTCATTGCATCGTGGCGTTGAAATCAATTGCAAACACAACCGCGACTGCGTTGGTCGGAAGACAATAACCAATGACCAGCTGGTCTCAATGGTGGGGTTTCGCTCGATTATTGATTCTCCTTCGAGTGAAACACTTGACAAGTTGTTGAACTCCTGAATGTTGATTATTGTTCAAGGTGGACGTTAGGCGATCTGTGGATCCGGAATCAAGTATCATATGTCTGAGACCCGGGCACTCTGAAAGGGTTGTACTCAACTTTAATATTTCCATTTCAATTTGGCATCGTTATTATAACACATCTAACACTCTCACCACTCCGCTCGTACCTGAAACTGCTCATTTTTATGCAAACATATTCACGATACAAGCACACATATAACAAAGGCCTGGGTTTTGGTCTTTAATGGTTTACAATGTAACTCATCTGAATACTGGCATTCGTTTATTGAGAAATTATACCTGATTCCCCCACTTCTACTACAGAACTATACACAAGAGGATATGGTTAGCGAGAAATATGAAGTATTATTGTTTATGACCACGCCATATAACGCCCTGGAAACATTTGGCATTCATTTATTGCAAGATTTCATCAGCTCATTATTCAATAGAACTATACACAGGGGAAATAGTTGGACAGGTTATACAAATATTATAATATTGAACAATATTCATTGAAATATAGGTGAACATAAAACGATGTTGTCATATTGCGTTCCGTTTATTACATTGCTGCTTTTACTATATTGGTACTTCATTTCAATTCATTTAGCCGGTTTTTTTATTTTATTTTTTAATTTTTTAATTGTGGGTGGGTGGGTCGTATATTGGGGTCGGGGTCAGTGTGGGGTGTTCGAAGATGATCTGTAGGTACCACACACAGTTCACTCATCTCACCTAAGCGCTGTGTTCGATTCTCCATATGGGTATGTTTACGTCTGTAACTGGTAAATCCTGATTATATTACGGAAATATTTCTCAGCGAGGTAAGGAATGACAATATATTGCTTTGCGCCATACCAGCGATTGTCCTGTTCTCGACTTCTTCAACTCACATCAATAACAAATAACACTGAAGAAGTGAGTGGTTCTATATCGCGTTTAGCAATATTCCACAAATATCACGCTGTGGGACACTACACATTTTACCCATGCGGAGAATCGAACCGGGCTTTCAGCATGACGGGCACACGCTTACACCATTAGGCTAGCCCACGGTCCCGTTTCTGGAGCAAGAAGGAACAATCAGGTGTGTTCTTGGGGTAAAGTCTAAAGTATTGGAGACGGTAAAGGATGGATATATCGAGGGGGTATTAAGAATACTCTTACCAACAATATCCCTTGCTCGGAGAAACGGTCTCGGGTAATCCTATCACACCGACCACACAATAGTCTGAACAAGACAGCCGGAAGTATAATGCTTTTCTGAAGTTACACGACAATTTGCCAGACGCGCTGCCGTGGAGCGGTATGCATACAAAATGCGGCGATTTGTCCAACTGTCAAAACTCCATTTGAAGCAATCTAGTTTCATAGATACTGTCTGTCACCACGTGACGGAGACACATCTCCAGACCACAGTAAGGGAGGCTTTTCACGCCGTCGAGTATGGATCCATCACGTCGTGCCCACGAGCCCACGTTTACAACGACGCTGACAGTATCCACTAGTGTCTTGGTGGACCAATTGGTCTCAAAGAGACACTTCATATGAGAACTGTCCTCCACAAGGAAAGGGCTGGTAAATGACAGTACTCAATCATTCATCTTGATTTAAGTTCCACGGGAGGTCTTAAATCATCGTACTGTCTCGGTGGGCCATTTCCTTTAAGCTGCACTTCTACAAATCCCTGTCACACATATTTTCTTTTTACTTAATTTTTGTGTTTGAATTTTCATAAATTGTTTCACAATACAAAATACGTTATTCCCAAAGGAATCTAAGCATTTTCCATCACTTCTTCATGATTTAATTACAAGCGGAAATAAGTATTTACCACATAATTGTGCATAGTTCAAAATTCGTTCAACAGAAGACGTTAGACGTTGTTTCCATGGTTACTGCTTACTTACGTCGAACCATCGACCGTCGGCGTAGTCGTTCTATCCACAAATCAAAGGACTTTATGTGACGTTATATGAGCAAAATGATGATCCCTTTGTATAATCATATATATATTCATATTTTACGCTGAATAAAGTTTGCTTTACGCCAGTTAGGGGGGGGGGGGGTCTCCTGATTGAAGCGTACGCTCGTCACGTCCACATGTATGCGCTCAATGTGTGAAGCTCATTTCTGGTGTCCCCGCTATTGCTGAAAACGACGGAAAAGCTAACTCATTAAATCATTAACGTAAAGCGGTTTTCCATTTGAATCAATGTGTGTCAGTGCAAGTGAAATGACTGCTTGAGTTGATAACTACCCCACACGTTTACAGTTAATACTACCCGAGAGTACAAATACAGACCTAACAAATGTAGACACCCGGACCTTATGATTGACAAGTGGGCGCTTTAAACATTGAACTACCTCATGACCCGTGGGTGTACAAAACATCTTTAAAATGATACATACCAAACTGGATAGCATCAAGGAGTGACAATGTCAGCATGTCAAATTGATTCGCATGTCATTTATACGAATTCTTGACAATTTACTGCCTAAAGACCATAGTCCGCTATGGCTTCTCTACATTCTCTGTTAATTTTTCGTTCTTTCGTTCCTATCAACAGCTTAAACATAGTTTACAGTCAGTTTCATTTGAACCGATGAGGCTGGGCTGTTGTTCTTGAAACTAAATCTGAAGATCCCCGTCGGGCTGATTTTTCAAAGTACCACGACACGGATTGCATTCTTCAGACGATAAAGCACGAGTAATGATTATTCAGTAAAATAATGTTGAATGATCAGTCACGACAGTCTGAAATCCTCATGGATATGTACAACAGGATATGTATCGATGATAATGAAGATGAGCGTGAGGATGAAGTCCGCTGTTGTACTGGTACAATCACGAAAAATAATTCAGGGTACATCAAAATACGACCACATGGATCCTGATGACCACTTGGTCCATGAAATGGTTCAAACAGAAAATCTCACCTGTGTAACCAACCTCAGGTAATGAGCGTTTGTTGGACAATAATGAACTCTCATGGGATTTGTTCAGATTATTTGTTGATTGTCGTAACGAGAAGTTGGGGCAATTTTCTGGCGCTACCATCGAGTTGGCTGGTTCGTGGTTCAGCTTAAGTCGTGAGAGAAAGCTGATACCGGAGGTAGTGATGAAGATACGATTTCAAGAATATTAAGCGAGTGAGCTCTAGCTTTAGTCCGCTTTCTGATCGTAGTTCGAAGTATAAGAATCGAATTAACCCCCACTGACTTAATCTCTAAAAGAAACATATTATATTTCGGAAATGAGAGCGTTAGCCGGTCGTAGCTACATTAGAGTAATGTGTCTATTCGCTTGAAATGTCAGTTTTGAAAGACAAACGAAATATATATTTTAACACGTCGTAACACTTTGTTCATCATATGGCGCATTAGATAGTCATTTTATCCCAACAAACTAAACTTACCTACTGTGACATGCTATCTCATTTTACTCAAAGTAGGGATAGCCTAGTGGTTAAAGCCTTTGTTGTTCACGCTGGAGACGACGCTGGAGATCCTCTGAGAGGTTCAGCATATGAAACCCGTTTTGGAATACCACACTGTGATATTGATGGACTATTTGCTAAAAGCGGCACAAAACTAACCTTATTCACTATTTGACTCCAGCAAGTCATCCTCAATTCATGTGACACACTTTCCCTTAGTGTATATGTTTGGATGACACTAGCGCATATATAGATCTAAACAATGATAAAACGTACTGATTGATTAAAGTCAATAATACACGTATAACGAAACGATCAATGTTATGCTTACATTGTCTGATTTTGTCCATAAAATTAAACAATATCAGGAGAGACCTGAAAATGATGTTAAGAAACGTTGTAGCGGCTTATTATCGAGATACGACACACGGAAGTGGAGTGAATCACGTTGTCGTCTATTGTTACAAACTGGTGTTAATATCTTACAGCAGAACTACCATTAATTAGATGATTAGCGAGGCACGGGGACAAGACAGTCAGGGTTGAAATCGATTATTATCTTTGTTAGGTGCATTAGAGCAGAACAGATAATGTGATATACAAGAATAAGTGCTTAGGTTCATTGTTTAGTTACTGTGAGTTTCTGAGTATGGTTTCACGCCGCTCAAAATCAGCAAATAGTTATTTTCTCAGCACGTAGCTTGGATAGAGCTGTCCGGGTAGTAAGGATGTGATATTCTGAGAGTTCTTTTACGCCGCTCTAAATCCGCAGATCTCAACCTTTTTCCAAGAAGCCACGGAAGACAGTTCCTAGGGAAGTTGACGATGTAATTTCAGTGAGTGAGTGAGTTTAGTTTTACGCCGCTTTTAGCAATATTCCAGCAATATCACGGTGGGGGACACCAGAAAATGGGCTTCACACATTTTACCCATGTGGGGAATCGAACGCGGGTCTTCGGCGTGACGAGCTAAACAATGTAATTTCAAATTCAGATTGATGATGATTTCTGATACTGTGATAGCGAGAAAGTTTTTACGCCACTCTAAATCGGCAAATTTCAAAAATAAACTTCTTTGCAAGAAGCCATGGAATTCTAATCCTCAGGAAGTTGAAAATGTAGTTGTAAATACACACTGATAATAGTTGTTTCTGATAATGGAATGCTGAGAATGGTTTTACGCTACTTTAGCAACTTCTTTGCAAGAAGCCTTGTAAGAGAGTTCCTAGGGAAGTTGAGAATGTAATTTCAAATAAAGATTGAGGCCTGCCGTTATTGACAATCTGAGAGTGAGTATCGGTTTACGTCGCATTACCAATAACGTAGGGCTATCGCAGTGAGTGAGTTTAGTTTTACGCCGAACTCAGCAACATTCCAGCTATGTGGCGTCGGTCTGTAAATAATCGAGTCTGGACCAGACAATCCAGTGATCAACAACATGAGCATCGATCTGCGCAAATGGGAACCGATGACATGTCCCAACCAAGTCAGCGAGCCTGACCACCCGATCCCGTTAGTCGCCTCTTACGACAAGCATAGTCGCCTTTTATGGCAAGCATGGGTTGCTGAAGGCCTATTCTCCCCCAGGACCTTCACGGGTTGTAGGGCTATCACAAGGGGAGGAGGGAGGGGCGGTGGGGGATGGGGGCAACACAAATTGTCGTTACACTTTCACCTGATGTAGGCAGTCGAACCCGGGTTTCCGGATACCACATTTACCCTGAAGCTCTTTTCAATTATAATTCACTCTGTAATCGTGTATTCAGTATAACATCGTTGCTGGATTCACATTCGTATCACGTGTGTTAATATATTAGGAATAATTTACTGGTCAATTTACAGTCGTGTCTCTTGCGTTACACGCTGGTAGGTTTATATTAATATATTATGCTCTATTCGTTGTTCTGTTTATATTCATATCACTTGCATTTTTACGTTGATGGACTGATATTTATAAATTATGAATTATAAACAGATAGACTTATATTCATATCACACGAACTGCTCTCTGATAGTATACATCCATGTAATGCAGCAAGTTCACTGGTATCTTATCATGTAGGTGACAAGTTAGATGTACTTTTCCAAGCCATGATAGTGCTTAAAACAACTCAAGTATCTACCCTATTTCTATCCAAAGTTTAGGTATCTCGTGTATGCATGCTTGATTGTAAATCATGTATGCTTATAGTGAAGTTGGAATCACATGTAAGCGTAATGCTGGACGGAACACTGAAAATGACATGGAGTATTTGAACCCATGTTCTTATCATACACCGAAAGTCAAGATTAAGAAAAACGCGAGTTCTTGTGGATAGAACGTCTACCTCGTTTAGACCAGGTGAAGGTTCATGGTTCTATTGCAAGGCAAGTTAGATGTTACGAATTGTTTATCTGCCAGTCATATTGCTTTAATGGGATACGACAGGTACTTCCGGGTCAGAGACGGCAATCGGAGTGGAGTATCGGTTTTAAAAGTGGTATGGTTTGGCCCACTATTTCACACACAGGCGAGAACACCCTCTTTCCTCACTCACACATACACTCGTGCTCTCATCACTTCAACACGCAGCCTCTCCTCTCACTCACATACACACACATACACTTTCTGCCTCTCTCTCTCACTCTCTGTCTCACACCTTCTACTCTCTCCTGTCTCACATTCATGCTCTCTCTCTCTCTCACTCACGCGCGCGTGCGTTCTCATAAAATACGCAATCTCGCTCTCACATACGTTTTCTCCTCTCCTTACACTCA
The DNA here is from genome assembly GCF_037392515.1 of Haliotis asinina. NCBI lineage: Eukaryota > Metazoa > Mollusca > Gastropoda > Lepetellida > Haliotidae > Haliotis > Haliotis asinina. The sequence continues at coordinate 27,737,780 of NC_090292.1, forward strand.
CACACACGCTCTCTCCGAACTCACATTCATGCTCTCTCTCTCTCATGCCATACTCTCATTAAATGCGTAATCTCGCTCTCACATACACTTTCGCCCCACCGACAAGGCTCTCTCTTTACATACTCTCTCCTCACTCACTCACTCTAAATAAGAGCACTAATACCTCTGCCAAGTTACAGCCCATTTCACCCGAACCCACACTACCATAACCTACGAGTCGTGCACCTACCTTGTTTGGTCCAATCTTGTTTCCACAAATAGCATGTCAGCATCTCAACATACAAATGCAAGTTACATTAACATCACAGAAAGATGATTAGTGCACCTTGAGAGATATCTAGGGCAACTAAGCTCATACAAGATTACCCACAACGGATCAATTCAAAGCTCCGCGAGTACAACGGAAAACATTGATGTTTGGTTAGCAGTTGAAGTCTCCGACGCCGTTGCGGTAACAGGTATACGTGACTCTATAGCATCCCGCAAGGATCATCTGAGACGAGGTATGAAGGTGCTGTTTGTGATTTTGGTCACAGGTCGTTTATTAAAAATACTCTTGCATTCTTAGCGTAACTGCCGAAAGACCTGGATATAACGGCGATTACGTATCCACGTGTATCCACCTCGGTATCCTCGTCTTTCTTCAGACAGTAGTCATACGTTTTAACTCCAGGACGTAATGTTCGAAACATTGGAACTTTGTTGTCTCGTGTCCTTACGATTACGGTCTTTGTCGGTGGATGATCCAATTTCAGAGCATTTATGAAATAAAGGAAGGAATTCCTCTGTCACAGATGTTCCAGGCGTCTTCCCCCAGTGCGTGTAAGACGGGCCGTTGTTGGATTATACGACTTTTAGTTAGTTTGGAATTATCTTTTGTAGCATTAATGTTTCCTCAAGTGTTCCAAGAGCTGCAGTCATTAGGTGTTATATGAGAGCTCCGTCCCGGGGTCATCCGCATTAGAATTTGACTGATTATACAATAAGTCCAAATACAAAGTATTGTTCATGTGCACGGCATTGTAAAAACTTGTGACAATAATTCATCTTAAACGTTCATCAAATGAGTCAGAGGATTTGATACTTCCACTTTAACAGCTCACCACAGACAAATCCACGCCGATTCCTCGCGTATTGTAGATATGAACCCTTCTGGACAGACCACAGTCATGAATCATCGACATAGCATGTCATCAATCACAGATGTCAGCAGTATCAAAACGAACATACATCCACTGGCTACGGAAACATGTTCCTTCGTCAGGGTGTCTTCGAATATGTCCCAAGAAAATTATTCAAACACAAATCCAGGAAGCCTGATGACGGAACGTTTGTTTCAAAACAAGTTCGACAGGCGCTGATCCGTTCATCGCTTTAGGGCGCTTGGCACTGGTAATGCTTAACCTTCCATAGGAGAATGGACCAGTCTATGCGAACGCTTGGACCACTGTTGATGAAATGTGTGATGAGGCATCGTCAACATCGCTGAGCATGCCGGTGTGGAGGTAGCCAACTGTTTGCTGCGGAAGAGGGACTGGGCGACTAAACCCCGTCGGTGGTGGGGATGGATTAGCACAGATCGATGTCACAGCCAACACGTGTTGCTATTCCGATGGGCGTTGCCAGGTTGATGTAATTGCACGTACAGTGATTGCCAGGTCGCTTGTCTTGCGTAATTCTTGTTTATGGACGTTCAAATGGTATTTAGCTCTAGACAGGTTAGTTGTTTATTATTTTTCAGTTTTTGAAGATTTTTGAAATAAGGATTCTGCCTCTTAAAACTGCATACATCATTTTGGTATGTTGTAAATATTTCATGATTTTTTTATAGAGTTTGGGAATGTTAATTAATCTCTACATTTGTTCTTGTTGTCTTGAATTTCTTTACGTTTTGTTTTTGCTGGGTTGTTTTGTTTTGTTTTTTTGTTTGCTTGTTTTTTTTAAATGAACTAGTGAACTATTGTAAAGCTCATACGCAGCTGTGGATATCACTGGTTATTGTTTCCTTGTGCTTTGCCTTTATTAAGGCAGATCGCTATTACAAGCTGTGTGAGCCTGCAGATATATGAAACTGCCGACCGTTACAATAACAAACGGCGCTGGGCCTCCGGGCCGGCGATTATTTCGAACGCAGATGAATGAGTTTAGTTTTACGCCGCCCTTTAGCTATGGTCCAGAAATATCATAGCGGGGACTCCAGAAACTAGCTTGACTTCTTGTACCCATGTGGGTAATCGAATCCCGGTTTTCGGCGTAACGAGCGAACACTTTAACCCCTAGGCTATTCCATCGCCCCAGTAGCGTAGCACCTTATTTCGGGAGGAGAGCCGAACGTAATGCAGGCGTGAGACCCTTACCACTGAGATAGAACCCACGAGGACGTGATGTGGTACTGGCACAACCAGAAACATATCATTACAGAATATGGATTCGAACCCATGAAACGTTTTGGAATGTCCGAAGGACACAATAATGCAGAGCAATGTTACACCACTGGAGCACCTATGTGTTCCGTGTACTGCCAACTACAGTACTGTCAGCATCGGTAAATCTTCTATAATGTCATTTAATTTCTAGGTAAGTCAAAATCCTTGTAAAAATGTAAATTGAATCCATTTGGCTTTGATATTCTATTTTTTAAAATAAAGTTAATGGGGTTATTCCTTTGAACCGAATGTGGCCGAGTTCATCGGAACCCGAGAGTAAGCGTTCCCTGTTTTTGCCCACCCTTTCTGTATACGATAACATACGGTTATACCTAAGTCACAGGAACCAGCAACTTCAGTTCTGTATAACGGTAGTTAGTTACACCGAAGACTAAAACAGTTTGGTATATCCAACAGTTCTTTCTAAACTGTTTTTAGAATATTATATTCAAAGATATATCACAAATTACGCCTGTTCCGAAATTAACTTAGCGTTCCCCTTTAGTTCGTTACACCCAAAGTTAGCTCTATCCTGAACTAATTAGGAATGAAACCATGTCAGTGTTTCGCATTCTCACACATGGGAGTTTCAACGAGTAGAAAACGTAACCCTGACACATGTGTATCGGAACTCGAACATAAAAGAAGCAAGTCACAACATTGATAGCAGAACAGTCTCGTTTCCTGTTTACCGGGTTCCGCCCTATTGCGCAATTTAGTGCGGTAACCAGTCCAGAAACTTTTAGACTAGTTCATTCAACTGGTTGCCTAGATATTCATCAGTATGATTTGATACGCCTAGGTACTCGTATATTGCAACACTACGCTCCTTCTAATACTTGCTAACACGTCGTACAGTGTGTCCTTTGATTCTGAGAAACGGAAACTTGGAACTCTCAAAGCGAGAAGCATTGTGAATCATTTTGCGATCTCTTCAAACATAGGCAGTCTATCATTTCTCGGTTACGGTATGCTGCCTAAACATCGAAATCAAATATAGAAATACAGTGTTATCAAAGTTTAGAATTAAATTTCATTTGTGAATACCTGTTTCTTATGAAACAACGAACTGGAATTTAGTGTACCAGAGCTGTTTGTGGTGTCTATTTTCACTTTCACACGAGAAATTTCGGATCGGCTGAAAAGTAGGTCATTGTCTGAATAGGTTAACGAGACATGTTTTGGTATGGCGGAATGAAAACAGCGACGATAGGGGTTATGAGTGAAGATCATGAGACAATAATCAGCTGATAACTGATCCTATGTTTGTTATAAACGTATTTTACTGTGTATCGTAACTCGAACAGAAATTAGGAGCGACATGGACACGATAACGATTAGAGCAAACATGGAGGACACGAAGACAGCATGCAGTTAATATGTGGTCGTGAATTCGCCATGACCATTGTTTACTACATGTCAGAACTCGAACAGATTAGAAGGGCGAGGTGGAAAGATGATGATTTCAGACAGACAGACAGACAGACAGACAGTTTTTTTCGGTAATATACAGGCTTATGGCCCAATTTACAGCTGAGATATACTGCGTTTATAATGTCACGTGAACACAAATTAAAATAATTATCTAGCAATAAATATATGTAACAGTTTTAACAAAGCTGCAACTGAATGTATAAGAAAAGGATTTTGTGGTGTTAGTAAATTTACCATTAACATATTGTTTTTATGTACATGTTTAATATGTGGAAGATATCTCTCTCTCAGGACCTTATATATATTTATCGCAGACTAATAGTACATGAAATTCATCTTCAATACAACCCAATTTACAGTTTGCACATTTACTTAGCTCAATATCTTCTTGTTTATGCCTTCTGGAAAAATTGACATTGAAATTGTGTAGGGAAAGTCTAAATTTACACATGGCTCTTATCAAATCCTTGTTTTCTAATAATGTTAAATATTTTTCTTGCTTGATGATGATTTTGGATATCATGGAACAGCAGAAGACATCAGGCTGCTCATAGGTTGTCGTGAGTGAACATATTGCTGTATGTTGCCAACAGGGTCAGATCGATGACGACTGTGATTGAATAGTGTTTGATCTTATAAGGTGAGAATGTCAGATTGTAGAGGAGGAAAAATATTGATAGATCATTGTGTCTCCAAAATAATGCGAGTGTCGATCCATGATATAAAAGCATTCTGGGTATCCTTCTTCTGAATTAACTCGAACACGTTAAGACTTTACTTCTTCATAACCATGTGATTTAGGTTCCCTAAGGTGGGGTAGCCTAGTTGCTAAAGCGTTCGTCCGTCACACGGAAGGCCCGGGTTCGATTCCCCATGTGGGTGCAACATTTGAAGTCTATATTCAGTAATATTGTTGGGATATTGCTAAAAGCGACGAAAAACCAGTCAGTTCAACGAAATCAAAAACTTCAACTCATAACAAAGTACATGTACACTCATAGATCGAGATCAGATTTCCAACGCCGAATGTGTTATTTTCAAGCTTTGATACTTCAGTTAGCGTTTATGAACAGTATTATGTAGTTATCACCGCGGCAGCAATCACTACGCTGTACTTTCATATTCACGTCTAAGGTGAATGTGATTTTCGCTTTAAATTGAAGATAATTGACCCATAATGGTCCAATAATTGGATGCTAGCAAATACCAGAATAAAATGGCTTATTACAAGCAGACAAGAAGTATAAATCCCAAGCTATGTAGCCGCCGTCTGTTATTATTCGAGCCTGGACTAACAAGCACGTGATCAATAGCATGAGCATCGATCCAACGGTGAACCAAGTCAGTGAGCCTGTGCACCCGATCCTGTTAGTGACCGCTTACGATAAACATGTGTTACTGACGCGGATTTTCATGGATATATCGAAGATGAAGCGACTGAATCTATGACACATGATCCTGGCTTACCACACCAATGCACAGTGCATTCCGTCCTACAATAATAGCGTATCCTATTACAAGAGACTCGTCCACAAGGACCCGTGAAGGTCCCGGGGTAGGATAGGCCTTCAGCAACCCATGCTTGCCATAAGAGGCGACTATGCCTGTCGTAAGAGGCGACAAACGGGATCGGGTGGTCACTTGCTGACTTGGTTGACACATGCTACCTGCTAACACTTGTGCAGATCGATGCTCTTGTTGTTGATCACTGGATCGTCTCGCCCAGACCTGATTATTTACAGGCCGCCGCCATATAGCTGGAATAGTGCTGAGTGCGGCGTAAAACTAAATTCACTCAGTCGTCCACAAGACGACATAATCCTAATCTATCCAATATTCTATCCAACTTAAACATCCCATTATAGTGTGACTAGTGGGATCACGGTCGTTATGAATGTCACGTTGCTTCTGTCACATCATTGGTATACACCTTTGAGATAGATGGAGTGTGTATAAACGAACCAGGGATGTTGGTGCCGCAAGGGCGAGTAAAATGTTGAAGAGAATTCTGATCTCTTTGGACCATATTTGGTGGGATTTGTCCAAACTTTGATTGACTTCATGGATTCACATTTGTATCTGCTTTTTAGGTGTACCCTTCCAGGTCTTTGTATCAACCCTAACCCTTTGCAGAAAAGGAATTTCACACATTATACCCACATGGGTCTTCGGCGAGCCCGGCAAGTACTTTAGCCACAACAACATCACCCATTCAAATTCAAACCAGAGGTAAACCGAACTCACTCACTAACGCCGCTTACACTGGCGGACCATCATACAAGATACAAATGATCATTATTAAAGAATAAAACTGACGTCTCGTATATCGGTAAAACTGCTCCATTGACGTCGAGTTCTCTGGTGTCCCCCTCCTTTATTTTGCTGGAATCTTGCTAAACGGGGAGTAAAACTCATTGTTACAGTGAGCATGGATTCAAAGGCCAGACTAGCTATTCTCGAAACGTTCGTAGCCCTACGAACTTCTTAAGCCCATTCGTAACACATTGGTCACGATCAAAGTTAAGAATTCTTAGGGCCACGAACGATTCGAGAATATGGGCCCAGGTCCTTAGACCCAAGAGTTCATACAATACAATATGTGTAGAAAGAACACGCGGGTATAACAAACTCGCAGCGTAAACACCGTACCCATTCACTGTACGTTCCCATTATATACTCTTAAAATACAGGGAACTGTACATTAAATTACGATTGTCGAAACTGGGAGATATATCAGATTGAATCAATATTGATACAATAATAATGCATCACAACATGGACTGGTGTATGACATGAAAATTTCAAGTTTACAATTTTCACGTAGTAGTGTGTGACGTGACCCTGAAAACCCCGACCATGCACAGATACAAGAAAATTATAGGAAAACATTGGTCTACAGTGATGTATCAACCTGCCTGAAAAACGTCAAGATTCATAATGATACCCCATGCACGTGTAGGAGGTTCCAACGTTGTGCACGTGCTTCCCATGCATTGTCTTGGGAGTTTGCTGATAACGTGAAATGCTGCTGCTCACACAAGATGAATGCCATTTTAACGTTCCTCAATGGGTTTTCTTTCAGGTTCCCCTACTTTTTAAGGAGTATATATCAATGTTGATACAATAATAATGAATCACGATATGGATTTCATTCAAAGCAAAGCTGTTCGTTCAGTTATCTCCCTTGTTTTGTGACTGGAGCATGACATGAACATTTCAGGTTTACAATCTTCAATCAGCAGTGTTCAGGTTTACAATTTTCAGTCAGCAGTGTGTCATTTGACCGTAATTAATGTCTATTGAGAGGAATCTACATGACTACAAAATATTACAAATTGATAACTAATAATCTTTAAAAAATAATAATCTGCAAAAACAAAGTGTTCATTAGGAATCCAGACATCAATGTCAGTATGTGAACATACTGAAAATGTCAGAAGCCAATGAGCCTACGTTTTCACCTGGATGTATAGCTGCAAGGGAGGTCTGTCTTCCACATGCCTTAGGATGTCGTGTTTGGGCGTTTGAATCAAACATGGTGCCAGTGTGTTTCAGCATCCTTGGTTAGTGCCGTTTTTGCCAATGTTTCATTTCACTCAATCTCGACAAATATTGAATCAGTTGCTTCACTGCATGTCCCATCATGTCGTTTAAAGTGCCCATTAAGGACACAAAAAGATGCATTTACCTCAGAGTATAAATGACCTCGCCGCGTTTAGGTTTATATAAGTAATAAGTTTTGGAGTGTTACCATGCTTTTTGTTTGTAGTATTATACGAGGAGGAGCGTGTAGACATGATCCATCTGTCCACTATTATCATGCAGAAAAGCTTGTTGTTTTTTTTATAGAAAGCATGAACTCCTATAACGCTGATGAAAACCCGGTATTTCTATCAGATACAAAGAACCCCAGGGCTGCTTCAATACAATATCTTTGGAAATTGCCTTTTTCATCTTGCTGTTCTCATGATATAATGCTCGTTTCAGAGACGAGAAGATAAATGAAAAGACATTTGTTAAATGTAGTTCGTTATTAACATGCATCAATGCGGTGGCTTAACCAGAAGAGGGAAAAGTCAGGTTTATGTCTTGTTGTCTGTATGTTGTTTAGCGCCGTATTCAGCAATACTCAAGCTATAAGAGACTAGACAACGCAGTGATCAACAGCATGAGTATCCGTCTACGCAGTTGGGATGTGATGACATTGATCAACCAAGTCGTCCAGCTTGACCACAAAGTCTCGTTAGTTTCGTTATTCTCGTTAGTCGACCCTTACCACAAGCGGTTCGGGTGGTCAGTTGCTGGCTTGGTTAACACATATCGGTTCCCAACTGCGGAGGTCGATGCTCATTCCGTTGATCATTGCTGGTGATACGTGTCATAACTCGTTGACATGTGTCAAGCAAGTGAACCTCACCACCCAATCTCATTAGTCGACACTTACGACAATCGTGGGCTTATGAAGATCAGTTTTAACCTGGATCTTCACGGGCCGCTCTGTGAATAATCGATCAGACAATGCAGTGATCAATATCAAGATCATTAATCTACGTGGGTGGGATGTGATTACAAGTCAGCTAGCTTTACCACAAGATCCTTCTAGCTGCCTCTGACGATAAACATTGCCTTCTGAAAATCAATTCTCGCCTTGATCTTCATGGGTAGGTGACGTCAGTAATACTAATGATTCGTGAAATTCGATGACTTGACACGTGGCCATAACAGTACAGAATATCTTTTACTTTGGATGTCGTGTGAAACAGTGAGTGAGTTTAGTTTCATGCAACCTGTACCAATTACTTGGAGAGTAACGCCAGAAAAGGGTTATGTACGTTATACCCATGTGAGGAATCGAACCCGGGTCTTCGGTGTGAATGCCCTGACAATTACGCTACCCATCACCTCCAGATTTCAACAGAGGGTTGTTAAGTTACTGACATTAATGAACAGAAAACACTTGGCTTTCTTACAAGGTTGTCCTTGTTATCATTCGAAACAGTAGAAGGTCTGCTATATGAAACTGGAGATTTGACGACGCACAATACGACGCAATGTACCACCCATACGTCATCCGCATGGCACAGAAATAGCGAATTGTTTGAAGTTTCCTTGTGATCTGGAAGGGCGTTCGCTAAGACTAACATCGGGGAAGCAGCTTTGACTGGTTTTATTGCCCAAAATAAAACTGAAGTCAGGACACATTTTAACAATTTATTTGGCTTTCAAATTACGAATACCGTGCATGTGTAAGTGTGACAGAACAGTGAATGTTTAATAGAACAGTGAATGTTGGCTGACAGCTTGTGGAAGTATAACAATGCATGTTTTGATAGAACAATGCCTGTTGATTGACAGCTTGCGGAAGTATGACAATGCATGTTTTGATAGAACAATGCCTGTTGATTGACAGCTTGCGGAAGTATAACAATGCATGTTGAACAAATATTAGTAAAGCTACCACGTTTACTTCTTAATGTCACTTAAAGCTTGTAATACCAGTGCAATCTGTTTTTATTTTGGTGACTGTTTTAGTTTATCGTACGAAACATTCCGACTCATCTACTACAACATTATGTCAATGTATAGTAATATCATGTGAACTTTCCTCGAACAAATGTGAACAAAGTATGTGTTCTGGAGAGGCATTAATATAAGCCATACAGGCTTGTTTGCCAATCCATTTCCAAGTGAATAAATCATGTTTAAACCAATAGAACATTGAATGTTGGTTGATAGTGATACGCATGTTAATTGAACAGTGCTTGTTGGTTCATCGCGTTAAGCTTGCGTCACAAACCATAGTGGAGCAGTTTGTGGCAGGGATTGTACAGTGGAACGATTATCTGGCTACATTGGTTATTCACGCAGGCCTGCAGACCCATCCAGAATGTGATCATCATCATCAGCAGCATCATCAGCATCATCTGTGATGAGGTGAAATATGAGTGAGTGAGTCAGTATGATCTTTGAGAATATTCCATCAATATCACGGTGGGGGCACCAGACAAGGGCATCACACATTGTACACATGTGAGTAATCGAACTATTGAGCAAATGCTTTAACCACTAGGATACCCCATCGCCCAAGGATGCCCTTAGTTGGACTAAGTATTTACACAAATATGAAAAAAGAGAAAAAGAAATAGAGTAAGCATGGTAATGACCCTACAGTGTCATTAACAACCAGACTCTCCTCATAGATTCAGTACTGTGCCTAGAAACACAGTGACCTTCAATCCTCTTGAAGCCATGAAGTTGGTGTTGTTATCGATGACGTCCAGTGGTTGTCGATGCCGCTCTCCAATTTCGACTCAAAATGTGTGAAAAAACTCACTCTATGTGATTCGAAAGCGTTAAGTATGTCTTTGAGCCATGTACAGATGCAACGCGCATCTGGAAATAGCACTGATTGGACGTCAAAGTGTGGGTAATTTACCTCTTCCTGCAATTTAACGTGTTCCTTTCAAGTGCAATGTAGGTTGGGTACTGTCACTAAAGAGGAGACTCGAGAGAGTAGAACATTACATAAGTTGTAATTATTACATCATTAAACCCATTGTGATGACATCAGTCTTTTGATGATTCTGCGACGAACTCTGACATTTCTGAGTGAGTAAGTCAGTATGGTTTTCATTGCGAGGAGCACCAGATGTGGACTTCAAACTTTGTACCCACTGGGGAATTGAACACCGATGTTCGGTATGATGAACGATCGCTTTAACCACTAGGCTACCCTGCTATCACTGGCAGTAATGAATGCGCATTGAACAGTGTTAGAGATGCAACAGTAATCATTATAGAGATTTACAGAGAAGTAATGAATTAAATTAAACGTAAATCAAATATTTAAGTGTTGCCATAGGTACAGCAAGAAGGCAGTGGGGTAGCCGAAGACAGGGGTCCGCTTTCCATTTTTTATTTGTTTGCATAAACACATTAACAGTGAAAATACAAACTTTTAAGGTTAAAGAGCTTATCGTTATCAACATTGGTGAACAAGCGAAATATCTGGGTGGTGATTATATTAGGCTGGAATATATTTGATACGTAAATCGTTATAAACTCGGCATTCCAGAATGACATGGAGCTTCTGTTCTATCTATAGTTTAGAGTATGAACAAAGTGTATCTGTTTCTTTTATAATATCTGTAAGATTTCACCAAGTATATCGTGTGGTGTTATTTGTGTATCTCTTACGAAAACTCTCTTGTACACTTCGCGCACCAGTCTGACAGTGTGAGTTTAGTTTTACACCGGGACACCAGAAAAGGGCTTCACATACTGTACACATATAGGGGGCGAATCGAACCCGGGCCTTCGGTGTGATGAGTGTACGCTTTAACCACTAGTTCACCCAGTCTAATACCCGTTGGATACCCGATTCTATCAAGGAGATGATAGTGCACGATGGTGTCTGAAAATGTCAAACATTGACTTATTCAGTCAAGTGAATACATCGATTTGATTGATTAGTTGTCTGCTCCACCTACCAAGCGTTTGTCGATTGTCACCTTTCATATTCATTAATGAATAGGGATTTGGGTCACATATTTCATTTGTTATAATGACGTGGTTCCAAGAAACTATTCAAAGACGACAAAACTGATTGGGTCATCGTGATTGGAGTCATGGTGTCAGAGTGCCCGGTCCTAATAATCAGTTACTGGCTTGCCAAGTCCATAGCGGACTGTTTCATTTTCGAATGTAGATTAGCGCGACGGGAATGATCCCGAAGAAGAAGAGTTCGGCCTTAAAACTGAAACTTGGCACCCAGAATAGGTGTTCTACGCTCGTCCAATTAGTTACGTTTATTACACGAGCATTGCCGTAATTTAGCTAGTCGCGGCATAAAACACAACTCAGTCCAAAAACTGAATCCCTGCGTATTTAGAATTGGCAGCATTGTCCGTGGAGACCAGCCTACATGAAACAACTAATCGGATCCAGAATTCAACAACAAAACCAAAATGCTTGTGTGCCGGCCTGAAGATTTATGTTTGTCAGCTCCAGACACAGGCCTATACACAATGCAAAATACAACAAGAACAAACCACCTTATCTCACCTCGCACAGAAATGTCGTTTTCTGATTGGCTAAGCACTCTATTATTTTTAGTGTACCCCTTTTACAAGCGAGGTACATTGCAATGCAATGTACCCCGCCGCTAATGCCGCTGCCGATGTTTTGCGAATGTTCAAAGGGAGATAACTGTCAATCTGCTTTTCTTGTGTCGTCTGCAAAATCTAGCGATGGTTACGAAGATTTTGCCTCGCATTCCAATAAATAAATTTTGACAAAACGTTCAAATGTAGTCCCTGTGAATGTTAAAAGGGGGATTTACACCTTGGGAATTACACAATACAATACCTGCGGGAAAAAACCCAGCAAGATGGAAGATACGAATCGTTTGATTCATCACAATCAGGTTGGTTGAAGTGTACAATCCGATCCCCGAGCTTCAAATAGTTCAGAATAACATTAAAGTGTTCGGTAAGATAAATGCGCTGTTCACTGGTCACTTGGAGTCCATGGGTTGATGTACTCTTGATGATTGTTTATGTTCCCCTCTCCCTTTCGGGCTCATGGAACAGAAGCAACAATTGAGGTACATCTACCTATGTCCACCTCATGACCAAAGAACAATTTGTAATTTACCTTTGGGGCGGTGGGTAATGCGTCCGCTCGTCACGCTGAACACCTGGGTTTGATTCTCCATTTCTGGTGTCTTCCAGTGATTTGCTGGCTTGGCGTAAAACCTTGCTCATCCATAGCGCAGGAGGTCAAGCTTACCCTTTTCCAGGGCGCCGGGTGCTATCATTGATCACTGATGAGTTCATGTCACTTTCCACCACGGCATCCATACCAGGGATATCGGTTTGAATCGATAATCGTCACTTGTCATTTATTTGGCGTTAACATTTTACACTGGACACCAAAATACAGGCACTGTACATAAACTCCACAAACATATTTACACGTTGATGAAACATATTTACACGTTGATAATATGTTTACTGATATGCCAAATTAGGTGAGGTGACAGGTGTCAACAGTTAACATCCGCGTCAACGGCTCTTTCGAGGTGACGTTTTAATTGCCCCCTTTAGCTATCGCATTACCGGAAGTCTTGTTCTTGACGTGAAAGTGTTAAATAGTCACAATAATAAGGTGTGTAGGAGTGAAGTCGTTATCGTTGATCGGTGGTGTAGTTTTGAAAATCAATGAAATTAGAAAATGAAATATAAAACTTTATGGAGGACATCTTCTTGCTTACTGCAGAGAGCGACGTTTTAATGTAGGTTCTTACGCTGTTATCAAGCTAAAAGTGAATATGGTAACTCTTATATAGGTGAAACCTCCCGATATCAGCATAAAAGAACATAAAACCTCGACGACCAAAGCAGAGAGCAAAATCCGTCCTCTGAACCAGGTTTGTCAAATTCGACATTAAATCCACTAAGAAATCAGGACATCTGAAAACTTTGTAAACCATCCAAATTCGTCGCCACAAACCTTAATCAACAGAGACCACTGATACTACATACAATCGGCCTATGAAGAACTGATTGAGCCATAGACTATCAAAGCATCCTCTGGGTTTGCTCTGACAACTTAATTATCCTTGTTTATTGGCTACATCACCAGTCCTGTTTGTTGTTCTTAGTCGCCAACTAACCTCCCCTACCAGTTACAGGTTGTCATCTACATCGAAACCCAGTTCTTTACAAACCAACAACAACAACAACAACAACAACAACAACAACAACAACAACAACACACAAAAAAAAAAAAGAAAAAAAAAGAAAAGAAGAAATTTCCATTCAAAAAGTGGTATGTTTCATTTTTGACACCCCAGCTTCCTTTCGGAATACCCATGTTTACATATAGAGGTGAATGAATTATGCCACATAATGTAAGTTCATATCTCAATGTGTCTTTCCAACAGACTTGATAAATTGTGTGAAATCAATATGCATAGAGATACATATTTCATATATTATGGCAATATGCGTAAAGATCCGAGATGGAATCGATCTTGTAAGATCGATGTCAATCACTTGACTGTCTGATCGATGTCAATCACTAGACCGTCTGATCATGACTCGAATATTTACAGACCCCTCTTATATAGCTGAATGCTGTACACTGTTGAACCTCAAAATGATGCACAGTTGAGAAACACACCTACATACATTAAACAGATTTACAGTGGAAGCTGTCTAAACCGGCACTCGTCAGGACCGAAGAAATAATCCACTTTAGATAACATGCCGAATTGTAGAGCTGAAGATAAATGTACAAGCCACGGACGAGACTGAGATTTTACGCCGATGTTGACAACTTGGACAAATGCCGGTTTTGGCAGCTTCCTCTGTATATCATAATGTCAGCAGCAGAATGTCCGTTCTGAATATGGAATGGAATAAATGTGAACGCTGTCGGTTCAAACCATGTTTCAATCAGTCGTAACCCTGGCATAAATCTGCAAGAATCGCATCTTCAACATATACTATCAGTGGTATCAGTGCTATTACACACACGGGTGATGTTGCCTATCTTCAAGGTGACATGCCTACCTTTGTAGCGCTGGGTTGAGTCGCCCTATTATCTGATGCTATCAATCACGCTTGAAGTATGCAATAGTTGGTTTCATTGAAATCTGTCGAGCCGTGATCGAGTGGACAACATACATGAAGCAAGTTGACGTTGTGAGGACAAAGAGGGATTCTGACACTTCTTCTTCGCCATTTGTCTACACACGCACAATTTTAAAACATATTAAATGAAATATTTTTTTCGAAATATGCGTGTTTGTTGATTCATGTGTTGTTATATTTGATTTAAGAAAGTTCGAGTTTTGACATACTTGTGTTTCGAAAGATCGAGGTGAACGGTGTTGGTGTACACTAAATCGCAACATGTTTTTGCTTGAGACAATTTTAACGTTAACGACAATTTGAGATAATGACTTTCGATCTAACGAAGTGATATGTGTAGGAATAACTAAGTTAAATAGCATCAGCTGTCAGACACACCTGACGTGTTCGATTTAAGTAGTGTACTATAGTTTGTTGTCCACACATGTTTGAATTGATACGACAACACGTTCTTATTACATAACTCTTTGCATTCAGTTTAAGAGAAGTTCGCATGTACTGTGTGAGTTAATAGTTAACGTCACATCGGCATTATTGAAGCCATATCGTGACGAGTCGCATGTAATGCAATGAAGTCGCATGAAATGCAATATAAACGTAATTCTGTTTTTTCAAGTTCTTAAACAAAAGGCCTAAACATGAACGCTTTCTTTCATAAGCTTGCACTTTTTGATATTTTGGCATCACAACAGCTACACATTTTAAACTGAGTTTATTTGCCTTCAACGTTTGTAATTGTCATTGTAATTTTGTATTTGTCACACTTTATATCGTCAGTATTGTCCTTGTAGATGATATTTTGCACCCAGTTCACGTGTACGTCACTATCTATCATTATTGATAATACTATTGTAGCATTGTTAGTTAGCATCATCGGTATAAGTATGTTTTATGCGTGTTTGTCAATACCGTCATGATGGCATAAGTAAATATGTTTTAACCACAACTGACCTATCTGTTCAACAACTATTTTTGACTCTAGACTGTCTTTGCTAAAGAGCTTGGCGTGTGCTGACCAAGACTCGACTATTTACAGATCGCGCAATATAGCTCTAATTTTCCAATGCGCGACGTTAACCAACCAAAAAACAAACAAACCTTCATTCGACCATCTGTATATTTACGATCCATTATATATTGATTGAAAATGCATAGCTATGTGCAGTGTTAATTTACAATCAGTCACATGGTAGAGGTGTTAAGCAACAGAAACGGTAACGACAATCGATAATGAGACCATACGCACCATACCAATCGGTCCCGTGTCAGTCCAAACTCTCAGCAATGACAAGTTGTTTTGTCCTACCAGTAGAATTAAAACTCGTATTTCCCTAATTAAGACATTAGCTACTGGCAGGATAGTATTTTTACGCGAAAACATTCTTGTTATTTAAAACGAACTGGGAGTTCTTTCAATGAGGCAATTTTTGCTCTCTTGTCATTGATTTTGATGATGGAACTTTGGTCAAAAGCTTGGTGCTAGTTCCATTTCCTGTCAGTTCAGTAATCACTGTAGGTGACGTTTTCAAGCAGGGGTTGTCAATTTCAGCACGTGATTGTCAGACACAGCTACTTTTTAGCTAATGCGCCGTATTTTCGTATTTTCTCTGTAAGGCGCTCAATTAAACCATTCCTTGAATGTACCTGAAAAACTGAGTTAAATGGCAAAGAGCTGAAAAATGTTTCATGTTTACCTTGGCTGGTTAAACGTTCCTCTTAAGAGTCCTTCATGCAAATAAAGTAAACTTTTTCACATTAAACAAACTTGTGACCTTGGTGATGCTGCACTATGTTGAGTTGTGGAGATCTTAATACTTCAGAGATCTTACTATAATGCATTTAACAGAGGACGAAGATGTTAAAATGAGTGCCTTGGGGAAAACTTCATCACACCAGAGAACTGATCAACTCGCCAACTGCTTGGCGGACGAAGCCAGTGCAACATTACGCGACATAAGTATTGGTTCAAGTACACTAGGGTTGGATACTGTCTGTTTAGACTGATGTCATTATGCTCCTGTTCGAAAGGTACTTAGGAGTGATACTGGAACAAATTATGAGTCATGAATTTCCACTTCATTCCGGTTCATTGAAATGAACAAAAGCGGAAAAAATAAGAATATGTCAACATTATTTTACATGAGTGTATTTAAAAATGCACGATCATAAGCGTTTCGCTGGAAATTGTGTTTGAGAATGTATGTTTTTGTTTATTTCTCACAAGTCATATGCAGTAAACTGGGGTTATGACGTACTCAAAGGGACCACGAGTGAGTGAGTGAGTGAGTGGATGGGTAAAATCCATTCAACAGAATCTGAACGATGTAAGGACAGTGGAGTATGCAGCCTTTTACTATGGCTGGCTAATTTCCATAATTTTACCTGCCTGACTAAGAAAGGTATTCACACTGGATTTGTCGCCCTAATTCCAAACGTTATCATGAAGAAATACGACCACCTGAGGAACCATGACAGAACTATTTTCCTTATCTAACACAGCACCATCAAATGGCCAGTTCAGCTTCGTTTCATTTTGCGTCCATCAAGCATGTGTCTTTAATTCATTCGATATGTTGAGGGGCGTTTGTGATAGCCTAACGGTTTAAGCGTTGAGTCGTCACGCCGAAGATCCGAGTTTCCATGTTTGTGGACAATGTGTGATACCTATTTCTGGTGTCCCCTTGCGGTGATATTTCTGGAGTAATGCTAAAAGCAGAGGAAAACTAAATTCAACCTTACAGTCCATATGATTTCATGGGTCAGTTCTTGGAGCCATTTGCGGTGTAGAAACAAAGGGGTATTTCTAGATATTTCTGAAACCAGAGGCTACTCAATAGGACTGCTCAATAAGCCGACTCAAGCCAAGTTCTTGCAGCCATTTCTGGTGTCCAACCGCCACGATATTTCAGGATTTTGCGAAAAGCAGAATAAACTTCACTGAGTCTTACAGTTCTTAGAGTTCTCTGGTGTTTCCCTTCCTTATTTTGCTGGAATATTGCTAAAAGGGGAGTAAAATTCATTGTTACAGTGAACATGGTTTCATAGGCCAGTTCCTTAGAGCCAAGTGTTGATACAATACAATATATGTAAAAAGAAAACGCGCATGACCAACACGCGGGCATAACAAACTCGCAGCGTAAACACCATGCACATTCACTGTACGTTTCCATTATATACTCTTAAAAAAGTAGGGGAACTGCACATTCAATGTACGATTGTCGGAATTGGGAGATACATCGGATTGAATCAATGTTGATACAATAATAATGCATCACAACATGGACTGGTGTATGACATGAAAATTTCAAATTTACAATTTTCACTTAGTAGTGTGTGATGTGACCCTGAAAACCCTGACTGTGCACAGATACAAGAAAATTATAGGAAAATATGACCTACAGTGATTTATCGACCTGCCTGAAAAACGTCAAGATTCATAATGACACCCAGTGCACGTGTAGGAGGCTCCCACATGTGCACGTGCATCCCATGCATTGTGTTTGCGTATGGTGATAACGTGAAATGATGCTGCATACACAAGATGAATGCCATTGTAACGTTCCTCAATGGGTTTTCTTTCAGGTTCTCCTACTTTTTTAAGAGTATATTTGATCGTATGTGTATGACATTTTACCTATGCAATGAGCTACATAACTAGAATGTTATATCATAGTAGTGTTGGTGTCGTCCGCCATGAACTCTGCTGTACACATGTTACAGCCTAGCTATGGTGCTTATTGGGAATTCCTGGGTACAAGCGAGAGAGCATGGATACAAGGTGACATGACGGACTAAACCGTATGTGAATGAATATAGCTTTAGTCTTCATAGAGTCAAATTGACAAGTAGTTTAAACATACGAGAACGCATATCTTAACCAATGTACACCGGTTAAATCGAATATCTTAGTGTGTGCATAACATTTGATGTAATATAATAGTTTAAGCTTCTAATCGTTGGAGCGAACTATGTTACAAACACACGCTTTACCTTCATATGTAATAAGTCGACATCATAAACTGATAAAGCATGAACAAAGATAATAACGCTTGAATTGACAAATACACGCGAAAAATATATTTCAGTTAATCTATAAAACATTAAGTATATTCCTAGATATACATATGACATAAGACATGTGCACGTTTAGACAACAGGCGAAGAAGTAGTGTCAGAGATGTAAGGCATTGCCTTCCCAACGTCCATTGGCTTCGTGGGTGATGTCCTATCACAGCTAGAGAGATTTCAGTGAAACCGTTACAATAAGTGAGTGAGTGAGTTTAGTTTTACGCCGCGTTTAGCAATATTCAAGCAGTATCACCAGAAAATGGGCTTTACACACTGTACCCATATGGGGAATCGAACCCGGGTCTTCGGCGTGACGAGCGAACGCTTTAACCATCAGGCTACCCCATCGATCCCGTTACAATAAGCCCTTCGAAGGTAGGCATGTTGCCTTGAAGATAGACAACATCTCGCGAGTATGTAATGGTACTGATACCACAATATAGTAATGTCAGTGATGCGACCTGCTAGGGTTCAGTTCGCTGATTATAGTGGGTAATGTTGGCAGGTTTAAAATAGTTCTTGATAACCTTGCTACTGTTACCATCACTACAGTATTACCATGGCAAATGTCGCTATTACTGAAGCTGTTACTGAAGCTACAGATACTTTATCAAGGCTAAGATAGGTTTGGATGATGTTACCACTGCTATTGTTATAAGATACTGTTGCTACCGTTGCTATAGATAACAGTCTGTTACCGTTGCTATAGATAATAATGTCACCACTATTACCGTACCCTATGGCTAGATTACCAACGTCATTAGTGACGGAGGCAAGATTACCCAAAGTTATATTATCCGTGGCAACGTTTGTAGTATCTACAGTATTAACGTCTGGACAACCTGCAGCTGCTGCAGACCACTGTTACGACTGGTTCACTGCTGGTTCTCTGAGAAAAGGATTTGGGACATTTCCATTGACTGACGTCTCTATCACAAGACATCAATGACAAGGCTCATTATGCATAGAGGGCATTTCGACAGAGTTACAGTCAGCAAGCAAAATAAAATGGAACAATATTTGTAACCATAGTGACGAAGACACCTTCTGATAACACAACTGGCAAAAGAAAAACACATTTGATGGTGGCAACAAATTACATAACGTTGCTTTTTTATCTTTGCTAGGAGGGTGGTATATCACAGTGACATTTCCACCCTATCAACGTTTTGACAACCTTAATTTCTTATCATATCCAGTGTGCAATGTGTACTTTTTTCCAGAGAGCAAACTGTTACTATTAATGAGGAGAAGTGTCATGAAACAGATAAATATTATCTCTCGTGATAGTATGTCTAAATACACATGATATCAGGAAAATAGTAGTCTTGAAACGCTTTGCCGAAAAATTGATATTGTCCAACCTTAACCCTCCTTACTTCATACGTTGGATACCTAACACTTATACTGTTCGTATCATGTTCACTGCGATCCTATGACATGGAACTTGGTATATGAATGAACCTTTATGTCCAATGTAGTAATTGTTATTAAAATAAAAAAGAATGTTGTTTTAGACGCTGGTATTGTGGACAATATGTTCACCTAAAACGACGCCGCTGACTTGCAACATCGAAGCTTGGTCAAATGTTTCGGCGTTTCAAAAGGTCGAAAAGACATATCATATGGTATTCTAATATATATATTTTAAAAAAAGGACTGTTGCTTGTTGTATTTACTAATGCTGGAAATGTTGCATTTGCTGACGAATCCAGAAAGAAAAAAACCGATCCCGAATCACGATCACTGGATACTGGCACCCCCGAAGGAGGCAACTCTGCAAACAAAATGTCTACACGACTGAACCAATATGCAGAATCTTTCGAGTGGTCAATCCCAGTAATGATTTTGGTGGAGGTACATCGAACAGTCTTGCTATATCATATTGACCATACTTTTGTTCCAATAACGAGTCCGTTAAGAATGGAACCATGGACTTAAGGAACACTATTTCTCGCTATGTCTACCACAAACTCCATTAATTTATATAACACTACTGACAAACTGGATGAAATGTTATTGACTTTTTGTGTGAGAACAACCCAATTACTTGATTTAACGACAAACTTGACGCACGGATATGTTCTGAATAAAACATTAATCCTCATTCCAACCACACAAGAACATAATGACGTGGTAAAGCAATCTGGAAGCCATGGTATGATTACAGATTGCTTCAAATATCAATAGATCCGGTGAATGCATGCATTTACAAATGCAGATATCATTGTTGAACACCAAAAATGAATTAAAAACGAAACATGAATCAGAGAACAAGAGTGTGCAAAGGTTGGTCCAGTTTGATGGGATGATCAGTTGATACAGAAAACATACGAATGGGATTAAATATTGTATTACAAAAGGCTGTTGGATATATTTGTCCCAGCTGAGAGACAAATAGTTTATCTGCACAGAACACTTCCATTATTGTACATCCATAATGGTCTTGACATCAAAGTTTAATGTAAGCGCATCGTTTACTTTTACAGCGAGAGAGTCAGAACAATGCAGTCGATGGTGTCGCACAGGATGCACAATGCGTGACACCGATGGATCACTGTGGTGCACAGGTTGATGTATATGAGGACAGTGATGGCATTTTATTGATGTACGCTGTCATTATCGGTGTCGAAACTCTAGACGATACTACTGAAGGAATTTATCCTAGTACACATAGGTGTAATAAATCTTGGCATTTCATAACCTGTTGTTGCGGCTTTGTCTTAAGGTTAATAATTGAATGGTAATGTTTATCAGGCGTATTATATCAATGAATTAGACAATGTATATATTTGCTAGACTTTATGGTGATACGACACGTTATATGACACGTTATAGGACACGTGACAGCCTTGAACTACAAACCTTCGCTGCTACAATATCAGTGGGGGTCTATTTCTGCTTTCGGTTCATGGATCTTCATCGAGAAACAAATTGTTTTGTAAACCAATCAAATGCCAGGAATCACATGCAATCCCACAGTGATCCACATAAAACCACATGCATGTCATGTAACAAGATGACAGTTGGTAATAATATCAAATAGACAAACAGTATACAACGCAGTATTTCTTGCAATCAAGGCACAAGCGTCAACGCACTCGAAATGGGTGGGAAAGAACGTCAATGTTTAACGTTGAAATTCTCAACCAGATAACTCAGTCAAAACCAGATCCCGCCCCTATCTGGAATATGTTTCACGGCAAATCTTGAATTTTTCAAAAAGAATATTTGTTTAGTTTCCGTTTTAAAACTATGTATTCAAATATGTACGGACAGAAACGTAGAGTCATTTGGTTTGTTTGTTTTGTGTCAGACAATCCAGTGACTGACATCATGAACATCGACCTACACAATCGGGTACAAATACGTCAGAGTGCCCGACCACCCGGCCCTATCAGCTGTAGGCATGAGTGATGAATTGTATTACCACTAGCCACTTTGAATTCTCCGTTCCATATTGATCGTCCAATACACATGAACCATTTAAGATAAAATATCTGCCATACATAAACTAAGGAAGCAATAGTAGATATCAATAACTGTAAAGGCATTAATTACATTAGGAAATCTATATTGCGCTGAACGTCCAAACAAATATCAATACATATTTAATAGCATTGTTGCATCATTCAAAATGTTGACATAAACAAATAATGTAATTCAAATTTAATTCATTAAATATTCTTCGCGCCGTAAACATATCTATATTTGTGAGCCATTAATCATCAACCTTTCAATTGCAGTGTAACGTGAACGGACATAAAAAGAGTTTGATGTGAATTTGCTCAGGGTTGAGATGGGCCCGCCAACTCTGGCGTTAATTGTAACCTTTGGAGATGGTGGTGATGTATCTACTTACACAGATGAAAACCATCATAAAAGGCAAAATACAAAATAAAAAATGTGACACGTCTCTCGGGCATCAGTGCGACACTTTCATTTGTGTGTACAACAACTTTTTATTGCCATTAAAAAAATAATTTTGACCGAGTCCACTCGAGCGGTGTCAGTTACTTACAGGTGACGGGCAGGCTATTGCGACAAATGGTGCTAAACTGGGAAACTGAGATAAACACAATGTCAGGCGACTTCTGGGTACTTCGTAGTTGGTGAATTATAGCAATGTGATGGTTTAACATTAGAGCTAATAGATTAACTTAGTGTTTACACCTATCTTCGGTAAATGTAATCATGTGTGCATTAGTTTTAGCAATGTTATAACGTTCACAATTTGACTACATTATACTTTTGCTAGAAACATAATCTTTTCCGTTTAACAAGTTATTCTCCCCTTAAAAATATTTTACTTTTACCTTTCTATCTTCTTATTACCTGTGCCACATTTATATGAAATGTCTTTTATAGTGTGCTTTAAGGTCTGATTTTAAAATCTACCACATAATCTCTCACAAGCCTAAACGGGTGACTCACTTTCATGTGTTTCAAAATATGTATATGTCTTGTAGGTTTCATGTATGATGCGAATGCAGTATATAATCTGTCTGTTTGTGCTAATTTTGTATTTGGGCCATATGACACCGTCACCTAACGACTATACGGCTGAGACTCAACTATGCTCAAATTGTAATGTCAGTCTCTCTAAGACTGGTGTGGACAGTATCTGAGGTTCAGAGGAAGTACCAAACATCGAGATAAACCTTGTTCCGTTTTGGGTAATAGCAAGATAGTCACAGCTGAACGTAAGGGAAACGGGAATTCGGGCTTTGTTACGCAGACTGGCATGCATTGTCTCATTGAACATTTTTGTCAGAGTAACCGTGGACACTATTACAGCTATAGCAGAGAGACAGTGGACAATACTACAGCTGTATCAGAGACACAGTAGACCCTATTACAGCCGTATCAGAGAGACAGTAGGCACTATTACAGCTGTACCAGAGAAGTAGTGGACACTATTACAGTAGTATCAGAGAGACCGTGGACACTATTACAACTGTATCAGAGAGACCATGGCACTATTACAACTGTATCACAGAGACCATGGCACTATACAGCTGTATCACAGAGACCGTGGACACTATTACATCTGTATCAGAGAGACAGTGGACACTATTACAGCTGTATCAGAGAAACCGTGGACACTATTACAGCTGTATCAGAGAAACCGTGGACACTATTACATCTGTGTCAAAGAGACAGTAGACACTATTACATCTGTATCAGAGACAGTGGACACTATTACAGCTGTATCAGAGACAATGGACACTATTACATCTGTATCAGAGACAGTGGACACTATCACAGTCCACCGTTCGTCAATGCCAACTTACAGAGCCAGTGTGGTGACTTATATTTGTGCCACTTTTCTACCCGTTGATATCAGCATAAGAGATTCACGAACTTCTGCATTAAACTGGGATACATTTAAACAACACCACATTCAATTTACCCATTTAAAGATTCAGCAGGTACCATATTGTACGATATTTTAAATATAACAAGACTTCCACAATAAATTCTGTCTTGCTTGATATAAATACTAAACGGCCATTACAGTTCATGTTCTCTTGGAACAACACATTCAGGAAAACCCAAACATTCATAACATACATTTTAAGTCGATGCATCAATAGTACGGAAATACAACATTTCTCTGCCGCTTGTAGTAAAAGTCGTGGGTGTTTTATGAAACTCTTACATATATTCATCAGTGTAATTTATCTTTCAGTCTGTGAAGGCAAACATCACGGTGTCCACAGCGAACAACAGTGACAGTCTTCCAGCACAGATATCCATTATATGAAATTTGTCTCCATAACACTGAAGGTTTGGCCAAATTGATTCAGGTTGAAAACAAGGGATTGCTTTCAAGCTGTTCCCCCCGAGCAAGTCTGTGAAGGTCAAGTGACCATTTAAGTCTCTTGACCAGGTCTTAATGAGCAATTGGTTCAAATGTTACCATGACCAAAGAAGGTACTACTACTACTACTACTACTACTACTACTACGTTTTCTTCTACTACTGCTACTACCACGTAAACTGCAATATGTATACGGCTACAAGTCGAATAGACGCCCCAAAGTCCTCAATACTAACATCTATCTCAGTGGCAGCGTCACCTCAAACCATAAAGGCAGAAACAACTTCCTCCTTATATCTATGAATAATATAGCATGCACGTATACGAGGGATTGAAAAAGCGAACACCAATAATTTTGATAACGATGAAAAATGTTGTTTTCAAAATTATCGACAACAAATATCCGATGAGTTAACATAGAGCCATTTCAGACGTCACATCTGATATATGTTGGCACAACTCTCTTGGACGGACTTATATTATATTCCTGCAACACTCCCCCTCCATCTTTGTCATAAATCAAGGAAGAATACCCATTGGGCTCGAGTGTTGTCATAAATATCTCGGAATTATTCCAACGTGGCCGAGACCTTCTAGTAGTCATTCCCATATTTGTGGATAAACATCAGTCAAAGAAAATACTACTTTCCTGTGCTCTAATCATCACGACGATCTCCACTAAAGACCTTCACCGAAAGCCATTAACTTGCAGGGTATTGACACATACTGAAAGCGCTGCCTCATCGGCGGATTTACTAGACTGATGACTTGTATTAAGTCGGCTAGGATGCTAGAAATCAAATTGTGGTAAACGAGTTTAAAGAAATTGAATTACATCTTTAAAGTTCTCAGCATGATGTCTCACAAAAGTGCACGTAAAACTGTTGCCCGTGGATATTGCAGTAAATCTTAGGATATTGTATCCAATGGTATGACAATTGAGTCTAGAAGGCAAATATGTCAGTCATGGATGGCTGGGAGGCCAAAATATTACATAACATACTTTTCAATAAATAAATTTCATCATTTACAATATATGTAGAGAGTAACTGTTTTTATTTTTGTTCAGCAAATCGAAATGTTTTCTTTCCAACATTGATGTATCCCTCCATAACCAAGGAATGAGTCTTGTTATACTGCACTGAAGGGCGTTTAGTTACATCTCGCTTAATGTCTGGTTTCATTTACACCGTTCTTGAACGTTATCTGTATCAGTAAGAAAGGAATGTGCTTGAACTCATCAGACGGCACTGACAACCTAATGTGAAATGTGTCGAAAAAATCATGTTAACTATTTAAACGCACGCTATATATCTTATATGATCACTTGTAGTGCTTTTGAGAATAGCAAGAAAAAATACGTTTGTCAACTTAACATTTCATTTTGCACCCTCATTGATCGTTGTCAGTATACAAGGTTCAGAAATAACAACGTGAGTGAGGTAGTCTGGGTTCCTTTACTATCATTCCGCTGATAAAACGGGTGGAGATATCAAATAATATTTCCATATATAACATGTATTCACCGCCTTCAACCAGTATCCATCTAACCTAGTCAAGGGGACCAAGCAAGAACCGCCCCCGACAGAATTAGCCTTCCTTATATTGGCAAGACCTCCTATAAAGTCAGCAGACTCCGAAAACACCAAGCAGGCATCGACACCATCTTTTCTGCCTCTTCAACCCTCAGGACGATCGTCCAAGCCAATGGCCGTAACCCACCCTCCAGCATGCAGCCCCCGAAAAGAGTGATTTACAAGATCAACTGTGAATGTGGGGATTCATATACAGGTGAACTTCCCGCCCCGCTGACACTCGCATAAAGAACATAAATCCTCTACAGCCAAGGCAGACAGCAAATCAGCCATCTCAGACCATCAACACAAATTCCCCACTCATCGAGTCAAGTTCGACCAATTCGAAGTCCTGTCAACCCAAAACCAGGGTTTCACAAAAAGGAAACTGTTGGAAGCCATCGAAATCCGCCGCTACAAATGATCAATAGAGACCAAGGACACTACATACCATCGGCCTATGAAGAACTAAGCAAACCATAGACTATCTAAGCAGTGTGTCTGTTTGTTTTTACTACTTAATCCCGTCATTTGCTTCATCACTAGTGCTCTTTGTTGTCTTAGTTCCCCACTTCCAATTATGTACCACTTGTTTACTCTATCACATGCTGTTGCTAAACATTCTTGTTATTGAAACCGTAGCGGGAGTTCTATTGATGAGACCATCTTTGCTCTCTTGTCATTGATCTTTATGATGTAACTTTGGTCAAAAGCTTGGTCCTAATTCTATTTCCTGTCAGTTCAGTAATCACTGTAGGTGACGTTCTCAAGCAGGGGCTGTCAATTTCAGCACGTGATTGGCAGGCAGAGCTACTTTTAGCTAATGCGCCGTAGTTTCGTATTTTCCCTGTAAGGCGCTCAATTAAACCATTCCTTGAATGTACCTGAAAAACTGAGTTAAATGGCAAAGAGCTGACAAATGTTTTCTTGTTTACCTTGGCTGGTTAAAAGTTTCTCTAAAGAGTCCCTCATGCAAATAAAGTACTAGCCTTTTTCACATTAACCAAACTTTTGACCTTAGTGATCCTGCAATATGTTGAGTTGTGGAGATCTTAATGCTTCAGAGATCTTACTATATTGCATTTAACAGAGACTGAAGTTGTTAAAGTGAGTGCCTTGGGGAAAACCTGGGGCAGCGTCTTCATCACACCAGGGAACTTATCAACACGCCAACTTCTTAGTTGCCGAAGCCAGTGCAACACATTACGCGAAACAAACGACAGGAGTATTGGCCCTAGAGTAAGTCCACTAGGGCTTGGCAACTGTCTGTTTTGACTTGGGTCATTATGCACCTATTCGTAAGGTCACTCTGCAGCAAATTATGAACATGAATTTCACTTCATTCCTCATCATTCAAGTAAAAAATCCCTCGTAAATATCCAACTCTGTTTTAAATGCGAAAATAAGCAAAAACAAATAAGAATAAATCAACATTATTGACACGAATGCATTTTTAAAAGCACGGTTATATGCGTTTTGTTTGAACGTGCTTCAGGATGTATGAATAAGGTATGTTGTTGTTTGATTTATTTCTAATT
Organism: Haliotis asinina; assembly: GCF_037392515.1. Lineage (NCBI taxonomy): Eukaryota > Metazoa > Mollusca > Gastropoda > Lepetellida > Haliotidae > Haliotis > Haliotis asinina. Next base: position 27,765,302 of record NC_090292.1, read on the forward strand.
ATACAGTAGTGAGTGAATGAGTTAATATTTAACGTGACATCGGCAATATTTCAGCCATATCGTGACGAGAACATATGTGACATTAAAACCGAATGCATGTAAATATATATCATTAAACCTGTCGAAGAAGACAGTAAAACAAACAGAATGTCACAATTAGAATTAAAACTAGCGTAGTTAAAACTGTTATAACTATTTGGACATTACAACATAAAAACAGGCTATAGTCTGCAGTAAACCATACTAAGAACCTTGGGGACTAAAGGTACCTTCGCTGACTGCATGGACCCTAACTGGATTTAAACCATCCATTCAGATACTGGCGATTGTAAAAACATTTTAGCCAAAATTAAAATAACAAGAATATAAAAACCTGGTACACTAAAGTTTACATCAACTGGTTTGGGCCTTATGTACCCCATACGGTTAACTAGGGTTTGGGCTCATGACGTACTCAAAGGGACCACTAGTGAGTGAGTGAGTTAGTAAAATTTACATCCATATAGCCATTTAGAATAATATGAACAAATCAGTGAGGTACACGGCTTTTTACATAATCTTATCAGACTGGCAAAATGTTGTCTTGAAGAAATACAACCCGTAAGAAATCAAAACAGAGCACTTTCCCGTATCTAATACACCTCCAGCAAACGGCCAATTCAATTCCGTTTCAATCTGCTTTCATCAAACATGTGTGTAACCTTCATGTGACATTTTGAGGGGTATTGGGATAACATAACGTTTCACGTATTAACTCATCCCGCTGAAGGCCCAGGTTTCCAACATGTGTTCTATGTATGATACCTACATCTAATGTCCAACACCTGGTATTTCTGGAGTATTGCTAACAGCACAGGAAAACTAAACTCACTGTTACAGTCAACACGGTTTCATTGGTCAAGTTCTTGGAGCTATTCCTGGTATCCAACCGCTGCGATATTTCGGAATTTTGCTCAAGGCGGTTTAAATTACAACCACTCTTTCAATGAACAGCGACAATTCTGGTGTCTCCGCCATGATATTTCTCCGCCATGATGTTTCAAGACAAATGGAGTAAAACTAAAATCATTCTTAAAATCAACATTTTTTCATAGACCAAGTTTTCAGAGTCCATAGAATATAAAAGAACACGCTCAAGACGAACGAGCGGGTATTGCAAAAAATTATAGGCGGTCACTGTACTTTCTTCACAACATCATATTTGAACGCATGTGTATGGCATCCACCCAACCTTTACCGATGGCATTGCGCTTTTTCAGTAGAATGTCTTACCAAAGTAGTTCAAATATATGAGAACGCACACCTTAACTAACTTAATCTTAGTGTGTGCCTAACATTTCATGTACCTTAATAGTTTAACTCGAATTAACTCGTTTCGTACAAAGAATGAATGTCAACGTTAGTGCATACAAATATACTGTTTTTGTCGACTTATGGATGTTTCAAGACAGATGTGTGTCAAAACTCGACAGTTTACATTGATAAATTGTGAACAAATATGACAACACTTGAATCAACAAACACACGCGAAAAAATATATTTCAGCTAATGTACAAACAATAAGTATATCCCTTGACATACGGTTAACATAAGAAATGTGCATGTTTAGACAACTGGCGAACAAGTAGCATCAGAGACCCAAGGCTTGGTCCTCACAACGTCCGTTGGCTTCGTACATGATGTCCACTGTATGATGGCCCGACAGATTTCAGTGAAACCGCTGTTACAAACTTCCACCATGACTGATAGCACCAAATAATAGGGTCTACCCTGCCAGAGCTGCAAGAGTAGGCATGTCGCACTGAAGATGGGCAACATCCGACGAGTATGTAATAGCACCGATACCTGTCAGTGATACGATTTGCTAGATGGTTTATGCAGGGATTACAAGGTATCGAAACGGCTGATATACTTTTGCTATTGGATAATGTTGCCAAGGCAAATTTCCCTGTGGATAATGTTGCCACTCTTGCTACTGGTGTGGATAATGTTGTCAACACTAATATCACTTTTCATGTTTCCATGCTGTTATTACTATAGATGATAGTGATAACAGTGACATCACTCTCACTGTTGGTAAAAGCATGCACAATGTTGGTATGGCTAATATCGCTCTTGATGATGTTGCTGTTGTCACTATTGCTACGGGTAATGTTGGCACGGCTAAAGTAGCTCTTGATAATCTTACTACTGTTACCATCACTATAGTATTGCCATGGCTAATGTCGCTATTGATGATGTTATCACTGTTATCACATGTACTGTCGCTGATGCTAACTTATCGCTTTGGCTAATGTTGCTTTGGATGACGTTACTACTGTTATCATATATACTGTCGCTAATGCTAATTTGTCGCTTTGGCTAACGTCGCTTTGGATGACGTTACCACTGTTATCATATATACTGTCGCTAATGCTAATTTGTTATCATTGCTACAGATAGTAATGCTACAAGTAATAAAATAATCTAGCAGCATTACCTATAGCAAACAGGGACGGGGGTAACATTATCCAAAGTCATTTTAACCGTGGCAACGTCAATAGTTTCAACAGTTAGCATTAACCACGGGGCAACCCCTCCCCAAGACCAAGGGTTACCACTGGTTCACTGCTAATGAGAAGGGGATTTGGGGCATTCCTATTGATTGACTCCTATTGATTCCTATTGATTCCTATGCATAAAGGGTACACAGCTACGGTCAGTAAACAAAACATAATATATGACTTATAACAAGGCAAACATCTCTATAAAAAATAAATAAATAAAAAAGAAATGTCTGGCAAAGTGTAAACCTATATTTGATGATGGTAAAAATTGACATAGCGGTTTTTTTCGCGTTTTTTCAGCTTTGCTTGGAAAGTAATGTTTCCCACGTTTCAGACCTTTCGCTTCAATCGTATCAATTGCTACTGTTCAATTTACATAGCATATCCAGTGTACAATGTTCTCATTTCTTTACCGGATTCCAAACTGTTACTACTTTTTAAGAGTGCTTCAACGGAACATATAAACATTTTCTCAAATGATAGTGTGTCTAAAAAGACACGTGATACCACCAAAATACTAGATATTTATAATGTTGGTTCTGAAACTCTTTACCATTAAACTGACATTATCCAAGCTTAACCCTCGTTACCTCATACGTCGGATGACTGACAGTATAATTATGTTTGTATACTGTTCCCTATATGATATAGAACACGCTATACGAATGGATCTTCGTGGTCAATACTATTGCTGGTATTGTTATTAAACACAAGAAGGTTATTAGTCTAGACGATTATACTGTGGACAACATCGTCTTAACGACGTCGCTAACTTGAAACATAGTAGTTTGGTGAAATGGTGCATCGATTCAAAGGGTAAACACGACAGACCGCATGCTATTTATATAAAAGAAACTGTTACATATTGTATCTACTAAGTTTAACGATGTTACATTTGCTGACAAATCCAGAAAGAAAAAGGTAGAAAACTGAATCTGAATCACGATCACTGGATACTGGCACAACTGAGGGAAACAACTCTGCAAACAAAATATCTAGAAAACTGAACCAATGCGCAAAATCTTTCGAGGGGCCAATCCCAGTAATGGTTTTGGTTGAGGTACATCGAACAGTCTTGCTATATTACGGTATTGATCATAAGTTTGTTCAAATTACGATTCAGTTAAGAATGGAACCGTGGGCTTAACGAACGCTATTTCTTAAACATCAATAGGTCAATAGGTACAGTGAAGACATGCATTTACAAAGGTAGATGCCATTGTTAAACACCACCAATGAATTCAATGATCATGGATCATGAACAACATGGAAAAAATGGACAAATGGAACGAACTAACATCTTGCTTAAGAGAATGTTTCAATTAATTGATACAGAAATCATACGAATGAAATAAAATAATTTATTACAAGACAGCGTGCGATATATTTGTCCCAGCTGAGAGACAAATAGTTTATGTGCACAGTACACTTCCATAACCGCATATTCATTATGGACTTGACATCAAAATTTTATGTGAATGCATAATTTGCCCTTACAGTGAGAGAATCAGAACAATGAAAGTCGGTGGTGTCGTAAAGAATGTAACAAGCGTGACGCCGATAAATCAGTGTGGTGCACAAGGTGATGCACATGAAGACATCATGCACATGACGTTTCGGTGATGTATGTTGTCATTATTGGTGTCCAAACTCAAGCACTGAAGGAATCCGTGTATAAAGGTGTAGGAAATCTTCCCATTTGATAGCTTGTGGTTGCGACTTTGTCTTACTGAAGTTGATAATTGAATGGTAATGTTTATTAGCCGTATAATATCTATATTATGTATTAGACTAAGCATTTGCTGGACTTTATACTGATAAGCGTTATTGGACATCTGGGAAGCTTAAAGTGCCATACTTCGCTGTGCAGAGTTGGGTTCCTCGTGAAATTGAATCGCGGTTTGTACGCTCGGCCAGATTGCACGAGCTTAGAGCTGCGGTGGTCGGAGTTCCCATACTTTAACAGAAACGTGGACCGTCCTAGTACAAAGGTCGCATTATGCAAGTGACCGTGTACCTCATTAGAAACATTTATGTATACAGCTTCAGAGTCGTCTATGTAAATGTGACGTTTATATCAGAATGCACATACCTCGATGCATGTTCTAATATACCGATGTCGCATTGTGTTTGTTCAGATTAAATCTTTCAATTGGTTTGTCCAAACAACACACAATGTGTACAGATACAAAAGAACAAGCAAAACACAATGCAAACAAATATTACATTTTCACAAACTAATTCAGATTATGCACTCATTAATGCCACATATATACAAATCAATACAAAATATGTAAACATACAACATATGAACAAACTGAAACGAAACATCTACAAAACAACACCCTACAAATCAATACAAGAGTATTTACAAAATATGTACAAATCTATTCGGAAGATGTACTGACCAATATAGAATATGTTCAATACAAATGATGTACTAATCAATACAAAATATGTACAAGACCACGATAGAAAATGTACAAAACAATACACAATATTTACAAAATTAACCCCCAAAACACTTCAAAATACACAATCGCTGGTCTAAAAAAATGCATCAAATCCCTCTCACGCTGAATCAAAAGCCAATTTGTAGACCGTAGTCTGAGGGTGGGCGTGTATTTTTTCGACTCATGAAACTTCATCGACTCACAAATTGGTTTGGAAACCAATCACTTGCCAGGAATCACTTGCAAGTACATAAGGATCCGCATAAAAGAACATGCCTGTCATGAGATGTAGCAATATGATAGTTGACAATTATATTGCTTAATAAGAAAAACAAATGTACGACGTGGAATTTCCTGGAACCAAAAGACAACTGTCAACATGCTTAAAATGGATGGGAAAGAACGCATATATTTCATTTGAAGAAAAATTTCCACCAATCGACTCATTCAAAACTAGAATCTCCCTGTGACTGGAATTGGTATTAATGCAAAGTTTGAAAATATGCATTCCAATATTTATGGGCAGATACATTAAGAGTTTTTGTTTTGCTTGTTGATTAAAAACACGATCAGACCTATTTCTCCCATATCACGGCAGTTTGTATATTATCGACTATGGCTGACAATCCGGCGGCTGACATCAATCTACGAAGTTTGAATACAGTTATGTGCATAAATCAAGTCAGTACACCTGACCACCCGTATGAACCCATGTTGTACTGACATGAAACTTAAATTAAAACTTAGATTGCTCCCTGGAACGCACGTTTCCGTTAAATATCATATTCTGTTGCATCTCTTGTGCAGTGGATAGAATATCCTACTGGAGCGTGGAATGTTTCGGGTTTGATACGAAAAAATATGGTACTAGTTGATCCCTGTCACAAGGCATAAATGGGTTAAACAATGACAGGTCGGCCCGCAGTGAGTATAATGTGTCTGAGTGGGGTATTCATGCTTAACTCGGGCATGATATACCTAGCGTTATAAATCCAGCATACATCTGGGCTAGTACAAGCAGCCACATATACACTCACATGCACGTCGTCATATGAGCGAAATATTTTTTTATCAAGTACGAGGTTAAACCCCATTTCAAACCCCCCCCCCCCCCCCCCCCAGGTATCACACTCAGCGTCCAGTGAAAACGAACTATTAAGAGTTAACACGTCAAGGATAAAATAAAGAAGAAAAAAAAAGAAAAAAAACACTAATTGCAAAAACACCGATTACACGACAAAATCTATATTGCGTTAAACTAATCAAAATATTAAAACATGTGTATATGCACTGTTGCATCAATCATTATATTGACATGTAATAGTACTACAATCCAGTTTTAGTCATAAAATGACCAGTGAAGGTCCCGGGGTAGAATAGGCCTTCAGCAACCCACGCTTGCCATAACATGCGACTATGCTTGACGTAAGAGGCGACTAACGGGATCGGGTGGTCAGACTCCCTGACGTGGTTGACACATGTCATCGGTTCCCAACTGCGCAGGTCGATGCTCATGTTGTTGATCAATGGAGTGCCTGGTCCAGACACGATTACTTACAGACCGCCGCCACGTGGTTGGAATATTTCCGAATGCGGCGTAAAACTAAACTCACTCACTCTGAGACTGGAATACATCATCTCCCTGTCAGTCTGTCTATTGCATTTGAGCCATATAACACCACCACCCAGCGGTAGCATGTCATCTATACTCACATTATATTGTCAAATTTTAGATTAGTGTACATATGTGGACAATATCTGAGGTTCAGAATGCAACACTGAGAAAGTACTCATAAGGTTCGTCTCTCCCTCCTGTTGCCCAAAGTGGGTTTTGTCAGTAAATTAGTCATGCTAAACATTTATTGGAAGATGGAAATTTAGGGGTGAGCCTTGCATCGTAAGGGGTAATGACTGAGAGCTGGACATAACTGAAATTCCTTAATTGTGAGGCAGACTGCCATGCCAACAGCACTGTCACATTACATCTGTAAACAGGATGCCTGGATAAGTGAAGGGTCATGCTTCCATCAGCAGGAGGCACTATGGTTACAGCTGTATCATGGATACAGTGCACAGTATACAATCTGTATCAGGGGGACAGTAGACACTTCTAGAGATGTACAATAGAGTCCTTGCTTCATTCGTGGCAACTGACAGTGCCAGTGTGATGATATTTATATTTGTGAAAACTCCCTCCCTTGCTGTTGATACGAACATAAAAGAGAATATAATATCAGCTAAAGCAGATGGTACAAGATCACCAACAGAAATACCCTACCCATGAAATCAAGTTTGACAAATTCGAAATCCAATCCACGAGGAATCAGTACTATAACACAAAATATAAAAAAGTATAAAAAATAAAAAAGCACGTAAAAAATAAACAACAAAAAATAGAAAAGAAGAAAAAGAAAAATACCTTTTGGAGCCGTGTACCTTTCATCAATCGTAGACCAAGAATACTACATATAATCGGCCTTTGAAGAATTAATCAAAGTACAGACTCTAACAAAGTGGTGTCCTCTGACTTTGCCATGGGGATTGCCTGTATAATCCAAGATTCTGTCAGCATCACATTTAATTTACGACTTTCCTGATTAAACAGGTAATAAAATGTGCAAAGTTATATAGTGAAACAAGAACCCCATAATAAATTCCCCTTTGCCTTTTGAATTCCAACATTAATAGCATAAATTTTACGGCGATGCAAAGATACAATATTTCATGGCTTCTCTGCAGCTTGTAGCAAACGTCATGGATGTTTTATTACAGTCTTTTGATATTCATCAGTGTAATTTGTCTTTCAGTCTTTGAAGGCAGACTATGAAATCAGTCTTCATAATGTGAGCAGCAACAGCAAAGGCTTGGCCAAATTGCCGAGGATAAAAACAAGGGATTACATTCTGGCTAATCTACCCAAGTATGTGGAAGGGTCAAGTGACCATTACAGTTTTCTTGACCAAGTCTTAAAGAGCAATTGGTTCAAATGTTGCCACGGGCAATGAATTATGGAATTATTCATACTGGCTTGAGCGCAGTCTGAACACTGCTACTACTACTACTACTGCTGCTGCTGCTGTTGCTGCCATCCCATTCACATTATTTATCACCATAGTACCGCAACTACTCCAGATTCTACAACGATAATCGTTACCAATACTACAGCCACCACAACTATCACTACTAGTTTGACCAGCACAACTTCTGCTACCACCATTACTTCTTCTGACACAGCCACCATCAGCGCTTCTACTACTACTACTACTACTACTACTACTACTACTACTACTGCTACTACTACTACTACTACTACTACTACGCACCAAGTGAGAAGAATGCAGTTACAAATGCCCCAAAGTCCTCAAACCCGACTTCTATCTCAGATACACCTTCACCTCACCCCATAATGATAATACACCTCCTCGTTCTATCTATGAATAATATACCCCATAAATATATGGCGGATTTAAAAAGCGAAAACAAATTATGTGACTAATAAGAATTTAATTTTTTTCGAAACCTAATATCTGACGAGTGAAAGGAAAGTTGTTTCGAATTCCACATCTTGTATCTGTTGGCATAACGTTCTTGGCCTGACTTAATTTATATTCCTGCAACACTTCCTCTCCTTTACCGACGATGCCGTCCATCTTTGTCACGAGCAAGGAAGAATGCCCATTGAGTGATCTCATAAATATCTCGGAATTATTCCAACGTGGCCGAGACCTTTTAGTAGTCATTGCCATATTTGCGGATAAACATCAGCCAAAGTTAATACTACTTTCCTGTGCACTATTCATCACGACGATCTCCACTAAAGACCTTCAACCGAATGCCATTTACTTGCATAGTACGGAAACATGCTGAAGAACCGGGCTCATCGGAGCGTTTACTGGAATGATGACTTGTATTAAGTCAGCGAAGACGTTGGAAATCAAATTGTGGTAAACGAGTCTAAAGGAATTGAATTACGTCTTTAAAGTTCTTAGTATGGTATCACACAGATGTTGAAAGCGTGCGTAAAACAGTTGGCCCGAAGATGGAAGACACTGCGTCCAATGGTATGACGACTGAATATAGACTCAATATTGATGGCTCGAAAGTATATATACAATTGTCCATCATTAAACTCAAATCAACTATGCAGCCTATCAAACAGAATTGATGCAAAGATGTATTGACTGAACATTCTTCCATCAGTTGAAACGTCTCCTTTCAAATATTGATTTATTCTAGCATAATCACCGTGTCAGTATTGTTTGATGCCGGGTTGACCAGTGTTGTTTGATGCTGGGTTGACCAGTGTTGTTTGATGCTGGGCTAACCAGTGTTGTTTGATGTTGGGTTGACCACTGTTGTTTGATGCTGGGTTGACCAGTGTTGTGTGATGCTGGGTTGACCAGTTTTTATTAGTATGATGCTTCAAATGGTAGAAGTGGCTTTGGGCATTGGTAGGTGCTGATTTGTGAACAATCGCAAGAGTGTTTGTGTGCTGGGATTAACATTGAGACATAATACAGGTTAATCTAGGATTAGTGGAAACATCCGTTCTTACCATGTGGATGGTTCGGTGGACATCAATCACTGGAATGCCGGCACGCAACATGAATATTGATGAAAATACTTATTTTCGAGTCTAGATTGAAGTGTGGAATAGCATGTGTATGGTTCTTCGCACCTCGGATGCATATATGATGACATGTGTCAGTGAAGTCAGCAATCCTGACCATCCATGCGAAAACAAAAAACAACACTTCTAACCTGAATCTTAGGGGCCAATGCATATCTGAAAGGACGTTTCCAATGTAACTGCGTGTGGGTATGCGTGCATGCCTTTATGGTATTCTGAATTTGTGTATTTCAGTAAGCATGGAATCATTCATCTACTCATAACACATTGTTTAACGCGACATGTCCAGCTGCAAACATTTTTTTTCTTTTTTTTTAATCAAATTATTTGTGTATGTCTCTGTCATCTTAATCTTCCGTGTATCGTTTTTCGATCTATCGTAAACAGATTTGTCTTCATATTCTGCACAAAAGGTTTAGTGAATGACCGATTAAGTGAGTTTAGTTTCATGCTGCTTTTATCTTTTTAGCTGCATTCCTGCAAAATAATAGCGGGGGACATCGGAAAGGGCTTGTACACGTTGTGCCCATGCCATTTAACCACCTGGGCCTTCAGCAACCCATGTCTGCTATAAAGTACGACTATGGTTGTCGTGAGTGGCGACTAACGAATCGGGTTTTCAGGCTGGCTGGCTTGGGTGACACATGTCATCGGTTCCCATTTGCACAGATCGATGCTCATGTTGTTGGTCACTGGATTGTCTGGGTCAGGCACGATTATTTTCAGACCGCTGCCATATAGCTGGGATATTGCTGAGTGCGGCTTAAAACTCAACTCACTCACTCACTCACTCACTTTAACCACCTGGCCACATCATCGCTCATCGAGTATACATCCAGGTGTGGTGGTGGCAAAAAAGAAAGAAATTAAATGTCCATAATTCACTTTCAATAATAAACTCAAACTAATAGAGAGGGTTGCTAACACAACCATCTTTGCTCTCTTGTCATTGATCTGTATGATGTAACTTTGGTCAAAAGCTTGGTCCCAATTCTATTTCCTGTCATTTCAGTAATCACTGTAGGTGACGTTCTCAGTTCCTGTCAATTTCAGTACGTGAAATTGGCAGGCAGAGGTTACATTTAGCTGATGTGCCGTATATTCGTGTTTTTCTTGCATGCCGCTCAACTGAACAATTCCTTCACTGCACACGAAAAAGCATGAGTTAAGTGGCAAAGAGCTGAAAAAACGTTTTCGTGTTTATCTTGGATGGTTAAACGTTCCCTAATACACACAAAACAAACTTGTTACTGTAGTGACCTTGCAATGTGTTCAGATGTGGAGATCTTAATGCTTCAGAGATTTTACTATATTGCACTTTAACAGAGGCTGAAGATGTTATAGTGGGTGCCTTTAGAAAACCCGGGGCAGTGTGTTCGTCACAAGAGCCTCGTTAACTTATTTTCCGAAATGTAACGAAAAACAAATGACAGGTGTTTTGGCGCAAGAGGGCAAATACTGCTTGAATACTGTCATTATCGACTGACATAATCACGTGCCTTCGAAAGGCACTTTGATGTCATACTTGCGAAAAATATTATCATGAATTTCCATTTCATTCCAGATCATTCAAATAAAAAGAAACTCGTAAATTACCAAGCCTGTTTAAGATGCGATAATAAGCAGAAAAAATAAGAATAAATTGCAGGCTGTTCAACTTGAGCTGAACTACTCTACATATGCATGGAATGCGAGGTCAAATGGCACAAACGGCTGGGCGAGTTAACTTCATATAAATAGGGGAGCAGAGAATGTTGTTATTTTTGCGTTCGTGAGAAACATGCATTTATCAACTTGTCGCGGAAAACAACTCTGAAATAAACAATCATTTCATGTTTTACTTGAATAGTTTTTACGGGCATCTAGTATAGCTATCTAGTTTGATTTACTAACTTTATGGCGTAAAGTGTGTTTATTCAGAATCCCGTTCACAGCTGTTGCAGCTGCTCGCAGCCTAAAAGCCAGAATTGGAAACATTAAACTATCTGTAGCTAACTGTTTAAAGAAATGTATGACACTGCTGAAGATTTCTCGACACTGAGATGTCAAACAGCGACCTTGTCTCGGCTGATCGGACATGCTGACAATCAGCTGACAAAGGCGCACCCCTTCACAATAATTGACCTAGCCAGTTGTCACACTGTGACACGATCTATTAGCATTCATTTGATCAGGTCAAGCTGAATAACTTGTACCATTATTTAACACGAATTCATTTTCAAAGCACGGCCATACGCGTTTTGTTGGGACACGTGTTTGAGAATGCACAAATAAGATATGCTTTTGTTTATTTCTCACAGGTTATATGGAGCAAAGTGGGGTTATGACGTACGCAAAGGGACCAAGAGTGAGTGAGTGAGTGAGTGAGTGAGTGAGTAAGTGAGCAGATAAATTCAATTTCATTTAGCACAATCTGGGCGTTGGATGAGCCAAACGGTGAAAGTGTTGACTCGTGACGCCGCACATACAGACGCTGACTCGTGACGCTGCACATACAGGCGTTGACTCGTGACGCCGCACATACAAACGTTGACCCGTCACGGCGCACATACAGGCGTTGACTCGTGACGCCGCACATACAGGCGTTGTCTCGTCACGCCGCACACACAGGCGTTGACTCGTCACGCCGCACACACAGGCGTTGACTCGTAACGCCTCACGTACAGGCGTTGACTCGTGACGCTGCACATACAGGCGTTGACTCGTGACGCCGCACATACAAACGTTGACTCGTCACGCCGCACATACAGGCGTTGACTCGTCACGCCGCACACACAGGCGTTGACTCGTCACGCCGCACACACAGGCGTTGACTCGTAACGCCTCACGTACAGGCGTTGACTCGTAACGCCTCACGTACAGGCGTTGTCTCGTCACGCCGCACATACAAACGTTGACTCGTCACGCCGCACACATAGGCGTTGACTCGTCACGCCGCACACACAGGCGTTGACTCGTCACGCCGCACACACAGGCGTTGACTCGTAACGCCTCACGTACAGGCGTTGACTCGTAACGCCTCACGTACAGGCGTTGACTCGTAACGCCTCACGTACAGGCGTTGTCTCGTCACGCCGCACATACAAACGTTGACTCGTCACGCCGCACATACAGGCGTTGACTCGTCACGCCGCACACACAGGCGTTGACTCGTCACGCCGCACACACAGGCGTTGACTCGTAACGCCTCACGTACAGGCGTTGACTCGTGACGCCTCACGTACAGGCGTTGACTCGTGACGCCGCACGTACAAACGTTGACTCGTCACGCCGCACATACAGGCGTTAACTCGTGACGCCGCACATACAGGCGTTGACTCGTGACGCCGCACATACAGGCGTTGACTCGTGACGCCGCACATACAGGCGTTGACTCGTGACGCCGCACATACAGGCGTTGACTCGTGACGCCGCACATACAGGCGTTGACTCGTGACGCCGCACATACAAACGTTGACCCGTCACGCCGCACATACAGGCGTTGACTCGTGACGCCGCACATACAGGCGTTGACCCGTCACGCCTCATGTACAGGCGCTGACTCGTCACGCCGCACACATAGGCGTTGACTCGTCACGCCTAACGTACAGGCGTTGACTCGTCACGCCGCACATACAGGCGTTGACTCGTCACGTTGAAGACCCTGTGTTCTATGTGTGATACCCATTTCTGGTGTCCACGCATAGTGATATTTCCGGAGCATTGCTAAAAGCTGACGGAAACTAAACTCACTTTTACAGTCAACATGGTTTCACTGACCTAGTTCTTGGAGTAACTTCCGGTGTCTTACCTCGTGATTTTGCTGGAATATTGCTATAAGTGGAATAAAAGTCAACTTATTCATACAATCAACATGCTTCCATAGGCCAGGTTCTCAGAGCCAAGAGTTCATACAACACAATACGTGTATAAAGAACAAGCTCAAGCGCAGGTACAACAAAGTCGCGTTGTGCCATACTTATTCACTGTACTTTTCCCCGACATTATATTTGAATGTGTGTGTATGACATTCACATTCAGGTTTTACCGATGGCAATGAGCTATATAAGTAAAATGTGTTATCAGATTTTAACTAATGTAAACAGACTACATCGAACACCTTTGTGTGTGAATAATGTTTAATGTAGTTTAAAAGTTTATACAGAGTTCTAATCGTTTGGTAGAACTATGTTGACTCGAATTATCGTTCGTTGTTTCGTACAAAGAACGTGTCTCAATGGTTTTTTTTTACACACTGTTTATCTCGATTTATGGATGTTTCAAATCAAATGTATGTCATAACTCGACAATTTAAGTTGATAAGCTACGAACAACACTTGAACCAACAAACGCATGCGAACACATCACTTTCAGTTAATCATAATACATTAAGTTTATCCCTAGATAAACTAGATTTCTTATAACATAAGAAATGTGCAGGTTTAGACAACTAGCAAAGAACTAGTGTCAGAGACCCAAGGCTTAAGTCTCCTCTCTCACAACGTCCATGGCTTCGTGTATGTTGTCCACACCAGGACGACTCGACAGATTTCAGTGAAACTGCTGTTACACGCTCCCAGCGTGACTGATCGCATCATATAATAGGGCGACTCTAACCACAGCTGCAAAGGTAGGCATGTCGCCTTGAAGATAGGTAACATCGCGAGCGTGTGTAATAAAACTGCTACCACAGATAGTATATGTTGGAGATGCGATTCTTGCAGCTTTATGCCAGGGTTACGACTGATTGAAACATGGTTTGAACCGACAACGTTCACATTTATTCCATTCTATATTCACCCCGGATATTCTGTTGTTGACATTATGACATTATGATATTATCTATTTATTGTATGTAGGTTTGTTTCACAAATGTTTATCATTTTGAGGTTGAAAGGTGTACAGTATTCAGCTTTATAAGAGCGGTCTGTAAATATTCGAGTCATGACGAGACAGTCAGGTGATTGACATGGATCTAACAATGATGACTTTCATACACACTCCATCTCGCAGGTAGGCATGTCGCCTATAGATAGGTAACGTCCGGCAAGTATGTAATAGCACCGATATTACAATACTGTACATGCCAGTATTGCTATTTGCTAGAGTTTTATGAGGGCGTTACAATGTGCATCAACGGCTGATGCAATTGGATAATATTGCCAAATATTGCCAATATCGCTATGGATAATGTTGCCAATGTTACCATTGGTGTGGATTACATTGTCACGGCTAATATCGCTTTTCATGATGCCACCATGCTGTTCTTGCTATAGATAATGGTGATCCTTCTGACATCACACCCCATAATGTTGTCAACGTTGGTAATAGCATATACAATGTTGGTACGGCTAAAGGATGTTGGAGCTGTTACTGTTGTTGTAGATAATGTTGCCACGGTTAATATCGGTTTTGATGATGTTACCACTGTTATTGCTGACATAGATACTGTAGCCACTGCTAATCTGTTACCATTGCCAGAGACAATAATTCTACCTCTAATGCCGAAATCAACAACAAGAACATTACCTGCAGCAATAGTGACGGAGGCAACTTGTACCCAAAGTGATATAATATCCGTGGCGACTTAACATTAATTGTATCAATTGTGTTAGGGTTAAAAATTGTCGTGTGAGGTGTGAGAAATACCCTAAGAACCGGCAAAATATAACATTGAAGAGTTTGTAATTTTCAATATTGTATTGAGCAAAACAAAGGCAAAAATATATAGATTCACAAGCGAGGTTTCATATACAATGAGTCAATTCTAAAATTGGGTCTAATGGGTCACAAAATGTAATGTCAGCTCACCGAAGTCTTGATATGAGAGTGAGAATCAGTTATGCAGAATGTAACACAGCGAGCGGTCAGGCAGCGATTGTGTAGATCAAGCGTTGATGGAGGCAGTAAGATATATACTCTAGTTGTCTGTGTGTATTTCCGTGTATTTCGTGTCGACAACACGACAACTAGCCTTTTCATATTTTTACGAGTTTGTAGTTTCTGTATATATTGTTAATTAAGTAATGATTAATATTGGGTCACAACGTTTAGTGTTTTGAATAATAATTAAGATGGGTCACAAAATGTAATGTCAGCTCACCGAAGTCTTGATATGAGAGTGAGAATCAGTTATGCAGAATGTAACACAGCGAGCGGTCAGGCAGCGATTGTGTAGATCAAGCGTTGATGGAGGCAGTAAGATATATACTCTAGTTGTCTGTGTGTATTTCCGTGTATTTCGTGTCGACAACACGACAACTAGCCTTTTCATATTTTTACGAGTTTGTAGTTTCTGTATATATTGTTAATTAAGTAATGATTAATATTGGGTCACAACGTTTAGTGTTTTGAATAATAATTAAGATGGGTCACATTTCTTTTAATAGATGGTCAGCATTTTTAGGATTCTGGCAGCAGGCTTTGCGGAAATTATCTGCCCTTGGCTTTCTATTTGCTGACTTCTAGAGCTCTCCACGTTAGTGGCGACGGTTGTATGTGCTCGAAGTTTCGGGAAATGACCTAATATATACATACACACACACACACACATACACACACACACACACACACACACACACATATATATATATATATATATATTGACCCATTGCCTTAGATTTTGTCTCACTTGTATTGTATTTGAAATCGGTATTGTGAAATTGTGACTTGTGACTTTGTATAACTTGCTGTCTTTGCTAAATAACACAACATTTGAATGTTTTAGACTTGTCTTTGTTCTATTTTGCTGGTTCACATGGGATTTCTTATACCCTTAACAGTAACAATATACATTCAGTAATTTCCTGAAAGTTCGAGCACATACGACCATCGCCACTAATGTGGAAAGCTCTTGAACAGTTTCCCGGAAGTGACACAATAATCAAACATAAAGGTAAAGGGGAGGTTACCCTAAAGCATTTCCAGAAAGCCTGCTGCCAAAATATTAAAAGTGCTGGACAAAAATGCTGATACGAAATATGACCCATAATATTATTATCATTCAAAACACTAAGAGTTGTGACCCAAAGATGATTATTACTTAATTAATAATACAATTTACAAAAAATACACTTTCGTAACAACTGTTAGCATCAGTTGCAACTTCTGGGTACCCTCTCCCAAGGAGCTGCTACCACTGTTTCACTGCTGATGAGAAGGGGATTTGGAGCATTCTTAATGATTGACGTCACTATCCCAAACAATCAAAGACTAGACGTTAGAGGGTACTTTTGGCACAGTTACTGTCAGCAAAAAAAAATTAGATTGAAATGTCATGACGAAGTCACCTTCTCATGTTCGATGGAGATAAAACTGACATTTATATTGTTGTCTTGAGTGTGGTATTGGCCACGTATATCACAGTGACGTGTTGGACCTTACGTTTTGATAACGTTGTTTACTTATCATATCCAGTGGACTGTGCACTTTTCTTTGTCAGACAGCAAACTGTTACTGTTTATTAAGAGAGTTTTAATGGATCATATTGACGTTATCTCTCACAATAGTATGTCAAAAATAACACATGATACATACAAAGTATAGCAGATACTGATAATGTTGGTCCTGAAACGCTTTGCTAGGAAATTAATATTGTCCAAGCTTAACCCTCCTTACATTTTACGTCAGATACCTAACACTGTATGGTCGTGTAATGTGTCATATGTTTGATATAGTACGAAATGATATAGACCTCGCCACATGAATGAATCGTTGTGGCCCATGTAGTAATTGTTATTAAAGGCAAGAAGGATATTAGTCCAGAAGATCATAATTACTATTGCGGTCAGTATGTTCACCAATAACGATGCCGCTGACTTGCAACGTCGTAGTTTCGTCAAGTGGTGCATCGGTTCAAACGATCGGAGAGACGCACCGTTTGGTACTTTAATATATAAGGACTGATACATATTGCATTTCCCAATCCTGAAGATGTTGCATTTGTTGACAAATCCAGAGAGAAAAAGGTAGAAAACCGAACAAGAATCACGATCACTGGATACTGGCACAGGTGCGGGACACATCTCTGCAAACAAAATGTCGACACCACTGAACCTATACGCTAAATCATTCGAGTGGCCAATCCCAGTAATGGTTTTGATGGAGGAACATCGAACAGTCTTGCTATATTGCGGTATGGATCAATATTGACAGACTGTGTGAATAGTTATTGATTTGATCAAACTACAAACATGACACGAATATGTTCTGAATAAAACAAAAAAATTAGTCCTCATTTCAACCAAACAAGAGCATAATGTCCTGGTAAAACAATGTGGAAGTCATAGTTTGTTTACCGATTGCTTATTGCATTAATAGGTCCGGTGAACAAGTGCGTTTACAATTGCAGATATCATTGTTAAACACCAAAAAAAAACGAATTAAAAACGAAACACGAATCTCGCAACAACAGTGTGCAAAGGGAGCGAACTGATGTATCGCTTCATAGGATCACCAGCTGATACAGAAATCATACAAAAGGAAGTAAATATTATAGCCAGGGATATATTTGTCTCGGCTGACAGACAAATAGATTTTCTGCACAGAACGCCTCCAATATTGTACATCCATAATTGACTTGACATCAAAGTTTAATGTAACTGAATTATTCGCCTTTACTGTGAGAGACCAGCGGAATGCAAGTCGATGGTGTTGTAAAGAATGTATCAGGCTTGACGCCCATGGATCACTGCGGTCCACAGGGCAATGTACATGAGGACCGTGATGGCGTTTTATTGATGCACGTTGTCATTATCGGTGTCAAAACTCTAGACGATCGCAATGAAGGAATTTATCCTGGTACAAAGGTGTTGTAAATGCTGACATTTGATAAGCTGTAGCTGCTACATTGTCTCACTATGGTTAATAAATGAATGGTAATGTTTACTAGCTGCATGAACGCGATGTATTGGACAATGTATCCATTTGCTGGAATCTATATAACTAAGCGTTATGAGACTCCTGGGAACCATAAACTACGAGACTTCAGTGCTACAATACAAGCATAAAATCTGCACAACAAAATACACAATTTGAATAAAACAACACACTATATGTAGACAAAAAACAACATATTACATCGCTCTGTGAAAGAATGCTGTACAATTCACCTCCAGTCCGTCATCAGCCAGGTTGGACACAGTGGTTTGAGAGTACGGTTGGTTTGGGGGAATTTTTCGGTTCATGAAACTTCATCGAGTCACAAATGGTTATGTAAACCAATCACATGCCAGGAATCACTTGCAATTACAGAATTGTCCTCATAAAACAACATGCCTGTCATGAGATGTAGTATTATGATAGTCGCTCAAACAGAAAAACAACATACAACGTCGAATTCCTCAGAACGAAAACACAACTGGAAACACGCTTGAAATGGATGTCAAAGAACGCCAATGTTTAATGTCAAGCATTAATGTCCATAAAATAACTCAGTCACAGCTAGTATCTGCCTGCATCTGGACTAGGGTTGTACTTCAAATCTTGAAATTTTCAAAGGGAATATTTATTTGGTTTCCATTTTAAAACCATGTATTCAAATATTTACTGGCAGAAACATAATGTGTGTTGTTTTTTTTTTTTTTTGGTTTGTTTGTTCAATGCCACGCACAGAAACATTATGATGCAAAATGATGGTGGTATGTAAACATACGCATCTGGACCTGACAATCCAGTGACTGACATCATGAACTTCGATTTACACCGAGTACGGTGATGTGCATCAACCACGTCAGTGAACGTGACCATCCGACTCTGTTTGTCGCAAGCATGACTGCAGAAATGTATTGCAGTGAATTATTTTCACAGGACCTTAGTTTGTTCAGCTAAAGCATGTGTATTTTTATTCAATGTTAAATTTAGCGTCCAATGCAAATGAACCATTCAAGATAAGACACTTGCCCTTGACAAAAGTATAGTAAATAGTACTAATTGTAAAGACATCTGTTAAATGAGGAAACGCGATGAACATCAATGCATATTTGTACCCACTGTTGCATCATTCATATAGTTCACATATAAAAGTAATAAAATTCAGATTGTCTTCTGTAAACATATCTACATCTATGAGCCATTAACCATCGACTTTTGAAATGAAGAAGAACGTGAACCAAAGTTAAAAATGTCAGTGTGATGTTAATGCGCTCAGTGTTGAGATGGACCCTTCAACTCTGATGTTAATTGTAGCCTGTGGAGATAGTGGTGTTATATGTACATACTTAGACGAAGATCATCACATAAACACCCTGGAGCTGTGTCACTATGGCGACGGATGGGACTAAACACAGATAAATACACTGCAAGACGACTTCAAGGTACTTCATGTTTGGTGCATTTTGGCAGTATGATGCTTTAAAATTAGATCCAGTAGATTAGATTATGTACACATTTTTGACATTTTTCGTCACTGTAATCACGTGTGCAGTAATTTTAGCAAAGATGCTTAAAGTTATATTATGTCAGACTACGATATTGTTCATATTAGTTTTGCTTTAGATGTAATCTCTTTCGTTTAACAAATAATTCTTCCCTTTAAAATACATAATTTATACCGTGCTGTTCTCTTATTGTCTTTGTCATATTAATAGGAAATGCATTTATGGTGTATTTTAATGCTTGTTTCAAAAGTTCACCACCTAATCGCTCACAGCCCTAAACGTGTGACTTACTTTCAGTGTGTTTCATAATGTGTACATGTCTTGTATTGCTCATCTAAGATGAGAATGAAGTACACAATCTGTCTCTCTGCTGTTGTATTTGAGCCATATTATACCGTCACCCAACAATGAGTCAGCTATGCTCAAATTAATATATAATGTCAGTGTCTCGAAGACCGTGGTGGACAGTACTGGGGTTAAGAATGGAAGATTGAGACAGTTCTCTCAAAGCGTGTCTCTCTCTCCTTTAACCAAACATGAGACAGTTCTCACAAAGCGTGTCTCTCTCTCCTTTAACCAAACATGAGACAGTTCTCACAAAGCGTGTCTCTCTCCTTTAACCAAACATGAGACAGTTCTCATAAGGCGTGTCTCTCTCTCCTTTAACCAAACATGACACAGTTCTCACAAAGCGTGTCTCTCTCTCCTTTAACCAAACATGAGACAGTTCTCACAAAGCGTGTCTCTCTCTCCTTTAACCAAACATGAGACAGTTCTCACAAAGCGTGTCTCTCTCCTTTAACCAAACATGAGACAGTTCTCACAAAGCGTGTCTCTCTCCTTTAACCAAACATGAGACAGTTCTCACAAAGCGTGTCTCTCTCCTTTAACCAAACATGAGACAGTTCTCACAAAGCGTGTCTCTCTCTCCTTTAACCAAACATGAGACAGTTCTCACAAAGCGTGTCTCTCTCCTTTAACCAAACATGCGTTTTGTCAACGAAATGGTTATGCTGAACATTTATAAGAAGATGTTCCATACTTTGGGATAAACATTGCTTCGTTAAGGGCCATAGCGTAGTAATGACAGTCGGACAAAACTGAAACTGAAATTCCGGAACACTGTGAACACACTGTCACATTACACCCGTAAACGGGATGCCTGTATAAGGGAAGCATTACCGCAGGCACTATCGTTACAGCTGTATCAGAGACACAATAAACACTATCACAGCTGTATCAGAGAGACAGTAGACACTATCACAGCTGTATCAGAGAGACAGTGTGGTGACTTATATCTGCGAAACCTTCCGTTGATACCCGCACACGAGAACTTTTCGCATTTGACATTCTTCACATTTGTGCCTATATAATTCCAGAACCCGTCAACACCACATTCAATGTACCCTTTTGATAATTAAGTAGGTAACATATTGTACAATAGTTTAAAGGGAATTCCACAGCAATACATTCAGGAAAACTCAAACGTTAATAGCATAAATTCGATGCATCAATAGTATTCAAATTCAACATATCACGGCTTTTCAGCAGCTTGTAGTAAACGTCGTGGGTGTTTTATGAGACTCTTATATATATTCATCAGTGTAATTTATCTTTCAGTCTGTGAAGGCAAACATCACGGTGTCCACAGCGAACAACAGTGACAGTCTCCCAGCACAGATACTCATTATATGAAATCTGTCTTCATATTGTGACCAGCAATAGCGAAGGTTTGGCCAAATTGGCTGGAGATGAAAACAAGTGATTACTTTCTCGCTAATCTACCCAAGAGCAAGTCTGTGGAAGGGTCAAGTTACCATTACAGTTTCCTTGACCAAGTCCTAAAGTGAGTGAGTGAATGAGTTTATCTTTACGCCACACTCGGCAATATTCCAGCCATATGGAGGCTGTCTGTAAATAATGGAGTCTGGACCAGACAATCCAGTGATCAACAACATGGGTATCGATCTGCGCAAATGCGAACCGTTGACATGTGTCAACCAAGTCAGCGACACTGACCACCCAGTCCTGTTAGTCGCTTCATACCACAAACATAGCATCCTTTTAAGGCAAGCATGGGTTGCTGAAGGTCTATTCTACTCTTCATTTTCACGGGTCAAAGTCTTAAAGAGCAAATGGTTCAAATGTTGCCATGGGCAGAATCGTGGGATTATTCACGCTGGTTTGAGAGCATGCCAAACACGTGTGTGAGGGATATTCCTTGAAAGACTTGTGACAAAGCTGAGTGAATCTGTTTTCCGCAAAATTAATTGATTTCCTCAAGCTTGTATTAATAACTGTTGCTATTACAACTACGACCACCACCACCACTACTACTACTACTACTACTACTACTATTACTACTACTACTACTACTACTACTACTACTTACTAATACTACTATGTACACGGTGAGAAGGATGCAGTTACCAGTTCCAAATTGTCCTCTAAACTGCCTTCTGTGTCATCTGTACTATCACCTCAACCCATATTGATAATTTGATCTATCTCTGAATAATATCCCGCTTAATTCCATGGCGGATTTTGAAAGCGAAAACCAATAATGTGACTACTGTGGAATTCGGATTTTGCGAATCCTAATATCTGACGAGAGAAAGGAAGGTCGTTTCACATTCCACATCTGGTATCTATTGGCACCACACTTTTGGAATGACTTCTCTCACCATATGCCAACGCGGCCGTCCATCTTTGACACAAGCAAGGGACAATACCCGTTAAGTGTTCTTGTTACGAGAAAGGAAGAATACCCATTGAGTGTTCTCATAAATATCCCGGAATTATTCCGCGGCCTTTTAGTAGTCATTCCCATATTTGCGGATAAACATCGGCCAAAGATAATACTACTTTCCTGTGCACTAGTCATCTCGACGATCTCCACTAAAGACTTTTAACCGAATGCCATTAACTTGCAGGGTTTTGACATGTACTGAATGCACTGTTTCATCGGCAGGTTTACTGGACTGGTGGCTTGTATTGATTCGACTAAGACGCTGGAAATCAAATTGTGGCAAACGAGTTTACAGAAACTGAATCACGTCGTTAAAGTTCTAAGCATGGCGTCACACAGCTGTTAAAAATGTGCCTAAAACTATTGTCTGAGGACACTGAGGTGTCCAGTCGTATGACAATTGTGACTGGACGCAAAATATATTATTTCTGGATGGCTAGAAAACAATAATATAACATAAAATATTTCCAATAATTACATTTCATCATTTGTGCGGTTTTCCAATACAAAATATATTTCGATATTTTCGATTTTTGTTCATTGCATAGAATCGTTTTCTTTCCAACATTGACTTATTCCTCTATAGCCACTGAATGAGTCTTGTTATACTGCACTGAAAGTCGTCTAGTTATATCTCGCTTAACGTCTGGTTTCATTGCACGCCATTCTTGAACATGATCTGTATCAGTAAGAAAGGAATGTGCCTGAACTCATCAGACAGCACCGATAACCTAATATGAGATATCTGGAATATATCCGGGCGTGTGACCTTACCTTACATGTTAACTTACTTAAGTCCACGTTGTTTATCTTACATCATTTGTAATATTTTCGAGAATAACAAGAAAGAAATGCCTACGTCAACTTGAGATTTCATTTTAACCCTCCGTGATCGTTTTCAGTATACAAGGTTCAGAACTGACTGCCTATATAACAAGGTGACTGGGCTGCCTTGTCTACTGGTAACACGGATGGAGATATCCGATAATGTTTCCAAATGCTGTGTTGACGTAAGGAACATAACGTAGGGCTTCACTGTGCACAGCAAATGGTTACAAATCAGGTGTACCCCCACCACCGACACCCCCCACACACGCAAACACCTCACACACACACCTTCACAGGAACGTTCACCCTGACCTCGTGAAAGTCAAACAATTTTAATCCTGCCCTTTGCCACTCTATTGTTCCATCGTTGCTCAAAACACACGATAGAAATTATAACGTGCCAACTGAGGGATAAAGGAACCAGATGTGTTCTGTTCATGGCTCAATACTGTGGTGAAAACAATACATTTGCTGGAATACTGAGCCCGTGCTTGACATCAATCATCACCCCTTCATGGAAAAAACCGTCAGATACTAAGCCACCATTGAGCTACAGGTATTTTGTAGATTAAAAATCATTCAACGACTGTGCCAGTGTATCGGCTTTCAGTCTTGACATTTCGTATGCAGCTTTGTCTTCATGCTTCTCACAGAAGGGTATAATGAGTAACATCTCGGTGGGGTGCATCTGAAATGGGTTTCACACACTGTGCCAAAGTGGGGAATCAAACCCGGGTCTTGAGGAGCGAAAGCTTTAACTACCTCTGCAAGGGTGTAACGTGATCGGGTGGTCACACACCCGGAGCATATTATGATGGATGCCTAAACTGTTTGATTTTGCCCTTATATAGCAACTGTATAGATCTATGCTCATGTTACTCACCCAGATTCCTTTAACCAACACAGAAAAGACCCTGCAAGATGCGAGATTCGAACCGTTTGATTCACACAGGTTCTTGAGGTGTACGACCCGAAAACCCATGCTTCAAATAGTTCTAAATTAACATTGAGTCGTTCGATAAGACAAATACGATGTTCATTGGTCTCTCGGGGACCATGGGTTGATGTACCCGAGTGAACAGTAAAATCATCATGTGTTTATTTTGGATGGGCTGTGTGACATGGTGGATGGCTCCA
This sequence comes from Haliotis asinina, assembly GCF_037392515.1. Classification (NCBI taxonomy): domain Eukaryota; kingdom Metazoa; phylum Mollusca; class Gastropoda; order Lepetellida; family Haliotidae; genus Haliotis; species Haliotis asinina. Next base: position 27,790,000 of record NC_090292.1, read on the forward strand.
GCAGACAAGCATCACAAAATAGTTAGATTTGGATATACTGGATCACTGCATGTCACAGGCACAATCTGTCCTCCTTTTCGGAAGATCTGGAGATATCAGCAATTGTTCTAGCAAGATCGCAAAAAGAGAAAACTGAAGCCAGTGCTATGGCCTGACGAGCGAACACTAGGCCACGCTACCGTTCATAAATGTGCATGGCTTTTCGGAGGAGGCTGAGGTCATTGACATTGATGAGAATTAAGATGGTAAGCAGGACATCACGATGTGTATTTTAATTTACAGATTAACTTGAACATTTTCATTTATTTCTGACGATATATAACTAATTAATATGTTTGAAGAAGCAAAGCAAGGGTAAGGGCAACGAACATATTAAAATCATAAAACAAAGCGTTGTGACATATTTAATCAGGGAGGATATACAATCTAATAGCGTGTCCTATCAAATATCACATGTACTTGACTTTCATTCCCCGGGAACAATTAAATGAAAACGGAAAATTAAAAATATATTGGTATTGAAATTACGTCGCTTGTCTTTTAAGATAATCAATCCATGAGGTCAAGATTCTTGATCAATATTATCAATGTTCGATGCCACTGAATCAATGCCCAACATCACCAGAGTCGCTGCTGAAGATAAACAGCCACTAAAATCATTCAAAGCATCCACGGGAAGGAATCCGTGTGGAACAAAAATAACGTACATGAACGATCGCGATCCTGTGTTGTAAAAGCGAAGACGACATGTCGAGAACAGAGCCATCTGATCTTCACGTTTCTGGCAACCAAGCCAGTGCTCACCTTTGGGGGAAACAAGTAGGTCAGCTAGGAAGCTTAATAATTATTTTATGGCGAAATCTCGGGATTGAAACTGCGAGATATCCCGTGATTTCCCTGGTGGACCATACAGGACATATTCTGGTCACAGGTGGGACTTAGACCACTCCATCTACGACATCTGTTGACAATGCTACTCACGTGGCATGCCAAGAGAATGGTGTTGACCAAAGCCCAGTATTTCGAGGATATAAATCAAGTTACTGTGCTCATTTCATTCCGGTCACAAGCAACAATGTCTGAATATGTCATCATAACCTGAGTTGGCTCAGCGATATGCCGTTTCTATTAACAAGATTGGATTATTTGGATATAACACTGCACATATGATAGGCTTCCAGGTTTAAATATGTATATTGTGTTTAGGTGTAGGGAATGTACACGTGACCCGTTAGGGAAGTTAAAAATTTGGCGGAGTTGGTTGTTTACTTCTAATTGGGTGGAAAATAAAACTTGATGTGAGTTTGGGTTTACTTAAGGAAGTAGCATCGCCTGATTTCACATATGTTCTGTGAGTGAAGTTTTACGCCGCTTTTAGCAATATTCCAACATCATAACAACAAGGGACACCATGGGCTTCACTCTTTGTACTCATGTGGGAAATAGACCCCATACCTACAGCGTGGCAAGCAGATCCATTAACCACTAGGCCACGCCACTGTGCCATGACACTTGAAATGCATACGAATGGGTTTCGCAGACACATGTATCCAAGTGACCAATAGAACACCATCCATTTTGAATTTTATTGAAAATGCCATTCAGACGGGAGGTAAAACGACATGTCCCTAAGGATACATTACATATATATATTGCTGCTTTGTCTTTCCGTATTACGAAACAAAATACTAATGAATGTCACGTGACGGTAGCGTAAGAGTATTCCCCGTGAAAAACGTTTGAATGAAGTAATATTTTCCTAACTAGGAAAGGATCGTATATTTAAACGTTATTGTTGTTAAAAACACTGTGTCTGACTTTAAGTAACATTCACTAACCAAAGGCTGAATAAAAAAGTGACATGCTTCTCGGGAATCGGTGCTTCACATTTGTTTATGCGCGTAACATTTTTTTTTTATTGCCATTTGAAGAAAAAATAATTTTGACTTTGCCGCGTCCCCATCATCCATATGTCCACCATGAGTATCGGGAAGAACGACTATGACTGAATCCACAACTCAACACGTGGCTAAACCTTCCAAGATGTATTTCTGAGAGAAAGAAAAATAAAGTGTGTTCCTCCCTCGTCACTTTCTTCTATGAAATTTTTTTTTAAAAAAATGAAAAAATGTCCTACCGCCCTCGTGGCATTTGAAAAAAAAGTGTCTGAGAAATACTTATTTTTTAGGCAGCCTAGCAGAGACGTCAAGTAGCAGACACGGTAAAAGCATCAACAACGTAATCGATAATGACACAACTGCCTCGAACAGTCGGTCCCCTGTCAGCCCAAACCCTCAGCATTGACAAGTTGTTTTGTCCTACCAGTTAAATCCAAATTCTTATTTTCCTAATTAAGACTTCAGCTAAGGTCAGGATCGTAGTTTTACACGAAAACATCCTTGTTATTTACATCGAGTTCTTTTAAAGAGGTATTGTTTTGCTCTCTTGCCATTGATTATATGATGTAACTTGGGTCAAAAGCTTTATCCTACTTCTATTTCCTGTCAGTTCAGTAATCACTGTAGGTGACGTTCTCAAGCAGGGGCTGTCAATTTCAGCACGTGATAGGCAGGCAGTGCTACTTTGTAGCTGATGCGGCATATTCTCGTATTTTTTTCCTGTAAGCAGCACAATTAAACCATTCCTTGAATGTATATGAGATATTGAGTTCCAAAGATCGTGCATATTTTGTGTTATTATTAATTTCTTTTTGGGTTGACGAAGCCAACGAAACACATTACGCAAAAAAAAGACAGGTGTGTTGGTTCACGTATACTATATTCCTAATTATTAAAGTAGGAAGAAAACCGTAATTATCTAACTTTGTCTAAAATGAAAAAAAAGTGTTTGAAAAAACCATTAAATTATCGTCATTTGATAAGAATGTATTTACATATGCACAGTCATGCGCGTATTGTTGATATATGTTTTTGAGAATATATGCGTAAAGTTTGTGTGTGTTTATTTACAGGTTATCTATGGTAAACTTTGGCAATGACGTGCTCCAAGAGACCACCAGTTTTAATTAGGAATTAACGTAGTTCGTTTTACACATTTTAATATAATATATACGCTTTAGGACAGTTCGCTTTATTAATCAGTTCCTGGTAAGCGTGTTCATCAGAAAAGGAGTTTTGAATTTGGAATGTATCACATATTACTGAGTTCTTTTATCACGTAAATACTAAGTGAAGCTCTAGTTCACTAGCGTGAGTTTCTTCTGGTTAGCTTCAGATTGAGTGAGAGGAAGTTCTATCAAGATTCAGATCCATTTAGAGCCCATTTAGGTTAAAGGATACTGTATCACTTGTGGATCAACAAGACACGTAAGATTTCGTTACGATTTAATTCAAACTCATGAGGAACACGTTTGTGCTGTAAGGTCCCCCCAAACCACGAGAGTTCGACAAGGGGGATAACTCTCTTGCCTCGTTACACTGCCAAGTGCCAAGCAAACCTGCACTGGCGTAGAATAATCTGGCGGAGACAAAGGCAACCAAACTAACACACACTACAGGTGACAGACAATTCGTGTGTTAGTAATGGGTTACAATGCGTTATATTGGTTCAGACGTATGTCAACACTTACCTGAACTATGATGTGAATTAAACGAATATATTTAGCTGTGCATAACATTACAGCTTCACACTGACTTCTAATCGTTCAGTCGAACAATGTTAACTCGCATTATTGTTCTTTGTTTCGTACACAGAAGGTATCTCAGTGTCACTGCATACAAACACACTGGTTATCTCGACTTATAGACGTTTCAAAACCAATGTATGTCATAATTCCAAATTTTTTCGAACAAATATTAAAACACATGAATCAGCATTAACAGTCGAAAACATAAATTTCAGACAGTCTACCCTCAGACATCAAGAATAACACGAAATGCGCACAACTGGTGAAAAAGTAGCGTCAGAGATTTAAGTGAGTGAGTGAGTGAGTGAGTGAGTTTAGGTTTACGCCGCACTCAGCAATATTCCAGCTATATGGCGGCGGTCTGTAAATAATCGAGTCTGGACCAGACAATCCAGTGATCAACAACATGAGCATCGATCTGCGCAATTGGGAACCGATGACATGTGTCAACCATGTCAGCGAGCCTGACCACCCGATCCCGTTAGTCGCCTCTTACGACAAGCATAGTCGCCTTTTATGGCAAGAATGGGTTGCTGAAGGCCTATTCTACCCCGGGACCTTCACGGGTCGTCAGAGATTTAAGATATACGTATTACTGTGTTCAATGGCTTCGTTAATGATGTTCCATTTTTGTGATGCGATTTGTTTATTTTGATGCGGGGGATAACAAGGGGTTGAAACGGTTAATATACTGTTGCCACCGTTGCTATTGGTGTGGGTAGTAATGCCAAGGGTAATATCGTTTTAATTAATGTTACGATGTTGTTATTGCTAGAGGTAATGTATGTTGGTACGGCTGATATCCCACTTCATAATGTTCCCACTGTTGGTATTGTCATGTTTCATGTTGGTATGCCTAAAGTGGCTGTTGATAATTTTGCACTACATAATATTGATGCGGCAAAATCTCTCTTAATATTGATGTCACTGTTACCATTGCTATCGCTAATATATTACCATTGTTATAGATATTAATGCAATCACTAATACCGTAACGTGTCGCAGTAGTGATTGGGCAACATTATCCAAAGTGATATTATCCGTGGCAACGTTAGTAGTATAAAAAATCAGCGTTAACTTCTAAGCTACCCCACCCCAAGGAGCTGCTGCACACCAAGGCTACCCATGGTTCACTGCTGATAAGAAGAGGGTTTTGGGTATTCATACTGATTGACGTCACTATCCCAAGACATCAATGACTTTGCTCATTATACATAACGAGTCCCTCAAAAGGGGTTGAAGTATTGTAAAATTATTGTCCTCCTGAGAGAGTACGTAAGTCCCAACACATTCGATGTAAATACAAATCTACCGAGTTTTCAATCGTAGTATCCGTGTTATTTTAATTTCAGCTAGCATTTCTTACACTCACCAGTGGCTGAGGGGATGGTGTAAATCCAACTAGGGTCCATGCAGTTAGCAAAGGTACTGTAAGACCCCATGGTCCCTAATATGGGTGAGTGAGTGAGTTAATGTTTAACGTCACATCGGCAATATTGCAGCCATATCGTGGCAAGCACGAATAAAAATACGAATGAATTAATTGCACATACTTTGTAAAAACCTGTCAACGAAGGACAGTAAAACTAACTAGAATATCACAGTGTAAACTGTAAAACTAGCGATTAGACCCAAAACAATGTATCTATTGAGGACAATACTATATGAAAATGAGCTATAGGTTGCCAACAACTGAAGGTAGATCACCATACTAAGGACCTTGGTGACTTACAGTACATTTACATGGACATCCTGCATGGACCCTAGTTGGATTTACATCATCCCTTCAGCTGTTAGCAATTTAGACAAATCTAGTCATACAGTAAAACAACACTTATTCTACGATTAAAACCCGGAACACTTAAATTTACATCAAATATCTGGGGCTTAAGTCCCGTCTCAGGAGGACAATTATTTTACAGTACTTCAAACCGTTTTGAGGGTACAGCTACTAACAATTTAAGATACTAATTTAATCTTCCAATTATAACATATCTATCTATTTACAATTCATTTAACAAATCTAATTCCTTCAAAAAAGCAATAATTAAACGAGGACTAGTATTGTTAAAAAGATCCTTCATAGTTCGTGAATTAAAATACTGATCCCTTGTGATGGAATACTCAGCACGGTCAAGTAGGATATGCTTGACTGTGATTCTTTCATCACAATGGATGCAGAACGGAGGATCATCACCTTTCAAAAGGTATTCATGAGTATATATCTCGTATGTCCAATACGACATCGCCGCAAAATGACCTCTTCAAATCTGGACTGACAACCCAAGTGGGTATACCCAATATAAGGTTTTATTGCATGTAATTTATTTACACCCACTGGGGTGCTCTAGTATGGTGATCTACCTGCAGTTGTTGACGAGCTATAGCCGTGTTTAATATTGTATTGTCTGCTTTAATTTCTAGAATGGCTTATTTTTCCATGCTAGTTGTATATCCATATCTGTGATACACTAGCATTTTTACAGTCCATCGTGACAGGTTATATTCTTCATATTTTTCAAAATCATTTCTCATATACATTGTTTTTGTCACGATGTAGCTAATATATTGTCGATGTGACGTTAAACATTAAGTCACTCACTCAATTACTCATGGTTGGTATTTCTGTCACAATTACGATCAGCAAACCAACTAAAATTAAAATGATGTCAGTAACTTAGTAACTTCATAACAAAGCCATCTTCTCGTGTCAAATGTCTGGCCAAGTGTTTAACAGCAGAAAAAATGAACATATACATCAGAAGAACTCCATTACTAGATCAAACAACAAACCTGACACGAATATGTTCTGAATAAAACATTAATCCTCATTTCAACCAAACAAGAACTTAATGACCTGGTAATGCAATCTGGAAGTCATAGTTTGATTACACACTGCTTTAGACGCCAATGGATCGAAAAATATGTGCACTTACAATTGCATGTGTCAGTGTTAAGCACTACTAATGAATAAAAAACGAAACATGAACCACGCAAAAACAGTGTGCAAAGGGACCGAACTGAGATCTAGCTTCATAGGATCACCAGTTGGTACAGAATCAATAAGAATGGAAATACTTGTGTCAGTGTGGAATATATTTGTCCCGGTAGATAAATAGTTATCTGCAGAAAACACTTCCATTATTGTACATCCATAATGGACTTGACATCAAAGTTTAATGTAAGCGCATCGTTTACCCTTACAGTTAGAGAGTCAGAACAATGCAGTCGATGGTGTCGTAAAGAATGTATCAGGCTTGACGCAGATGGATCACTGCGGTGCACACGGCGATGTACACGAAGACCATGCCGGCGTTTTATTGATGTATGTTGTCATTATCGGTGTCGAAACTCTAAATGATAGCACCGAAGGAATTTATCCTAGTACACTATGGTGTAATAAATCTTGGCATTTGATAACCTGTGGTTCCGGCTTTGTCTTAGGGTTAATAATTGAATAGTAATGTTAACTAGCTGTGTAATATCTATTATTGGACAATGTATGCATTTGCTGAACTTTATACAACCAAGCGTTATTGGACACCTGGTAGTCTTAAACTACAAGACTACAATACATGAGTAGAATATGCACAGCATAATACACAATTTGTACAAAAGAACACACAATATGTAGGAAACAATATCAAACATGAAACCGCTCTGTGCAGTACAATTCATTTACTGTCATCAGCCAATTTGAAAACTGTGGTCTGAGACTGCGGTTGTTGTTTTTTCGGTTCATGAATCTTCATCGCGTTACAAATTGATATGTAATCCAATCCAGGAATCACTTGCAGTTCCAGAATTTTCCACATAAAACAACATGCCTGTCATGAGATTTAGCAAAATGATAAATCATAATTATATTACTCAAGAAGAAAAACAACATACCACGTCGAATTGTTTGGAACCAAAATACAACTCGCAACACACTTCAAATGTTTAACGTCAAGCAGAATTGTCCACAAAATAACTCAGTCAAAACTAGTATCACACTTTATGTGGAATAGCTGTTACTTCAAATCTTGAAATTTTCAAAGGGAATATTTGTTTTAGCATGATTACAGAAGTGTATTGCAGTGAATTGTTATCAAGGGACTCAAGATTGTTTACCTAAAACATACGTTTTTCATTCAATATTAAACTTAGCGTTCAAGATAAGACACATGCTCTGGTAAATGGTACTAATTGTAAAGACAAGAGGAAACAAAGCGAATATCATTTATATACCCATTTTGGATCATTCAGAGCTGACATATAAAAGTAATAAAATTCAAATTGTTTTCATTCAATATTCTTCGCGCCATAAATTTATCTACATTTATGAGCCATTAGTCATCGACCTTTGCTAAGTAGAACAACGTGAACCAAGGTTAAAAATGTCAATGTGATGATAATGTGCTCAGCGTTGAGATGGACCCTTCAACTCTGATGTTAATTAGATACAGTTTGAGGAGATGGTGGTATTGTATGTACATACTTAGACGAAGGTCATCACATAAACACCCTGGAGCTGTGTCAGTTACTCAGAGATGGCTGTCCGTCTATGGTGACAAATTGTACTAAATATAACGTGAGGCGACTTCATGGTTGTTCGGTGAATTATAGCAATGTGATCTTGTAACATATGATCTATTAGATTATGTGGGTAATAATTGCTGACATTGCTAATTTCACTCCAGCTTAGAAATGTAATCTTTTCTGTTTAACAAATCCTCCCCTTTAAGTTATCAAACTCCTACTGTGGTTTCATTTATACTCTTGTATTCATGTATTATGTATATTATGGAGTATTTTAAAGTTTGTTCTTAAAGTGCATCGCACAGTCACACTTATATTTTATCATAATGAGTATATGTCTTGCATTCTGCGTGTGAGATGAGACTGAAATGCATAGTCTGTCTGTCTGCCGGCTCTATTTGAGTCGTCACCCAATGCCTATTAGTCAACTAACTGTAATTTCAGACACGCCAAAATTGGTGTGAACTGTACTTGAGGTTCAGAATGCATGACTGAGACAATTCATAAGAGGTGTGTCTCTCCCTCATGCTAGCAGAAATAGGTTTGTCAGTCAGTTGGTCATACTGAATATACATCACAAGAAGTTCCAAATTTCGCGGGAAACCTTTTTCCTCATTATGGGCCATGGAATGACAATGGTGGCGTGAAGTCGTTATCGTTGACCGGTGGAATAGTCTTCAATATCAATGAATGGGAATATATGACATAAAACGTTATGGACGACAACTTCTTGTTCACTGACAAAAATGTGAATGTGAATGTGGTGACTCAGATGAAGGTGAAATCTCCCGACGATAAAAGAGCATGAAACTCGGAAGCCAAAGGGGACAGAAAATCATCTCTCTCAGATGACCAACAGAAATTCCTTAACGATGAAATCAATTTTTGTTTGTTTGTTTGTTTGTTTTTAAATTCGAAATCAAATCCACCAAGACCCAGTACTGTGCAGAACGAAAACATTTGGAGCCATCGAAATACATCCACTGTCACGAACCTTTGATCAACCTTATACCAAGGATTCTACAAACCATCGGCCTAGGAATAATTAATCAAAGTATAGTTTCTACCAAAGCGGTGTTGTCTTACTTAGCCAAGGGGGCAGAATCTCTCAGCATCACATATAATTTACCCCTTTTGATGTTAAACAGGAATCTCTCCCCCGTCACCCCTCCAAAAAAAAAAGAGAAAAAAAAAAGAAAAAAAATCTGGCTGTAAATACTAATTAGTCTGTTACATTTTACGTGCTTTAATACATTTCAGAAAAAACAAAACAAAACAACAACAACGATACATTTTAAGACGAAGAAGAATAGTCTAGGCTTCACGGCTTCTCTGCAGCTTGTAGTAAACGTCATAGTTCGAATATACATCAGTGTAATTTGTCTTTGTCTTTTTGACCTTATACCAAGGATTCTACAAACCATTGGCCTAGGAATAATTGTTCAAAGTATAGTTTCTACAAAAGCGGTGTTGTCTTACATGGCCAAGGGGGCAGAATCTCTCAGCATCACATATAATTTACCCCTTTTGATGTTAAACAGGTACTAAAGTGTGCACAGTTGTAAACGGAACAGGAATCTCTCCCCCCTCACCCCTCCAAAAAAAAGGAAAAAAATCTGGCTGTAAATACTAATTAGTCTGTTACATTTTACGTGCTTTAATACATTTCAGAAAAAAACAAAACAAAACAACAACGATACATTTTAAGACGAAGAAGAATAGTCTAGGCTTCACGGCTTCTCTGCAGCGTGTAGTAAACGTCATAGTTCGAATATACATCAGTGTAATTTGTCTTTGTCTTTTTGAGTGTGAAGCCAAGCATGGTGATGCCTACTTCGAACAACAGTGATAGTCTCACTCCACAGATACTCATTATATTATGAGAGCAGTAACAGCACAGGTTTGGTCAGATTGGTTCAGGAAGAAAACAAGGGATTACTTTTCAGCTAATGTACCCCAGAGCAAGTCTGTGGTAGGTTCAAGTGACCATTAGAGTTTCTTGACAAGGTCTTAAACCAATTGGTTCAAATGTTGCCACTGGCAAAGAATCGTGAAATTATTCACGCTGGTTTGAGCGCATTACGAACATGTGTGTGACGGATATTCCTTGAGAAGCTTGTGAAAAGCTGGGTGAATCTGTTTTCGGGAGAATGAATTGATTTCCTCAAGATTTTTTCATTTATTCCAGTTAGCATTATAAAATCCAGATTGGGCTGTTTTGTGTTCAATAGTGGATAATGTTGATGTCAAAGCTGCTGGAGCTGCTGCTGCTACTACTACTACTACTACTTCTACTACTACAGCTACTACAGCTACTACTACTACAGCTACTACTACTTCTATTACTCATCATCTTCTTCTACTACGACAGCTACTACTACTACTACTACTGTATCAACATGCTGCGAGGGCTGCCTCATCGGCTGTTTTACTGGACTGATAGCTTGTATGAAGTCGGCTAAGATGCTGGAAATCAAATTGTGGTAACTCAATTACGTCCTTAAGTTTCTTAGCATGGTGTCATCTAGATGTTGAAAATGTGCATAAAACTGTTGCCCAAGGCATTGCGGTAAAAACCAAAGATATTGTGCCCAGTGGTATAACGACTGGGACGCAACTAATATTAATTTGGGATGGCTGGGAAGTCAAAACACTAATACAACCTTTTTTCAATAGTTACATTTCGTCATCTGTCTGGTTTCCCAGTACAAAATATTTAGAGATTGACTGTTTTCGATTTTTTTCCCTAAATCGAAACGTTTTCTTTCCAACATTTATCCTTCGATAACCAACGGTAAGTCTTCTTATACCGCGCTGAAGGATGTGTTGTTATAGCTCTTTAACTTCAGACTTCATTGTACACCGTTCTTGAACATTACCAGTATCAGTACGAAAGTAATGTGCTTGAAGTTATCAGACTGCACTGACAACCTAATATGAAATGTATGGGAAACAAACACATGTCAACTAACTTAAAGCCCCGCTGTAGATCTTCCATGACCATTTGTAATGCTTTGGGGATAACAAGAAAAGAATGTGATTGTCAATTTGAGGTTTCATTTTACACGCTCCCTGATCGTTTTCAGTATTCAAGTGACTACCTATATAACAAAGTGAGTGGGGTAGTCTGGTTTCCTCTACTATGATTCTGCTGATATCACGGGTGGAGACATCAAGTAGTGTTTTCATATATTGTGTACACTTTAGGAACATATAATTATTTCTTCACTTGTCGCATTGTTTAAATACATAATATCAGAAATCGCGATACAGAAAACAGACAAGAAAATAAATCCACAAACGATGCGAACTAATGACACCGATGATTCCAACCAAAACACTTGGCATCAGTTTATACAAGATGCCACGGATAATGGCAATTACACACGCTTTATCTCAGGGACCCTGTCCTCAAATCTATCAGTTATAATTCAGCGCATTGCCGCTCTATTGTTCCATCGTCGTTCAATCATATCTTAATGTGCCAGTTGTGGGATAAGGGTTAGAGGAACCAGATGTGTCCTGATCAGCGGTTGAAAATGTGATAAAAATAGATTGTTGGAATATTGAACACGTGGTTGACCACAATCACCACATGATTTTAGAGAGAAAACCATCAGCTACTAAGCAACACGATGAAATTGCACACTGCGTTTTCAGCTATTTTGTAGATTTCAAATTATTTGAATATTTCCCGACTGTTCCAGTGTCATGCGATATTAATCCACCATTTATCGGTCTTCAGGTTGTAATATAGACTTCAGATTTGTCGTCATGTTTGATAGCAACAAACATATTATAACAATAAAAAAAGAGTCATAACGTATTTAATCGTGGAGGATATATAATCAAATAGCGGGTCCTATTAAATATCACATACATTTGCCTTTGATTCCCCAGGAACTATTAAATGAAATAAAGAAAATTGAAAATATATTGGTAATGAAGTTATGTTGCTTGTACTTTAAAGTTATCCATTAGACCAAATTTCTTGATCAATCTCAACAATGGCTGATGCCAACCTAATCCATTAGACCAAATGTCTTGATCAATCTCAAGAATGGCTGATGCCACCCTAATCCATTAGACCAAATGTCTTGATCAATCTCAACAATGGCTGATGCCAACCTAATCCATTAGACCAAATGTCTTGATCAATCTCAACAATGGCTGATGCCACCCTAATCCATTATACCAAATGTCTTGATCAATCTCAACAATGGCTGATGCCACCCTAATCCATTAGACCAAATGTCTTGATCAATCTCAACAATGGCTGATGGCACCATAGCCAGAATCGCTCCAGACGATGACCAGATTTTATGTGCTACTAAAATCATTCATAATGTGTGCTGAGAAAGCATCTTGAACAAAAATAACTTACAACGATCGCTGTCCTGTATTGTGAAAGTGATGAAGAGATGTCGAGAAAAGAACCAACTAGTCTTCACGTTTCTGATAACAAGGTCAGTGTTAGCTTTGGGTGAAAGTGTGGGCCAACCAAGTTTAATAATTATTTTTTTTTGCGAAATCTCGGGATTGAAGATGCGTGATACCTCGAGATTTCCCTGGTGGACCGTACAGGAGATACTCAGGTCACAGGTGGGGCATAAGCTACTTCATTCACGACACTTGAGGACATTGTTAGTAACATGGCTTGCCAAGAGGGTGGTGTTGACCAACGCCCTGTATTTCTAGGATCTAAATCAAGTTACTGTATTCATTTCATTCCAGTCACAAGCAACACTGTCAGAATGTGTCATTGGTACCTGATTTGGTTCAGTGATATGCCGTTTGTATAAATGATAAATCTCATCCAACTGTCTACTGATATGAATAATATCAACATGAGTTGATAACGTTACAAAAATTCGAGGATTGCCAAGGATATTATATCTATTATCAAAAACAATTCTTCATTAGTTTTCAATGAAAAATGCACATCTCTCAACACTGTACTACCATCAGCCTAGCACTGTAGCGGTCATAGTGTTTTGACGTCATCATGTTCGTGTAATCATAGCTTAGTTAATGCATTGTAGAAAATGATATGATATCAAGATGATATCTCCAAGAAGATGTGATATGATTTCATCACAGGCATATCTCCAGCGGAGCACAGTTTTTGACGATAGACAAGATATAACAATGCAAATGTCATAGGCGTTATGACGTAAAAATGTATACTATGATTAGGTGAAGCGAATGGACACACGGTATGTTAGGTAGATTTTAAAAAATGGTAGCTCGGGTTGATTACTTCTAAGGAGGTAGAGAATGAAACTCGAAGTGAGTTTGATTTTACCCTACTTTCAGGAATTTTCCAACATTATCACACAAGGGACACCAGCCATGGGCTACACACTTTGTACCCATGTGGGGACTAGAACCCATTCCTTCAACGTCACAAGCGGGTGGCTTAACCACTAGGCTCCGTCACCGTCCCATTAAACTTGGAGTGAGTGAGTTTAGGTTTACGCCGCACTCAACAATATTCCAGCTATTGGCGGAGGATTGTAAATAATCGAGTCTGGACCAGACAATCAAGTGATCAACAACATGAGCACCGATCTGCGCAATTGGGAACCGATGACATGTGTCAACCAAGTCAGCGAGTCTGACCACCCGTTAGTCGCCTCTTACGACAATCACAGTCGCCTTTTATGGCAAGCATGGGGTGTTGAAGGCCTATTCTACCCCGGGACCTTCACGAGTCTGAAACAAACACACACACACACACACACACACACACACACACACACACACACACACACACACACACACACACACACACACACACACACACACACACACACACACACACACACAAAAGGACACATACACACACACAAAAAACAAAACAAAACAAAAACAAAACAAAACAACAAAACAAAAACTATTGAATGAATTAGTATTTTCCGAGCTATTTTTACCTGAAAACGTTTGTTGCTATTTTAAAAGTGTTTTATTTAATGCTTAGCTGTGTGTGGTGTTAAGCAACATTCCCTCACCTAGTAGAGACGTCAAGTAACAGCAACGGCAACAACATCAGCAACGTAATCAATAATGACACAACTGCCTCGCACAGTCGTCCCCTGTCAACTCAAACCCTCAACAATGACAAGTTGTTTTGTCCTCCCAGTCAAATCCAAGTTTGTATTTTCCTAATTAAAACTTCAGCTACCGGCAGGATCGTATTTTTATACGCGAAATCATTCTTGTTATTTAAAACGAAGTGTGAGTTCTTTTAATGAGGCCATCTTTGCTGTCTTCTCATTGATTTTTATGATGTAACTTTGGTCAAATGTTTGGCGTTACTTCTATTTCCTGTTAATTCTGTAATCACTGTAGGTGACGTTCTCAAGCAGGAGTTGTCAATTTCAGCACGCGATTGGCAGGCAGTGCTACTTAGCTGATGCGGGATATTTTCGTATTTTCCCAGTAAGCCGCTCAATTAAACCATTCCCTGAATGTACATGAAAACCTGGGCTAAAATGGCAAAGAGCTGAAAAATGTTTTCGCGTTTAATTCGTGTTATTTATTTTATTTATTTTGGGGGATTGACGACGCCAATGCGACGTATTACGTAAAACAAAAAACAGGTGTGTTGGTTCAAGTATACTTCATTCTGAATTATTCAAGTATACACATGCACAAAAGTTAAGCGCCGCTATTTTACACAATCAAACCAATAATGTCAATGACAGGCATAGATCTCGTTATGTGAGTTACCATTGAGTATCCAAAGTAGCAGATCACACAAATAGTGGGCGGCGGTTAACTTTTGTGCATGTGTATAGAACGAAAACCGTAAATATTTACAAACGCACAGTCATATGTGTTGTGTTTGATCACCTTTTGAGAATACATGGATGAAATTTTCGTGTGTTTATTAACAGACCACCCACAATAAAATACAGTTATGGTGTACTCAAAGAGACCACTAGTTTTAGTTTGGTATTACCGTAGTTTTTTATACACATTTTACATATAATATACAGCAAATTTCTGGAGCAAATGTAAACATACAGTAAGTTATATATATTAGTTCCCGGTAGGCGTGTTCATTATGAAAGTAATTTTTAATTTCGAAGGTATCAGATGCAGTCCTGAGGCAGTTCTTTTTCCTCGTAAATGCTATGCGAAGCTGTAAAACCAATTGAGTGAGTGAATGAATGAGTTTCTTCTGGTTGGCTGCAGCGTAAGAGCACGTTCTATCAAGTCTAAAAGAGAGAAAGGCAACCAAGCCCATTCACACTACAGGCGACATGACAACTTATTTTGGAACCTCTGGCGGTCGTTTTCAAAGTACTGAGGAACCTACGTTTATAAACAAATCGCTTATGACGAACAGACGTGTATAACGAACTCGCCGAGCAGAATCATAATCATTCTCTGTGTTTTTCCCCAGCAGCATATTCTAATGTATATGCATCACATCAACACTCCGCTTAAACCTAGTGCAATGAGCAATATAAGTACAATGTGTTATATTACTTCAAACATATGTGTACACTTATCTACACTATAATGTGTATAAATTGAACACCATTTAATGTAAATGTAAAGTTCATACTGGCCTCTAATCGTTCAGCCGAACTATGTTAACTCGAATTATTGTCCGTTGCTTCATACAAAGAACATATCTCAATGTCAGTGCATACATACACACACGTCGATTTAATCGACTCATTGTGTATATCATAATACGAACTTTTCCGAACAAATAGTACATGAATCAGCAAAAATATTCGAAAACATATATTTCGGATAATTTACACAAACATTAAACATACCCTTAGACATTAAGAATAACACGAAATGTGCATGTTTAGACACCGGGTTAAGAAGTAGTCTCAGAGATCTAAGGCATTAATACTGCTTTGCTCTCGCAGCGTCACTGGGCTTCGTGTATGATGGCTCGACAAATTGCAATGAAACCAAATGTTACAACCGTCCATCATGATTGATCGCATCAGGTAATACGGCGACTCAAGCCTGTGTTATAAAGGTAGTCATGTCGCCTTGAAGATGGGTAACATCGCTCGTGCATGTAATAGCACTGATACCACGACATAGTGCACTTTGCAATGGTGATGCGATTTGTTTTATGCGGGGGATTACAAACGATTGAAACGGCCAATATACTTTTGCCTTTGTTGCTATTATGGGGGGATAATGTGGCCAAGGTTACTATCGTTTTGGATAATGTTGCCATGTTACTGTTATAGATAATGTTTATTCGGCTGACATTGTTCTGCAATATGTTGGTATTGGCATGTATCATGTTGGTACGGTTAAAATCGTCCTTGATAATGTTGCTACAGATAATATTGGTACGGCTAAGATATGTCTAGATAATGTTGCCACAGTTACTGATTCAATAGATAATATCGGTACCTCAGTCGCTGATATAATTGCCACAGCTAATATCATTTTATATAGTGCTATCAATGTTACTATTAACATAGGTACTGTTTCTACGGCTAATATGTTACCATTGCCATATATAGTAATGCTACCACTAATGCCGTAGTACTGACGGAGCAATAGTGACGGAGGCAACATTGTCCAAAGTGATATTATCCATGACAACTTTAATAGTATCCATAGTGTGCATTATCTTCCACTCAACTCTTCCCCAAGAAGCTGCTGCGCGCCAAGGCTACCCCTGGCTCACAGCTGATGAGAAGAGGGTTTGGGGCATTCCTGCTGACTGACGTCACTATCCCAAGATATCAATCACGATGCTAATTATGCATCGCGGGTATGTCTGTCAGTATTACAGTCAGTAAGCCAAATACAATTAAAATAATGTTGTAACTGAGTAACTTCATGATGAAGCCATCTTCTCGACGAAAATTGTCTGGCAAAATGTAAACCCACATTTAAATGTAGCAAAAGAATTACATTCACATTTTGGGATGGTAATCTTTCTGCGGATGAATATAACACTATTCAGAGACTGGGTGGTATATGTCTGTGTTTACGACAGAACACATGAGATGCCTCTCTTCCCACCCCCAAGGGATTGCTTTTGTAATTAGCTGCAGCCAGGTTCACGGCTGCTATGAAGAGAAATTTGGGCATTGATTGAAGTCAGTATCCAATTATATCAAGCACTGTGTTCATTATACTTAGCGGGCATTTATTACAATCAACCAACAAAATAGAAGAAAAGTAATGTTATAACTTAGTGATTCCATGACGAAACCACCTTCCCATATAACATGCCTTACAAAGTGTAAACCCATATGTGATGGTGACAAAACATAATATAAGGTTGTGGTCTTTTTCGTTTTACCTCTTTGCTTGGAGGATGGTATTTTCCAAATGGTGTTTTTTTTTTTTTGGGGGGGGGGGGGGGGGGGGTTTAGTTGTTGTTTTTTCCTCTTTGCTTGCAGGGTGGTATTTTCCAAACGTTGTGTTTTTTTTGGTTTCCCTCTTTGCTTGCAGGGTGATATTGTCCATGTATATCACAATAACATTTTCATCATATCAACGTTTTGACAACCTTGTAATTAACTTTTCATTTCCAGTATACAATATACACTTTTTTCTTTGCCAGAAACTTTTCTTTGCTAGACAGCAAAGTTTTACTAATAATCAAGAGAACTTTCGTGGAACATGAATAAATTATCTCGGATGATTACATATCTAAAATAACATATGATATCATAAAAAATAGTAGATATTGATAACGGTTCGGAGACGCTTAACCAGAAAACTGACATTGTCCAAGCTTAATTCTCCTTACTTCATACGTCGGATAACTGACACTGCTCCCAATGTTCGTATGATATAGAACTCGCTACATCACTGAATCTTTGTTGCCAGTGTAGCAACTGCTATTAAAGGCAAGAAGGATATTAATCTTAACGACCATATCACGGATAATATGTTCAGCAATAGCCAATGACTTGGTAGGTTCATTTTTTTACTTCTATAGTTTTTTGGGTATGACTTGGTAGTTTGTTTAAGTGGTGTGTCATTTCAAAGGGTCGGAAGAACAGGCCATATGGTATTCTGATATTTATTCTCTTAAAGAAAAGACTGTTATATATTATATTTACTAATCCTGAAGTTGTTACATTTGCTGACACGCCCAGAAAGAAAAAGGTAGAAAACTAATTTCTAACCACGATCACTGGATACTC
Organism: Haliotis asinina; assembly: GCF_037392515.1. Classification (NCBI taxonomy): domain Eukaryota; kingdom Metazoa; phylum Mollusca; class Gastropoda; order Lepetellida; family Haliotidae; genus Haliotis; species Haliotis asinina. The sequence goes on from NC_090292.1 coordinate 27,808,324, forward strand.
GCACTCCCGAGGGACGCAACTGTGCGAACAAAATATCGACACAAATGAACATATGTTCAAAAGTAGTCGAGTGGCCAATCCCAGTAATGGTTTTCCTGGGTGTACATCAAAAACTCTTGTCATTCATTCAAGAATGGAACATGAGCCTAATGGAAACCAGGTCTTTCTGAATGTTCCACAAAACCCATTCAATTAATATAACATACTGAAAGACTGAAATGTTATTGAATTGTGTGTCGGAACAATTCGATCTAACGACAAACTTGACGCCAATAAGTTCTGAATATAACATTAATTCACATTTCTACAAAGCAAGAACTTAATGACCTGGTAAAGCAATCTGGTAGCCATTGTATGATTACAGGTTGACTTAAACATCAATAGGTCCGGCGTACACATGCATTTACAATTGCAGATATGATTGTTCAACACCAATAATGAATAAAAAACGAAACATGAATCAAGCAACAACAGTGTGCAAAGGGAACGAACTAAGGTCTTGCTTCACAGGATCACCCATGGATACAGAAATCATACAAATGGAAGTAATATATTTCAGCGTGGGATACAAATGGTTTATTTGCACAGAACATTTCCATTTCGATATACCTATAATGGACTTGACATCAAAGTTTAATGTAAGCGCATTGTTTACCTTTAAAGTTAGAGAAGTCAGAGCGATGAAAGTTGATGGTGTCGTAAAGGATGTATCGTGCTCGGCACCGCTTTGGTGCACGGGGTGAAGCACATGGAAACATTGCTGGCGTTTTATTGATGTATGTTGTCATTATAGGTGTGGAAACTCTAAACGATAGCACTGAAGGAATTTATTCTTGATAAAGGTGTAGTACATCTTCCCATTAGATAGCTTGTGGTTGCGACCTTGTCTTACTGAGGTTAACAATTGAACATTATCAGACACCTCGGAAGCATAATCTACGGACTTCGTTGTGTTGCGTCTCATGGCAAACTGAATTGTGGGTTTGTATGCTCGGCCAAATTGAATGAGCATAGAGCTTTGATGTTCTGAGCTACCATACTGTAATATAAACGTACACCATCTTTGTGGTAAGAATGCGGCTATGTACCTTATTAGAATCATTATGTATGATGTATGAAACTTCACAGTCATGTATGTCTATGTGGCGTTCATATCAGAGAACAAACAACTAGATGCATGTTTTAATACACTGATGTCACATTGTGTGTGTTCAGATGAAATTTTCCATTGCAAAGTTTGTACAAACCAGTGCAAAAATATACAAAACAATACACAATCTGTACAAACATAAAATATATTCACACGAATGCAAAATATGTACATACAAAATACAATGTGTAGAAACAAATACAACATATTCACTAGCAAATTCAACACATGCACCAAGTAATACCACGTATGTACAAATGAGTACAAATTATGTCAGCCCCAACTTAGCACATGTACCAACTGACACAAAATATGTACAAAAGGACACCAAAAACGTTCCAACAAATACAAAAGTATGTGCAAAGCATTATAGAAATGACGTACTGTCCCAAAAATGGTACAAATCAATAAAAATGATATACAGAACAATACAAGATATGAACATAATCCAACATATAATATGCACAAAACAATACACAATGTTTAGAAAACAGTACAAAATGCAAAACTGCTCCACGAACAAAACAGACGAAATAGAAGCCTCTTCCAGTCCACCAGAACCAATTTGGAAATCGTAGTCTGTTTTTTTCAGTTCATGGATCCACTGTAAACCATTCACATACCAGGAATAACCTGCATTTCTACAACGATTCACATGAAACAACACGCGTGTCATGAGATGTAGCAATATGATACGTGCTGATTATATAACATACGACGTCGAATTTCTTGGAACCAAACACAACTGTCAACAGACATGGAATGGATGGCAACAAACGATGTTTAATGTCAAGAAGACTTATTCTCCACCAGATTATTCATTCACAAGTACAATATCCTACATCTGAAATAGTCTGTAAAGCAAATATAGAATTTCAAAGAAACTTTATATTTAATTCCTGTTTCACAATTGTATATTCAAATATTTAATGGCAGAAACATAGAGTCGTTTTGCTTTGTTTGGTTGTTTAATGCCATGTTTGGAAATATTAAAGTTATATGAAGTGATGCTGCAAATAATCGAGTCTAGGTGACAATCCACTGACTGGTACCATAAGCATCGATCTACACAGTAGCGATACAGTGATGTGCACCAAACAAGACCACCGATCCTGTAATTTACAAACATGATTCCTGTATTACATTGTCCTGATCAATTTTAAAAACAACCCAAGACTGTTTTTTCTCGAACTTAAAACATTATATTCAGCATCAAATGAAAACGAGCCATTCAAGATAAAACACAGGCTATGGGAAAAAATGAGAAAAAAACATGAGATATAACACATAGTAAAACAAACATCAACTACATGAGAAACGCCTCTACCTGGAAATGGTTTTAATGCAAATTTTGAAGTTTTCAGAAAAAAAAAATATGCTTAGTTCCTGTTTTATAGTTATGTATTCAAACATATACTGGCACAAACAGTGTGTATATTTGTTTTGTTTGTTTAATGCCACGCTTGGAAGTGTTAAATAATCGGGTCTACATGACATTCTTGTGATTGGAATCATAAACATCGATATACACAAAAGCGATACAGTGATGTGCATCAAACAAGAACACTGACCCTGTAATTTACAAACATGATTCCTGAATTGTATTGCCCTGATCGATTTTGAAAAACAAAAAAGAAAAAAAAAGAAAAAAAAAAACCAAAAAAACAAAAACAAAAAACAAAAAACAAGGTTTGTATTTCTCGAACACTGAACATCATATTCAGCGTCCTATGAATACGAGCCATTCAGGATACAATGCATGTTATGGGCAATAAAATGAGAAGGTAACATAAACATGATAAAAAAACCATGAATTAAATGAGGAAGAGCTATATTGCGTTTAGCGTGGCCACGAATATCAAAACATACACACTGTTGCATGGTCCATACAGAGACAAGACATTTAGTAATATAATTCAATTTTTATTCATTAACTTTCTCCGCGCCGTAAACATATCTACATTTATGAGCCATTAATCATCGACCTTTGCAATGCAGTGTAACGTGAACTAATATTAAATACGTCAGTTTGATGTTAATGCGTTCAGCTTTGAGATGGATTCGTCAACTCTGGAGTTAATTGTAGCCCAAGGAGATGATGATGTTCTTATCTACATACTTAGACGAAGATCATCACATACACGCCCTCTGGCAGTGTCAGTTACTGAGAAGCGGCGATCGGATCACGTCGACAAATGGCACTATACTGACTTAAACATATCATGTGGTGACTTCAAGGATTGTCTCGTATAGGAATGTGATGGTTGAACACTAAATCTGTTGTATGTGAGCCGTATGACACCGTCACGCAAGGATTGTGAGCCAACTTTACTCAAGCTATAATGTCAGACACCTCACGATTGGTGTCGACAGTATCTGAAGTTCAACATGCAAGACAGAGACTACTCACAAGGCGTGTCTCTCCCTCCTGTAACTGAGGTATGACAGTATATTGGTTATATGTTTACGAAAGAAGGCCCCAATATCAGGGTAGACCTTGCTTCGTTCATGGCCATAGCACGACAATGAGAAGAATTGGTGAAACTGAAATCCCGAAATTGTGAAGCAGACTGCTATGCCAACAGCACTGTCGCATTAAACTTGTAAACAGGATGCCTGGATAAGTGAAGCATCACGCTTTGCTCAGATTCAAGTAGACACTATTACAAATGTATCAGAGAGACAGTAGACACTCTTAAACCTGTATCAGAGTGACTATGGACAGTATTACAGTTGTATCAGAGAGACAGTAGACACTATTACAGTTGTATCAGAGAGACAGTGGACACTATTACAGCTGTATCAGAGAAACTTTAGACACTATTACAGCTGTATCACAGAGACAGTCGACACTTTTAGAGCTGTATCAGCTGTATCAGAGACACAGTGGACACTATTACAGTTGTATCACAGAGACAGTGGACACTATTACAGCTGTATCAGAGAGACAGTGGACACTATTACATCTGTATCAGAGAAACTTTAGACACTATTACAGCTGTATCAGAGAAACAGTGGACACTATTGCAACTGTATCAGAGAGACAGTGCATACTGTTACAGCTGTATCAGAGATATTGTAAACACTATTACAGCTGTATGTAGAGAGACAGTTGGCACTACTACGGGTGCGCGATAGAGTTCTCCGCTCGAACATGACAATTAAAGCGCCAACCTTCTTTCCCGTTGATACCCGCACACGAGATCAGTAAGCTTTTGCTTTCAAATGAAATACATTTATATGGCATTATTTCAAATCCTGTATATTTTTGCCTGTATAATTCCAGAAACTGCCAATACCACATTCGATTTACCCTTTTGATAAATAGGTAGTTATCATATTGTACGATGTTTTAAATGGAACAAGAGATCCACAATGTATTCCGCCTTGCTTGATGTCAATACTAAACGGCCGTTATAGTTTGTGTTCTTTTGAAACACATTTGTTTTTTTAATACACAAAGGAAAACTCCAAAATTAATAGCATAAATTTTCAATCGATGCATCAGTAGTGTAGAAATTCAACATTTCACGGCTTCTCTGCAGCTTGTAGTAAACGTCACGATGTTTCATGACAGTCTTTGGATATGTAGTCATCAGTGTAATTTATCTTTCAGTCTGTTAAGGCAAACATGGCCCCGCCCACTGCGAGCAACAGTGACAGTCTCCCTCCACAGATACTTATTGTATGAAATCTATCTTCATAATGTGAGCAGCAACAGCGAAGCTTTGGCCAAATTAGTCGAAGAAGAAAACAAGGGATTACTTTCTAGCTAATCTTCCCTAGAGCAAGTCTGTGGAAGGGTCAAGTGACCATTAGAGTTTCTTGACCAGGTCTGATAGAGCAATGTATTCAAATGTTGCCACTGGCAAAGAATCATGTGATTATTCACGCTGGCTTGAGCACATTCCAAACATGTGTGTGAAGGATATTCCATGCGAAGTTTGTGAAAGGCTGGGTGTATCTGCTTTCCGAACAATTACTTGATTTCCTCAGGGTTTTTTTTCGTTCATTCCAGTTAGCATTTTACAATCCAGATTGTGTTGTTTTGTGTCCAATAGTGAATCATGTTGATTTCAAAGCTCCTGGAACTACTACTACTACTGCTGCTGCTGCTGCTGCTGCTGCTGCTGCTGCTGCTGCTGCTACTACTACTACTACTACTACTATGTATACTACTACTATTACGTATACTACTACTACGTATACTACTGCTGCTGTTGTTGCTGAGCTGCTGCTGCTGTTGCTGCTGTTGCTATTACTACCATAGCGTTTTGGAGTTTGCTTTATTTTTTCTGAATTTAAACTCAAGATTGTGTTGTTCTGTGTGCAATACTGGATGATGTTACTTTAACGGCTCCTAATTATTTTGCATACTCAAAGCTACGTCTTTAAAATGGATGTTTTTATTGTACTGCAACATTTCATATAACATATACATTTTTTTCCGTGACCTCTGTTGCTATTGGTGTTGGAACTACTGCTCCTGCTACTACTACAACAACTACGACAACCAGCAGCAAGCTTGTACTACTTCCGCGACATTAACAGTATTTGCCACCACCAGCAGCACAACTACCCAAACCTCTCCCACGATAAACACTACCACTGCTACGTGTACCACAATTGTTACTACGACTTTGACTATCGCAACCACCATCAACACTACTACTACTACTTCTCCAACAGCCACCTCTACTATTACCACCACTTTGATCAGCACAGCAACGTCTACTACTACTACTACTACTACTACCATCATTACTACTACCACACCTTAGCACTCAGCATCAGCACTTCTACAACTACTGCTACTCCTGCTGCTGCTACTACTGCTACTACTACTACTACGGCTACTGCTACTACTGCTACTGCTACCGCTACCGCTATTACTGCAACTGCTACTGCTGCTGCTACTACTACTACTACTGCTGCTGCTGCTACTACTACTGCTACTACCACAAGTACTAGTACGTACACAGCGAGAAGAATGCAGTTACAAATGCCCCAAAGTCCTCAAAACCGACTTCTATCTCAGATACACCTTCACCTCACCCCATAACGATAATACACCTCCTCGTTCTATCTATGAATAATATATATGTGACTAATAAGGATTTAATATTTTTCGAAACCAAATATCTGACGATCGAAAGGAAAGTTGTTTCGAATTCCACATATGGTATGTGTTGGCATAACGTTCTTGGACTGATTTAATTTATATTCCTACAACACTTTGCCAACGATCCCGTTCCATCTTTGTCACGAGCAAAGAAGAATACCTATTGAGTGTTCTCATTGAGTGTTCTCATATCCCGGAATAATTCCAACGTGGCCGAGACCTTTTAGTAGTCATCCCCTAACCATGCAATCAAGTTTGACAAATTCAAAATCAAATCCACCAAGAACCAGTACTATGTAAAACATTTGGAGCCATCGAAATACATCCACTGTCACGAACCTTTGATCAACCTTCGACCAAAGATTCTACATAACATCGGCCTAGGAGTAATTCCTCAAAGTATAGATTCTACCAAAGCGGTGTTGTCTTACATGGCCAAGCGAGCAGACTCTCTCAGCATCACATTTATCTACCCCTTTGATGTTAAACAGGTACTAAAGTGTGCACAGTCATAAACGGAACAGGAATTTTATTTCCCCCCCGCCCAGCCTTCTTCTTCTTCTTCTTCTACTACTACTACTACTACTACTACTACTACTACTACTACTACTACTACTACTACTACTACTACTACTACTACTACTACTACTACTACTACTACTACTACTACTACAACATCATGTTTTGCTGCTACTACTACAACTACTTCTATTGCTCATCTTCCTCTTCCTCTTCGTCTACTACTACTATTACTACTACTACTACTGTATCTACTGCTAACATTTCTTCTTCTACTATTTCTACTACTATGTGCACTGTGACATGTATATGATTACAAGTCGAATAGACAACCCACAGTCCTTAAAGCCAATGTCTATCTCAATCGCAGCGTCACCTCAATCTATAATATACTTCCTCCTTCTGACTATGAATGATATAGCATGTACGTCTACAACGAATTTGAAAATCGAAACCCAATAAATTTAACTAACACGGATTTCAGAATTTTCAAAACCAATTACCTGACAAGTTAAAGGTAAGTAGTTTCATATTACATATTTGGTCTGTGTTGGCACAACGCTCATGGACTGACTTAACATCCTTTCCATTGCCAATGATGCCGTCCATCTTTGTAACAAGCAGGGGAGAATACCCGTTGAATCTTCTCATAAATATTTCGGAATTATTCCAACGTCATTCCCATATTTGCGGATAAACATAAGCCAAAGTTAATACTACTTTCCCGTGCACTAGTCATCACGACGATTTCCACTAAAGACCTTCCACCGGATGCCATTTACTTGCAGGGTTTTGATATGTGCTGAAAGCGCAGGCAGCGCGGTTTAACTAGACTGATGGGTTGTATTGCGTCGACTAAGACGCTGGAAAGCAAATGTTGTGGCAAACGAGTTTAAAAAAATTGAATTACGTCTTTAAAGTTCTAAGCATGGTGTCACACAGATGTTGAACCTATTGCCCGTGGGCATTGCGGTAAAAATGGAAAATATTTTGGTCAATGGTATGACGACTGAGTCTGGACGCAAAATATTTAATATTGTATGGCTAGGAAGCCAAAATATACATTTTTGTCGATAAATAGATTTGGTCATCTGTGTGGTTTCCCACGGGTAAAGAGATGTACAGATTAACTGTTTTCGATTTTTGATCACTAAATCGAAACGTTTTCTTTCCAACATTGAGTTATCCCTTTATAACCAGTGAATAAGTCTTGTTATACTGCCCTGAGAAGAGTTTGGTTACATCTCGCTTAACGTCTGGTTTTATTGTACACCATTCTTGATCATTACCAGTATCAGAGAGAAAGGAATGTGCTTGAACTCACCAGACTGCAATGACAACCTGATATGAAATGTCTGGAAAAAATCACGTTAACTATTTAAACCCACTCCGTAAATCTTACTTGAACTTTTATGTGTTAGCGCCTTGAGCAAGCACTAGTTGCCTTGATATGCGCGCTAAATAAGTATTTTGTAATAATACAATCAATTGTAATATGTTTACAGAGAGCGAGATAGATATGCGTTCGTCAACTTGAGATTTCATTTTAAACTTTCCCTGATCGTTTTCAATATACATGTTTCAGAAATGACCACCTACACAACAACGTGAGTTAGTCTGATGTAGTATCATTTATGTGAGAACAAGGGTGGAGATATCAAGTGGTGTTTTCATAAATTATATGTTCATCAGGATTAAAACCTAAGCCATTCTTGTGCCGAGCGAACGGCTGCAAAACTGTCACAGCACCCCTCCACCTCCCCACCCCCAGACACGAGCGCAAGCAAATACACACAGACACACACACAGACACACACACAGACACACACACACAGAGACACACACAGACACACACACACAGAGACACACACACAGACAGACACACACACAGACACACACACAGACACACACAGACACAGACACACACAGACACACACACACACACAGACACACACACACACACACACACACACACGGATGATATCATAATAATTTCTTCATACGTTACATTGTTTAACTTCATAACATTAAAAAAGTCAATTCTACTAATATAACGACATAAGATATAGAAGAACGTTTTTCACATATTGTGTCTACGTAGGAATAGCCTTTTCACATATAAAATGATTCAACATACGTGATAATGTATATAAAAAAACATATATTGAAGACACAGAAATAAAATCCAGAAACGGTGACAACTAATGACACCGATGTCTCCAACCAAAACACTTGGCGTAACAAGACTGAGTGCCATGGATAATGTCAGTAAGAGCATATGCTTGACCCCTGGGATGTTTGCCCTGTCCTCAAATCAAACAATCATAATTCTGCCCTTTGACACACCCCTGTTCCGTCGTTGTGCAATTCACACGGTGGTACATTTAAATATACCAGTTGCGGGATGAGGGATAGAGGAACAAGATGTGTTTTTATTAGCGTTGATGAAAATTATGTTTGCTAGAATATTGAACACGTTAAATTGACCATAATCACGACAATCCTTTGTTATAGAAATACCAGTACTAAATGAAGTCATGCAGCAAAGTGACTTCTCAGCTATTCTGAGATTTCAAGCTATTTGAATATTTAACGACTGTTCCATTTTTACGTAATCTTTATCCTCCATTTATCGGACTTCAATCTGGTCATGTGGTATACAGGTTTTTCTTCATTCTCATCACAGAACGGGAATAGTGAGTGAGTACAGTTTTACGCAGCTTTAGCAATATCCCAGCAATATCACTGCAGGGCATATTGGACAGGATTCCACAAATCGTGCCCATATGGGGAATAGACCACGGGTCGTTTCCACACTCTAGCTACTAGGCTACCCTACCAGCCTAAAGAAGAGTATAACGGGATCGGATGGTCAGACTTTCAGACTGGGATACTGGTGAGAAGTGCGTTGAACAAGAAAGAGAATCTGTCTTTAACCGAACAAATCCAAACACTCTAAATCCCTGCTGCCTCTGTTTAATATAAGACTAATAAATTATGTAGCTGTTCATGAAATAAACAACAGCTACTCTCAATAGAAAGAAATACCTTCTCGCTATACCTTGCAGTCTACGATCACATACACGTCTGGCTATACACATTGAGTTGTTTACAAATCAACGTGACATTAATATTTTCATTTGTATAAAGGTCATGTGTTCATTTCGGGAGGGTCTATATGATATAGTGAGTGTTTCTAGCAGACAAACCATCATAACCTGCTCGCATTTGGATCTAGTGGATAGCGCGTTATAGCTCAGCAAAGGGACACAATTTGTCAAGATGGGTGTTCCTTTTTGGGCAGTCTGTATGACAACTCGTGTGGCTATACAGAAAAAGGGCCATAAACAAGATAAAGCGGAATTGATTTATTTGGATAGAGATCATTGGCCGGAAAAAGATCCCAGGTTTGAAAACAAATAATATCACATCTGTACATGACACATTTAGCAACTTGTCATCCTACACATGGTGCTATACACAGGGTCCAGTTGATGATGAAATGTAAAGCAAACGTCACTGTGTTCTGTAATCTGATTGGTTCAAAAACATGATCAAATGGTATTAGATCCCCGGAAACTGCAAGACTGTTCACTGCGTATTGACACGTAGAAACCACGCAAACAATTGTTTTGTTGTGCCATCGACAGTGGTGACGTCATTCAAATTATATTGTGACGTAAAGTTGGAATGACGTCACAAATGAGCAACTCCAGATGCTACCATGGGATCTAACTGAAACGGTCAGCTGATGACACTTCACTGCTGTACCCGTACTCGATGTAAACGAGTGCAGACAGTAAAACCCTTTGGTTTACTTTTGTGCTTACAATGTCGATAAACATCATGTGTTTTTGAAGCACAGGAATGCATTTGGAACCGACGCCGTCGGTTCCAAATGAAAACATGACATTCATCTCCTAAGTAGATACTGCCGTGAAAGAAGACCTGGCTGTGGTACAGGTTGTAGATGATGTTGTTAGTTTGCGTGTATATAAGGTGTTTATTACTAGCCCGTTGAATATACTGCAGTGTAATATTCTTACGGCAATTTTTCACTAGTGTAATACCGCTTGACATATGACATCAGAAAGTTGTGACGTCACTATTGTAATGTCGCTGTCGCAATTTTACTCAACCACGCTTCACTCGCGGGAACCTGAGAGTCCTCACACTGTAGGCAATTTCGCCGCAGATTCTGTCAATTTCTGTTGGCGAGTAATAAACAGAATACTAAACTCGCTTCCACGAAATACCATTTTCATTAAACTCGTTTAAGATTTAGTATCAAACGAGCGAAATCATTAACTCGTTTAATGAAATGTTCTTACACGGAATGACGTAAAGTATCCTGTATATATTAGGGATTTGGCTGAATATATGTCTTCTAAGAACTAGTGGATGTCCATCTGGCTCTGGGTATGGATGTGGACGTAAATGCAGATGTCATGGATTTAGATGGATGACGTGGATGAGGATGTGAATGTGGATGCGTCCGTATTTGTCGATCTGGTTATGACTTTTTTGCGGAAAGTGACGTTGAATTTAGAGTGACTGACTGCGTGAGTGGGAATATCAGCATTTGCTCCTGCACGATCACCACAGGAGACACCAGAATTGGGTTTCAACTCCTGTAACCTTGTGCGGAATTAAACCCAGACCTACGTTGTGAAGAGCAAAAGCTTTATACACATGGTTTGTCAGATGAGGCGGAGGTCGTTGATATTGATGAGGATAATGACGAAAAGCAGCATGGGAATGGTGATTCAGAAATCTGATGCCCACGTATTTCAATCATTTGCACACATCTAAATTTAGAGATTCCACTTAACATTTTCATTTATTTCTGATGATATGAAAGCGATTGACATATTTATACGAGAAAAGCAGCTTGTGATAATGAGCAAGCAGTGCAAAGTAACATTTCAAAAGAAAAAGATTTAATTTCAAAAGATTAATTCATCCTGCCTTGATCGGTACACTCATGAGTGGGAGCAAGAAACATATTAAAACGATAAAACAAAGAGTCATAACATATTTAAGCCGTCTTTGAAAGGCATTTAGAAGTGAAATGCATAAGAATGAAGATTTTATGGATATCAACTTCTTTATATGAGAACACAACGTTTCGGAGTTAATGCTTACTCCTTCATCAGGTGACAGCATTAACTCCGAAACGTTGTGTTCTCATATAAAGAAGTTTATATCCATAAAATCTTCATTCCTAAACATATTTAAGCGTGGACGATTCAATGGGGAGTCATATCATATGTCAAATACACTAGACTTTGATTCCCCATGTACTATTAAATGAAAAATGAAAATACATTAGTAATGAAATTACGTTGCCTGTACTTTAACGTTATCCATTCGACCAAATTCCTTGATCAGTCTCATCAATGATTGATGACATCGAATCAAATTATTACCATAAGCAGAATCGCTGTAGAAGATGAACAGATTTTGTGTGCTACTAAAATCATTCAAAGTGTCTGCTGCAAGTGCGTCGAGAAGACAAATAACGTACATCAACGATCGCGGCCCTGCATTGTGAAAGCGATAAAGAGATGTCAAGAAATGAACCATCTAGTCTTCATGTTTCTGATAACAGACAAGGTCAGTGTTCATCTTTTGGGGGATAAGTGGGTCATCGAGAAAGCTCAATAATTACTTCATAGCGAAATCTGGGGATTGAAGATTCGAGATACCTCGAGAATTACCTTGTTGACTGGACAGTAGATATTCAGGCCACAGGTGCGGTTAAAACTACTTCATTTAGGACATCTGTGGACATTGTTACTCATGAGGCATGCCAAGAGAATGATGTTGACCAACGCCCCGTATTTCGAGGATAGAAATTATTATTATTATTATTATTATTTACAGATTAGAAAGAAAATGCAGCAGAGAGGGTTCGGGTGATCCTGGCACAGTCAGGCTGGTCAAGCTCATCATCAGCTCAGGGCCCTCGCCCCCTCTACACGCAGCCCAGACAGCAAATGGGACTTCACCCAGGAAACACTGCCTAGTCGACCCCACCAAGAACTTTCCGGAGAATATGGAGGCTCCCCAACACTGCAGCCTTCTGCATTACCCAGATTGTCAGAAGGGCTGTGCTCCCGGTGGAGAACCCGGGCACTCTCCTCATCTGTGCTAACAGATCAGGAGGTACCAAACCAAGGGCACCGAGAACAATGGGGAGCCTGACGACAGTGTACTTGGGATGCAAGCGAGACATTTCAAAGGCGAGGTCCGCATATTTATCATGCTTTTCCTGAATCTTGCCAATCACATTGCTGTCAAAAGGGACAGAAAATTCAATGATATAAATAATTTCATTGGCTTTATCAAAAAGGACAAGATCAGGTTTGTTGGCTGGAATTCGTCTCAGGCTGTATATTGGCCTATTCCAGAGAAGTTTAAAAGCATTATTTTCCAGGACGCCCTGGACATGTTCAGGGTCATACCATGGATGGACCTCAGAGTCAAAGCCACAGGCATGGCGGAGACGATAATAAAAGCAGCGAGCCATGCCATCATGTCTTTTGAGATATGCAGTTTGTGCCAAGGAAGGGCATCCACTGACAAGGTGTTGGACAGTCTATTATTATTTTTTACAGATTAGAATGAAAATGCAGCAGAGAGGGTTCGGGTGATCCTGGCACAGTCAGGCTGGTCAAGCTCATCATCAGCTCAGGGCCCTCGCCCCCTCTACACGCAGCCCAGACAGCGAATGGGACTTCTCCCAGGAAACACTGCCTAGTCGAACCCACCAAGAACTTTCCGGAGAATATGGAGGCTCCCCAACACTGCAGCCTTCTGCATTACCCAGATTGTCAGAAGGGCTGTGCTCCCGGTGGAGAACCCGGGCACTCTCCTGATCTGCGCCAAGAGATCAGGAGGTACCAAACCAAGGGCACCGAGAACAATGGGGAGCCTGACGACAGTGTACTTGGGATGCAAGCGAGACATTTCAAAGGCAAGGTCCGCATATTTATCATGCTTTTCCTGAATCTTGCCAATCACATTGCTGTCAAAAGGGACAGAAAATTCAATGATATAAATAATTTCATTGGCTTTATCAAAAAGGACAAGATCAGGTTTGTTGGCTGGAATTCGTCTCAGGCTGTATATTGGCCTATTCCAGAGAAGTTTAAAAGCATCATTTTCCAGGACGCCCTGGACATGTTCAGGGTCATACCATGGATGGACCTCGGAGTCAAAGCCACAGGCATGGCGGAGACGATAATAAAAACAGCGAGCCATGCCATCATGTCTTTTGAGATATGCAGTTTGTGCCAAGGAAGGGCATCCTGCTGCATTTCAATTTTTAATCTGTAAAAAAAAATAATAATAATCTATTATTATTATTATTATTATTATTATTATTATTTTTTTTTTTACAGATTAAAAATTGAAATGCAGCAGAGAGGGTTCGGGTGATCCTGGCACAGTCAGGCTGGTCAAGCTCATCATCAGCTCAGGGCCCTCACCCCCTCTACACGCAGCCCAGACAGCAAATGGGACTTCTCCCAGGAAACACTGCCTAGTCGAACCCACCAAGAACTTTCCGGAGAATATGAAGGCTCCCCAACACTGAAGCCTTCTGCATTACCCAGATTGTCAGAAGGGCTGTGCTCCCGGTGGAGAACCCGGGCACTCTCCTCATCTGCGCCAAGAGATCAGGAGGTACCAAACCAAGGGCACCGAGAACAATGGGGAGCCTGACGACAGTGTACTTGGGATGTAAGCGAGACATTTCAAAGGCGAGGTCCGCATATTTATCATGCTTTTCCTGAATCCTGCCAATCACATTGCTGTCAAAAGGGACAGAAAATTCTATGATATAAATAATTTCATTGGCTTTATCAAAAAGGACAAGATCAGGTTTGTTGGCTGGAATTCGTCTCAGGCTGTATATTGGCCTATTCCAGAGAAGTTTGTAGCTGTCATTTTCCTGGACGCCCTGGACATGCTCAGGGTCGTACCATGGATGGACCTCGGAGTCAAAGCCACAGGCATGGCGGAGACGATAATAAAAGCAGCGAGCCATGCCATCATGTCTTTTAAGATATGCTGTTTGTGCCAAGGAAGGGCATCCACTGACAAGGTGTTGGACAGTCTCTGTAAATTCATTGCAAAGACGACATTTCATATTGATATTTTCTTTAAGAATCACATTCTGGCAATTGCGAGTGGGAAGTGACTGGTCCTGAGCAGCAAAAAGGAAGCCCTCAGTTTCACATTTGAGACCAGCCGACTTCATCCAGGCGAAGGAGTCGGTTGGATTGCTGTTCTGTTCCACACACTGCATATACACACGATGCAATGGCTTCTCAGACAGCTTCTCCACAAAGGACCGACTCTGGGCAGACTTGGTGAAAGACTTCACCTGGTTTACTCCCATCACTGTACCGTCCAGCAGTACATCGCCATCAACAAAATCAACGTCAAATTTCAAATTGTATTATTATTATTATTATTATTATTATGTTTTACAGATTAAAAATTGAAATGCAGCAGAGAGGGTTCGGGTGATCCTGGCACAGTCAGGCTGGTCAAGCTCATCATCAGCTCAGGGCCCTCGCCCCCTCTACACACAGCCCAGACAGCGAATGGGACTTCTCCCAGGAAACACTGCCTAGTCGAACCCACCAAGAACTTTTCGGAGAATATTATTATTATTATTATTATTATTATTATTATATTGTATTCAGTTCATTGGGTTGGCTTAGTGATATGTATAAATAATAAATCTGAACCAAGTGTCTACTAATATCAATTACATCAACACGAATTGATAACGTTACCACGTTTCTGGTAATTCACTGAAAAGTTTAAAGTTCACACCAACAGGTTAAAGTTCACATTCCATCGTGGGCGTTACAGATTGATACCACTACCTTATCTCGCCGTATTACGAGACAGAATAACAACAATGTCATGTGACACCAGACTTAGAGTATTTCCTATGAAAAACGATAGCAAGATATCTTTTTTCACTAGCTGAAACAGAATCCTATTTTTATTTTCGATTGAAAACAATCGTGTTATTTTAAAAAGAAATTATTGAAAATGCATAGCTATGTGGGGCGTTAATTAAAATTCACTCACTTAGTAGTGTAACGAGAGTGTATTTTCTGTAAATTGTATTATTGATTAAGTGATAGTAATTATGGGTTACATTTCGTATCATAAGTGTCCAGTGCTATTAGCATTTTAACGGCAGGTCTTTTGGGTAGATCTCTAGATTTATGCCCCTTTGAGTACGTTCTGGCTGGCCGAGGAATCTCTAATGGTAGAGTTGACCTCGAATGTTCTAGAATCAGTGACTGTGTCTATAAAGGCTGGTTGTAGTGTTGACGACACACGGACACGCGGATAACTGCAGTACATCACTCGCCTACCTACTGCCTGCCTCTTCGCCAACACCTGACCTTCATGAACCGCTGCCCGCTCGTCAGCGTGTAACATTCAGTTTAACTGTTTCTCACTCCCAAACCAAGACTTTGTTGAGTCGATATTATATTTGTGACCCATTGCTTTAGATTTGACTCAGAGTTCCGTTTTACATGAAACCTCTATTGTCAGCTCAATACATTTTGTCTGTGTTAAATTTCGCTGGTAGGGATTTCTGAGGGGATTTCTTACACCTTTTGCCACAGCAAATTATTCAGCGTAACAGTAGAGACGTCAAGTAGCAGCAACGGTAACAACATCAACAACATAATCGATAAAGACACAGCTTCCTCGAACAGTCGGCCACCTGTCAGCCCAAACTCTCAGCAATGACAAGTTGTCTTGTCCTACCAGTAAAATCAAACTTCGCATGTCCCTAATTATTACAGTCACTTTAGCCACCGCCAGGAAAAAAAATGTATACGCAAAAACGTTCTTGTTATTTAAAATGAAGTGGGAGTTCCTTTAACGAGGCATTTTTTGCTCTCTTGACATTGATTTTTATGATGGAACATTTTATGATGGTCAAAATCTTGGTCCTAATTCTACTTTCTGTCAATTTCGTAGTCACTGTGGATTTGTCTATCAGGGGTTGTCAGTTTCAGCACGTGATTGGCAGGCTGAGCCATTTTTAGCTAATACGCCGTATTTTCGTATTTTCCCTATAAACAGTTCAATTTAGCCATTCCTTGAATGTACCTGAAAAACTGAGTTAAACGTCAAACAGCTAAAAAAATGTTTTCGTGTTTAGTTTGGTTGGTTAAACTTTCCTGTTAAGAGTCCTTCATGCAAAAACGCAACCTTTTTGACATAAAACCAGAGTACGACCTCGGTGACCTTGCAATGTGCTCAGCTGTGGAGAACTTAATGCGTCGGAGATCTTACTATATGGCACTCAGCACAGATGTTAAAATAAGTGCCATGGGGAAACCCGGGGCGGTGTCTCCATCACAACAGGGAACTTATCAGCCAGTCAACTGCTGGCTGATAAAGCCAATACTAATCACAGCCCAACATAGCCGACACGTATATTGGTTCAAGTGCACCAGGGCTTGAACACAGTCAGTTCAGATGGACATCAGGTTACATCTGATTCAAAAGGTACGTTCATGTTACACAAGTTCCCAGTAGATATCAAAATTTTTATTGTCCTAATTAAGACATTAGCCACTCGTATATTTTACTCGAAAACTGTCTTATTTAGAACGAAGTGTGAGTTCTTTTAATGAGGTCATCTTTGCTCTCTTGGCATTGATGTTTATGATGTAACATTTGTCCAAAGCTTGGTCCTAATTCTATTTCCTGTCAGTTCAGTAATCACTGTAGGTGGCGTTGTCTAGCAGAGGTTGTCAATTTCAGCACTTGATTGGCAGGCAGGGCTATTTTTAGCTACTGCACCATAGTTTTGTATTTTCCCTGTACGTCTCTCAAATAAACCAATGCTACCACAGGTTCATCGCTGGCTAGGAGAGAAATTTGGGGTATTCATATTGGATGACGTCACTATACCAAGACATCAAAGGCTATGCTCTTTATGCATAGCGGGTATTTCTGTCACAATTACTCTGAGCAAATCAAATAAAAGTTTATATTACATCCACATTTTCTCTCGTGACATTATGTCTACAATAACACACGATGTCATAAAAGTTGTAGATTTTGATAACGGTTTCCCTGAAAGGCTTAGCCAGAAGCCAGAAAATTGTCCAAGCTTAACCCCCATACGCCCGATAACAAACACTGTATGTTCGTCTAATGTTCCCTATATTCGTATGGTATAGAACTCGCCATGTCCATGATTCTTTGTGGCCAGTGTAGGCACAGTGTATTAAAGGCACGAAGGGTATTAGTCTAGACGATCATGTAGCGGACAATATGTTCACCAATAACGACGCCGTTGACGTGCAACGTTGTAGTTTGATCAATCGGTGCGTTGTTTCAATGGTTCGGAAAGACAGACCGTATGATATTCTAATATTTCAAAAAATAATATTGTTACAAATTGTCTGCACGGATCCAAAAGACATTTCACTTGCTAAGTTAAAGTGTTGCTTCAACTCGATAACGCCATTTTAAACTAAAGATTGTAGTGAGTGAGTGAGTTTAGTTTTACGTCTTTTTTAAGGTTATTCCATCAATATCACGGCGGGGAGACACCAGAAATGGGTTTAACATATTGTACCCATTTCTGATTTCGAATTTCAGTGTTTAGTGTGACGTGCGAACGCTTTAACCACTGTGCTAACTTACTGCATCTTGCGCTTTACAACATGGAATTTTGTTCCCCATTCATGGTAAAATGTATGGTTCTAACAAATTCATGCAAATGGATTTAAATTAAATTAAATATAAAACAATGTGGGATATGTTTGTCCCGGATAGAAAAATAGTTCATCACACAACACTTTCATATAACGGACTTGACATCAAGGTTCAGTGCAAGAAGCGTAGCATTTACCTTTACAGATAAAGAGTCAGAACAATGAAAGTCGATGGTGTCGTAAACGATGTATCAGCCGTGACGATGATGGACGACTGTGGTGCACAGGCTGGTGTACATGAAGACTGAGCTGGCGTTTTACTGATGTATGGTGGTACCACTGAAGGAATTTATCCTTGTATAAAGGTGTAGTAAATCTTCCCATTTGATAGCTTGTGGTTGCGACCTTGTCTTGCTGAGTTTAATAATTGAATGGTAACGTTTATAAGCCATATACTATCTATGTATTAGACTATGTATGCATTGGCTAACCTTTATAAAGCTAAGCTTTATGGGACATCTGGGAGCCTTAAACCACCAGACTTCGCTGTGTTGCGTCCCTTGGGAAACTGAATTGTTGGTTTGTATGCTTGGCCAAATTGCACGAGCTTAAATTGTCCAATACAGAGTTTACACAAACCAATTTAAAATATACATGCAAAACGATACACCTGTATATATGCAAAATACGTTCAAATCTTTGCAAAATATGTAATTTAATATACAGTATGTTTAAACAAATACGCCAAATTCTGAAACAAATTCAAAATATGCACAAACTAATAACACATATGTAAGATGAATGTAAATTATATAATAACTACCACAACATATGTCCAAAACGATACTAAAAATGTATATACCAATACGACAGTCCGTACAAAATATGTACACGTCTATACAAAAGATGTAAACACCAATACAAAAAGTATAAATCAATACAAATCATATACAAACCGATATGAAATATGTACAAAACCAAGATTGCATATGCACAAAAACATTACACAATGTTTAGACGGCCATAGAAAACACGATAATTCAATTCAGGCCTCTTCTCATGCATCAGAACAGATTTGGAGACTGTACCCTGTGAGTGACGTGCTTTTTACGTTTGGTTCAAGAATCTTCAAATTTCGTAAACCAATCAAATGATAGGAATCACTTGCAATTCTGCAATGATCCACATACAACAGCACACCTGTCATGAGACGTAGCAATGTGACAGTTGGTAATTACATTGATAAATAAGAAAAACGAACGTACATCAAATTTCTGGGAAACAAAACACAACAGTCAGCATACATGACATGGGTGGCAAAAACTGTCAATGTCTAATTCAAGCAGAATTATTCTCCGCAACACAACTCATTCACAAGTAGAATCTGCCTCTACCTGGAATTGGTTTTAATGCAAATTTAGAATTTTTCAGAAAAAAATATATGCTTAGTTCCTGTTTTATAGTTATGTAGTCAAAGATATACTGGCACAAACAGTGTGTATTTTTGTTTTGTTTGTTTAATGCCACGCTTGGAAGTGTTAAAGCTATATGAAAGGGATGTTGTAATTAATCGGGTCTAGGTGACAATCCAGTGATTGGAATCATAAACATCGATATACACAAAAGCGATACAGTGATGTGCATCAAACAAGAACACTAACCCTGTAATTTACAAACATGAATTGTATTGCCCTGATCGATTTTGAAAAACAAAAGAGAAAAAAAACAACAACAAAAAAAAAAACAACAAAAAACAAAAACCCAGGTTTGTTTTTCTCGAACGTTAAACATCATATTCAGCGTCCTATGAATACGAGCCATTCAGGATACAATGCATGTTATGGGCAATAAAATGAGAAGGTAACATAAACATGATAAAAAACCATGAATTAAATGAGGAAGAGCTATATTGCGTTTAGCGTGGCCACGAATATACAAACATACGCATTGTTGCATGGTCCATACAGATACAAGACATTTAGTAATATAATTCAATTTTTATTCATTAACTTTCTCCGCGCCGTAAACATATCTACATTTATGAGCCATTAATCATCGACCTTTGCAGTGCAGTGTAACGTGAACGGACATTAAAAAAGTCAGTTTGATGTTAATGCGTTCAGTGTTGAGATGGACCCGTCAACTCTGGAGTTAATTGTGGCCCAAGGAGATGATAATGTTTCATATACATACTTAGACGAAGATCACCACACAGATGCGCTTAAGCTGTGTCAGTTACTGAGAAGCGGCGGTCGGCGCACGTCGACAAATGGCACTACACTGACTTAAATATATCCCGTGGTGACTTCAAGGATTGTCTCGTTTGCTGATATTGGAATGTAATGGTTGAACATTAAATCTGTTGTATGTGAGCCATATGACAACGTCAGTCAAGGGTTGTGAGTCAACTGTACTCAAGCTATAATGTCAGACACCTCAAAAGTGGTGTCGACAGCATCTGAGGTTCAGAATGCAAGACAGACTGAGAGAGTACTCGTAAGGCGTGTCTCTCCCTCTTGTTTCCAGTTAGTGGGTTTTGACGTGGGTTTTGACAGTTAATTGGTTATACTAAACATTTTGATGAAGAACTTCCAAATATCAGGGTAAACCTTGTTTCGTTCACGGCCATAGCATAACAGTGAGAGGCGGCTGAAGTGAAACCAAAGATAACACTGCTTTCCTGTGCACTAGTCATCAAGGCGATCTCCACTAAAGACCTTCCACCAAATGTCATTCATTTCCAAGGTATTGACACGGGCTGAAAGTGCTGCCTTATCCGCGGGTTTACAGAACGGATGACTTGTATTAATTGGGCTAAGATGCTGGAAATCAAATTGTAGTAAACGCGTCTACAGAAATTGAATTACGTCTTTAAAGTTCTTGGCATGGTGTCACATCGATGTTGAAATTGTCCATAAAACTATTACGTCAGGCATTGCGGTAAAAACCGTAGGTATTGGGTCCAATATTTTGACGATTGAGCATGATTTAAAAAGATATATTAATTTTGGATAGTTCGAAAGCAAGTAAGTATACAAGCAAGTAAGTATACAAGAAAGTAAGTATACAAGCAAGTAAGTATACAAGCAAGTAAGTATACAAGCAAGTAAGTATACAAGCAAGTAAGTATACAAGAAAGTAAGTATACAAGCAAGTAAGTATACAAGCAAGTAAGTATACAAGAAAGTAAGTATACAAGAAAGTAAGTATACAAGCAAGTAAGTATACAAGCAAGTAAGTATACAAGCAAGTAAGTATACAAGCAAGTAAGTATACAAGAAAGTAAGTATACAAGCAAGTAAGTATACAAGCAAGTAAGTATACAAGAAAGTAAGTATACAAGCAAGTAAGTATACAAGCAAGTAAGTATACAAGCAAGTAAGTATACAAGCAAGTAAGTATACAAGCAAGTAAGTATACAAGAAAGTAAGTATACAAGCAAGTAAGTATACAAGCAAGTAAGTATACAAGCAAGTAAGTATACAAGAAAGTAAGTATACAAGAAAGTAAGTATACAAGCAAGTAAGTATACAAGCAAGTAAGTATACAAGAAAGTAAGTATACAAGAAAGTAAGTATACAAGCAAGTAAGTATACAAGCAAGTAAGTATACAAGCAAGTAAGTATACAAGCAAGTAAGTATACAAGCAAGTAAGTATACAAGCAAGTAAGTATACAAGAAAGTAAGTATACAAGCAAGTAAGTATACAAGCAAGTAAGTATACAAGAAAGTAAGTATACAAGAAAGTAAGTATACAAGCAAGTAAGTATACAAGAAAGTAAGTATACAAGCAAGTAAGTATACAAGCAAGTAAGTATACAAGCAAGTAAGTATACAAGCAAGTAAGTATACAAGCAAGTAAGTATACAAGAAAGTAAGTATACAAGCAAGTAAGTATACAAGCAAGTAAGTATACAAGAAAGTAAGTATACAAGCAAGTAAGTATACAAGAAAGTAAGTATACAAGCAAGTAAGTATACAAGCAAGTAAGTATACAAGAAAGTAAGTATACAAGAAAGTAAGTATACAAGCAAGTAAGTATACAAGAAAGTAAGTATACAAGCAAGTAAGTATACAAGCAAGTAAGTATACAAGCAAGTAAGTATACAAGCAAGTAAGTATACAAGCAAGTAAGTATACAAGCAAGTAAGTATACAAGAAAGTAAGTATACAAGAAAGTAAGTATACAAGAAAGTAAGTATACAAGCAAGTAAGTATACAAGAAAGTAAGTATACAAGCAAGTAAGTATACAAGCAAGTAAGTATACAAGCAAGTAAGTATACAAGCAAGTAAGTATACAAGAAAGTAAGTATACAAGCAAGTAAGTATACAAGCAAGTAAGTATACAAGCAAGTAAGTATACAAGCAAGTAAGTATACAAGCAAGTAAGTATACAAGCAAGTAAGTATACAAGCAAGTAAGTATACAAGCAAGTAAGTATACAAGCAAGTAAGTATACAAGAAAGTAAGTATACAAGCAAGTAAGTATACAAGCAAGTAAGTATACAAGCAAGTAAGTATACAAGAAAGTAAGTATACAAGCAAGTAAGTATACAAGCAAGTAAGTATACAAGAAAGTAAGTATACAAGAAAGTAAGTATACAAGAAAGTAAGTATACAAGAAAGTAAGTATACAAGCAAGTAAGTATACAAGCAAGTAA